>NC_091824.1:139246800-139993467 GCF_038994185.2 Dermacentor albipictus
CAAAAGAGATTGCTTCGGGCACCAGCATCACCAGTTCCATGAGCGACTGCTATTGCTTCTACGTTCTCTCGCCGACGGCGTCCTGCTGGCAGACTGGACTTAGCCTGGTGCCCTTGCACCTCATTGTGGTAAGTATCGCGTACACACGACTGTACTGCGCCAGCGTGTTTTACGAATGGCCAACAAACAGGGCTTGTTCATTTCAGGTTCCCAGTTTTTGCTGTCGCTTTTTGCGCACGAGAAATATTCCAGCACGCTCATTTACAAGAACATTCCTGGCCTTGCCTCACGAGCAACCATCTTCACCCCGATCGTCCTGCCGCGTCCTCTATACAACAAGCTTCCTAATGAACTCGTGAACGCGTCGCACGCCTGTCTTGGCGGTGTCCTGCACTGTGTTGACGGCGTGTTCATTCTCTGAAGGACTTCGTGTCGTCACCATCCCGCGAGCGTCCATCGGATGTGCTTCTACAGTTCGCTGTTGCCTTTTTTCCGCAAGCATATTTAATAAGGTCATTGTAGCAAACTTTTTTTTTCTTTTTTTTGTAGCAAACATTGCTCGGCGAATGGATGCCGATTCTAGGAATCTGGTTAATACGAAGCAGAACATAAAGGTCTGGTTACGTGGACACCACTCGGTCCTTAATAAGGACTGTCAATGTTTTCATGAGCCAATCTGTAAATTTTTGGTGGCGAGAGTAATGGACATTCATTGACATTGTGCGCTTTTATAGTAGCACGTTGTGTGTGTGTGTGTGTGTGTGGATGTGTGTGTGGATGTGTGTGTGGATGTGTGTGTGTGGATGTGTGTGTGTGTGTGTGTGGATGTGTGTGTCCTACTCTGTGCTCCATTCTTTTGTTTCGGTCGAGAACGTATGACATGAGCTCCACTACTACGTGGCGCATTTCGAATTCTTCATGTTTTTGGTGGTAGCATTTCCAGCGTTACAGTTGCTTCACTTTTCCGGGTTCATTCCCGTTGAAAGGTTGATGGTTTAGTGTCGTCTATGGATATCTGCTTTTGGATTGGTCGAACCGCTGGTTTCTTTGGCTTTGGTCCTTGGGTT
Source organism: Dermacentor albipictus (assembly GCF_038994185.2). NCBI lineage: Eukaryota > Metazoa > Arthropoda > Arachnida > Ixodida > Ixodidae > Dermacentor > Dermacentor albipictus. Next base: position 139,247,868 of record NC_091824.1, read on the forward strand.
GACCTCTGTGCTCGTTTCAACATTCAGCGGATTTGTTCTGGCATCTCTCTCGTGTCAGAAACAGTCTTCACACATACTAGGTTCTTCCACGTCGCTCATCACCGACTCGAAAAGAATAACACGCCACTACAAAAGGACACAATGTTAATGAATGGGAAAGGGGAGGGTGGTTACTCTCGCCAACAAAAATTTCCTGATTTGTTCATAATGACGTCCATCTTTAAGGCTGATTGGTGGTAAATGTCACCGGGCTCGCTGTTCCTAGTTTTTTTTTTTTTGTCCTTGGCTAATCAAATGCCGTTATGGATCTACATGGTCCAACTTGTGTATTACCTGTCGTTTGTTTATCGAACAGTGCTACCCGCTGTCACCGCTTGTTCACCATATATACTGCGCTGTAGTATATTTTGTCCACAACTATCGCGTACTCTGCAAGATCGGTAGGCATGCTGAAGTGCCATATGGCACCCTTCAGGCGGCTGTGCCCTCGTTGCCTGCTGACTGTAGTTCAGATTACGCACGCTTGTGTACTTTAATCCCGAAATTGCACCGCGTGAGCCATTGTCACAGCTGCTTCGAAGGGGCTACATGTACTCCCCTTACGCCAAGTCGTGTGTGAACACGTCTAGACAACTGACGTGCACGAGCACGCTCAAAGAAATCTTCATAAAATGTCCGCTTTACTTGTAATTTTATTTAGTGTTGAAGTTAATTAAGTTTACCAGTTTCGCCACGTAATTCTTTTCTGTACGCTGTTAGTCTCCATTGCTCTTCGAATGCATCTCAATGAGTTTGCATTGAATAGTGTTTGAATTTGCGCATGCTACATTTGTCAATTGTCCTAATCTCGATATAAGGAAGCACACTTGATTTATTGCGAATTACTTTCATTGTTCTCAACCTGTAATAACCTTACTTCGGCATTACTTCATAACAAAAATGAGCACTGTCCTTGGTAAATGGTTACGTGTGCCGCATTACTTTGCCTATTTTTTTGTCGCTGCTTTCATCCGTTGTGATTTTAAAAAAAAGTCGGGCAACCACGCATGCGCGAATGTGCTCACTCAAATGCATTTTTCTTAAAGGGACACTGAAGGCAGATAAGTCGACGTGGACTGTTTAACCATCATTATATAAGCCTCGCAACGCTTGTTTCGTGCCAAGTAAAGACTTAGTTTACGAGAAAATTGCATCTGAAGGGCCTGAATACCTGTTTCGAAATTGGAGTCTCCTGCCACCGAACCCGGGGAGTGGTGACGTTGCATACACCATTGATACCCTTTCCTGCCGTCGGGGAGTAAAACGGCGCCCAACGGACGGCAGTAACGAGCCACGACAGATTGGCGGATTCGCCGCTGCAGCTGCTTCAAGTGGCGTAGACCGTTCGGGCATCCCGCGACATCACATGCAAGCTGAATTCTAAGCTACTTGCAGTTTGTGCGAGTATCGCGATCCGGCATAACCAGCGCAGCACTACGCGATAACTAATGAAACGCGAAGCCATGGGTGGCACGGAGTCGAGTGAAAACGAAGTCTTTCGACCGACCGCGTCGTTGTCCGGGTTATGTCAATGAGGCGTTTTTAAAAAAGTGATATAGGACTGGACAAACAGGATTTTATTTCGTCTTGTAATACAATGCAAGGACATTTTGTGGAGCGAGTGGCTGAGTACTACTGACAGAATTTAACTGAGGAGTGCTTTCGTCATCGGGCAAATATACTTCTCTAATGATGTCCGGCATTTGCCTCAATTTCTCAATTATTAAGGCTCTGTTCGCGATAATATTCACGCCTTAGATGTTCCCGAACCCTAATCTATGACTTTAGCTCGACTTGATATTTGCCTTTAGTGTCCCTTTAACCTCGAACATACACACAGCGCAATGTCGCGTTACTGTAGGAATTGTCTTTTCATTTTCCATCTTCTGTTACACTACAGTCCTGCGATTGCGCAACACGATGCTCGAAATGAGATTACGATAGGACCAGTGTGGAGATTTGGACTTCTTGATATGCGTCCGTCGGGGTTGCTTAGTAGCTATGGTGTGAGGCTGCTAAGCACGAGGTATCGCTATCAAATCCCGGCCACGGCGGCCGCATTTCGATGGGCCTGAAATGCGAAAACACCCGTGTACTGCGATTTAGGTGTACATTAAAGCATCCCAGGTGATCCAAATTTCCGGAGTCTCCTACTGTGTCGTGCATCATCAGATAGGGGTTTTCGCACGTAAAACCTCATAATTTTTTTTTAATGTGTCATCTTGGAGGCTTTTCTTTGTTTTTGCATAATGCAACTGGTACGTCGACGCAGAGAAATGGCACACCCACACAGCACTCAATAGTTCACAATATGACATCGATGCGCGAAGTCACTGCACATTGAGGTCATATTGGAGAATGTGACGTGGTATATATAGATCGTCGTCTAGAAATGTGTTGGCGTACCTTCTGTGCGTTTCGCATCTAACTTACGCGCTTTCTTGTTTAGTGAAAACAAATGTCGGAAGCGTTTTTTCCCATCTCTCCGCGAAGGCGCTCTACAACGCTTACCCATTTCAGACAAGTTATACAGCTTGAAGCCATTTGAACTTTAATGTATGCGAAGAAGTCTGTTACTGCGCCTTGACTTGTGCTGTTATTTCCAGTTTATTAATCTAGGAAAACTGTTAGTTGCATTTTTATACGTCGAAGTATCGTGAAGCTGAGAAATTATTTGTGCTATGTAAATTTCGGTATGTATTTGAAATGTGTTCCTGTACAAATGCATAAATGTATGTTAATGCACTGTATATATGCTCCTGTTTGCAGCACCTGTGACTAAGTACAGTAGAGTAGTATTGAGTCGCTTTTAATTCCCTATAAAAAATCGTGTTTTGCGCTGGTTGTACTGAGTATGCATTGCATTAAACTTCACCTTGCCCAAATCATCTGTCAAAATAAAACCCTCTTATTCTTGTTGCCCGTCTCACTAACCCCGTGTAGTGAAAACACTGCCGTGCCAGCCAACCGTAATGGCACATCCGCTGTCTGCAACTGGTCGAGGGACACCGACTGAATGGGAGCATCACTGGGAGCCATTCAGAGTATAGGAAGACTGGATTTCTATGAACTCTCTTCGTTCTCCACCTTTCCGTTGCGTTCCTTGCAAAAACAGAATGCTGACGTTTCAGGACACTAACCCATGGTAGAGTGCATAAGCGCGACTGAACGAAGACTTGGAAATAAATAAACTTCAAGAACTTTGTGATGCCTTGCGTCTCGTATCATATAGAGGAAATTGAGCTAATTCTGTGTCACAAAACGGCCTACGTAATGTCACCACTCTAATAACAGCACCTCTAATATTACCACTTTGACTTTCCAAATACGCAGCTCACACAGGTAACATCCGTCACATGCTGGTAAACATCAAGGAACGTCTTTAAGTACACCAAGAACCGTATAACGTCTCGCAAACACGGAGAGGTGCAGCCTGTCTCCTAGCATGCCTATTTACCCCGAAGTATTTTTCACTGTCAACGGGCCGTGGCTTTGCGCATGCGAAGTCATGCCTTGTGTGTATCATTTATCTCGCTCCTACAGTGCACACGCACCGAACCCCCCCCCCCCTTTTTTTTGAGACTCCCACTATAACATATCTAAGCAATTAAACTTCTCTCAACGCGTCGCCACCCATGCGCAGACGACGCAGGCTATGTTACAGCGTCGTCCGTCAGGCGTCTTCCCACAGGCTGTCCTGCCACTATTTAGCATATCACGATCGCGATACGCGCGAGGTGACCCGGGATGGACATTTCAGCAACGCACTCTCCCAGCCGATTCTTATTCGCTTTCCCGCGACACCCGCGAAGGAGAGCAAATGGCAGGAGAGCAGAAACGTCCACTTCATCAATGTGAGCCACAGCGCGAGCTACTGGGGGCGTGGGCTTGTTCACGCGTGCTGCGGTGAAGGAAATAGAGATGCCACTGTAGAGTAGGCGAGATTAAGACAATCGTGAAGGAGTTAATATTCAGGCCGCCCTAGTACGAAATTTTGAAATTTGTTCGCATCAGTCCAGTGCTCGGAAACAGCTGTAGCCGTACACAATGAGGTGAGCTACTCTAGCTAACACTTAGTCTTTCTTCCTTTCTTTATTCTACCTCAAGTGCCCTTGTGTTTGGGTATGATTTGATGTGTGGGCTTTTAGAAACAGTGGATGATTTCTTCGGTTTCTTAAAATCATCGCGACTGGAGTGGTGCACGGCGTCGGCGGTTAAGTGCTTCCAGTCGATTGCTGTTGTGACAAAGGACTTTGCGAGCGCCGCAGCCCGCACAGGTGGGAGATGCACGGCTGCGAGTTGTTTCGTACAACTTGGAGAGAATGCGGCTGGCGAACTTCACGGACGGTGACGGGCATGTCACTCGAAGTGCCACGTCGTTGTCTGCAGGGGAATTTAGAGAGGAGTAATTATTTGGGATACGTCGGTAAACGACTTTTCTGTGCTACTAAAAGGGTAAGTATGTTTCTCAGGTCTAATGACGAAAGTGTCCAGACAAAAAATATTAATTTCCATTCTATTTCTATGCTTCAGTCTCCTCAGATGGGTGGTTGGTAGGGCCACTTAGCTCTACCAGTAGTATTATATTCGTTCTTTTCGCCGTAGGTTTTTCTGGCGAGGTACTTTGATTGGTAGACGAACAGTACCTTTCATACAGTACAGCGCCTTTCAGAGGTGTAGCTGGAGAAGGGCGGGGCACAACGGATGCGTGCTCTCCTCTCCCCTACCCCCCCCCCCGCAAAAGGTTCTGCGTAACCTGGCATAAAGCTCCTCGTAAAACGCCCGCCTACCCCTCCAAAATTGAGTCACTTTAGCATACGCCAAAGAGGGTGAAGGCGCTCGATTAAATTGACACTCTCATTCGCGTGCGTTGAGACTTATTACTTGTTTTCTCCCTCCTAATGCGAGTGCGAGTGCCTTATTTGACGCTACCTTAACATCATCTTCAGCCTGGTTACGCCCACTGCAGGGCAAAGGCCTCTCCAATACTTCTCCAACTACCCCGGTCACGTACTAATTGAGGCCATGTTGTCCCTGCAAACTTCTTAATCTCATCCGCCCACCTAACTTTCTGCCGCCCCCTGCTACGCTTCCCTTCCCTTAGAATCCAGTCTCTAACCCTTAATGGCCATCGGTTATCCTCCGTCCTCATTACATGTCCTGGCCATGCCCATTTCTTTTTCTTGATTTCAACTAAGATGTCATTAACTCGCGTTTGTTCCCTCACCCAATCTGCTCTTTTCTTATCCCTTAACATTACACCCATCATTCCTTCCATAGCTCGTTGCGTCGTCCTCAATTTAAGAACCCTTTTCGTATATAAGCCTCCAGGTTTCTGCCCCATACGTGAGTACCGGCAAGAAACAGCTGTTATACACTTTTCTCTTGAGGGATAGTGACAACCTGCTGTTCATGATTTGAGAATGCCTGCCAAACGCACCCCAGCCCATTCTTATTCTTCTGGTTATTTCAGTCTCATGATCCGTATCCGTGGTCACTACGTGCCTTAAGTAGATGTATTCCCTTACCACTTCCAGTGCCTCGCTGCCTATCGTAATCAGCTGTTCTCTTCCGAGACTGTTAAGCATTACTTTAGTTTTCTGCAGATTAATTTTCAGACCCAACCTTCTGCTTTGCCTCTGCAGATCAGTGAGCATGCATCACTGAACTACAAGCGACCTTGGACGATACGAAGGTTTACCTCGCGGACACGGTTCTCAAGCGGTCTACGAGTAAATAGGAGCTGTTACATTAAAGACCCTCAACCAGCTACCCTTGGTATTATACTCGAATAATGGGCAGAAAATTCCTAGAGTCTACTCAGTTAAGATCCTAGGCCTGCTCATAGACGCGAGGGGCTGTAATGCCAGAACAGTCGCCCACGTTACAGCCAAGACGGCGAATATGTTGCGGTTAATTGCTAGGGTGTCCAACAGAAAGAAGGAATTAGGTGAAGACAACCTCCTTCGAATGTACAACGCGTTTCTCATGAGCCATATTAACTATGTGGCGTCAGTTCTAGTATGGACAAAAACGGAAAAGACCAAATTGAGTACCCTCATGCGCAAGAGCATCAAGGAAGTGCTAGGCTTGCCTATTGCCACGATCTCCGACAGGCTAGATCAACTCGGAATGCAAAATAGCATAGACGAGATCATAGAGGCAGAGGTCACTGCCCAGATGGTTAGGATATCGTCAACCAAAGCTGGCAGGCGGATTCTCGACGAGGTTGGCATGGCTCCTAGGATAATGGAGGACCGGCGCATAACATTGGCACGAGAAACGAGGGCGACCCACCTGGTGAGGCCCTTCCGCGAAACGTACATCCACAGCATAACGAGGGTAGACGTAAAGCCCGTGCACGAGCCATCTTGAAGAAAATTAGAGATGACAGAGACTCCGCGGCGGTCTTTGTCGATGCGGCGCAGTACGGGAACAGGAAAGTTCGCGTTGTCGATAGTAGACGGGCGGGGGGTGCTTCCCTCCTCGGCCTCGGTCACAGCGGCTACCGCGAGTATAGCAGAGCAAATTGCGGTTGCCCTGGCCTGGTGTGACCCAGGGCGTTCCTACATTTACACTGATTCGAGAAACGCAATAGGAGCTTTCGAATCGGGTAACCTCGCACGAGAAGAGGCCTCTACTCTAGAAAAAAAAGGCTTGCCCCGGTTCTAATATCACGTGGTTCCCCGCATACATGCGGACGAACGTTCTCGAGGGCTTCCCAAACCTCAACGAGCTGGCCCGCGACCGTGCGCGAGAACTCACGCGCCGCGACGGTCTGGAGGCTCCGGAGGGGCAGGAAGGGACTGAGCAGAACGATCCACTCCTCACATTTAATGAAATTACTAAAGGTTACCAACTTGGTCGGATAATTTATCCCCTGGCTCACCCGAATCTCAGTAGAGGTCAGTCAGCTACTCTTAGAATGTTGCAGACAGGATCTTTCCAGTCGCAGGGATTCCTCGGAACGATGTACTCGGATGGGGACCCTATAGTTGTCCCGACTGCAGTGAAACCTTTCGCTCTATGGCTCACATGCTCTGGCGATGTCCCGCGTTGCCTAACGACTTCCTCTCCAGCGAAGCCGAGTGGGAGGAGGCCATCGGAAGCACGGTACTCCAAAAGCAAGCCCAGGCTATCCAGAGGGCCCAGGAAAAGACGGAGCGTCACGGCGTTCTGTCCTCTACGTGTGCGCGCCCAGTGGCTATCGTCGACGATCGGCTACGCGACAGCCACAAGCGTCATGCGGCCCCCACTTAGCTGCCTCCAGGACGTTTGTTAATAAAACGGAGGCAGCCTTAGCCTTCCCCTTGTGAAATAACACCCCTCCCCTTTCCACCGCAGCGTCTTCGGTGCATTTTAATGTGGAATAAACGTGGCTTCATCCATTCATTCAGTGGCTACAAGGACCTCCAGTTAGGAGGTCCTGGCAGTAGCTCCTCAGGATTAAATAAAGTTCGTTGTCTGTCCGTCCGTCCATCCGTCTGTCTGTCTGCCTGTCTGTCTGAGCCAGGTCCAATAAGTTCTCTGTAAAGCGTTGGTTCTTCGCATAAATCACTCCCCACGCACGTGCTTACGCCGATTTACACAACAAACAAACGAATAAGCTCATATTAATTTTCTCGAAAAAATGGAAAAAACGTTAAGCCTATCGCCCAAGGAAATATTGTTTGAGCCAGGTCCAATAAGTTCTCTCTAAAGCGTTGGTTCTTTGCATAAACCACTCCCCACGCACGTGCTTACACCGATTTACGCAATAAACAAACGAATAAGCTCAGATTTTTTTTCTCGAGAAAATGGAAAAAACGGTAAGCCTATAGCCCAAGGAAATATTGTTTGAGCCAGGTCCAAAAAGTTCTCTCTAAAGCGTTGGTTCTTTGGATAAATCACTCCCCACGCACGTGCTTACGCCGATTTACGCAATAAACAAACGAATAAGCTCAGATTTTTTTTCTCGAGAAAATGGAAAAAACGGTAAGCCTATAGCCCAAGGAAATATTGTTTGAGCCAGGTCCAATAAGTTCTCTCTAAAGCGTTGGTTCTTTGCATAAATCACTCCCCACGCACGTGCTTACGCCGATTTACGCAATAAACAAACGAATAAGCTCAGAAAAATTTTCTCGAAAAAATGGAAAAAACGGTAAGCCTATAGCCCAAGGAAATATTGTTTGAGCCAGGTCCAATAAGTGCTCTCTAAAGCATTGGTTCTTTGCATAAATCAATCCCCACGCACGTGCTTACGCCGATTTACGCAATAAACAAACGAATAAGCTCAGATTTTTTTTCTCGAGAAAATGGAAAAAACGGTAAGCCTATAGCCCAAGGAAATATTGTTTGGGCCAGGTCCAATAAGTTCTCTCTAAAGCGTTCGTTCCTTGCATAAATCACTCCCCACGCACGTGCTTACGCCGATTTACGCAATAAACAAACGAATAAGCTCAGATTTGTTTTCTCGAAAAAATGGAAAAAACGGTAAGCCTATAGCCCAAGGAAATATTGTTTGGGCCAGGTCCAATAAGTTCTCTCTAAAGCGTTCGTTCCTTGCATAAATCACTCCCCACGCACGTGCTTACGCCGATTTACGCAATAAACAAACGAATAAGCTCAGATTTGTTTTCTCGAGAAAATGGAAAAAACGGTAAGCCTATAGCCCAAGGAAATATTGTTTGAGCCAGGTCCAATAAGTTCTCTCTAAAGCGTTGGTTCCTTGCATAAATCACTCCCCACGCACGTGCTTACGCCGATTTACGCAATAAACAAACGAATAAGCTCAGATTTGTTTTCTCGAAAAAATGGAAAAAACGGTAAGCCTATAGCCCAAGGAAATATTGTTTGAGCCAGGTCCAATAAGTTCTCTCTAAAGCGTTGGTTCCTTGCATAAATCACTCCCCACGCACGTGCTTACGCCGATTTACGCAATAAACAAACGAATAAGCTCAGAATAATTTTCTCGAAAAAATGGAAAAAACGGTAAGCCTATAGCCCAAGGAAATATTGTTTGAGCCAGGTCCAATAAGTTCTCTCTAAAGCGTTGGTTCCTTGCATAAATCACTCCCGACGCACGTGCTTACGCCGATTTACGCAATAAACAAACGAATAAGCTCAGATTTGTTTTCTCGAAAAAATGGAAAAAACGGTAAGCCTATAGCCCAAGGAAATATTGTTTGAGCCAGGTCCAATAAGTTCTCTCTAAAGCGTTGGTTCTTTGCATAAATCACTCCCCACGCACGTGCTTACGCCGATTTACGCAATAAACAAACGAATAAGCTCAGAATAATTTTCTCGAAAAAATGGAAAAAACGGTAAGCCTATAGCCCAAGGAAATATTGTTTGAGCCAGGTCCAATAAGTTCTCTCTAAAGCATTGGTTCTTTGCATAAATCACTCCCCACGCACGTGCTTACGCCGATTTACGCAATAAACAAACGAATAAGCTCAGATTTTTTTTCTCGAAAAAATGGAAAAAACGGTAAGCCTATAGCCCAAGGAAATATTGTTTGAGCCAGGTCCAATAAGTTCTCTCTAAAGCATTGGTTCTTTGCATAAATCACTCCCCACGCACGTGCTTACGCCGATTTACGCAATAAACAAACGAATAAGCTCAGAATAATTTTCTCGAAAAAATGGAAAAAACGGTAAGCCTATAGCCCAAGGAAATATTGTTTGAGCCAGGTCCAATAAGTTCTCTCTAAAGCGTTGGTTCTTTGCATAAATCACTCCCCACGCACGTGCTTACGCGGATTTACGCAATAAACAAACGAATAAGCTCAGATTTTTTTTCTCGAAAAAATGGAAAAAACGGTAAGCCTATAGCCCAAGGAAATATTGTTTGAGCCAGGTCCAATAAGTTCTCTCTAAAGCGTTGGTTCTTTGCATAAATCACTCCCCACGCACGTGCTTACGCGGATTTACGCAATAAACAAACGAATAAGCTCAGATTTTTTTTCTCGAAAAAATGGAAAAAACGGTAAGCCTATAGCCCAAGGAAATATTGTTTGAGCCAGGTCCAATAAGTTCTCTCTAAAGCGTTGGTTCTTTGCATAAACCACTCCCCACGCACGTGCTTACACCGATTTACGCAATAAACAAACGAATAAGCTCAGATTTTTTTTCTCGAGAAAATGGAAAAAACGGTAAGCCTATAGCCCAAGGAAATATTGTTTGAGCCAGGTCCAAAAAGTTCTCTCTAAAGCGTTGGTTCTTTGGATAAATCACTCCCCACGCACGTGCTTACGCCGATTTACGCAATAAACAAACGAATAAGCTCAGATTTTTTTTCTCGAGAAAATGGAAAAAACGGTAAGCCTATAGCCCAAGGAAATATTGTTTGAGCCAGGTCCAATAAGTTCTCTCTAAAGCGTTGGTTCTTTGCATAAATCACTCCCCACGCACGTGCTTACGCCGATTTACGCAATAAACAAACGAATAAGCTCAGAAAAATTTTCTCGAAAAAATGGAAAAAACGGTAAGCCTATAGCCCAAGGAAATATTGTTTGAGCCAGGTCCAATAAGTGCTCTCTAAAGCATTGGTTCTTTGCATAAATCAATCCCCACGCACGTGCTTACGCCGATTTACGCAATAAACAAACGAATAAGCTCAGATTTTTTTTCTCGAGAAAATGGAAAAAACGGTAAGCCTATAGCCCAAGGAAATATTGTTTGGGCCAGGTCCAATAAGTTCTCTCTAAAGCGTTCGTTCCTTGCATAAATCACTCCCCACGCACGTGCTTACGCCGATTTACGCAATAAACAAACGAATAAGCTCAGATTTGTTTTCTCGAAAAAATGGAAAAAACGGTAAGCCTATAGCCCAAGGAAATATTGTTTGGGCCAGGTCCAATAAGTTCTCTCTAAAGCGTTCGTTCCTTGCATAAATCACTCCCCACGCACGTGCTTACGCCGATTTACGCAATAAACAAACGAATAAGCTCAGATTTGTTTTCTCGAGAAAATGGAAAAAACGGTAAGCCTATAGCCCAAGGAAATATTGTTTGAGCCAGGTCCAATAAGTTCTCTCTAAAGCGTTGGTTCCTTGCATAAATCACTCCCCACGCACGTGCTTACGCCGATTTACGCAATAAACAAACGAATAAGCTCAGATTTGTTTTCTCGAAAAAATGGAAAAAACGGTAAGCCTATAGCCCAAGGAAATATTGTTTGAGCCAGGTCCAATAAGTTCTCTCTAAAGCGTTGGTTCCTTGCATAAATCACTCCCCACGCACGTGCTTACGCCGATTTACGCAATAAACAAACGAATAAGCTCAGAATAATTTTCTCGAAAAAATGGAAAAAACGGTAAGCCTATAGCCCAAGGAAATATTGTTTGAGCCAGGTCCAATAAGTTCTCTCTAAAGCGTTGGTTCCTTGCATAAATCACTCCCGACGCACGTGCTTACGCCGATTTACGCAATAAACAAACGAATAAGCTCAGATTTGTTTTCTCGAAAAAATGGAAAAAACGGTAAGCCTATAGCCCAAGGAAATATTGTTTGAGCCAGGTCCAATAAGTTCTCTCTAAAGCGTTGGTTCTTTGCATAAATCACTCCCCACGCACGTGCTTACGCCGATTTACGCAATAAACAAACGAATAAGCTCAGAATAATTTTCTCGAAAAAATGGAAAAAACGGTAAGCCTATAGCCCAAGGAAATATTGTTTGAGCCAGGTCCAATAAGTTCTCTCTAAAGCATTGGTTCTTTGCATAAATCACTCCCCACGCACGTGCTTACGCCGATTTACGCAATAAACAAACGAATAAGCTCAGATTTTTTTTCTCGAAAAAATGGAAAAAACGGTAAGCCTATAGCCCAAGGAAATATTGTTTGAGCCAGGTCCAATAAGTTCTCTCTAAAGCATTGGTTCTTTGCATAAATCACTCCCCACGCACGTGCTTACGCCGATTTACGCAATAAACAAACGAATAAGCTCAGAATAATTTTCTCGAAAAAATGGAAAAAACGGTAAGCCTATAGCCCAAGGAAATATTGTTTGAGCCAGGTCCAATAAGTTCTCTCTAAAGCGTTGGTTCTTTGCATAAATCACTCCCCACGCACGTGCTTACGCGGATTTACGCAATAAACAAACGAATAAGCTCAGATTTTTTTTCTCGAAAAAATGGAAAAAACGGTAAGCCTATAGCCCAAGGAAATATTGTTTGAGCCAGGTCCAATAAGTTCTCTCTAAAGCGTTGGTTCTTTGCATAAATCACTCCCCACGCACGTGCTTACGCGGATTTACGCAATAAACAAACGAATAAGCTCAGATTTTTTTTCTCGAAAAAATGGAAAAAACGGTAAGCCTATAGCCCAAGGAAATATTGTTTGAGCCAGGTCCAATAAGTTCTCTCTAAAGCGTTGGTTCTTTGCATAAATCACTCCCCACGCACGTGCTTACGCGGATTTACGCAATAAACAAACGAATAAGCTCAGATTTTTTTTCTCGAAAAAATGGAAAAAACGGTAAGCCTATAGCCCAAGGAAATATTGTTTGAGCCAGGTCCAAAAAGTTCTCTCTAAAGCGTTGGTTCTTTGCATAAATCACTCCCCACGCACGTGCATACGCCGATTTACGCAATAAACAAACGAATAAGCTCAGAAAAACTTTCTCGAAAAAATGGAAAAAACGGTAAGCCTATAGCCCAAGGAAATATTGTTTGACCCAGGTCCAATAAGTTCTCTCTAAAGCGTTGGTTCTTTGCATAAATCACTCCCCACGCACGTGCTTACTCCGATTTACGCAATAAACAAACGAATAAGCTCAGATTTTTTTTCTCGAAAAAATGGAAAAAACGGTAAGCCTATAGCCCAAGGAAATATTGTTTGAGCCAGGTCCAAAAAGTTCTCTCTAAAGCGTTGGTTCTTTGCATAAATCACTCCCCACGCACGTGCTTACTCCGATTTACGCAATAAACAAACGAATAAGCTCAGATTTTTTTTCTCGAAAAAATGGAAAAAACGGTAAGCCTATAGCCCAAGGAAATATTGTTTGAGCCAGGTCCAATAAGTTCTCTCTAAAGCATTGGTTCTTTGCATAAATCAATCCCCACGCACGTGCTTACGCCGATTTACGGAATGAAGAAACGAATAAGCTCAGAATAATTTTCTCGAAAAAATGGAAAAAAAGGTAAGGCTATAGCCCAAGGAAATATTGTTTGAGCCAGGTCCAATAAGTTCTCTCTAAAGCATTGGTTCTTTGCATAAATCAATCCCCACGCACGTGCTTACGCCGATTTACGCAATAAACAAACGAATAAGCTCAGAATAATTTTCTCGAAAAAATGGAAAAAACGGTAAGCCTATAGCCCAAGGAAATATTGTTTGAGCCAGGTCCAATAAGTTCTCTCTAAAGCATTGGTTCTTTGCATAAATCACTCCCCACGCACGTGCTTACTCCGATTTACGCAATAAACAAACGAATAAGCTCAGATTTTTTTTCTCGAAAAAATGGAAAAAACGGTAAGCCTATAGCCCAAGGAAATATTGTTTGAGCCAGGTCCAATAAGTTCTCTCTAAAGCATTGGTTCTTTGCATAAATCAATCCCCACGCACGTGCTTACGCCGATTTACGCAATGAAGAAACGAATAAGCTCAGAATAATTTTCTCGAAAAAATGGAAAAAACGGTAAGCCTATAGCCCAAGGAAATATTGTTTGAGTCAGGTCCAATAAGTTCTCTCTAAAGCATTGGTTATTTGCATAAATCACTCCCCACGCACGTGCTTACGCCGATTTACGCAATGAAGAAACGAATAAGCTCAGAATAATTTTCTCGAAAAAATGGAAAAAACGGTAAGCCTATAGCCCAAGGAAATATTGTTTGAGCCAGGTCCAATAAGTTCTCTCTAAAGCGTTGGTTCTTTGCATAAATCACTCCCCACGCACGTGCTTACTCCGATTTACGCAATAAACAAACGAATAAGCTCAGATTTTTTTTCTCGAGAAAATGGAAAAAACGGTAAGCCTATAGCCCAAGGAAATATTGTTTGAGCCAGGTCCAAAAAGTTCTCTCTAAAGCGTTGGTTCTTTGGATAAATCACTCCCCACGCACGTGCTTACGCCGATTTACGCAATAAACAAACGAATAAGCTCATAAGAATTTTCTCGAAAAAATGGAAAAAACGGTAAGCCTATAGCCCAAGGAAATATTGTTTGAGTCAGGTCCAATAAGTTCTCTCTAAAGCATTGGTTATTTGCATAAATCACTCCCCACGCACGTGCTTACGCCGATTTACGCAATGAAGAAACGAATAAGCTCAGAATAATTTTCTCGAAAAAATGGAAAAAACGGTAAGCCTATAGCCCAAGGAAATATTGTTTGAGTCAGGTCCAATAAGTTCTTTCTAAAGCATTGGTTCTTTGCATAAATCAATCCCCACGCACGTGCTTACGCCGATTTACGCAATAAACAAACGAATAAGCTCAGAATAATTTTCTCGAAAAAATGGAAAAAACGGTAAGCCTATAGCCCAAGGAAATATTGTTTGAATCAGGTCCAATAAGTTCTCTCTAAAGCATTGGTTCTTTGCATAAATCAATCCCCACGCACGTGCTTACGCCGATTTACGCAATAAACAAACGAATAAGCTCAGAAGAATTTTCTCGAAAAAATGGAAAAAACGGTAAGCCTATAGCCCAAGGAAATATTGTTTCAGTCAGGTCCAATAAGTTCTCTCTAAAGCATTGGTTCTTTGCATAAATCAATCCCCACGCACGTGCTTACGCCGATTTACGCAATAAACAAACGAATAAGCTCAGAAGAATTTTCTCGAAAAAATGGAAAAAACGGTAAGCCTATAGCCCAAGGAAATATTGTTTGAGTCAGGTCCAATAAGTTCTCTCTAAAGCATTGGTTCTTTGCATAAATCAATCCCCACGCACGTGCTTACGCCGATTTACGCAATGGAGAAACGAATAAGCTCAGAATAATTTTCTCGAAAAAATGGAAAAAACGGTAAGGCTATAGCCCAAGGAAATATTGTTTGAGCCAGGTCCAATAAGTTCTCTCTAAAGCATTGGTTCTTTGCATAAATCAATCCCCACGCACGTGCTTACGCCGATTTACGCAATAAACAAACGAATAAGCTCAGAAGAATTTTCTCGAAAAAATGGAAAAAACGGTAAGCCTATAGCCCAAGGAAATATTGTTTGAGTCAGGTCCAATAAGTTCTCTCTAAAGCATTGGTTATTTGCATAAATCACTCCCCACGCACGTGCTTACGCCGATTTACGCAATGAAGAAACGAATAAGCTCAGAATAATTTTCTCGAAAAAATGGAAAAAACGGTAAGCCTATAGCCCAAGGAAATATTGTTTGAGCCAGGTCCAATAAGTTCTCTCTAAAGCGTTGGTTCTTTGCATAAATCACTCCCCACGCACGTGCTTACTCCGATTTACGCAATAAACAAACGAATAAGCTCAGATTTTTTTTCTCGAGAAAATGGAAAAAACGGTAAGCCTATAGCCCAAGGAAATATTGTTTGAGCCAGGTCCAATAAGTTCTCTCTAAAGCGTTGGTTCTTTGCATAAATCACTCCCCACGCACGTGCTTACTCCGATATACGCAATGAAGAAACGAATAAGCTCAGAATAATTTTCTCGAAAAAATGGAAAAAACGGTAAGCCTATAGCCCAAGGAAATATTGTTTGAGCCAGGTCCAATAAGTTCTCTCTAAAGCGTTGGTTCTTTGCATAAATCACTCCCCACGCACGTGCTTACTCCGATTTACGCAATAAACAAACGAATAAGCTCAGATTTTTTTTCTCGAAAAAATGGAAAAAACGGTAAGCCTATAGCCCAAGGAAATATTGTTTGAGCCAGGTCCAATAAGTTCTCTCTAAAGCGTTGGTTCTTTGCATAAATCACTCCCCACGCACGTGCTTACGCCGATTTACGCAATAAACAAACGAATAAGCTCAGATTTGTTTTCTCGAGAAAATGGAAAAAACGGTAAGCCTATAGCCCAAGGAAATATTGTTTGAGCCAGGTCCAATAAGTTCTCTCTAAAGCGTTGGTTCCTTGCATAAATCACTCCCCACGCACGTGCTTACGCCGATTTACGCAATAAACAAACGAATAAGCTCAGATTTGTTTTCTCGAAAAAATGGAAAAAACGGTAAGCCTATAGCCCAAGGAAATATTGTTTGAGCCAGGTCCAATAAGTTCTCTCTAAAGCGTTGGTTCCTTGCATAAATCACTCCCCACGCACGTGCTTACGCCGATTTACGCAATAAACAAACGAATAAGCTCAGAATAATTTTCTCGAAAAAATGGAAAAAACGGTAAGCCTATAGCCCAAGGAAATATTGTTTGAGCCAGGTCCAATAAGTTCTCTCTAAAGCGTTGGTTCCTTGCATAAATCACTCCCCACGCACGTGCTTACGCCGATTTACGCAATAAACAAACGAATAAGCTCAGATTTGTTTTCTCGAAAAAATGGAAAAAACGGTAAGCCTATAGCCCAAGGAAATATTGTTTGAGCCAGGTCCAATAAGTTCTCTCTATAGCGTTGGTTCTTTGCATAAATCACTCCCCACGCACGTGCTTACGCCGATTTACGCAATAAACAAACGAATAAGCTCATAAGAATTTTCTCGAAAAAATGGAAAAAACGGTAAGCCTATAGCCCAAGGAAATATTGTTTGAGTCAGGTCCAATAAGTTCTCTCTAAAGCATTGGTTATTTGCATAAATCACTCCCCACGCACGTGCTTACGCCGATTTACGCAATGAAGAAACGAATAAGCTCAGAATAATTTTATCGAAAAAATGGAAAAAACGGTAAGCCTATAGCCCAAGGAAATATTGTTTGAGTCAGGTCCAATAAGTTCTCTCTAAAGCATTGGTTCTTTGCATAAATCAATCCCCACGCACGTGCTTACGCCGATTTACGCAATAAACAAACGAATAAGCTCAGAATAATTTTCTCGAAAAAATGGAAAAAACGGTAAGCCTATAGCCCAAGGAAATATTGTTTGAGCCAGGTCCAATAAGTTCTCTCTAAAGCATTGGTTCTTTGCATAAATCAATCCCCACGCACGTGCTTACGCCGATTTACGCAATAAACAAACGAATAAGCTCAGAAGAATTTTCTCGAAAAAATGGAAAAAACGGTAAGCCTATAGCCCAAGGAAATATTGTTTGAGTCAGGTCCAATAAGTTCTCTCTAAAGCATTGGTTCTTTGCATAAATCAATCCCCACGCACGTGCTTACGCCGATTTACGCAATAAACAAACGAATAAGCTCAGAAGAATTTTCTCGAAAAAATGGAAAAAACGGTAAGCCTATAGCCCAAGGAAATATTGTTTGAGTCAGGTCCAATAAGTTCTCTCTAAAGCATTGGTTCTTTGCATAAATCAATCCCCACGCACGTGCTTACGCCGATTTACGCAATGGAGAAACGAATAAGCTCAGAATAATTTTCTCGAAAAAATGGAAAAAAACGGTAAGGCTATAGCCCAAGGAAATATTGTTTGAGCCAGGTCCAATAAGTTCTCTCTAAAGCATTGGTTCTTTGCATAAATCAATCCCCACGCACGTGCTTACGCCGACTTACGCAATAAACAAACGAATAAGCTCAGAAGAATTTTCTCGAAAAAATGGAAAAAACGGTAAGCCTATAGCCCAAGGAAATATTGTTTGAGTCAGGTCCAATAAGTTCTCTCTAAAGCATTGGTTATTTGCATAAATCACTCCCCACGCACGTGCTTACTCCGATTTACGCAATAAACAAACGAATAAGCTCAGATTTTTTTTCTCGAAAAAATGGAAAAAACGGTAAGCCTATAGCCCAAGGAAATATTGTTTGAGCCAGGTCCAATAAGTTCTCTCTAAAGCATTGGTTCTTTGCATAAATCAATCCCCACGCACGTGCTTACGCCGATTTACGGAATGAAGAAACGAATAAGCTCAGAATAATTTTCTCGAAAAAATGGAAAAAAAGGTAAGGCTATAGCCCAAGGAAATATTGTTTGAGCCAGGTCCAATAAGTTCTCTCTAAAGCATTGGTTCTTTGCATAAATCAATCCCCACGCACGTGCTTACGCCGATTTACGCAATAAACAAACGAATAAGCTCAGAATAATTTTCTCGAAAAAATGGAAAAAACGGTAAGCCTATAGCCCAAGGAAATATTGTTTGAGCCAGGTCCAATAAGTTCTCTCTAAAGCATTGGTTCTTTGCATAAATCACTCCCCACGCACGTGCTTACTCCGATTTACGCAATAAACAAACGAATAAGCTCAGATTTTTTTTCTCGAAAAAATGGAAAAAACGGTAAGCCTATAGCCCAAGGAAATATTGTTTGAGCCAGGTCCAATAAGTTCTCTCTAAAGCATTGGTTCTTTGCATAAATCAATCCCCACGCACGTGCTTACGCCGATTTACGCAATGAAGAAACGAATAAGCTCAGAATAATTTTCTCGAAAAAATGGAAAAAACGGTAAGCCTATAGCCCAAGGAAATATTGTTTGAGTCAGGTCCAATAAGTTCTCTCTAAAGCATTGGTTATTTGCATAAATCACTCCCCACGCACGTGCTTACGCCGATTTACGCAATGAAGAAACGAATAAGCTCAGAATAATTTTCTCGAAAAAATGGAAAAAACGGTAAGCCTATAGCCCAAGGAAATATTGTTTGAGCCAGGTCCAATAAGTTCTCTCTAAAGCGTTGGTTCTTTGCATAAATCACTCCCCACGCACGTGCTTACTCCGATTTACGCAATAAACAAACGAATAAGCTCAGATTTTTTTTCTCGAGAAAATGGAAAAAACGGTAAGCCTATAGCCCAAGGAAATATTGTTTGAGCCAGGTCCAAAAAGTTCTCTCTAAAGCGTTGGTTCTTTGGATAAATCACTCCCCACGCACGTGCTTACGCCGATTTACGCAATAAACAAACGAATAAGCTCATAAGAATTTTCTCGAAAAAATGGAAAAAACGGTAAGCCTATAGCCCAAGGAAATATTGTTTGAGTCAGGTCCAATAAGTTCTCTCTAAAGCATTGGTTATTTGCATAAATCACTCCCCACGCACGTGCTTACGCCGATTTACGCAATGAAGAAACGAATAAGCTCAGAATAATTTTCTCGAAAAAATGGAAAAAACGGTAAGCCTATAGCCCAAGGAAATATTGTTTGAGTCAGGTCCAATAAGTTCTTTCTAAAGCATTGGTTCTTTGCATAAATCAATCCCCACGCACGTGCTTACGCCGATTTACGCAATAAACAAACGAATAAGCTCAGAATAATTTTCTCGAAAAAATGGAAAAAACGGTAAGCCTATAGCCCAAGGAAATATTGTTTGAATCAGGTCCAATAAGTTCTCTCTAAAGCATTGGTTCTTTGCATAAATCAATCCCCACGCACGTGCTTACGCCGATTTACGCAATAAACAAACGAATAAGCTCAGAAGAATTTTCTCGAAAAAATGGAAAAAACGGTAAGCCTATAGCCCAAGGAAATATTGTTTCAGTCAGGTCCAATAAGTTCTCTCTAAAGCATTGGTTCTTTGCATAAATCAATCCCCACGCACGTGCTTACGCCGATTTACGCAATAAACAAACGAATAAGCTCAGAAGAATTTTCTCGAAAAAATGGAAAAAACGGTAAGCCTATAGCCCAAGGAAATATTGTTTGAGTCAGGTCCAATAAGTTCTCTCTAAAGCATTGGTTCTTTGCATAAATCAATCCCCACGCACGTGCTTACGCCGATTTACGCAATGGAGAAACGAATAAGCTCAGAATAATTTTCTCGAAAAAATGGAAAAAACGGTAAGGCTATAGCCCAAGGAAATATTGTTTGAGCCAGGTCCAATAAGTTCTCTCTAAAGCATTGGTTCTTTGCATAAATCAATCCCCACGCACGTGCTTACGCCGATTTACGCAATAAACAAACGAATAAGCTCAGAAGAATTTTCTCGAAAAAATGGAAAAAACGGTAAGCCTATAGCCCAAGGAAATATTGTTTGAGTCAGGTCCAATAAGTTCTCTCTAAAGCATTGGTTATTTGCATAAATCACTCCCCACGCACGTGCTTACGCCGATTTACGCAATGAAGAAACGAATAAGCTCAGAATAATTTTCTCGAAAAAATGGAAAAAACGGTAAGCCTATAGCCCAAGGAAATATTGTTTGAGCCAGGTCCAATAAGTTCTCTCTAAAGCGTTGGTTCTTTGCATAAATCACTCCCCACGCACGTGCTTACTCCGATTTACGCAATAAACAAACGAATAAGCTCAGATTTTTTTTCTCGAGAAAATGGAAAAAACGGTAAGCCTATAGCCCAAGGAAATATTGTTTGAGCCAGGTCCAATAAGTTCTCTCTAAAGCGTTGGTTCTTTGCATAAATCACTCCCCACGCACGTGCTTACTCCGATATACGCAATGAAGAAACGAATAAGCTCAGAATAATTTTCTCGAAAAAATGGAAAAAACGGTAAGCCTATAGCCCAAGGAAATATTGTTTGAGCCAGGTCCAATAAGTTCTCTCTAAAGCGTTGGTTCTTTGCATAAATCACTCCCCACGCACGTGCTTACTCCGATTTACGCAATAAACAAACGAATAAGCTCAGATTTTTTTTCTCGAAAAAATGGAAAAAACGGTAAGCCTATAGCCCAAGGAAATATTGTTTGAGCCAGGTCCAATAAGTTCTCTCTAAAGCGTTGGTTCTTTGCATAAATCACTCCCCACGCACGTGCTTACGCCGATTTACGCAATAAACAAACGAATAAGCTCAGATTTGTTTTCTCGAGAAAATGGAAAAAACGGTAAGCCTATAGCCCAAGGAAATATTGTTTGAGCCAGGTCCAATAAGTTCTCTCTAAAGCGTTGGTTCCTTGCATAAATCACTCCCCACGCACGTGCTTACGCCGATTTACGCAATAAACAAACGAATAAGCTCAGATTTGTTTTCTCGAAAAAATGGAAAAAACGGTAAGCCTATAGCCCAAGGAAATATTGTTTGAGCCAGGTCCAATAAGTTCTCTCTAAAGCGTTGGTTCCTTGCATAAATCACTCCCCACGCACGTGCTTACGCCGATTTACGCAATAAACAAACGAATAAGCTCAGAATAATTTTCTCGAAAAAATGGAAAAAACGGTAAGCCTATAGCCCAAGGAAATATTGTTTGAGCCAGGTCCAATAAGTTCTCTCTAAAGCGTTGGTTCCTTGCATAAATCACTCCCCACGCACGTGCTTACGCCGATTTACGCAATAAACAAACGAATAAGCTCAGATTTGTTTTCTCGAAAAAATGGAAAAAACGGTAAGCCTATAGCCCAAGGAAATATTGTTTGAGCCAGGTCCAATAAGTTCTCTCTATAGCGTTGGTTCTTTGCATAAATCACTCCCCACGCACGTGCTTACGCCGATTTACGCAATAAACAAACGAATAAGCTCATAAGAATTTTCTCGAAAAAATGGAAAAAACGGTAAGCCTATAGCCCAAGGAAATATTGTTTGAGTCAGGTCCAATAAGTTCTCTCTAAAGCATTGGTTATTTGCATAAATCACTCCCCACGCACGTGCTTACGCCGATTTACGCAATGAAGAAACGAATAAGCTCAGAATAATTTTATCGAAAAAATGGAAAAAACGGTAAGCCTATAGCCCAAGGAAATATTGTTTGAGTCAGGTCCAATAAGTTCTCTCTAAAGCATTGGTTCTTTGCATAAATCAATCCCCACGCACGTGCTTACGCCGATTTACGCAATAAACAAACGAATAAGCTCAGAATAATTTTCTCGAAAAAATGGAAAAAACGGTAAGCCTATAGCCCAAGGAAATATTGTTTGAGCCAGGTCCAATAAGTTCTCTCTAAAGCATTGGTTCTTTGCATAAATCAATCCCCACGCACGTGCTTACGCCGATTTACGCAATAAACAAACGAATAAGCTCAGAAGAATTTTCTCGAAAAAATGGAAAAAACGGTAAGCCTATAGCCCAAGGAAATATTGTTTGAGTCAGGTCCAATAAGTTCTCTCTAAAGCATTGGTTCTTTGCATAAATCAATCCCCACGCACGTGCTTACGCCGATTTACGCAATAAACAAACGAATAAGCTCAGAAGAATTTTCTCGAAAAAATGGAAAAAACGGTAAGCCTATAGCCCAAGGAAATATTGTTTGAGTCAGGTCCAATAAGTTCTCTCTAAAGCATTGGTTCTTTGCATAAATCAATCCCCACGCACGTGCTTACGCCGATTTACGCAATGGAGAAACGAATAAGCTCAGAATAATTTTCTCGAAAAAATGGAAAAAAACGGTAAGGCTATAGCCCAAGGAAATATTGTTTGAGCCAGGTCCAATAAGTTCTCTCTAAAGCATTGGTTCTTTGCATAAATCAATCCCCACGCACGTGCTTACGCCGACTTACGCAATAAACAAACGAATAAGCTCAGAAGAATTTTCTCGAAAAAATGGAAAAAACGGTAAGCCTATAGCCCAAGGAAATATTGTTTGAGTCAGGTCCAATAAGTTCTCTCTAAAGCATTGGTTATTTGCATAAATCACTCCCCACGCACGTGCTTACGCCGATTTACGCAATGAAGAAACGAATAAGCTCAGAATAATTTTCTCGAAAAAATGGAAAAAACGGTAAGCCTATAGCCCAAGGAAATATTGTTTGAGCCAGGTCCAATAAGTTCTCTCTAAAGCGTTGGTTCTTTGCATAAATCACTCCCCACGCACGTGCTTACTCCGATTTACGCAATAAACAAACGAATAAGCTCAGATTTTTTTTCTCGAGAAAATGGAAAAAACGGTAAGCCTATAGCCCAAGGAAATATTGTTTGAGCCAGGTCCAATAAGTTCTCTCTAAAGCGTTGGTTCTTTGCATAAATCACTCCCCACGCACGTGCTTACTCCGATATACGCAATGAAGAAACGAATAAGCTCAGAATAATTTTCTCGAAAAAATGGAAAAAACGGTAAGCCTATAGCCCAAGGAAATATTGTTTGAGCCAGGTCCAATAAGTTCTCTCTAAAGCATTGGTTCTTTGCATAAATCACTCCCCACGCACGTGCTTACGCCGATTTACGCAATAAACAAACGAATAAGCTCAGAAGAATTTTCTCGAAAAAATGGAAAAAACGGTAAGCCTATAGCCCAAGGAAATATTGTTTGAGTCAGGTCCAATAAGTTCTCTCTAAAGCGTTGGTTCCTTGCATAAATCACTCCCCACGCACGTGCTTACGCCGATTTACGCAATAAACAAACGAATAAGCTCAGATTTGTTTTCTCGAAAAAATGGAAAAAACGGTAAGCCTATAGCCCAAGGAAATATTGTTTGAGCCAGGTCCAATAAGTTCTCTCTATAGCGTTGGTTCTTTGCATAAATCACTCCCCACGCACGTGCTTACGCCGATTTACGCAATAAACAAACGAATAAGCTCATAAGAATTTTCTCGAAAAAATGGAAAAAACGGTAAGCCTATAGCCCAAGGAAATATTGTTTGAGTCAGGTCCAATAAGTTCTCTCTAAAGCATTGGTTATTTGCATAAATCACTCCCCACGCACGTGCTTACGCCGATTTACGCAATGAAGAAACGAATAAGCTCAGAATAATTTTATCGAAAAAATGGAAAAAACGGTAAGCCTATAGCCCAAGGAAATATTGTTTGAGTCAGGTCCAATAAGTTCTCTCTAAAGCATTGGTTCTTTGCATAAATCAATCCCCACGCACGTGCTTACGCCGATTTACGCAATAAACAAACGAATAAGCTCAGAATAATTTTCTCGAAAAAATGGAAAAAACGGTAAGCCTATAGCCCAAGGAAATATTGTTTGAGCCAGGTCCAATAAGTTCTCTCTAAAGCATTGGTTCTTTGCATAAATCAATCCCCACGCACGTGCTTACGCCGATTTACGCAATAAACAAACGAATAAGCTCAGAAGAATTTTCTCGAAAAAATGGAAAAAACGGTAAGCCTATAGCCCAAGGAAATATTGTTTGAGTCAGGTCCAATAAGTTCTCTCTAAAGCATTGGTTCTTTGCATAAATCAATCCCCACGCACGTGCTTACGCCGATTTACGCAATAAACAAACGAATAAGCTCAGAAGAATTTTCTCGAAAAAATGGAAAAAACGGTAAGCCTATAGCCCAAGGAAATATTGTTTGAGTCAGGTCCAATAAGTTCTCTCTAAAGCATTGGTTCTTTGCATAAATCAATCCCCACGCACGTGCTTACGCCGATTTACGCAATGGAGAAACGAATAAGCTCAGAATAATTTTCTCGAAAAAATGGAAAAAAACGGTAAGGCTATAGCCCAAGGAAATATTGTTTGAGCCAGGTCCAATAAGTTCTCTCTAAAGCATTGGTTCTTTGCATAAATCAATCCCCACGCACGTGCTTACGCCGATTTACGCAATAAACAAACGAATAAGCTCAGAAGAATTTTCTCGAAAAAATGGAAAAAACGGTAAGCCTATAGCCCAAGGAAATATTGTTTGAGTCAGGTCCAATAAGTTCTCTCTAAAGCATTGGTTATTTGCATAAATCACTCCCCACGCACGTGCTTACGCCGATTTACGCAATGAAGAAACGAATAAGCTCAGAATAATTTTCTCGAAAAAATGGAAAAAACGGTAAGCCTATAGCCCAAGGAAATATTGTTTGAGCCAGGTCCAATAAGTTCTCTCTAAAGCGTTGGTTCTTTGCATAAATCACTCCCCACGCACGTGCTTACTCCGATTTACGCAATAAACAAACGAATAAGCTCAGATTTTTTTTCTCGAGAAAATGGAAAAAACGGTAAGCCTATAGCCCAAGGAAATATTGTTTGAGCCAGGTCCAATAAGTTCTCTCTAAAGCGTTGGTTCTTTGCATAAATCACTCCCCACGCACGTGCTTACTCCGATATACGCAATGAAGAAACGAATAAGCTCAGAATAATTTTCTCGAAAAAATGGAAAAAACGGTAAGCCTATAGCCCAAGGAAATATTGTTTGAGCCAGGTCCAATAAGTTCTCTCTAAAGCATTGGTTCTTTGCATAAATCACTCCCCACGCACGTGCTTACGCCGATTTACGCAATGAAGAAACGAATAAGCTCAGAATAATTTTCTCGAAAAAATGGAAAAAACGGTAAGCCTATAGCCCCAGGAAATATTGTTTGAGCCAGGTCCAATAAGTTATCTCTAAAGCGTTGGTTCTTTGCATAAATCACTCCCCACGCACGTGCTTACTCCGATTTACGCAATGAAGAAACGAATAAGCTCAGAATAATTTTCTCGAAAAAATGGAAAAAACGGTAAGCCTATAGCCCAAGGAAATATTGTTTGAGCCAGGTCCAATAAGTTCTCTCTAAAGCGTTGGTTCTTTGCATAAATCACTCCCCACGCACGTGCTTACTCCGATTTACGCAATAAACAATTGAATAAGCTCAGATTTTTTTTCTCGAGAAAATGGAAAAAACGGTAAGCCTATAGCCCAAGGAAATATTGTTTGAGCCAGGTCCAATAAGTTCTCTCTAAAGCGTTGGTTCTTTGCATAAATCACTCCCCACGCACGTGCTTACGCCGATTTACGCAATAAACAAACGAATAAGCTCAGAAGAATTTTCTCGAAAAAATGGAAAAAACGGTAAGCCTATAGCCCAAGGAAATATTGTTTGAGCCAGGTCCAATAAGTTCTCTCTAAAGCGTTGGTTCTTTGCATAAATGACTCCCCACGCACGTGCTTACTCCGATATACGCAATGAAGAAACGAATAAGCTCAGAGTAATTTTCTCGAAAAAATGGAAAAAACGGTAAGCCTATAGCCCAAGGAAATATTGTTTGAGCCAGGTCCAATAAGTTCTCTCTAAAGCATTGGTTCTTTGCATAAATCACTCCCCACGCACGTGCTTACTCCGATTTACGCAATAAACAAACGAATAAGCTCAGATTTTTTTTCTCGAGAAAATGGAAAAAACGGTAAGCCTATAGCCCCAGGAAATATTGTTTGAGCCAGGTCCAATAAGTTCTCTCTAAAGCGTTGGTTATTTGCATAAATCACTCCCCACGCACGTGCTTACTCCGATTTACGCAATAAACAAACGAATAAGCTCAGATTTTTTTTCTCGAAAAAATGGAAAAAACGGTAAGCCTATAGCCCCAGGAAATATTGTTTGAGCCAGGTCCAATAAGTTCTCTCTAAAGCATTGGTTCTTTGCATAAATCACTCCCCACGCACGTGCTTACGCCGATTTACGCAATGAAGAAACGAATAAGCTCAGAATAATTTTCTCGAAAAAATGGAAAAAACGGTAAGCCTATAGCCCCAGGAAATATTGTTTGAGCCAGGTCCAATAAGTTATCTCTAAAGCGTTGGTTCTTTGCATAAATCACTCCCCACGCACGTGCTTACTCCGATTTACGCAATAAACAAACGAATAAGCTCAGATTTTTTTTCTCGAAAAAATGGAAAAAACGGTAAGCCTATAGCCCCAGGAAATATTGTTTGAGCCAGGTCCAATAAGTTATCTCTAAAGCGTTGGTTCTTTGCATAAATCACTCCCCACGCACGTGCTTACTCCGATTTACGCAATAAACAAACGAATAAGCTCAGATTTTTTTTCTCGAAAAAATGGAAAAAACGGTAAGCCTATAGCCCCAGGAAATATTGTTTGAGCCAGGTCCAATAAGTTCTCTCTAAAGCGTTGGTTCTTTGCATAAATCACTCCCCACGCACGTGCTTACGCCGATTTACGCAATGAAGAAACGAATATGCTCAGATGAATTTTCTCGAAAAAATGGAAAAAACGGTAAGCCTATAGCCCCAGGAAATATTGTTTGAGCCAGCTCCAATAAGTTATCTCTAAAGCGTTGGTTCTTTGCATAAATCACTCCCCACGCACGTGCTTACTCCGATTTACGCAATAAACAAACGAATAAGCTCAGATTTTTTTTCTCGAAAAAATGGAAAAAACGGTAAGCCTATAGCCCAAGGAAATATTGTTTGAGCCAGGTCCAATAAGTTCTCTCTAAAGCATTGGTTCTTTGCATAAATCAATCCCCACGCACGTGCTTACGCCGATTTACGGAATGAAGAAACCAATAAGCTCAGAATAATTTTCTCGAAAAAATGGAAAAAAAGGTAAGGCTATAGCCCAAGGAAATATTGTTTGAGCCAGGTCCAATAAGTTCTCTCTAAAGCATTGGTTCTTTGCATAAATCAATCCCCACGCACGTGCTTACGCCGATTTACGCAATAAACAAACGAATAAGCTCAGAATAATTTTCTCGAAAAAATGGAAAAAACGGTAAGCCTATAGCCCAAGGAAATATTGTTTGAGCCAGGTCCAATAAGTTCTCTCTAAAGCATTGGTTCTTTGCATAAATCACTCCCCACGCACGTGCTTACTCCGATTTACGCAATAAACAAACGAATAAGCTCAGATTTTTTTTCTCGAAAAAATGGAAAAAACGGTAAGCCTATAGCCCAAGGAAATATTGTTTGAGCCAGGTCCAATAAGTTCTCTCTAAAGCATTGGTTCTTTGCATAAATCAATCCCCACGCACGTGCTTACGCCGATTTACGCAATGAAGAAACGAATAAGCTCAGAATAATTTTCTCGAAAAAATGGAAAAAACGGTAAGCCTATAGCCCAAGGAAATATTGTTTGAGTCAGGTCCAATAAGTTCTCTCTAAAGCATTGGTTATTTGCATAAATCACTCCCCACGCACGTGCTTACGCCGATTTACGCAATGAAGAAACGAATAAGCTCAGAATAATTTTCTCGAAAAAATGGAAAAAACGGTAAGCCTATAGCCCAAGGAAATATTGTTTGAGCCAGGTCCAATAAGTTCTCTCTAAAGCGTTGGTTCTTTGCATAAATCACTCCCCACGCACGTGCTTACTCCGATTTACGCAATAAACAAACGAATAAGCTCAGATTTTTTTTCTCGAGAAAATGGAAAAAACGGTAAGCCTATAGCCCAAGGAAATATTGTTTGAGCCAGGTCCAAAAAGTTCTCTCTAAAGCGTTGGTTCTTTGGATAAATCACTCCCCACGCACGTGCTTACGCCGATTTACGCAATAAACAAACGAATAAGCTCATAAGAATTTTCTCGAAAAAATGGAAAAAACGGTAAGCCTATAGCCCAAGGAAATATTGTTTGAGTCAGGTCCAATAAGTTCTCTCTAAAGCATTGGTTATTTGCATAAATCACTCCCCACGCACGTGCTTACGCCGATTTACGCAATGAAGAAACGAATAAGCTCAGAATAATTTTCTCGAAAAAATGGAAAAAACGGTAAGCCTATAGCCCAAGGAAATATTGTTTGAGTCAGGTCCAATAAGTTCTTTCTAAAGCATTGGTTCTTTGCATAAATCAATCCCCACGCACGTGCTTACGCCGATTTACGCAATAAACAAACGAATAAGCTCAGAATAATTTTCTCGAAAAAATGGAAAAAACGGTAAGCCTATAGCCCAAGGAAATATTGTTTGAATCAGGTCCAATAAGTTCTCTCTAAAGCATTGGTTCTTTGCATAAATCAATCCCCACGCACGTGCTTACGCCGATTTACGCAATAAACAAACGAATAAGCTCAGAAGAATTTTCTCGAAAAAATGGAAAAAACGGTAAGCCTATAGCCCAAGGAAATATTGTTTGAGTCAGGTCCAATAAGTTCTCTCTAAAGCATTGGTTCTTTGCATAAATCAATCCCCACGCACGTGCTTACGC
The DNA here is from genome assembly GCF_038994185.2 of Dermacentor albipictus. Classification (NCBI taxonomy): domain Eukaryota; kingdom Metazoa; phylum Arthropoda; class Arachnida; order Ixodida; family Ixodidae; genus Dermacentor; species Dermacentor albipictus. The sequence continues at coordinate 139,276,571 of NC_091824.1, forward strand.
CGATTTACGCAATAAACAAACGAATAAGCTCAGAAGAATTTTCTCGAAAAAATGGAAAAAACGGTAAGCCTATAGCCCAAGGAAATATTGTTTGAGTCAGGTCCAATAAGTTCTCTCTAAAGCATTGGTTCTTTGCATAAATCAATCCCCACGCACGTGCTTACGCCGATTTACGCAATGGAGAAACGAATAAGCTCAGAATAATTTTCTCGAAAAAATGGAAAAAACGGTAAGGCTATAGCCCAAGGAAATATTGTTTGAGCCAGGTCCAATAAGTTCTCTCTAAAGCATTGGTTCTTTGCATAAATCAATCCCCACGCACGTGCTTACGCCGATTTACGCAATAAACAAACGAATAAGCTCAGAAGAATTTTCTCGAAAAAATGGAAAAAACGGTAAGCCTATAGCCCAAGGAAATATTGTTTGAGTCAGGTCCAATAAGTTCTCTCTAAAGCATTGGTTATTTGCATAAATCACTCCCCACGCACGTGCTTACGCCGATTTACGCAATGAAGAAACGAATAAGCTCAGAATAATTTTCTCGAAAAAATGGAAAAAACGGTAAGCCTATAGCCCAAGGAAATATTGTTTGAGCCAGGTCCAATAAGTTCTCTCTAAAGCGTTGGTTCTTTGCATAAATCACTCCCCACGCACGTGCTTACTCCGATTTACGCAATAAACAAACGAATAAGCTCAGATTTTTTTTCTCGAGAAAATGGAAAAAACGGTAAGCCTATAGCCCAAGGAAATATTGTTTGAGCCAGGTCCAATAAGTTCTCTCTAAAGCGTTGGTTCTTTGCATAAATCACTCCCCACGCACGTGCTTACTCCGATATACGCAATGAAGAAACGAATAAGCTCAGAATAATTTTCTCGAAAAAATGGAAAAAACGGTAAGCCTATAGCCCAAGGAAATATTGTTTGAGCCAGGTCCAATAAGTTCTCTCTAAAGCGTTGGTTCTTTGCATAAATCACTCCCCACGCACGTGCTTACTCCGATTTACGCAATAAACAAACGAATAAGCTCAGATTTTTTTTCTCGAAAAAATGGAAAAAACGGTAAGCCTATAGCCCAAGGAAATATTGTTTGAGCCAGGTCCAATAAGTTCTCTCTAAAGCGTTGGTTCTTTGCATAAATCACTCCCCACGCACGTGCTTACGCCGATTTACGCAATAAACAAACGAATAAGCTCAGATTTGTTTTCTCGAGAAAATGGAAAAAACGGTAAGCCTATAGCCCAAGGAAATATTGTTTGAGCCAGGTCCAATAAGTTCTCTCTAAAGCGTTGGTTCCTTGCATAAATCACTCCCCACGCACGTGCTTACGCCGATTTACGCAATAAACAAACGAATAAGCTCAGATTTGTTTTCTCGAAAAAATGGAAAAAACGGTAAGCCTATAGCCCAAGGAAATATTGTTTGAGCCAGGTCCAATAAGTTCTCTCTAAAGCGTTGGTTCCTTGCATAAATCACTCCCCACGCACGTGCTTACGCCGATTTACGCAATAAACAAACGAATAAGCTCAGAATAATTTTCTCGAAAAAATGGAAAAAACGGTAAGCCTATAGCCCAAGGAAATATTGTTTGAGCCAGGTCCAATAAGTTCTCTCTAAAGCGTTGGTTCCTTGCATAAATCACTCCCCACGCACGTGCTTACGCCGATTTACGCAATAAACAAACGAATAAGCTCAGATTTGTTTTCTCGAAAAAATGGAAAAAACGGTAAGCCTATAGCCCAAGGAAATATTGTTTGAGCCAGGTCCAATAAGTTCTCTCTATAGCGTTGGTTCTTTGCATAAATCACTCCCCACGCACGTGCTTACGCCGATTTACGCAATAAACAAACGAATAAGCTCATAAGAATTTTCTCGAAAAAATGGAAAAAACGGTAAGCCTATAGCCCAAGGAAATATTGTTTGAGTCAGGTCCAATAAGTTCTCTCTAAAGCATTGGTTATTTGCATAAATCACTCCCCACGCACGTGCTTACGCCGATTTACGCAATGAAGAAACGAATAAGCTCAGAATAATTTTATCGAAAAAATGGAAAAAACGGTAAGCCTATAGCCCAAGGAAATATTGTTTGAGTCAGGTCCAATAAGTTCTCTCTAAAGCATTGGTTCTTTGCATAAATCAATCCCCACGCACGTGCTTACGCCGATTTACGCAATAAAGAAACGAATAAGCTCAGAATAATTTTCTCGAAAAAATGGAAAAAACGGTAAGCCTATAGCCCAAGGAAATATTGTTTGAGCCAGGTCCAATAAGTTCTCTCTAAAGCATTGGTTCTTTGCATAAATCAATCCCCACGCACGTGCTTACGCCGATTTACGCAATAAACAAACGAATAAGCTCAGAAGAATTTTCTCGAAAAAATGGAAAAAACGGTAAGCCTATAGCCCAAGGAAATATTGTTTGAGTCAGGTCCAATAAGTTCTCTCTAAAGCATTGGTTCTTTGCATAAATCAATCCCCACGCACGTGCTTACGCCGATTTACGCAATAAACAAACGAATAAGCTCAGAAGAATTTTCTCGAAAAAATGGAAAAAACGGTAAGCCTATAGCCCAAGGAAATATTGTTTGAGTCAGGTCCAATAAGTTCTCTCTAAAGCATTGGTTCTTTGCATAAATCAATCCCCACGCACGTGCTTACGCCGATTTACGCAATGGAGAAACGAATAAGCTCAGAATAATTTTCTCGAAAAAATGGAAAAAAACGGTAAGGCTATAGCCCAAGGAAATATTGTTTGAGCCAGGTCCAATAAGTTCTCTCTAAAGCATTGGTTCTTTGCATAAATCAATCCCCACGCACGTGCTTACGCCGATTTACGCAATAAACAAACGAATAAGCTCAGAAGAATTTTCTCGAAAAAATGGAAAAAACGGTAAGCCTATAGCCCAAGGAAATATTGTTTGAGTCAGGTCCAATAAGTTCTCTCTAAAGCATTGGTTATTTGCATAAATCACTCCCCACGCACGTGCTTACGCCGATTTACGCAATGAAGAAACGAATAAGCTCAGAATAATTTTCTCGAAAAAATGGAAAAAACGGTAAGCCTATAGCCCAAGGAAATATTGTTTGAGCCAGGTCCAATAAGTTCTCTCTAAAGCGTTGGTTCTTTGCATAAATCACTCCCCACGCACGTGCTTACTCCGATTTACGCAATAAACAAACGAATAAGCTCAGATTTTTTTTCTCGAGAAAATGGAAAAAACGGTAAGCCTATAGCCCAAGGAAATATTGTTTGAGCCAGGTCCAATAAGTTCTCTCTAAAGCGTTGGTTCTTTGCATAAATCACTCCCCACGCACGTGCTTACTCCGATATACGCAATGAAGAAACGAATAAGCTCAGAATAATTTTCTCGAAAAAATGGAAAAAACGGTAAGCCTATAGCCCAAGGAAATATTGTTTGAGCCAGGTCCAATAAGTTCTCTCTAAAGCATTGGTTCTTTGCATAAATCACTCCCCACGCACGTGCTTACGCCGATTTACGCAATGAAGAAACGAATAAGCTCAGAATAATTTTCTCGAAAAAATGGAAAAAACGGTAAGCCTATAGCCCCAGGAAATATTGTTTGAGCCAGGTCCAATAAGTTATCTCTAAAGCGTTGGTTCTTTGCATAAATCACTCCCCACGCACGTGCTTACTCCGATTTACGCAATGAAGAAACGAATAAGCTCAGAATAATTTTCTCGAAAAAATGGAAAAAACGGTAAGCCTATAGCCCAAGGAAATATTGTTTGAGCCAGGTCCAATAAGTTCTCTCTAAAGCGTTGGTTCTTTGCATAAATCACTCCCCACGCACGTGCTTACTCCGATTTACGCAATAAACAATTGAATAAGCTCAGATTTTTTTTCTCGAGAAAATGGAAAAAACGGTAAGCCTATAGCCCAAGGAAATATTGTTTGAGCCAGGTCCAATAAGTTCTCTCTAAAGCGTTGGTTCTTTGCATAAATCACTCCCCACGCACGTGCTTACGCCGATTTACGCAATAAACAAACGAATAAGCTCAGAATAATTTTCTCGAAAAAATGGAAAAAACGGTAAGCCTATAGCCCAAGGAAATATTGTTTGAGCCAGGTCCAATAAGTTCTCTCTAAAGCGTTGGTTCTTTGCATAAATCACTCCCCACGCACGTGCTTACTCCGATATACGCAATGAAGAAACGAATAAGCTCAGAGTAATTTTCTCGAAAAAATGGAAAAAACGGTAAGCCTATAGCCCAAGGAAATATTGTTTGAGCCAGGTCCAATAAGTTCTCTCTAAAGCATTGGTTCTTTGCATAAATCACTCCCCACGCACGTGCTTACTCCGATTTACGCAATAAACAAACGAATAAGCTCAGATTTTTTTTCTCGAGAAAATGGAAAAAACGGTAAGCCTATAGCCCCAGGAAATATTGTTTGAGCCAGGTCCAATAAGTTCTCTCTAAAGCGTTGGTTATTTGCGTAAATCACTCCCCACGCACGTGCTTACTCCGATTTACGCAATAAACAAACGAATAAGCTCAGATTTTTTTTCTCGAAAAAATGGAAAAAACGGTAAGCCTATAGCCCCAGGAAATATTGTTTGAGCCAGGTCCAATAAGTTCTCTCTAAAGCATTGGTTCTTTGCATAAATCACTCCCCACGCACGTGCTTACGCCGATTTACGCAATGAAGAAACGAATAAGCTCAGAATAATTTTCTCGAAAAAATGGAAAAAACGGTAAGCCTATAGCCCCAGGAAATATTGTTTGAGCCAGGTCCAATAAGTTATCTCTAAAGCGTTGGTTCTTTGCATAAATCACTCCCCACGCACGTGCTTACTCCGATTTACGCAATAAACAAACGAATAAGCTCAGATTTTTTTTCTCGAAAAAATGGAAAAAACGGTAAGCCTATAGCCCCAGGAAATATTGTTTGAGCCAGGTCCAATAAGTTATCTCTAAAGCGTTGGTTCTTTGCATAAATCACTCCCCACGCACGTGCTTACTCCGATTTACGCAATAAACAAACGAATAAGCTCAGATTTTTTTTCTCGAAAAAATGGAAAAAACGGTAAGCCTATAGCCCCAGGAAATATTGTTTGAGCCAGGTCCAATAAGTTCTCTCTAAAGCGTTGGTTCTTTGCATAAATCACTCCCCACGCACGTGCTTACGCCGATTTACGCAATGAAGAAACGAATATGCTCAGATGAATTTTCTCGAAAAAATGGAAAAAACGGTAAGCCTATAGCCCCAGGAAATATTGTTTGAGCCAGCTCCAATAAGTTATCTCTAAAGCGTTGGTTCTTTGCATAAATCACTCCCCACGCACGTGCTTACTCCGATTTACGCAATAAACAAACGAATAAGCTCAGATTTTTTTTCTCGAAAAAATGGAAAAAACTGTAAGCCTATAGCCCAAGGAAATATTGTTTGAGCCAGGTCCAATAAGTTCTCTCTAAAGCGTTGGTTATTTGCATAAATCACTCCCCACGCACGTGCTTACGCCGATTTACGCAATAAACAAACGAATAAGCTCAGAATAATTTTCTCGAAAAAATGGAAAAAACGGTAAGCCAAGGAAATATTGTTTGAGCCAGGTCCAATAAGTTCTCTCTAAAGCGTTGGTTCCTTGCATAAATCACTCCCCACGCACGTGCTTACTCCGATTTACGCAATAAACAAACGAATAAGCTCAGATTTGTTTTCTCGAAAAAATGGAAAAAACGGTAAGCCTATAGCCCAAGGAAATATTGTTTGAGCCAGGTCCAATAAGTTCTCTCTAAAGCATTGGTTCTTTGCATAAATCACTCCCCACGCACGTGCTTACTCCGATTTACGCAATAAACAAACGAATAAGCTCAGATTTTTTTTCTCGAGAAAATGGAAAAAACGGTAAGCCTATAGCCCCAGGAAATATTGTTTGAGCCAGGTCCAATAAGTTCTCTCTAAAGCGTTGGTTATTTGCATAAATCACTCCCCACGCACGTGCTTACTCCGATTTACGCAATAAACAAACGAATAAGCTCAGATTTTTTTTCTCGAGAAAATGGAAAAAACGGTAAGCCTATAGCCCAAGGAAATATTGTTTGAGCCAGGTCCAATAAGTTCTCTCTAAAGCGTTGGTTCTTTGCATAAATCACTCCCCACGCACGTGCTTACGCCGATTTACGCAATGAAGAAACGAATAAGCTCAGAATAATTTTCTCGAAAAAATGGAAAAAACGGTAAGCCTATAGCCCCAGGAAATATTGTTTGAGCCAGGTCCAATAAGTTATCTCTAAAGCGTTGGTTCTTTGCATAAATCACTCCCCACGCACGTGCTTACTCCGATTTACGCAATAAACAAACGAATAAGCTCAGATTTTTTTTCTCGAAAAAATGGAAAAAAACGGTAAGCCTATAGCCCCAGGAAATATTGTTTGAGCCAGGTCCAATAAGTTATCTCTAAAGCATTGGTTCTTTGCATAAATCACTCCCCACGCACGTGCTTACTCCGATTTACGCAATAAACAAACGAATAAGCTCAGATTTTTTTTCTCGAAAAAATGGAAAAAACGGTAAGCCTATAGCCCCAGGAAATATTGTTTGAGCCAGGTCCAATAAGTTCTCTCTAAAGTGTTGGTTCTTTGCATAAATCACTCCCCACGCACGTGCTTACGCCGATTTACGCAATGAAGAAACGAATAAGCTCAGATGAATTTTCTCGAAAAAATGGAAAAAACGGTAAGCCTATAGCCCCAGGAAATATTGTTTGAGCCAGGTCCAATAAGTTATCTCTAAAGCGTTGGTTCTTTGCATAAATCACTCCCCACGCACGTGCTTACTCCGATTTACGCAATAAACAAACGAATAAGCTCAGATTTTTTTTCTCGAAAAAATGGAAGAAACGGTAAGCCTATAGCCCAAGGAAATATTGTTTGAGCCAGGTCCAATAAGTTATCTCTAAAGCGTTGGTTCTTTGCATAAATCACTCCCCACGCACGTCCTTATGCCGATTTACGCGATAAACAAACGAATAAGCTCAGATGAATTTTCTCGAAAAAATGGAAAAAACGGTAAGCCTATAGCCCAAGGAAATATTGTTTGAGCCAGGTCCAATAAGTTCTCTCTAAAGCGTTGGTTATTTGCATAAATCACTCCCCACGCACGTGCTTACGCCGATTTACGCAATAAACAAACGAATAAGCTCAGAATAATTTTCTCGAAAAAATGGAAAAAACGGTAAGCCAAGGAAATATTGTTTGAGCCAGGTCCAATAAGTTCTCTCTAAAGCGTTGGTTCTTTGCATAAATCACTCCCCACGCACGTGCTTACGCCGATTTACGCGATAAACAAACGAATAAACTCAGATTAATTTTTTCGAAAAAATGGAAAAAACGGTAAGCCTATAGCCCAAGGAAATATTGTTTGAGCCAGGTCCAATAAGTTCTCTCTAAAGCGTTGGTTCTTTGCATAAAACACTCCCCACGCACGTGCTTACGCCGATTTACGCGATAAACAAACGAATAAGCTCAGATGAATTTTCTCGAAAGATGGAAAGAACAGTAAGCCCAAGAAAATATTTTCATCCAGGTCCAACAGGTTCTCTCTAAAGATAGATAGAATAAGCTTTATTCTCCAACGCATAAGGTGATCTACCCAACCCCCGACAGGCAGGTCAGGGGGCGGGTGCCGCCGCTTCAGATGCAGGCTTGGAGGTCTTGAGTCCCAGCAGCCTCTTCAGCCATTTGGACGAGCCGGAGCTGGAGTTGAGAGTCCGAGCTGCGCAGCAGGGTCTCCCATCTGTCTCTATTACCAGTATTGCGCGTCCCCCCGGGAGTGTACTGGCATTCCCATATTATGTGGTCGAGGGTCTCTGTCACACCACAAAGATGACACCTATCGCTCCTGGCCTCGGGGAACATGTGCTTCGCTATAACCGGGTGCGGATACGCATAAGTTTGCAGTCAGCTCCAAGCCACCGCTTGTCTGTTGTTTAATTTCGCGTCTGGCGGGGATGCCAGTCTACGAGCCAGTCTATAATGCTGCGTTATCTCCCCATATTTTAGCATGCGCTCTTCGCTCCCTCGGTCATCGAGGGGCCCCGTAGCGGCTCGGCGCTATATAGAGATCTCGAGCCAGCTCGTGGGCCGCCTCGTTGCTGGGGACTGCGTCGTGCGCCGGAGTCCAAATTATTTGAATTTTTCTACTTTCTCTGGCCTAGGATTCTGGCCGCTAAGGGCGAGATCCTTCCCTTGCTAAAATTTTGTATGGCAGTTTTGCTGTCACTAGTCACAAATTTCGCATCCGTTCCAGCGCAAGCTAACGCAATCGCAATTTCCTCAGCAACTTCTATGCTGCGCCCGCGCAGAGTGGCAGCTCTCACGGGATTACCCCAGCCGCTTACGGCCGTTTCCACAAAACCACCGCCACCACGTCAGATTCCTCGTCGCGTCTACATAGGCCATCTCATGTTCCGAAATTTCACCGTATCTAATTTGTTATGCATCGGCTCGTTTTGCCTCCTGTCTTTGTTATTTTCCGGGTGCATATTTTTTGGCAGGGGGCCGGTGTATAATCAGATATTTTCTGACTTCCCTATCTACATCCACCACTTGGGTGGGGCCTCTATTCGAATTTATTCGAACTTTGGTCAATATAGCTCTTCCTGTCCTCGTAGTGCTAAGTTTCTCATTTTCAGAGGTTCGCACCGCTTCCACCAGTTCTGCCCATGTGTTGTGCATCCCTAGAGCAATGTCTCTCTATGGATGTGCACATGGTCAGTCCGAGCGCTCTCTTTACGCGTTTTCTCATTAGAGAATCAATATTTTCTCTTTCCACCGCTTTGAAGTCGAGATATGGTGTTGCAAAGCTCACCCGGCTGAAGATGTACGCCTGTATTAGTTTAATCAAATTTTTCTCCTTTAACCCTCGGCCTTTGACATTGGTTCCTTGCATACATCACTCCCCACGTACGTTCTGACGCCGATTTAAGCCAAAAAACAAACAAATAAACTCACCTCAGACAGACAGACAGACAGACAGACAGACAGACAGACAGACAGACAGACAGACAGACAGACAGACAGACAGACAGACAGACAGACAGACAGACAGACAGACAGACAGACAGACAGACAGACAGACAGACAGACAGACAGACAGACAGACAGACAGACAGACAGACAGACAGACAGACAGACAGACAGACAGACAGACAGACAGACAGACAGACAGACAGACAGACAGACAGACAGACAGACAGACAGACAGACAGACAGACAGACAGACAGACAGACAGACAGACAGACAGACAGACAGACAGACAGACAGACAGACAGACAGACAGACAGACAGACAGACAGACAGACAGACAGACAGACAGACAGACAGACAGACAGACAGACAGACAGACAGACAGACAGACAGACAGACAGACAGACAGACAGACAGACAGACAGACAGACAGACAGACAGACAGACAGACAGACAGACAGACAGACAGACAGACAGACAGACAGACAGACAGACAGACAGACAGACAGACAGACAGACAGACAGACAGACAGACAGACAGACAGACAGACAGACAGACAGACAGACAGACAGACAGACAGACAGACAGACAGACAGACAGACAGACAGACAGACAGACAGACAGACAGACAGACAGACAGACAGACAGACAGACAGACAGACAGACAGACAGACAGACAGACAGACAGACAGACAGACAGACAGACAGACAGACAGACAGACAGACAGACAGACAGACAGACAGACAGACAGACAGACAGACAGACAGACAGACAGACAGACAGACAGACAGACAGACAGACAGACAGACAGACAGACAGACAGACAGACAGACAGACAGACAGACAGACAGACAGACAGACAGACAGACAGACAGACAGACAGACAGACAGACAGACAGACAGACAGACAGACAGACAGACAGACAGACAGACAGACAGACAGACAGACAGACAGACAGACAGACAGACAGACAGACAGACAGACAGACAGACAGACAGACAGACAGACAGACAGACAGACAGACAGACAGACAGACAGACAGACAGACAGACAGACAGACAGACAGACAGACAGATAGATAGATAGATAGATAGATAGATAGATAGATAGATAGATAGATAGATAGATAGATAGATAGATAGATAGATAGATAGATAGATAGATAGATAGATAGATAGATAGATAGATTATTGAAATGGGAAAGATTTGGAGGAGGGGTGGTCGGAGCTTCTCAGTCCAGGGCCCCACTGGCCTCTGCCGCCTGCTTGACCAGGTTAATTAAGGACTTTGGTCCTGCCAGGTCGGAGCGGGCGAGCTGGGCCTCCCACTGCTCCATTGTCTTACTGGTATTTGGCCTATGAGGGCCAATCACATTAACTTTCTCGGAAAAAATGGAAAAGACGGTACGTAAGCCTATATAGCCCAAGAGAACATTGTTTGAGGCAGGTCCAATAGGTTCTCTGTAAAGCGTTGGTTCTTCGCATAAATCACTCCCCACGCACGTGTTTAAGCCGATTTACGCGATAAAGAAACGAATAAGCTTAGATTAATTTTATCGAAAAAATGGAAGAAAGGTAAGCCCAAGAAAATATTGTTTGAGCCAGGTCCAATAAATTATCTGTAAAGCGTTGGTTCTTCGCATAAATCCCTCCCTACGCATGTGCTTACGCCGATTTACGCGATAAACAAACGAATAAGCTCAGATTATTTTCTCGAAAAAATGGAAAAACCGTAAGCCTATACCCTAAGAAAATATTGTTTGAGCCGGGTCCAATAAATTATCTGTAAAGCGTTGGTTCTTCGCATAAATCACTCCCCACGCACGTGCTTACGCCGATTGACGCAATAAACAAACGAATAAGCTCAGATTACTTTTCTCGAAAAATATGGAATATAGGGTAAGCCTATAGCCCAAGAAAATATTCTTTGAGCCAGGTCCGATAAGTTATCTGTAAAGCATTGATTCTTCGCATGAGTCCCTCCCCACACACGTGCTTACGCCGATTTACGCGATAAATGAACTAATAAGCTCAGAATAATTTCCTCCGAAAATTGAAAAAAAAAACGGTGACCGTACATTTCAAGAAAGTATTGTTTCTTCCAGGTCCAATAATTTCTCTGTAAAGCGTTGGTTCTTCGCATAAATCACTCCCCACGCACGTGCTGACGCCGACTTACGCGATAAACAAACGAATAAGCTCAGTTTAATTATCTCGAAAAAATGGAAAGAACGCTATGTCCATGACCCAAGAAAATATTGTTTCTGCCAGGTCCATTAAGTTCTCTATGAAGTACTGAATACTGGGCTATAGGCTTACTTTTCTTTTTTCTAGAAAAGCCAATTTACGCAATTCGTTTATTCATCGCGTAAATATGCAGCAACACTTGCATCAGTATTCGCAGTGATGTATATCACGAACCAGCGCTTCTCAGAGAAGTGAGTGACTGAGCGACATGGCGCACGGCAGTCCGAAATTACGCTAAGGGAAGGATTTCGCCGGATGCTTTCAGGATTCACCAAAGCACAACTGAAGCTCGGGAAACCGCGATCAGCGTGGTCTGGTTCCTCGCCCCCATATGCGCACTCTTTCCTAAGCCTACCAACTCCGGCGATGCTCCAGAAAGCGCCGCAAATATGTCTTCAACTTTGAGCAGGGGATACGGTTCCAAGTGCGACGCCAGGTTGACGGTTAACTCGAAGTCGCCGCACAATCGTATATCGCCGTTCCTTTAGAGCGCAGCTCTTTGTTTAGCTACCGGAACCACCGGTGTTGCCCAATCTGAAATGCTTATCGAAGACACCGATACCTTCACAAGATTGGACAAGCACGGGACCCTGAATGTAGCGTCTGCCACACTCTCGAGACAATAGCTCACGTACTTTGTGTGTGCCCTCAATATGCGACCGAACGCAGAAAACTCAAATCAATAGTTGACAGCTTGGACTCCCGTCCCTTTTCAGAAGAAAAGCTTTTGGGCGCTTGGAGGAGTGTTCACTGTGCCCAACGTGCCATAAAATCACTTTTGAATTTTTTAAGTGAGACTGGTCTAGACGATCGCCTTTAGCAGCAGTGAGACGTGCAGTCAATACGAAATGTGTTTGCGCAATAACTTTTTGGGACAATATTACTTTTTGTATGGACAAGATTACCGTTACGTGTATGCGCGTTCACTGCGCACCCGCATATTGGATAACGTGCATATAGTATCTCATTGTACCATAACATAATCACCCGCCACCTACCTTTCCCTGTATTTCCCACTTCCCCTTTCCCCAGTGAGGAGTAGCAGGCTAGAGACACGCTCTCCAGGCCGACCTCTCCTCCTTTCTGTTCATTAAAATCTACTCCTCCTCCTTATCGAAGAAAGCACTCCGTCTTGCACAAGACGGTCGACCTCGGCCGAAACTTTGGAGCGCATGGTATGAGGCACTGTACGTGCCTTACAGAAACGTGGGCGGGCTCCTTCTTTGAGGTGTAATTGCACAGGGGGGCCCTTGCAACAGCCAAGCTTGTTGTCGAAAAGATCCGAAAATTCATCGAGCAGAGGCGTCATCTTGTTATCACGAACAACATTTACACTTGAGGTGGTTCTAGTGTCCCGAAAGGACACACCCGCCTTACGGAAGGCCTCTATCGTGTTCCGGCTGCAGAGCAGTGGTCCGTTACATGCCACCGCGATTAGCGTGCTGGTCACAACAGTCGATCCAGACTGAACCCTCATGGTTATCTCGCCGACAACTGGCAATGGTCCCAGGAAGCATCTTAAGCGGAGTGACGTTTTTTCCAGTGCCGGCCACCATTTGCGATGTTTCTTAAATATATTCTTCGGTATGGCGCTGACTGGAGAACCCGTGTCTAGAATCATTCGCAATTTCCGGCCCTGCCATGTCAACTCTTCTTCGAGAAGCTTCAACGTAGCTCTGTCCGTGGAGCTGTGAGCGACAAAAGCAAGCAACATTTCTTCTTCGCTCTCACCATCAATTTCCTCGATGGCAAAGGCACCACGTTCCCGAGGGCCGCCACTGCTGCAAACCTTCGCAAGATGACCTTTCCTGCCGCAATGGTGGCACTTGGTGTTTCGATGACGGCGCATGTGTGTTGCGTGGGGGCCGCCGCAACGCTCACGCGAATGGTCGTTCTTTGCAGTGTTCCACTTCGCCCAGGGTCGTCGTCCTCGCTGCGACTGTACAACATTAATGCTGGTTCCCGTAGTCACTGGGTCTGCTTCTCGCATGTCACGAACGTCGCCTAGCGCTTTCTCTGAAGCTACGGCAAATTCTTCTGCCTCCTCAAAAGTTAGCTTCTTCCGCGTTAACAGGCAGCGTCGCGCGTCGTCTTCCCTGATTCCGCATACTATGCGGTCTCGCAGCATACGGTGCAGCGAGTTGCGGAAGTTGCAACTTTCCGCCATTCTCCGAAGGTCGACAATGTATTCCCGAACGCTCTCTCCGTCCCTTTGCTTGCGCATGAAGAACGAGAAACTCGTCGCTATTTCATTAACTTGAGGATTGTAGTGTTCCTCGAGGCATTCAACGACTTCATCGTAAGCCTGACTGTTAACCGACACGGTTGGAAGACGTCCTTGCAACATGCGCACGACATTATCGCTCAGTGAAGGCACCAGCAGAGCTCGGCGTTTGACCGTGTCGGTAATTCCATTGCCCTCAAAATAAGCTTCCAGCCGTACCCTGTACGTGCTCCAGCTGCTCACCGTCTCGTCGAAAACCGGTGGGCGAGATGCCATCATTCGATAATGTCAGTTGCAGACCACGCTCACATGAAATCCCATCCTCGTCGCCACTGCTGTAGCGCGGGTAACAACACCAGACACAGCAGGTGCAAGCAATGGAATGGTTTATTGAAGATAGCGTGGCTGCTTTTATTCTGTGCGAATCAGCAAGTGCATGCGCACTTCGTGGTGCGATAGACTGCCTTGCATTGACGCGATACGGCAGGCGACTCCGGTGATTTTTCGATGCCCGCTGGTCTTAGCACAATGTTTAATATACGTTCTCTTTTGCACTCCGATTAGCTGTGCCAAACAGTATTGGCTGCAAGTCATTTAGTTTTCCTGAAAATGTATTTTAAGGATTGGATGCGTTCCCGACTCATGACTTTTTACTGGCCACCTGCGTTTGTGACGTCAGAGACTACACCACCACTGTCGCTGAAATCGCCTCTGAAATCGCAGCTGTCTAGTTCGGAAAGTCTGTAAACGCTCCCTGTGCCTTCAAGAGACATTATCAAATTCGCTTCTTTGGCATTAGCACCAGGTGTAGTGCGTGTTAAGCACGCGTTCTGAGTGTTTACGTTGTGGTAGTGTAGTATCTCACGTCATCGACCCATCGTGACGTCACACGAAGCAGCTATCGGTTTAGATATATCGTTTACTGGTTATTTAAAATTATTGATGAATTTGTAAGCAAATTTAACCAATCTACCGGTGACAGGACTGTCAATGCCATTTGAATATGACAATATCCTAATATGGTTAAAAAAACGCCGAAGTTTCACTTTAACGAGACGGCACATGCACTCCACTGCACGCGACATAATTGACTGTCACAGAACAGCCCTTGAGGTTCACGCAGACAAGGACAGGCTGACGAGTTACAATGAATTACCTAAGGCTTTCTTTATGGCGCGACGAAGTTTCTGTCCACCTAACAAGTTATCCAATGCCCAAGCGACCACCTGGTGGCAACTACAGAGTGATACTTATCCAAACCCGCTAGCGAATCACATATTCTTGCCTGAGATCTATCACGACAGCACCTGAAAGGTCTGCGCTTTAGATCCTCGTACACTAAAATTCTCTAGGAATGTGAGGCAAACACAAAAGGCATTAATCCCGATATTCTCTCGGCGAGGTGAGCCGATGACCTGCACAGCTCCCCGGTCGCTGACCGAATGCGGGCCGTCCAGCAGGCCCGCGAAGCGGCGACTGGCAAGGGCTGGACGTCCCGACGTGGGAGACCTGAGCCCGGGTCATCAGTCTGCAGGACACTAAATAAAAGTTTTTACCAACCAACCTAATAGGCGGCAAAACTTGCATCAGCATGAAGAGTGTTCGGTATGACGAACCAGCGCTTGCCAGAGAAGTGATTGAACCTGCCTTGGCCGACATATTACGTGGCCACAGGGTTGCCTTTTCTTCTGGGAGAATGCATTGGCGGAATTCGTTTATTCATCGCGTAAATAGGCGCCAACACTTGCATCAGCATTGAAAGTGACGCATATGACGAACCAGCGCTTGCCAGAGAAGTGATTGAACCTGCCTTTGCCGACATATTACTAGGCCACAGGGTTACCTTTTCTTCCGGAAGAGCCCATTGGCGGAATTCGTTTATTCATCGCGTAAATAGGCGGCAACACTTGCATCAGCACTGAGCGTGATATATATGACGAACCAACGCTTCCCAGAGAAGTGAGTGAACCTGCCTTGGCCGATATATTACTGGGCCACAGGGTTACCTTTTCTTCCGGAAGAGCCCATTGGCGGAATTAGTTTATTCTTCGCATAAATAGGCGGCAACACTTGCATGAGCATTGAGAGTGTATATGACGAACCATGCAGCGCTTTCTAAAGAAGTGTGAACCTGCCTTCGCGAATATATTACCATGGGCTATAGGCTTACTCTTTTTTTTTTCTTCAGAAAAGCCGGCTCGCGCGATTCGTTTATTCATCACGTAAAGAAGCGGCGACACTTGCATTAGGATGGAGAGTTATGGATATGACAAATCAGTGCTTCTCAGAGGAGTGAACCTGCCTTCGCCGGCATACTGCTGAGCTATAGGCTTACCTTTTTCTTTTCTTTTTTTTTCAGAAAAGCCGATTTGCGCAAGTCCTTTACTCATGCTACAGATAGGCGATAACACTTGCATTACGGTGGAGAGTGATGGTAATGGTGGAGTGATGGTGGGAGCGCGCGCGACGGAAGACGCCGCCCTTCCTTCCCGCTTCCTTCTCTTGCATGCACGAGATTGATCCGCGATCGCCGGCTCACCCTCACCCGCTTTCACTCGCACATACAGCACACGGTGACATTTTATCGCTTTTGGACTTCATACGGCGATGGCGACGCTGACTGCAGAAATACGCCTGGCGTGTCCATATAATTATTATCGCAATACAAAGAGAAATGGATTAGAAAATGTCTACTGAATGGGTCACTTTGCAACACCACTTCAAATTTTATAGAGGGAATGAGGGAAGGATGAGCACAGCACAACACACAGAAGAGTGCTACACATGAGAGTCACTTGGATGGGACTTGTTCCGGTTAGTTTATGAGGCCTATATCAACTTGAAGCTCAATCTCATGTGGAATGAGTAGTGAAGACGATGGAAGACCAAGCTGATGTTGCTCAGTAGCAGACTGCTGAAAGGCGGGCATTGCAAACTATTTCTAGCAGTTTCCACAATCCAGGCATGGAGGTCGAAGCTCTTATCCTTACCGATGCAGACAATCAGCCGCATTAACGTGCCTGATGAGGAACTTGAACAATGGGGATTTTGCACAAGGAGTTAAACCATGACCAGACAAATTGGTGGAAGGCGTAACCCCCAGGGCCACTAGTGATGACAAGATTCCACAAAACGACAGACACGTACTCATTTCTATTCGCAAGAGCCAACCGTCCTCTTTCAGTTGAAACCGCCATTGGATATACTGTACTTAGTTGAGACAGCTAACACACATAAAGGACAGCTTTCTTTGTGACCACATTCAGATATGCTAAGTTTGTAGTCTCCATATCTGAACAAATAGCTCCAGCGCGCATGTTTTAATGATGTAACAAGCTTACACTTACAAGCGAGAATGTTTAGCAGTCTTATTTTTGTGGTTGTAACATTTCGTAGAGGTTTCATGCTAACTGCAATATGGCAGGTAAATGTAACGCACAAATATAAAAGTGCGAGGTCGTGGTGAAACAGCCTCACCAGGCACGTACTCAGGATTCTTTTTTCAGGGGAGAGGGGCAACCCAAGGTAACTTTTTCTATGCAAATGAGGGAGGGGGGGTTACCTTTACTAGTACAAATGTGAAGAATTCCCAATATTTGCCACAAGGACGCATAAACACGAAAAAGAGAAGCAAAATAAAGTGTATTTCACAGGTACGCCTATGAGATACACCTCTCCTTTACTTGACAAACTAGGAAACACATCAAATGGACTGACGCAGGAAAGAAGCGCAGGAAGAACACTGCCAAGGACAAGTAAACAAGCGAAAGTGTAAAATAAAGATTCCTAGTAGCGTTTTCTTCAAATTAGTCCTGGAAGAATTACAGAGAAATATATATATATATATTTGCCATACAATCAAAGTTCTTTCGGATCCCTAACAATACGGGTCGTATTATTATTTGGGAAGTTTCATAACGATGCTTGGACGCCAGCCCGTACAACAACGTAGAGTGCAGGACGCTGCGGTTCTATAGGCGTACTGCGTACACCGCGTAAGGTTGGGAAAACACCCATAGAAGGAACACCTACATAAGTACAGCAGAGAAGTGGCTACGTCAGGCGGCTCGGCTGATAACTGTAGAAGCGTCATTCAAAACACACGGAATCATTCTCCACTTCCGCCGGCGTTTTCTCTACTTCCTTTTAAAATAAAAAGATGCTGATCCATAAACATTTTCACAAACAACGGTTAAATTCGTTAGTTTTCATTTTTCCTTCCTGTTGGGCTGTTGCCTCGGCTCTCACCCTTAGTAGATCACTTATGTTGAATTCCAATGGCGGAGTCGGAGCAGCCGACGTACTCCTTGCGACTCTTGTTTCCAGTTGCCAATTTTGCATGAGAAGTGCTGCACAATTAAGAAAAACCAAGACGAGGTAACGGGCGACAGTCATATTGGTTACGGGTTTAAGGGTTATATAGCAGGGTTTCACATGATTTTCTACCTTATATATATCTAACCCATATCAGGGGTATATAGTCCTGAGGATATGCCAGCGTCGCGGCGAACCATCACTCCAGGAAGTAATGAAGCAAACGGAAAACTTAAACGCAATTTTCTCCGTAACTCGTTCCACGTGCATACAGACCAGTTGACTACAGACTGAATGCCTTTCCCCCCTGGATCAGTCTAAACAAGGAAGGTTGAACTGACAAAGCAACAACGATGCGCGTGACCGTTGCTATAGATGGTGACAACTGGGCATCTCGAGTTAATGGCGCGGGCACCGAATCGATGAGATAACTGGCATTCACACCCCAGATCAGAACTACCGCCATCCAAGGGGAGTAAGAAATGCAGCAAAATTTTGACAACCAAATAGCTGCCAAGTTTCAAGATTGATTCGGCGGCGCTTTAGAAATGTGTGAGAGGAGTGGTGGCGTGGGCGGGGGGAGGGTGTGCCGCTTAACCTGAGGGGGGGGGGGGGGGCACGCCCCCCTCTTGCAGCTGGTACGTACCTAGCTGGCTCTCACAATGCAGTGTCTCCTTCACCACGTTCAATATAAGCTGCAACACAGCAACCGCGGTGATAGGTGCTCCAAGGCTCACGGCGGCGCCAACAGACGAGAAATTGGTTTAATAAATACCGTACCAGTCAACGTCCGATTTTCTGACTCCCTCGTGGCCGCGAAAACGTGCGAAAAAAAAAAGGCAGTCCGAAAAAAAAATGAGTGCATGCCTTTTACTGCCCCAAAGGGCTCAAATCGCCACAGGTATGTCCGGAAAAGCCCCGAAGGCCGGCCAGTACTTACTAGGCATATCGGTGATCGCAGTGTGACAGGAAACGGCGGGTGCATGCGTGTATGCTTCACCGCAATACTTTGTGTAAGCTTCAACGCGTAACACTGCTGTATTGAGGCGAAGCTGAATTTCGGAAACCGGCATTATGCAACGCTTTGTGCTTTCCAAGCTTCGAAGCCAATGGCGAGGATTACAAAGACGGAATCGGCGTCATTGCTGACAGCGGTGAATTCTTTCAATGAAAAAACACGCCCCGAACGGCAAGAAGCTTAATAGCGAACGTCGAAGTAGCTAGGCCTAGCGCTGCCGCGGTGGTAGCTACGGCTGCCAGCGGATCTGCGTGCGAGAGTTCCGGTTCGAGGCGGCAAAATAATCAAAATAGTGGCGGTGGTGGCTTTGATTAATGCCGTTTCGGACTTGCGGTCAGGGCAAATGTTCGGAAAATAGAACGACGAAGGGTTCTTGCGTCCAAAATTTCAGACGTTCTTATATACATCGACTCTATGAGGTACATGGTGGTGCCACGAAGCCGTCCGAATTATCGGGCGTCCAGAAAATCTGTCACTGACTGTAATTGGAATGGTGTTCTCCAGCCTTTTGCATGACGCCTCTGCCGAGCCTTCTTGAGGCTCCTTCAACCACAGAAATTGTGTTGTAGCTCATATTGAACGTGACTGTAGATCCATACAGGTTGAATGTGAAAAATATGACAAACCTAATAAAAAGATCACCCCATTTCACATTCCTAAGCACACGAGCTAATGTTGGCAATACAGATCTCAAGAGTTATGCTGCTGTAATCATTGCATAACCGTCAGGTGCCCTGTTTTGTATTGTAGTCACAGCACACAGTAGATACCTTTGACGAGGTTGACACCAGCCAGTGCATGCCAGTGAAGACGAGAATGTTTGCTTTCCATCTCTTTTTATTGTTGTACTGTGTAAAACAATATAGCATCTCACTTCCAACATTCCTGCCAGAGAAAGAAAAGAACAGAAAAAAAAGATTTGAAAAAAAAGTAACCTTTTCAAAACATGGTATGTGTGCACAGTGTGTGCGCACACAGCGGCATGTGCAGAGCTGGGAAGCCCTATTGTGCAGTTCAATTGCAGTCCATGTGTAAAATTCACAAACAAACAAGCATAAACAGCTGGTTACAAAAACAAAACCACATGCCAGGAGGCTCGACAACCAAGTTCCAACCGACCCATCCCTCAGTTAAAAAAATGCCTCAGAAAGGTCAAACATACGACTACGTACTCGCACATCTCCCAACAACATGCTTTCCTACAGGTTCTTCATCAGTCCTGATGTCAAGTTTTAGGAGTCAGTGAAGAAAGCCGCACAGAGGGTAACCACCTGTTTTGGTGAAGAGCAGAGATTGACTAAAACGAAGCACTGTCAGGACTTGGTTACAAATGGCAATTCATGGCACTCGGGACAGCACTGGTAAAGCAGATGTTAAAAAAGAAGTTATGATAAAAATAAAGCAAGATGACAGTAACTTCTCGCATTTCTGACTCTTGCAGCTTCTATGATCATCACTCAGTAAAACCTTGGTAACAAAACTAAGACACGCGCCTGTAAAAAAAAAAAAAAGAAACATCTCACTACCAGCTGCACTCAAACTTCATGAAAACATGAATGTACTTAGCTGAGTGAAGTGAGATTAGTTTGTTTCAAAGATTGTTTTGATAATTTTGTTTCAAAGATGTGGAATCTGAGCTGGCTCAAACTGGAGAGCCTGCCAATAGCGTAGTAACTGCATCATCATTTCAAGGTGTGAAATAATATGAAGTGGCATGACCCCACATGGAGATGAGCAGACAACAGGGTTGTCCACAGTCAGAGTTGTGTCAACTCATATTGCTTCTGTCTAATGTCCCATACCTACAAAAGATGTTATGGTTTACTCCTTGCCATCACAAACCAATGCTAAATTTTAGGGTAGAAATCATTTCAGGCCACCGGTGCATAGAATATTTACTGCTCTGCCTAAAGAGAGTGAATTCATTATTCAATAAAAGATAAAGCAGATATCACAATGTGAAAATTTCGCATCACTACCACGTTAAAGGCAAGACAAAGTCATTTTCAACAAACCTTTAGCAAGGCAGAAACCTTGTCAGAAATTGAGATTCAAGTTCTCTAAGCAGCTACTACAACAAATGCATTTCCAGCGCCTTTTTTTCACCGGTAGCAGCATGTAACACATTTTAGCAGAAATCACTGTACGTTCACTGCACAGCGTAAAATGGAAGCACCAACACCGAAAATGTGGATGTGGTGAAGAAGTGGTTGCCACTCAAGTGCAGCAACACTGAATGCCAGTGCAACATGTGCGCATTGGTGCTTGTGTCCAACATGTGATTTCCAAATAAGAAAGCCAATACTGAAAAGTGACAGCGAGTTATTTCTCTCTGATGTAGCTGCGAGACACGCAATTTAAAAAATTTGCCGCCAGTGGTGTTGTACAAGGCCTGCTCACTGTGCAGCATGCTGTGTGGCTAACAACTTTACAGCAAATCTAAGACGAAACCATTCATTCAAAACTGATCGCACCACTGGTGTGCTAAGAAGACTACCTTCGACACAGGTCATTTACTAGCAACACTCATTTTCAACAACATTTGCCTAAAGATAATTCGATCTTAATTAAGTACCAAACTTGCAAAATGATGAGCATCAGAGTATTTTTGCTTGAAGGGCAACTCCGGTGATTTTTCAATGTACACTAACCTTAGCATAACTTTGAATATATATTCTCTTTTGCACTCTGATTATCTGTGCCACACGATATGACTGCAAGTAATTTAGCTTTCCTGAAAATAGATTTTTAAAATTTGTTACATGTTCCCGACTCATGCCACGAATGTATGATTTTTTACCGCCACCATGTATTTGTGACATCAGAGTATAGTACATCACCAACTGGGCCAGAAACCATAAAGCTGACTCCTTTTTCTACAACATGACCACCGACAATCATCATTTTGACAGACGAGATAACTGGTGCTTCTTTTCATCATGCCGTAGCACTAAGCATGGAATTTGGGGCTCAACAGCTGCCTTGCACGGCGGTGACAGGTGAAAAGCAAATGGCGATTCCTCAAAGTTCATATCGTCGCTGAAATCGCTGCCGTCTTGTTGAAAATATCAGGAAAAGCTCCCCGTGTAATCAGAAGACATTGTCATCGTTACTTTTTTGGCATTAGCACCACCTGTATTGCATGCTTAGCCCACATTCTGTGTGGTTACATTACGGCAGCGTAGAATCTGATGTCATCGACTCGTCGAAGACGTCACATAAAGCAGCTACCCGTCTCGGTTACAGTACCTCGTTTATTGGTTATTTAAAATTATTCATGAGTTTTTAAGCAAACTGAACTACCCCACTGGTAACAGGACTGCCAATGCCATTTGAAAAGTGACAATATCCTACTATGGTTAAAGGAACACTAAAGGTTACTATTAAGTCAACGTGGACTGTTGAAATACCATCACAGAAACCTCGAAACGCTTGTTTCGTGCCAAGGAGAGACTTATTTTAAGAGAAAATGCGTTCTGAAGCGTCCGCGTACCTCCAGCGCAGTTCAAATCGCCCGCCCTCCGATCGAGGAGTACTGACATCATGGTCTCATAGTGACGTTGCGCCATCGGTGAGTAGAATGGCGTCCGCAGACGGCGCTATGGCTTTTCTGCGCAGAACGCAAACGCGCGCCCAGAAACAGAGCCAAGACAGAGCCGACAGCAGAGCGAAAGCGGGAGTATGGTGGCTAGCGGAAGGAGAAACGAATTACGTCCCACATTACGTCCCACGGCACACGGAGAGTCCGTTTTCGTTAAACTATAGGCTGCGGCGAGCTCGCAGCGTGTTCTGTGAGAAGTGACGAGCCTTTTCGCACTCGCAACAGGGCATAAAAAAGTGCGAATCGACGCAAAACTCGGCCTAGAAACGTGCTTCGCCACAGCCAGGGCTCAATACGACCCAAGCTGGCATGACCCAGATGTCGTTTCCCGCACCGCCACCAGGCGCCGCTACTATACCTCAAACTCCAGCGCAAGACACCCATAAGCTGGTACCTCATTCTATGACGCAAACTTCGACGCTCGTCGCAATGGACCCTGACACCAGAGATTGGCTCGCGATGGTGGGCTCAACTTCAGTGATTTGAGCACCGACGAGCGCGACCTGCTGCTGAGGGCTCGCACTGCCGGCGTCGTTGCGTACTACGACGGCGGTCTCAAGACCGGCTCTCCGGAGTGGGAAAGCAACGAGGGCTTCCCACGACATCACATGGACGTGGCATTCTCGCTGCTTGTTCCAAATGAAAGTTTCGCGAGCCAGCAGAACCCTCACAGCATGACGCAATAACGAAACTACTGAAACTCCAAAGCGGGCGCGGCGCAGAGTCGAGCGCGCAGAGTCGAGCGAAAACGAAACCTTTTGAACACCCATATTACTGAAGGGTAACGTCAAAATGTTATTTTTTCTTAGAATCGAATAGACGTAGACAAGTAACATTTTTTTCCGTCTTATGATCGAATGAAATGATATTTTTAATACGAGTAGTTGAGTACTGTATTAGTAACACAAATTATGAGGAGTCCTTTCGTCATCGGGCTAGCACCGGAATGTCGCTGGGGGGTCTCAAATCGTGTCATGCATTTACCTCAATTTCTTGGTTACTAAAGCTCTGTTCGCGATTATATTGACGCCTTAGACGTTCTAGAACATTGCTCAACCACTTTAACTTCAGTTTCTGGTAACCTTTAGTGTCCCTTTAAAAAGAAACGCCGGAGTTGCCCTTTAAGAGGCTGGTGTTATTAGATGAAAATTTACATTGTAATGCAAAAATGGCTAAACACTAAAGTGACCATACCTTTTGAAAATGGTGCCATGTGGGATAGCAGCGACAGTTTTTACTGTGTGTGGGGACCCTAGGCTCTTGAACACCTCGACGTTTGTGACGCGTCCTGGTGATCGAGTTCCCCACATGACACAAACGACAACAGGAGCCGGTGTCGTTATTTAGCTACAACATGATATGGTTCGAGTCTAGCACCCTCACATGTGTAGCCTTAATGTATTTCATTACTAAGATGTTATTTCAGTAACAAAATGAATTTGTCAGCATCAAAAACAAAGCTGTATATACTACTTTGGCATCCCAATGCCATCACCCTATTCGTAACATGAAGCTGAGCTCTTCAGCTCCTGATACTGAGCTTCACTTATCCTTGCAGTTCATATCAATAACGCCAGAGGTGAGGACTATACATCAATGCTGCGGTCACATATGCCTTATTTTGCTGGCTAAAAATAAACCACACTTTTATGCCTTCTTTTTTTTATGAGACGATGTGCCTTCTATTCAATATATTGGAGTGATGCAAAAGTGAACCATATATGAGACAACAAACGCTCAGTCAGCATATTACGTGCAAAAATTCAGTGCAAGATAAAAGTGGGAAATTTCATACATTTTCGGGAACCGTACGATTCAATTGGTTTTTCAGCTGTATTCACCTACTGTAAAGCTGGTATGAAAAGTTTATGGAGTGCGCATTTTCCAAAAGAAGGCTTTATTACCATGTAGTTTTTGCTTGCAGCTAATGAAAAAGCACATAACTCTGCTAGCTGTATGCGCAAGTCATGACCGCAGACCTAATTTCCACACTGTTTGTCCACACCTTGAAAACATTCAGCTTCTTCCAAGATATCATGCCCCATTAAAATCAGACACCAAATGAACCTCCATGAGAAATATATCTGACAAGGAACATTCCAATTTTCATTCAACAGCTAACAATGATTCAACGTCTGAGCCAAACATACAGATGTTCTACGCAGAAAAATGTCCAAATGTAAAAGCTATTTGCTACATGTTTACATACCAGGCTTGAACCCCTACATTGTGAGCAACTGCTGATTCAAAACAATTTCATTGCTCCCTCTTATATTGATCATGGCTGCAAGCCTCTAAAGTTCACTTGCCCTCAGCTACTTTTCTTTGCCCATGCAAATAAAATTACTTTTATCCCAAGCAGCCGGTAGTGTTTTACTTGAGAACATGCTGCAATTTAGGGAAATTTCAAGGGCAACGTAGAAATGCTGCCAACACCACATTTAAATATCCGCATAACGGCAGAGCTCAAGTACAACTTCTGGCTGCCCCTCTCTGTCACTTTCTTTGGCAAGCCTCCGTAACAAAAAAGAAACAGAAAGAAAGAACACAGGGAGAATCAACCATCTCAAGATTAGTATACGTCTACACAAAAAGCTAAACCAAAAAACAAGCAAAATCCATCACTGAGCATCACTCTGACCACCTTCAAACATCATTCAATCTCACAGCTGGAAAAATGTAAAATGTGAAAACAATTTTTAGGACTAACTGTCCTCAACAGGCAGGAAGTTTATGTGGGGGGGGGGAGGGGATTGAAACAGGGAAAGTGGGTGTCCTGCGATAAAAAAAAAAGCTTAAAAAGAATGACTGAACAAACGACGAACAGCAAACGTCAACAGCAACGCTGTCATATATAATATATATATAATATTTATAATATTTATATATTTATATGTATATATATATATATATATTTATATAGCATCTGTATAAAAAGATCTCCACTCTTCATAGTTTTCTCTAACTCCTTCTCTGTATTCAACCTATCATTCTCTCCAAATCTCTACTGTACAGATGTGTAGCAAGCTCAACCTGTTCTCTACAAGCTACATGTCGAAAGCAAAGGGATGTGGGATTGGAGGTGGGGGATGAACACAGAGTCTTCAATAATGTCTTGGGGAGAACCTACAGCTATGATCGGCTGATACTGATATGCACCAGCTACAAAATATTTTTCTTTTTACACCAGAATTCAAATGAAGTTGAAACACAGCAGCTTGCAACAATGACTAAAATGAAACAAGAAATCCAACTTTGATAAATGGAATAAATTAAGACAATATTAAGCAGGGGTGGCACTTAATAGAGTGGCGCTTATGCAGTTTAAACTCCCTACTACCCTACAACGTTGTTTAATAAAAATAAATAAATGGGAAAACATTTTTAAGTGTTCTTCACAGGCACATCACAAAAATTGAGAAAGACTTCGATGTTCAACAAGAGTACTGAAACAATTTGTCTGATGGCCTGGTAGATGTGCTCATAAGTCACCACAATAAAGAAGTTATGGTAGAACACTCCAACATCAAGAAGACATTTTGCTTGTTGATGCATCTACATAAAAGTTTGCACGAGAAATCCCCTTCATGCCTATGTGATGCCAGAGTAGACACCCTCGACCATCTTAGAGGAGTGACACTACGCACCCTTTCTTATGGTTTGACTCTTGTAGGAGGAATTACTACAGTCCCTGACAAATCTTTAAGACCTGCTCGATCATTCAGGCATCCCTGAGGCACCATACTTTTGCCACTGATCCAGTGCAAAAAGAGAGTGAAATTTTGAGTGCTGCTCGGTGTGGTGCTGAATTTTTTAGTCACAGTATGTGCGCATACAATGTCACAAGCATGCCAGCCGTGATCAAAGTTGTTGCCATTCAGGTTGCTGCCCGTACTTTCATTTTTGTTGGCGAGATTACTTGCCAGCTTTCCCAGTTAAAAACAGCTGCTGCAAAGAGATTTTCATCGATTCGGCAGCAAACAGTAACCTTGGTCATCGACTCTTGTGATGACCGAAGTTTATTATTATTATTTGCAACAAGCACAAGACTGAGCAAAATTCGTTAAATAAATATGCCACAATGCTTGTAATGTACAAACCAAGAAAATAATTTTACTGTCAAAATCCTGCGTTTTCTTACTGCCCCATTATAAGGACATTTTGGTAGACCCCTACGTGTCGGAAAAATCACTCGGCAACTGTATATGCTTTATCACATATGCCACATGGGCAACTCAATTGACTGAGAGCGCCTCAACTCATTTTTCCATAACTTACAGCCACAATGAGCGAGTGCCTGCCCGTGTTTCAATCAATATATGTAGATCAATATATATAAATATATGCAGACGTTCTGATGCCATGTCACCAGCCTCAAAGCACTGCAGTTCTTCTCCCAAGACATTAACGAATACTCCTTGAGGCAGACAACAAATGCAGTTAAGCAGGTGGGGGAACAATGAATGGCTCGGAGCTAAATAGCTAGAACAAGAGGCAATTATACTTCTGGGGAACGAAGCTGCACAAGTATGTCTGTGAACCATCACACTCTGCATGAACTTGAATGCCACAAGCACGAGCCAGAGAGCATGCTTCCTGCTTGGACAGTGGCACCAAACAGCACATTGCAATGCGCTATTGTAATAAGGGGCAAGAGTTTCAACATTCTAACATGGCCCCTCATTTTTTTTTTGTCCTTGCTGTCTTACTCTCTTTCTTAGTTCTAAGAGCATATGAATTTTGACATCTTGTTCTTATCTAGGCTATTGTGTCTCAGTATGCACAGTCCTCAAAACACACTGCCAAGCTCTGTCACCTTTTGTTTGTGGCCAGATGCTGGTTTGACGTTAATCAGTCCATAATGAGCATCAAACACATCAAGGGTAGAACAACTAGACCAAGTACAAAGGCGGCTCTTAGTGTTATTAGAATAATGAAAGAATCCTTACAATTAGGCAAGAGCAATGCCCATGTGGTGCCAGTGTACTATCACCAAGCATGACCTAGCATATGCTTGGGCACAGCAGCTCATTGTGAATGCAGTACATGAAAGGCGATGACAGCAGCAGTAAAAAGTGGAGGTGTGATGGTCAGGGAAGCACGGTGCCAGTCTGTCGGTCCAGTTCCATCATGGCTTCCTGAATGGCATTTTCCAGGTTGCCATTCAGCTTGCGACCCCTGGGCAAAAGGTGGCGAAAATGCTGTTTCATAATAAATCAAGAACTGTGAGGAAAAAAGAAGGAAAGACCCAGCAAGTTAGTAGAGTAAGCACTACAACTACAATGGCACATTGGAATGGTCACATAAGGTTACACAGAGGAAAAAGGAAAAGAAGAAGAAGAAAAAATATGTTAGTCTTTTCTTGTGGGAGGTACAGCCTTTAATAGTATGCTCTTCAACCATTCAATTGTCTGATATCATGACTTTTGTGTTTGATGTTTTTAAACACTTCTCGGCTAAAAATAGCTATCACACTGTTTGCATCTTCTGCCCTCGGGTATGCAACCACTATTCTTGTGTGCAGATCTACTGCAATTAGGAATGGCGGTGTTGTCTTATTTCTGTAGCCCTGTTCCTCTGCCGCTTCGTCGTCTTCCTTGCGTCCACACCTAACTTACATCTTCGGGGTGACTACCTACAACATACATTATGTTTTATTTTTTTTTACCAATATTTGTGGCAGCTGTAGGTTTGGATTAACCGAACATAGAAAGACTTTTCCACACATACGCACCTGCGGTGCTTCTTGCGGGCCCGGTGGTGAGCCTCAAGCCCCTCAGACAATGTCTTCAGCTTCTCTGGCTCCACTTGGGTGAAGGTGTGGTCACCAAACCATTGAACCCAGAGCTGTCCACACATACATGTTAGAGAAAAAATATGGCATGCAGAACATTACTGACCAGATGACAAGATGCTTGAACACACGATGACTGGTTCGGCCAGTGCAATATTACACAAGGATGACAGAAAATAAACAATAAGATTGATTCTTTCTTTTTTCAGTTTCTTTTCCTGGTATCATCGTGTAACCTTATGCTGACTGAACCAGTCAATATGCGTAACTGGCCCAGCAAAATACCGTGTTAACACAATAAATCCAACCAATGCATTATATTCCTCATTGGAGAGTTCTAACATACTAACATACTGACAGACAGCAACTACGATCTGGACCCACTGCTAGGCATTGCATTACATGGAACAGTGAAAGAAAAAGAAATGCATAAGCATGCATAAGACAGTGAACAATTTTAGTCAATATTGTTATGGCGAGATTCTTTTTGGGGCTTTTTCTTTTGACATTGTGTGAAGAAAGTCAGCTGCAACTACAATGATGGTCTTATGGTGAATTGCTATACATCTGTTCTAAAGCCACGACACACAATAAAGAATTGATAACAGCAAAGTTTATTCACTGTCCAAATAACTTTGATATTATAAATCAAAAAGGATGTCTTGGGCTGGAGACGCCAGGCTGAGACACCTTTTCTATGACTGCTGTTCACAGTTCTAATCTCCTTTTTCTTTTGAACCTCCGCCTCATTTTATTTGTTGCGATAAATGTTTGTTGCACAGTGCACTGAATTAAAAAAAAATGAAAGGGTGCTGCAAGAAAGCACAGAGAGCAACAACTTTAACACTTCATGAAAAAAAAAAAGAAAAACAGACACACATAGATGTCACGGTAAACAAAACACAAGTTGCCAACCTTGCCATCTTCGGAGATGATGTGGTGGCCCCGTACTTGGTCTGGTCGCACCAGTTTGCCCGGCCAAGAGGGAAAGCCCTTGCTCTGGCCCCACACCAAGTCCCCAATGTCAAATGTGCGTGGCTGTGGAGGCAGGGGAGGAGATTCTCGTTCGTCCTCTGCTTGTAAGGAGAAACCAGGCAGAGATTCCAGCAACAGAAATGCCAGGAAAGGGTGCAAGCAAGAAACATGCGAGGCTGCATGCTTTTCTACGCATCAGGGCAGTTACCTTTTCCCCAGTGAGCATTTGTTAAGCATGATGAAATGAGATTGCTGCAGTTAGATAACTTTGCAATGAATAATTCATAGTACTTGAACAGTTAGTAACAGAACACAGTACAAAGATCACATGAATACAGCACAAGCCCACATATAACAATACCATCTGGAGCTAACCTTTAGCTGCTATTTCTCAGCGCCCACAAAGCTTTGCAAGAAGTCTATGAGACAGCTATCCACTTATAATGACATGATGACCATCTCAATTTGGTTTTAGCAAATACAATTTGCCATAGCATGGCAGCGTCGACTAGCCCCTTGTCTCACCATTGACTGCCTTAGGCTTCATATTCGCAGACTGACTGAAGCATCTTCTACCAGCCAGAGGCTTGTCCTACGACCACATCGACAGCTTGACAACTTAGAGAGTCCCAATCGGGTCAAGACAACCGAAATACACCTAAATCACCAATTTAAGCCCATAAGTGCAGTGCACATCATTGTTGGGAATACGGTGTCTGTTCTGCACTATATTCATCTCTTTTATCGGTAATATCTAGGGAAAATCAAATTATAACAATCTTGTGCTGTAGCAAACACATTCTGTGCAACGCTGGTGTTTGTTGTATCCACTACATGTACGTGTATGTGGAGGACAACTCTTGAAGACCCAGGAAATACTAAGAAAGCTAATTCATTCTACTTATGTTAATTCAACCCTGATGAGATCAACAAAGGTGATCTAATTATCCGGTAGGTCGAATTAAACCCGATGAAGAAAAAATTCCGAGACACACTGGCCATACATCTGACGGTATTTAGCCAATACTGACACACTCTTGAATCAAACACGTGCCCACTTTCTATGTGTCTAACTAACGTTATAACTCTTTACCCTTTGGAAACATGTATTGGGCCCGTGCCGCTATGTGAAGACATTGGCTCTGGTCAAATGTTGGGAAGTGCCTGACATGCACACTTGTTTGCATTCTCCGGTTATTAGCGTTGGTTACACCATCTCTCGGCAGTGTTTTTCAACTACAAATTGTAGTTTTTGTTGTCTCCAGATGAGGGCAACCCTTTTTCAAACACACTTGAACGGATTTTCGCGAGCAACTGTGGTGCGTATTTCTGACCAGATAGCCACGTTTTCTGCCCGGCCATTTTATGGACTGAACTTGCGCAAGTTTAGTGAATCCAATGATGATTTTAGTGCCAAGGAGGACTATGCACCGCCTTCAGATGTCATCAAATATCGTCAGATGACAGCATGTCAGGATACACAGACTGTGACGACCCGGGAAGTAACGGTTCATGCAATGATCCCCTTCATGTGGTGTGAGTGGCTGGAGACTACACATTCAGTGTTGCCAACCTCCAAAGCCAGCTTTTCCCTAACTTGAGTCTAAAAATTCCCTACATTTCCTTAGATTTTTTGCTAGGTGCAGTTGTTCAGTTTGCCAATGTGTATTCTGCATACAAAAATATTCTGTTATGTAAATAGACTTCGAAGTTCATGTTTATTTCTAATCTCAATTTGAAATATTTAAATAAAATTTTATTGGACTAAAGCAGAAATTATGTTGCAGTGCAAGTTAGTTGAAGAACACAGCCTAGTCTTAAGTAATTCACCAGAGAATATGTCAACAAACTTATAGTTTTCTCAACATGCAAAACAAGACTTTCACAGAACCTTTTGGGGATTCTATTGAAGATGGACACTCGACCTCTCTTACAGAATGTAACAGTGCCAGTGCAGTGTGCCACTTCAAGAAACCAACTTAAAAGATGCGGGATAAATTTTGCTTCTTTGTCATGTACTAGTCTGCTGCTCAGTGCCAAAACCACCTTGTCGTTCTCGGCAGTATAGTATGTATCTGTCAGCTTACACCGATATTTGCCTTGCTGCTTTCTTCGGTGTTGCGGCATACGAAAGTTTCGCAGGTGACAAATCAAAATTTCTTTCAAAGTGCTCGGATATCCACAGCACAAGAGCAATAGTGCAAATCAGTGCTTTGGTAAACAGCCCAGGACATCCACACCCTGTAGTTTGCTTGGTGTGATGCGTTAACTAAACTGCAGTGCGATAAGTCATGCTTCGCATGGTAATGTGATGGTAGCTTGTGGTTACTGAAAACACGCCTTTACAGCAGTGGCTCCAGATATTGGTTGTTATGGGGTCGCAGCAGTGCTTCCCTCTTAGTTAATTGTTTCCCTAGATTTAGCCGAAATTCCCTATTTCATGAATAACACAAGAGTCCTAAATTCAGAGAAATTTTCCTAGAGTTGGCAGTACTGCGTACACATCTTTTCAAAGCGTCAAGAATATACCCTTCACAGTTACTAGTAATCCTGGCTCAAAAGTTGTTTTTTCCAATCTTCACGGTGAGCTTGGTTATTTTCAGTTGTCTTTTACCAATGAGCGTATAGAAGAACCATAAAGAAGTGAATCGGTGAGCGATAAAAAAAATCGCAAGAGTGGATTCAATGCAAGAACAGTTGCTTACCACACTGTGCTCAAGTACCGCTGACAGCCAAAGGTACCGAGACATCTTCCTCAAATAAATCCCCTAACATGTTTGTGTACCAGAGCATTTTCTTTCTGCATGGCACGCGAAATATGCAGAATGACTTTTGACTGGAAATACTGCAAATTGGGCAAAGGCTTTGACTGCAAAGGGCTAAACAAAGCAGAAATCCAAATGTGCACCTGATTTATTAGCAGGAAAATGGCCAAGGGTTTAATAATGTGATGTACAATGGCAGTGGTCAGTTCTCTAAAGTCAGCTTCGCTGCAAAACGTGATAGAGCATATGAATACCGTTAAAGTAGTTTCGGTTTTGTATCTGATTTCACTGCACTAGCAATTCTTGGCCCAACTTTTCTGACAAAAGGAAACAGAAGAAAAAAGAAAAAGCACGTGTTAGAATCGGGCAAATACTGTTATCAGACATTGTGAGCTATGGTTATTGCTTGAAACATTTCTGACAGCAGCCTGAAAAAGGGCGTTTTCTATGGGAGATAACGTGCTCAATGCATTCACTGCCCCAAAGCTCCACCGAGACAAACGCTACCACTTAAGGGGTCGCTATTAGTCAGGCAGGTGCATGCTGACTGCTCATGTTTGAATTATCTGGCAAAGACCAATTTTAAGATTGAAATAACGAAAGTTTGGGCTTGTAAAGATGCACGGGTGCTGGTCGGGATCTTCAGGCAGAATTGAATAATAAAAAAAAAATCGAACTAATCAGAGTTGAATTAACGGAAGTCTAGTGTATTACAACTGCATAATGTGAATCATAATGTGAATCAACAATGTGGATTACATCCATATTCGTCGACTAGGAAAATAGTTCATAAGCACAATGAGTTGAAAGAACATTTACTACAATCAGGTGTACCTGTCCAGGTAAACTAGTAGCTACAATAGAGGCTGACACCGCCGTGTTGCTACAACTAAAAATTACACAGATAACTAATTTTTGAAATAAATAAAGTTAGAGTTATATGCCTAATGGAGGAAGCTATGTCGGTGAGTAGAAGCGCTAGAGCTCGGGCTTGTTGGTAATACATTATAAGTATTCCAACAGCACACACACACACACAAAAGATGAAGATGAGAAACATGCAAACAAAGAACCATTAAACATGAAGTTCATTGAAACTCATATCTTGCGATGACATAATGACAAACTCACATGGGAGTCACTATAGAAGCAAGAGAGAGAGAGTTCATGCGGGTTCACAATGTGTTAGTCCGGAATCAGTGAGTGGTGTTGCGACATGGCTAGTCAAGGTACCTTAAAATGCATGTTAGTTCTTGAATACTTTGCAATATTTTTGAAGTATTCTTTTTTCTTATAGTTTCCCTTGCAAAACGATATACAGCAGGGAAAAATTATTGTGTGAAGTCAGCACTATGTTTCTCTCACCTACCTTCCCCCCCTTTTTTTTCGTTGTTAATGCAATCACAGCCCTCCATTCCACATGAAACATTACACTGTATGTGGAGATGGGCTGAATTCACCACATTACTAAAAGGGACGAGAAACCCCTTGTAATCTCCTTAAGTGACATTTTAAAACTGGTAAAACTGAAAACTACACAGCTGTCTAACTGTATGAAGAGGAATTTTGATTACTAGAGGCATTAAAAAAATGCACATTGTGCAGTCACCTACACCACTTGTCAACTCACCAGCCGAGTCATCTCTAAACTCATCCTGGGTAAGGAAAAGCAGTTCCCGCCTTCTACGCTTCGGGTCCTTCTTGGCCTTCTGCTTAGTAACACTGCTGACATCACTCTCTAATGACTCCACACAGGTCATGTTTGTCCGCTGCAACTCATGACTGGACTCCACTCCTGAATCCCCACTACTGCTCGTCCCCCCCATTGAAGGCTGTCCTTCCCCCACCAGGGTCTCTTCACCGGCACACTCATGCTGCCTCGGCTGCAGCTGGCTTGAGTCCACTGAAGCAGCACAGCCGGGGTCGTCACCTGTCCCTGTGCTGGACGATATGTGGCCTTCCTGTTCAGTTCCATAAGCAGCCCACTCAAAATGTGCCCGACTCACTTCATGGGTCGGTCCTGCTTGGATGGGAACGGTGGATGACACTGATGGGCTGCTTTCGCCTGCTTCCACAGAGAGGCTCTGCACCCCAACACTGTGCGCATGTGTACAGTCATTTTCTGAAGACACTGGCACATCCACATTTGCAAACGCTGGCACATCCATGTCCATGTGTGCTGGAAAGCCCAGACTGCCAGGCCTTCGCAACTGCTCATCTGCCTCATCTTCGCTGGCCGATAGATTGGCCTCGGCTGTTGTTGCTGTTGTAAATTCCACTTCGTCATTGAGGAACCCTGTCTTGCACTCCTCCGCTGACAGTTCTCTTTCAGCCTCAAAACACATTACTGGAGCATCAAGCTCTACATCTGAGCTATCTTCAGCATTTGTTGTACCACCATGCTGCATTACCATTGATTGTTGTGAAGGTTCTATGGGTGCCATAGCTGTAATGAGCTTGTGGTGGTCTGACGCCATCTGTCGTGGTGATGGTAGTGGTGGAGATGGCTGTGATGTTAGCCGTGAATCAACCTGTGGATGCAACTGTGATTGCAACTGGGGCTGTGTCTGCGGCTGTAAATGTGGCTGTAACTGTGGCTGAAGCTGGAGTTGAAAGTGCGACTGCACTTGAGGCTGTAGTTGGAACTGAGGCTGTAGCTGAGGCTGCGACTGCAGCTGAGGCTGTGGCTGCAGCTGAGGTTGTGGCTGCAGCTGAGGCTGTGGCTGTAGTTGAGGTTGCGGCTGTAGTTGACGCTGTGGCTGCAGCTGAAGTTGACGCTGCAGTTGAGGCTGTGGCTGCAGTTGAGGCTGTGGCTGCAATTGAGGCTGTGGCTGCCGTTGAGGCTGTGGCTGCAGTTGAGGCTGCAGCTGAGGCTGTGGCTGCAGCTGAGGTTGCAGATGCTGCTGGGTTTGTTGTATGGTTGGACATCGTTCCTGCAGCACAGTGATGGGCTGTGGCTGCGCTGTGACAACATTGTGCATGGGCATGCCCAGCAGACCCAGGGATGGCATCATGCCCATGACCAGCTGTGGGGGGCTCACAGAGGGCAGGGTTCCATAGTTGAGCAGGGGCGCCGACTGGACGACGGGGCCTTGCCCGGCCGGGAACACTGTCACTGTGGGCAGGCCTGCCTGTTGCAGACTTGACACTGTCAGGCTCAGCATATTCACTGGCCCCTGGCCCACTTCTGCCACTCCACACTTGGCTTTGGAAGTGCCATCATCCTGAAAGACGAGACATGAAATCACTAGTCAGTGTGTGAGTTACAACTTGTAGATCATGAAAAGCAAGCTAACATGCAAGGTACAGCAGCAACCACACATTATTTTGTAAGAAAGAAAGGTATTATTATATATATACAACCAAATGACAACTAGACAGTGCCTATAGCCTTGCATAACAAACATGTCATATGAACACAATTGTCTATTAAATACACTCTCTTCATGAATGCCAAGTGTACTTGCACATCAATCTCGGTGTGCTATATCTTCACAAGACCGAAAATGAATCACAAGGTATGTGTTACATCTGTGTAGAGTGTGGCAGAAAACAAACTGATGTGTTTGTTTACCATCCCTCAAGTGGTACATTGCTGTGTCGATCAAAGTGTTGACAAGTAAGTACAAGAAACAAGATTGCTGCCATGAGCGAAATAACCATAAGGAGAAAGTGTCTTTCCATGAACTATCACTGCAATTGAATCAATGCGATAATTATTCCCACCACATTACTCAGGATGGCACTTAATCTGAGTAGAACTCATTGAAAGTACTGTGGAAATGCGTTATCTGTACAAATTTAAATGCAAGCAAGCAGAACCCTGATCAAAACTCCAGTTATGCATAACTACACAAACTGTGGCTTGCAGTCACTCTGTTGCCAGTTTCTAAGCATGGTGAAGTTCCAAATGTATGTACTAGGGCTTGAATTAAGCCATGGCTACAAATCCAGGCAAACATAAAAACTCAACAATGCATTATGGCGGTTTCTGACTAGCTGATATCTGAATGTATGCTAACAGTACATGCCAGCAACATGGAAAGAGGTTTTAAAATCTGAAATACTATAAATTTCATGCCTATTGTCTGATCTCAGTTCTAAATTACTCCATTTCTGTCTAAGGCAAATAAATGCCATGTGTGGCACACAAAAAATTTTTAAAATAGAATGGCATTTTAAAGCATCTGCTGAGTGTGAGAGACAGCACGTGTGAAGAGCCAGAATGAGTACAAGCAAATCGCACAGTCCTAAAGGGGCTTGAAGCACTTTTTAAATTAATTACAGAATAACATCACTATTATGTCGCTTCACGAGTCTTTTGCTGTAAATATGTTTCAAATCCTTCAAGCGCAAGTGAAGTTAGACATGGTTATCAGACTGATGAGCAGCTATCTTTCTCGTTTCATTTCCAGTAGTGCGCTTTACACAGAGGAGACGGAAAAGGGACACAACGTAGCAATGACCCACTGGCCCCTCCCAAAAGTTGAACATCTTGGTGGTAAGATGGCTTGAGCAGCCGCAGTAGCTACGGTACACTTTAATTTCTCGGAGGCCATGCAAAACAGGCACAGCAACGTGCACCTATTGTGTGTACACAAGCAGTGCAAAGATGGAATAGTTCTGTTGTTTTGAGATTGCAGACATGTATAGTTTTCAGTTATTTACCTTAAATGGGCAATAACTGCATTACTAAGAATGTTCTCAGGGTCACGAAATCAGCGAATAGATGTGGGTCCAGCTGCTTGCAATGACGCTGCATGATGATATAGTGGAAGCAAGAGCAAGCGAATTCACTGCTTTTGATAAGAGACTGTAAATTCCTTGCTGAATGCAATGCAGTATTATTTGGTTCACAGGTTCACAGAAGCATCATTAACAGATTGCCAATATCTTCTTTTATTTTGTTCAAAATGTGTTTCAGGGCCACTTTAAGCCATTTGGTTGAACACAGCTGGTGCTCTTCATCATTTCCTTTCCTACATAATGTACTAGAGCACTTGAGATAGAAGCAAGAGTGTTTGTATTGTGAAATATAATGCATTAAACAGAGTTAGCCATCAAATGTATGTCAGTGTAGCTTTGTATCACCTCTTTCAACCATGTGCAGCTCACACTTTCACATTAAAAAAGCAGCTGCCAGGAAAGCCAGTAAACCTTGTGGAGGGCCATCTCCAAGTCACTTCTATGTATTTCAGTATTCAAACAATTTTCCTAAATGTTACCGTATATACTCGTGTAAGGGCCGCACTTTTTCTTCGAAAATTTTGCTAGGTGCGGCCCTTACACGAATCAGGCCGATTTAGTACAGGCAGTACAGGCCAAAGGTCTGTACTGTTTATGCAACAGTAGCAGAGTGCAAGAGTCACAAATGACATGCCAGAAATGTTTTTATTCGGATTCCATTTCGCTGTCCTCGTTCTCGGAGGAGCTCGCCTCGGCGTCCGCGTCTTCCCAGAGACGGTCATCTTCGGTGCCGTTCATGGAGTTCGAAATTCCCGTTACCTTGAAGCTTTTAGCAACTACTTCTACTGACATGGCACGCCACGCATTCAAAATCCATTCACACACCTGTTGGAGCGACGCCCGCTTCAGCCGTCCTGTAGGGGTCTTCTCGTGGACGCCTCCAGCCATCCATTCAGAGTAACATCGGCGAAATTCCACTTTGAATGGTCTGTTGACGCATACGTCGAGCGGCTGCAGCACACTCGTCAGGCCACCGGGAATGACGGCCAAGTCCGTACGAGTTGCGGCAACTCGGTTCTTGACGCGGTCGGTCAAGTGGCCCCTAAAGCTGTCCAAAACAAGGAGGGCTTTCCGTTGTAACAGCCCTCCAGGTCTGTTTGCCCAGACGGTCTTAATCCAGTCAACGACCAGTTCCTCGGACATCCAGCCCTTCTCTTGCGCACGTACGACGATTCCCTGAGGGAACTTCTCTTTTGGGAGAGTCTTCCTTTTAAATACGACGTACGGCGGAAGCCTCCTGCCGTCTGCCGTGATGCACAACATCACAGTGCACCTTTGGCGTTCTGCACCAGTCGTGCGCACAGACACACTTTTCGCACCTTTTAAATCCACTGTGGTGCTTTCCGGTGCATCGAACCACACAGGTGTCTGGTCCGCATTCCCAATTTGGGACAGGTCGTATTCATGCTCCCTCCTGAGAGCATTCACGAAGCGATGAAACTTAATGACGTGGTCTTCGTACTCGCGCGGCAGTTTTTGGCAAATCGTCGTTCGGCGCCGAATAGAAAGCTGGTTACGGTTCATAAACCGCGTAGCCCAGCCCCGACTTGCCTTGAATTGTGCCGGGGGTATTTCCATGTGGCGAGCGATGCTGAGGGCTTTGACGCGTATCATGTCAGTCGATACGGCGTAGCCGTCCCTTCGTGTGTCGACGACGTAGTTGACGAGCTCGCTTTCGAGTTGCGGGTACTTGCACTTTTTCCCGCGAAACGCCTTTCGGCTCCTGTTAGTAGCGGCGAGGGCATCTTTCTGATTCATCCAGTAACGCACGCGCTTCTCATCGACGTCGTACTTTCGTCCAGCTTCCCGCTTCCCGTGCTCCTCGGCATAGTCAATCACTTGCAGCTTAAATGCTGCAGTGAATGATCTCAGATGCCGGCCCATCGTCCGTCACGTGCGCTGGCTTCTGCAGGGTTCACTACAACCAACAAAGTGACACCGACGACACCGATCTGAAGTCGCGCTGCCAACGTATCGACACGATGCTAGGAACGATGCCAACAAAGAGGCCGCACAAGGCAAATATGGCGGCGCGCTGTCAACAGCGTGGTCGGCGCGTCGGCGGAAGTAGAATAAAAGCGGAAAAGCGTGCAGCGCCATCTGGCTGTAAATGAACTAACTACACTTTTCTGGCGGGACATTTTGAACTTTTGTTTTTTTTTTTTCGAAATATCCGCTTTCAAAGTTGGGGTGCGGCCCTTACACGAGGGCGGCCCTTACACGAGTATATACGGTATTTAAACCTTCACTGGTTTCCAAATAAAAAAAGAATGTTTTTTTTTCTTGTACCATTAAATAAACCACATGCAACTTTAATGCCACAGGCTATTACAATGCCCAATTCCTACTTTGCCAATGAAAGCTGCTGAAACAAGCTTCATTAAAGGTGAATTCTTTCCAGAGTTTCGAACAACTATGAAACAGGGGTAAACAGCAGAGCATGTCCAGGTGGGTGCGTAACCAATATGAAACATGCGCATCCAGTCAATTTCCAATGAAGAAATCCATAATGTGTTGCATGATACACGTTTTTGTATTTTCTGAGCATCAAGGAACTATGAAGTGTGCGGTTTGTGTAACATGGACTAGCCTTCATTTCAAGATATTTCGGAGCATACACGAGGAGTCAAGAACATGCCGCCATATAGAAAACCCTTTTCAAGGAAGCATTCTTGAGGTAAAGTGGTAAGATGATAGCACGGCGCCAACTCTAAATATCACTTAAGATTGAATTTCTCAACCAACAAAGTTTTGGTAAGCTTTCAAAATTACAGTCGCTTAATTGGCAGCACTATTGCAAAGTCAATTTTGCAATGAATAATTGACAGTGAAACAAATTTTTTTTTTCATTGCAGATAACAAACCAAGTGTAAAAAAAACTTATTTGGGCCAGCTTTCCATCAAGACCTAGCGTAAAATACAATAGAGCCTACTTTCCATCAGTCTGAACCATCACCCTGAAACATGAACACTGAGCACCCTTTCTTTTTTTGTTGAAAGGTGCGAGGAATTCCAAAATATGTCTTTCCCTGTAATGTCTATATGGATACACTGAAAATTGTGTCAACACTTTTCCAAGCCAGCCATCTCCAGCACGAGTGTTTATGTAAACTAATGTAGCAATCAAGGAGTGATGAACCTAGGACCCCACATCACGAGACCGATGCTTTTCTACGGCACCATGGAACCAGACGGAAAAGTTTGCTACTATACAGGTTCTGTATCGGCTGCTGTTACCCGTCAATACAGTGTTATGGCTACAGTGAAGGGCCCCCTCACTACAGTCACTTCCTGAACATTATGTACACCTCATGCACTGTAAGAATTAATGTTATGCGAAACACTTTGCAGGTAGCTATCCTATCCTCATTTGGGGTTCTGCAAAGTCTTACTAGATGGCACAAAATATCTGTGCAAGGCAGGGTGCCTCAATAGTACCGCTTCTTGGCATTAATGGTGGTGATACGTTTGCCATTGTGGTACACCCAAGGTACACCCACCGTATATCTGTGCCGTTGCAGAAATTGCAAGCAGTTGAAATTAGCTCTACTTGACCCTTGAATGTATGCCATGCTAGCTGAAATCCACTCACAGTTCACCTGCTTTTGCTCTGTCAAATTAGTCTAGGCTTCTTGAAAAATGGAAATTCATTGTTCCAGGCTGAAGTACTATCTCTGGCAGAACTATGACATCCCGATATCCCATAGCATTTGCCCAGATGTAGAAGTTTTATTCTAAAACCAGTTACATTAAGAGACACGTTGAGCCGTATCTGGGTCGCCATCGTTGTCGTCGCGGGGCTGCTCACAGGGTGTCACCACCTTGAATGGCAGGGCTGCTATCGAGGCGCTCTAGTGTAAGGCAAGCAATTGTGTGCAACGACAGCAAGATGATGGCGTCAAGAAAGTCTTGATGAGGATGGTATGATGGAAATAATAGCATAATGATGACAGTCCGATATTGATGACAATTGCACAATGACAATGCCATGTCGCCCCATTGGTTGTACTCTGACATCACTGATATCCTGGACTGATCCCAAAGGTAACGTACCGTGTAAACCAGACCCACCTAAAAGGTAGTGCTATGTCACATTCACACAGCATCTCATAGCACTAGCTGCCACGAAGGAAGGAAAGAAACTGGCATGCTCTTTCTACAAGAAGGTTGTTGCTATGTGACATGACGCATACACCAATCATCTGAAAATGTTAGCTGGCATGAGAAAAACAGTGGCAAGCTTCACTAGACCCATGCATCTATCTGTGGCTTAATGGACAGAGCATCAGGCTATTGCACTGTATTGCACTGGAGGGCTCTGGTTCAAATCCCGCCATAGGACAGCACACTTTCTTTATTTAAGGCCCAAAACAAAGCGAGACGGGAACCTATCATAAAGTGCCGAAGTGCCTGACAAGGGGCAAGGAATGTAATAAACACACTGAGATGAGAACATAGCTATACAGATGTCAGACAGCACGATTATGATACACTAGGCAATAAAAGGGCATGGAAGCCTGCTACGTACTCCACCAGGTAAAGTGCATACCACATGACAAGAGTATCCTAGTTGTCCAATGTGTGATACGAGACTTTCAGCTCGGGGACAGAAGCGTTGCACACAACACAAACACTTTGAGCATGCACTACACAGCTAGCAGTGCCTTTTGTCATGCCCATGCTGTAGATGTGAGTAGATGCAATGGAAATCGTTTGGCACTCCTTAGTGTAGGGTCTTGACATCGATAAGCCTGCATTGGTTGTGCTGATAATTCTCCAAGCTCTGCACTGTCCACATGAATAAAGGAACCATGGAGGGAATTTTATTTACTGCTTACTTTGCAGTTCTCTGATAGCAGGGCCTCCCTCCAGCTATACTACATCTAATTTTGTATCAGTAGCGTTGCATAACTATGCACAAACAGATTTGATGTCCTGAAAAGATAGTGCACAAAATTGCTCAGTACCTGTACAATTTTGAACATTCAGGTGTCCTATGAAATAGCTTGCACCCTAAACAGTACAGAATACAGTGTCTGTCAGATGTTACTAACCCACTGCACATGTGACTGAACCTAGCAACGTGTGAATTGGGACCCCTGAAAAGCAGGAGACAGATGATATGTATGGAAAGGTGGCTGCTAAGCCTATTTTAACATGGAAACTGAATGTGCTCGCTGGTTAGTCATTCGTTCGGTCACATGCGCTATTGTGCAGCGTGTCTCCAACTTTTGTCACTTCAAGGCCTCAAGAGGCTGAAAGGGGCAGCAGCTCTTGATCATTTGAACTCTGGAGTACGAGGCTTGCTACAGGAGCCTTGCCACAAGGCCCGAGAGCGGATCTCATCAATCAGCAAAGTGGCTTTGATACTTTTCGTAAAAACTGTGCTGTACAAAAACTTGGGCGCATGAGTGAACTTACAATAGACATGGGGACGTATTCAGCGATGATCACTTTGGTGATAGTATCGCCGTCAGGCATGCGCTAATTGGCTGGTCTAGCACTATGTCATGCGAAGGTGATAGTATCGCTGAAGTGATTGTCATAGAATACATCCCATGTACCATTTCACTCAATATGAATTGTGACGTGAGCATACACCTGCCAGTTCTATCGATAATAAAAAATGACAAATGCCTTTTTTTTTTTTTTTGTAAACAGGGTGCTACCAGTAATCGCAACAGTGTTGAGCATTATTGAGTGCTATAGTACATCTTTAGGAACACTGCTCTACTTTGTTTTGGCATTACATACGCCTTGAAATATACATTCTCTTGTACATGAAATGGTGTTCCAATTTTTCAAAGTTTCTTCAACATTCAGTCTTTTAAAAAGTGCATTAGGCTATGTCTTGTCCTTTATGCACTCAAATAAGATAATTTGTTGCAGAATATATTAGGAACCTTAATACATACGAACAATGAATGCAGTAACTTCAAGAGCAGCTTCTGCTGTGGTACCACTGGATTACCACAGTGGTAGTGAAGAATTTGTAAAGTTACCTATATCCTTGGCATTATGTAATGCAACATTTATGAAAAAATAAAATAAAATGAAGCCTTCTCAGAAGTTCCACAGCCAAGCAATAACTGAAATCAGAAGCCGAGGTATGTCTCGCAGGATAGAATGTAGTAATAAATTTAGCCTTGTTTTCCTAGCAAGTGTATCTATTGCATATTACCATTGTACAGTACCTTGCAACCAATACTTGACCATACTAACACAAATAAGGCATTCACTAATTTTATTTCTCCAACTACACGTTCCTCCTATATAGCAGTATGCAATTCTTGTTGGTTTTGTTCAGCTAAACAAACCTAACCAAGTAGCAAGACATACTCCAAAAATGAGAAAACAAGATTCGTTACTCTTGACATTTGGCCCAACTTTACATGCCTGCTTCTCCACCTGCTCATTATACAGGGTGTTCCAGCAACAGTTGTATCCAACTATTTATAATATAGGACTAGAACCAATACGGTAATCCTTGTTGCCGAAAATTCATAGCAGTGAAAGAACTCAGAAGTATTGCGACAATAGCACAATTTTCAATGCCTACCAAAGCTATGCATACTGACTGGAAAAAGAAAGCACAAAAAAAAAATTAAAAATAAAGAAAGAAACCAAAGGTACTTCATCTTGTGTCCCCATGTTTAAATCTGAGGAAGTGTCATTGACACACCCTCTGTTTGCCTCTAAACTATAGTAGCCAGGACAAAATTGTTGCTTATGCCTCGTATACACAATGAAATAAGATGATGCGATATGCTTTTTACATGATGGAGCATGCCAAGACATGCTACAGAGAAAAACATGTTGTGCACACACATTGTCCACCATGTCTTGAGCATGCATCAGGACAGAGAAAAAAATCCAAAATGCAGTGGTGACAATTTTATTTTAGCTTGGGACAACATGAGCAGCAAAAAAGCAGCAACTTCTAAAGTTCTCTTGCAGGGGTGACACCGTTTGATTTAGGCAGTAGGACATCATGAATGCTTTGCGCAACGTGCATGTCTTACAGCGCTCCTTTCAAGCAAAGAGCTGCATGCCATTATTACTAGAGGGAAACCTGGTGCTGCAATAACTGTGGGAATCGAAGGCAATACATGATTTTTTTACACACTGAAATGGCTTTGTTGGGAAAACACTGCGGCTTATTTGTTTCTTGATGCCCAAATGCATCATGCCCTCGGCCCAAACTATTAAATTGGAGCTGCTAACTGGTTTGTACAGACAGGTTAATCATTTTTTTCTTTCTTTAATGTAATCAAAGCAAGTGAACAAATTGAGCATAAGCCTAACAAAACGGCCACAAGAACACTCCACCAGACTCACTAACCAGAAAAATTTGCATACAACCCATGATTCGAGTGCTGGCTTTACCACCACATCCGACACTTCATGGAGGCACTAGCACCAGATTTGCCTCTGGTGATTTCAGAGTGAAACTCTATAA
Organism: Dermacentor albipictus; assembly: GCF_038994185.2. Taxonomy (NCBI): domain Eukaryota; kingdom Metazoa; phylum Arthropoda; class Arachnida; order Ixodida; family Ixodidae; genus Dermacentor; species Dermacentor albipictus. The sequence continues at coordinate 139,320,705 of NC_091824.1, forward strand.
AACCTACAGAACTAACATACAGTGCTCACAATGAGGATCTAGGCCATGCAAGTGTAAAAATGTTGATACTTTGTAAATCAAACTTGTACAGCAGTTTTCGCAGCATGCGTTTGTACAGTTAAAGCAACTATAGCACAGCACAGAAAAATCTGTTCATGCAAAAGATAAATTTAACCTTATTGCAGTGCATTATACAATACAGTGTTATATATAAAATCAATTTATTAAAGGTACCGAGTTCTCCCAAGTTTTTGTAGTCCCAACTGCTGTGAATGCATTCTAGACTCAAGTTATTCAAAGTGGAGTGGTGAACGCATCCACTTAGTACAGAGAGGCAAATCTGCGCGAGACCACCCGGTGAAAAACATACAGTAACCTTTTCATTTTTTCTATCATGTTCTGGGCCAAAGAATTCTGTGAAAGTCACTTTGGCACATTATGGCAGCTCCTCGGGACAGACTATTTTCATGCAACGATAATTGACAAATGAGGCAACTGATCAGACATCAGCAGAGTTTTGCAACTGTCATGCCACTGCCACTGAGTGTGGCTTTGATTCAATATAAGTGTTGCAAGCTCCTGCACTGCTGGAGTGTACATACCATGCTACCATGACTCTTTTAGGGCCTCTCTGCATTTAACAAAATTCTAGTAAGTTAGTTTCCTGTACTTCGCTATAACAAATGGCTACTGTGTTATGGGCCACATTTTAAAAACAAGCTTTATACACTATGTAAAATAAAACATTTTATAAGCAACAGTACTCAAGCTTTAATGAACTGATAAAAGCCCCATGAGTAAGAAAAATAACAACAAAGGACCACAATTTAAATTTCTCTCTTTTTTTCTTGAATTTCAAGATATCTTCTGAAATGCCATGACTTTTCTGTTTATTTTTTTTAGTTGTCTATGAAGCCATGCTGGTACTGTACAAGTTACTTTGGCAGTGATACTGAGAAGCAACATTTTTGACAAGCAAATGGCTAATCATTGTAGGGCGACACTTCCACAAGTTTAGGGGCACTGCAATATCACAGAGACATGGCTCAAAGCATCATGTGTGTATTTGTGGTCACAGGTATAGAAGAGTACTATACAACCTTCTCGGATTAGAATCTACACCCTGTGTTATAGAGAAATCGCAAGGGATATGCCAAAACCCTGCCTTGGACAGCATTTTGTAGCAATGCGTTTTCCCAATGCTAACGCCTTTCTGCGCTTTTCACGATCCTGAGTGGTCAAAACAATGCTCCGATCCAGGCGGAGCATAGCTTTGGCCGCTCACAAACACGAAAAGCACCGAAAGGCCTTAGCATTTAGAAAAGGCATTACAACAATATAGCGGCCTTGTTCTTGCCTCATCATAAGCGCAAGCACCTTACTTTTTTCAACACGTCAAGCATTAAAGATGAAAAGCAGCTGATTACTGCACTACACGTAGGATGTTTGCCAAAAGGCCTCCAAAGTCAATCAAGGGCATGGAGTACTGGCAGAATGGTGAAGCCCAACAGTGCACCACACTTTTGTGCAAATGTGATTGTAAGCATTCTCCAAGCAACTCATTTTCATCAATGTCATTGACTGTCTCAGATTGCTATGTTTGACTGTCATATCAGGACATGGTGAAAATGCTTGCCTAAACATACATATACTAGTGTGTCTTATCCATGACCAAGTCAATGTGAAGTTTGAACAACATAGCAGGTTGAAATGGCAACTGGTGCCGAGTGAATGGTCTGACTAATAAGTAAATCAATTCCTGAGATATAAATTGTGCATAAACGATGGTTCTTTAATGCCTGCTACAATAAAAGCAAGAATTAATAAAGGCAGTTTATAGTGCCATGCTATACTACACATTGAATGTTAAATGTTTCTTGGAAAGTGCAACAAAACATGAAATATGGCAACAGCAGCAAACTCCAATGATATGCTGATGATACCCTGACCAGTTAGCGGATAAATGCAGTACACCATGTCAGTACTACTAGAAAATTATGTTAAGTCCAGTTCTAGTGCTCAGCTCTTTGGAATGTTGCAGTGATAATCAACTTTTGTCCAGGTCCGTATTACCTTTTCCATACTACAAAGTTGTGACATGCCACTACTTCTCTCATTTCCCTTTCTGGTATTGCCTTCTGTAAATGCATCACAAGTTAACATTCTCACTGCCTTGTGAAAGTATTATCCATTAGCTGTGCACATCACACACACCGAGTATGTATGACCACAAGGCACTATCCAGTCTAATGATCATGAAAATTAGTATTCTTAGATAGCCACTTGTGCTTGCAGCATGTGCGTCAAATGTTTTGCAAAAATCACTGTGTCGATAAGCAAGTTCTGAGAACTAGTTGCCAATAAGAAAGTTCACAGGACCGGCTGCGATTCTGGCTGAACTTGAGATGTTACATGAAGACAGCATTCAATAACTAAAAGAATGTGACAACACCACAATGCTGTTTTATGTAGAAATGCACAAACTTGATGCTAACAAGTATACAAGGCGATTCAGAAGTAACACAAAAAATGAAAATATTGTAACTGCTAAAGTATGGTCTGCAGCAAGATGAGAGTCTCATAAAAACACACTGAAGAACAACACTTATTTCCCTTTATTTTAAGAAAACTTTTATAGCCAAAGTATTTACACTTGTCACCATGCGGTGGCACAGCTGCGGCCAAGCTAATGTGCCACCTGCAAGTAATAAACAAAACCACTCTGACTACGGCTTTTCTAAAAACCTTTTTTTTGTGCATTTCTGTGGAAATTGCACCTTGCTATGGTCTGTACTCTTCAAATGTTAAATGTTTACTTTCTCTGTTACTTCTGGATCAGCCTGTATATGTGGATGCACTGTAAGGCTTCAATACTTCACACATTCTTTTATTCCAACAAATACTCTGCACTTGAGCAGCCTTCTTCGGAAATCCCCCCATTACACTAAACAGACAACGAATTCTAGCAATGATTGCTGGAATCAAAACACATGCCGAAATCACAGTACTAGCACTAATGTGCAGCTAAGATTTCAAACACAAAAACCAGAAAAGTAAGAAAACAGCATGGGAGGCACAGAGGATGCATGCTCAAAACATGTGGGACAAACGTTATAAACAGTGCTCACACTTGCACAACAAAAACAAATTTGTCTCAGTAAAGTTTCAAATTTGGGTATTGTAGGAAGCCCACAGAAAACAACTTCGAAAATCAGGCAGCGCACAACCCTTCATTAATCCTTACATCACTTTGAACCTCTTTCATTAGAATAAAGGAAAAGGAAGTACAGATACGACTGGTGGACAATACACAACACTAACCATGGCAAGCACATGTCAGTAACGGTAATGAAATGTACATGACCAAAGTGAAGTGCAATAGGTGTAAACTTGTTGTATATTTATATATATATATATATATATTAATGTACACATATACGTCAGTGCTTAATTAAGCTAAATAATTAATGGCCTTGAGCTTCACAAAATGATGCTGCATAATGCAACAGTGACAAGAAGTTTACTTGTCACAGAAAATTCAACATAGACGAACCACGAAAGGAAAGCCGGCCGCATTTTTCAAAGAATCCTCAAGCTCGGTGTTGTCAATAGTTTAATTTCCCATTTTTCAACCTACTTTGTACCACAGATATTACAATAAAAAACTTACTTTCGCTCTCGTTTTTAATCCGTGTTTGTATATATTTATTGCATATCTACTCACACTGCAGCAAAACATATTAGGACAGACATATCACCATGCTGCTATTGTAGCAGCTTTTACCTTCCACCCTTGCATTCTTGTTTCTCTTCTGCTAGATTTCATTATGTTCAGCGGGAATAATGCATTCTGTTAAAACAGTACTAAAAAAAAAAGGAAGAAAGCAAGGAAGAAGGAAAGAAGAAAGAAAGCTACTTTAATGTATGTGAACTAGGCTTATCAACAACAGTTAACCTATAAGCAATTCTAAACTGTAGCCACTTGCTCACAGGCTTAAAATGCCTACTACTCAACACTGTTGCTTTGCGCGGAGGCACTTTCTCTGATGGAACAAACGCAGTGAAGTGACAACATTGTTTATGAAACTATCAAAGCCATCAAAGCATCAAGCTTGGTTTAAATCCAATGTAGTACGCACTGCATCTGCAAAACCTTCTACACGACTGACCAGAACATTCTTCCTGAGCCATTTACCTGAATGTGGCCAGCAAGAAAGAACCACAATCCAGTTTAAATAAAATTTGAAAGTAAATCAAACCACTAGTGACATTCATAGTAGACATCAGTGCAAGCTAACACTCTGTACCATGTAATGCTACTATGTCGTCTCCATGACAACAGTGCAAAATAAATGGAGCTTACTATTTCCTCAGAACAAGCACTGACGGCCTGTTTTGAGCAATCTTGACTAAATGAAAAAGAAAAGAATAAAGAAGCTGCAAAACGCACACATCATCTGTCATGATTAGTATAAGTGTTTGTGGTACCTAACATTATCGGGAGTGTACATGCAATTTTCAGGACTGTGAGCATAGAGAGTAGCGCAGATATACCTTGTATAACTAAGAAAACAAAACAAAACCACTCAACATAGACTTTTCTCGTAAAAATGGTACTAGTGATAAAAGTAAATAAACAGACAGTGCACAGTTGTGCAGTTAAAAGCACACTGCAAGACTCACCCTTACGCTCAGTATGTTTTATTCCTGTAGCTAGTTGGCGCAAAGCATATTGCCTTTGAAGTTCACACAAACAATAACATGCCTAGCCTGGTTCTGGGTAGCATGCATTACTTTCAGCAACCGAGGAAGAATCTGGCTTGCCAGCATTATAATTAAAGGCCACTTCTCAGAGCATAGCACCATCAAATGGATCAAGAAAGCATCATTTTGACTTCTGATTAGGGCTGCTCAAACAGCTAAACTTTGTAATTGAATTGCATACAAATTGAATCAAATACAAATTGAATAGAACTCAATAGGAGGTTGGGCTAGGTTAGGGAATGTTCGAGAAAAATGACCTTCAAATACTGAATCAAGACCAAACATTTTCTCATTTCTAAACAAAGTAAATTAGGTTGCATGGAGTTTATATAGTAAACAAAAATGCTTACTCATTACTCAATACATGTAAAGCAGTTCACAACTGGCCTGAACAACTTGTAAATGAAAAATGGCTGAGAGGTGGTCATACCTGCTGAACAATGACAATAACGAAATGCAGGATCAGCACCGTCAGATGTAGAGTGTTGTATTCACTGAAGGAGCTAAGCGTTTTCTGCAACACTGCACATTAGCAGGGATGCAAATGTGTTGGGAAAAAGCTGGGAAGGCAAGGAATTTTGCCACTGTGCTTCTGACGGCTGACAAGCTGCTCAGCACGTGGCGAGATTGGCCAAATCAGCTGGTTTCCTTAACTAGCCACAACAAGCCTGCAGGCTACCTAAAGGCAATGCATCCCTAACAATTGACTGAAAATTACTGTGCAGAGCTTCACTGCTCCATATGTGCTTCAGAACTGGTACCTGTGCACAGAAACTGCAGCTTTCCTGCTGCAGCAGAGCAATCGCGAACAGTCACTACCTGCATCAGTCTTCCTCCCTGTAGACTCCTATAAACACTGTTATTCCTTATATTAGAGCACAAATGAGTACTCAAGAATTTTCAGTAGTAAATTTTTGAATTGTACGTAATTAAACAAACCGTAAAGACTATTTGATTTATATTTGAAATCTCGAGCATTCACAAGCCCCTACTTTGATATTTCATCAGGCAGCAAGAACTATTACGAAATTATAGCACTGATGTGAAGCTGCAATTCTAGGAGTTGGGGATGTTATGCTCTCTGATAGCAAGTTCTTACAGTGAATTAAAAAAATTTCTAAGGACACTTGTTTTACACATAATTATGACTCAGGCAACAAATTCGATGCCGTTAGCTCCTTTATTAGCACCTAAAAGAGCAGTGATTAACACTTCCATCATCGCAGTCCTATATATGTTTGTCCTGTGCTAAATACTAATCAGCACTTCATTCTCTTATTGCTATGTTTTAATATATATAAATATTTTTCTTTGCATCACTTCTGAACATGTGACTTGTGCAAGCCCCAAGAAGAAACCTCTGACAGCAACTTTACCTCTAAATTTCTTAGGTAGGAAGCGAGTGAGTACCAATGGAATCCGTTGTAAAAATCTGGGCTAACAAAAATTGGTGCTTTCTCCACATAACTTGAGAGCTACAGGTTTCGACAACAACAAATTGTGCAACCCTTTTTGTCCATTTTCCTCATGTAATGCCACAGATGGCCCGAGAAAGTCAATAAATATATTATTAAAGCAGGCTGTTTGAGAATACCCCAGCCATTTTACAGTGCACTTAGCTAACCATATGCAGCATCTACCAAAAGGCTTGGAACTGGAGATTACTTCAAATGAGGCGTGCAGTAGTGCTTGATGAGAGCAGCACATGCTTTAACTGCAGTAAAACGGCACATGTTACCATAGCTGCATAACCACGTAAGCTCTGACAATGCCAGAGATGCTGCTGTTTTGTTTCTTTTTCCGATTCACAAAGTATGACAATAGCTACCTACCATAGATTTCATATGGTGATCACGTTTGCAGGCATGCACCACTACGACGCTCATGCACATGGGTGCTCCTCACATTCCACTTCAATATGCACTAAGCACTACTTCTTAGCAAAGACAAGCCCTTTGAACAAAACACAGCTTCAACAGAAACCAATGAGTTGTGCAACAACAATAAAAACATGCTCTGCATTCTTCTTCAATGTCCAAAGTCGGTATTCGCTGCAGAAGAGAGTACACTAAGGGAAGAGCACATAAACACTGGCAAAAAAAAAAAAAAATGTGTGTCTATACAAGCTCTCTAAGGTGTACACTCATCCCATCCACACACACACACGTGCACCCACGCACACACACAAGACAAGCGCTCAGAATCCAATTCCCCCGGCACCACCACAACCAGAAAAAAGTCAGCTCGTGCGGTTAGCAGCAGCAGCAACCACTCCCCGCTCTCCTTCCTCAGCAAGCAGGTCCCCAGAGGGCCATGGCACTCACCCCATTGGCCAGGCCCAGACGACAGGAGGCACTGTCGCACACAGACTCAGTCACTGGAGCCGGTCCACAGGACATGCAAGGCGCACCAGCCAGAGCAGCACCGCCGCTGTGATGAACCGCACCGGTCTGCACCATGCCACTGACTGCATCCGTGGTGTAGAAGGACTGCTGCTGCGGTGGATGAGGGGTGGCCGACAAGGCATGCATGGTACCGGGTGTGAAATTGGCTGTCACCAACGTCCGAGACGCAGCCACCGTTGCATCGCGTGATCGCGCCTGTCCCGCTGAATCGACATAGGAGGACGGCTGCAGTGTGGCATGACCCAGCAGGGACGAACCAGGGGATGTGTCCGAACCCACGGGCGAGCCAAGAACCGGGATCGGTGAAGATGACAGGAATGTGCTGCCGGGACTGAACAGCCCTGCAGGGCCTCCGAACGTGGGCAGGGTGTCTAGCCGCAGGGTTGGAAGCTGCGGGATGAGCAGCGCATTCTGCACCGGGTTCAGTGGTAGAGGGTTGATGAGCTGCACCACTGTGGGCATCATCTGTGCCACAGAGGTTGTCACCGTCGTTACACTGGGAACCGACAGGGGAGGGTTTGAAGGTGGTAGCACGATGCTGGAGCTGGGGTTGCCGCTGAGCAGAACCTGTGGAGCTGACAGTGAGGACGTGCACAGGGTTGTGGAGGTCACCGGGCATTCTGCACAACTACGAGGCACTTCTGAAAACCTCTGCTGCTGGGGTGAAAAGTGACCGGGAGTGTGATGTGCTTGCCCCAGAATCCCCTGACCAAGCTGGGAGATGAAAGGCCCACTGGAGACAATCGTCGGTGAAGATTCCATGATCAAGGGTTGTGCGGAGAGGCCTCCAGTACCAGGAGGAAGAACTACGCTGCTCATGTGTTGAAGCACCTGGCTACCCTTCGCAGCCTCATTTGGTGAGTAGCTGCCCATTTTCTGGCTGTAGACCTGCTGCACCATGATGGTGCTCCTTCCCTGATTCATGACACCACCACTGGGCGCACTTGTGAAGACAAATGGAGCAGTTGTCATGGCAGTGCTGCAAGGAATCGATGCCATGGACAAGCCTCCGTTCAAGACTGGCAGCCTCCCAACCTGTGGCACCTGCATAGGAATTTCTTTTGATGAGGTCCTACAGGTGGTGAGCTGGCCAGTACTACCCATGTGCACAGTGTTACACTGGCCAATCGAAGGCCTGCCCATCGCATTTGGTGTGGAAGCAGGGGAAGAAGCATCATGGGTGGAGCAGCTATGCTGGCGAGCCCCGTGACATGTGTTCGTTGTTGAGTGACCAGTAGCTGCCACCATCTGGCCAACATCCACATTCGGACACACTGCACGGCTGGATATGATGGCACTCAGCTTCGGCATTCTAGTGCGGGGCAGTTTCTTCTGTCCTCTCGATCGACCAGAGGAGGAGGAATTGCCAGAAGGCTTGGTTGGGCAACAGGGGAAGTTTGCACACTGGTAATTTGTACCGGTACTTGTTTGCAGTGCCGAAGGGGCAGGTGAACAGATCGCCTGAGCAACTATTCTCCTCATCCCTCCGGACACTGGAGGGAAGCTGTTACTTCCCTGTGCATTTGTATTGCTGCACTGGATGGTTATAGCGTCCTGGCGAGGCTGGTAGTATCCAGTAGCCTGCCAGGGCATAGCACCGGTGATGGTGTTGCTGTTAGCGTAATGCACCGGGGTGTTGGTGTTTGCAGGAGCACCAGTGCTGACAGCCTGCTTCCGTAGGGCATTCTGGTCACGCTGTGCCAACAACTGAGACACCAGGACACCGTCAAAAGGGCCACGCTGTTTCGCACGAGAGCTCCGCTTGCGGACAGGTTCTGTGAAAGGCAGATGCATGGACACAATGAAGGTGATCTGATGTGTGTGGCCCAGAATGGATAGTTTTGGGCTACCTTTGCAAATTTCATGACTGCATTGAATTTCAAACCTAGAGTGAGATCGTGCAAGCACCTTTATAGGCCATCTTTATTATCAAATGAAAATGCACTAAAATCCAAGCAGTTTGAAATCTTTCAATTTGAATTGACAGTTTAATTGAACAGATTGTATAGTCCTGGCAGAGCCACACATACCATAAAAATCGAATTATAGGTCAACGCAGAATGTTCTTCAATGCAGTGAACTAGAACATATTTTATTCGATCGATAAGGTTATTCACCGTCAGAGACAGAAATCGCACGTTAACTGTAGGATTCTCGTCCAGGGATGGCTGCTAGTCATGCATGACATTACACATCACATTCACTGATGATGTCCAAGGTATTTTTTATTTTATTTTATTTTGATTAGCATGTGACCACAAACAGCTTGGTGCCTTTAGTGTGGTGCACTACAGTATAAATTGAATGGTGTATGCAGCAGCAAAAAGGCATAATAAGCACAATGCATGGAGCAAAACAAAGGGAAAGGCAAAGGCATTTAAATGGCACGGGCCCTATTCACAAACTATACATATGCACATCGACACATACAAATATAGAAAAGAGAGGTAAATGAAAGGACTGAGAAAATAATGGTAGAAAAAAGATGTATACATATATGTTGAACATGGCTCAACGCAGGTCTCAACCGTGTTACTCAACACAGGGATGAATGACAGGAAAGGGAGTTAACCAAAAGGCCCGATTTTTGTTATTCATATCATAAGAAGCCCACAAACAAAGACACCAAGGACAACACAGGTGAAATTACTTGTACTTACTAACTGAAATAACGAAATTATAAATTACCAGAATGGAAGGTGGATGAAAAAACAACTTGCCGCAAGGTGGGGAACGATCCCACGTCTTCGCGTTATGCGTGCGATGCTCTACCAATTAAGCCACTGCGGTGCTGTCTTTCCATCCACCTTCTGGGGTATTTATGTGCTACTACTAGAACTAACCCTGGGAGTGTTAGCCAGCGCCACCACTCCAAAACCTTGGCGGCGGATGTGGAACATCCTTTCTGCCGCAGGCGTCACGATTACGTGATCTTTTTGGGTGAAGGCAACTGGTCAATAAACCCGCAGATGCTACACATACGTGCTTTTCATCCACTTTAAATTCCATTCATTTATAATTTCTTTATTTCAATTAGTAAGTACAAGTAATTTTCCCTGTGTTGTCCTTGGTGTCTTTGTTGGCTTCTTGTGATATGATCAACGCAGGAATGAGACACATTGTTCATATCTACATTGCCCATGTCAAGGAGGTTGTACATGATTTGCCAGCAGTTCAATAGACTCCTAAAGAGGCTGTAGGATGTATAAAACGGGGAAGTCTTGTGAACGCGAATAGGGCAGACGGCAGTACCGTGCCAAGACAGAGCGGTTGATTTGCCGCTGCAGCTGCTTTTTGGTCAAGTGGAATAGACCGTTCGGGCATACTGAGACTTCAAACAGAAGTTGAATTCTCTGCCACTTGCAGTTTGTGCGAGTTTCGTGAGCCAGCAAAACCAATGCGGCACTATGTGATAACAAAACTACAGGAACACGAAAGCATGGGCAGTGCAGAATCGAGCGAAAACTAGACCTTTCGACCACCCGTGTCATTGTCAAGGGTAACTTCAATGAGTTCTTTGTTTCTAAAAATGAAACAGAACTGGACAAGTAGCCTCTTATTATTATAATACAAGTATGTTTTTGTTTTTGCAACAAGTGGTTGAGTAATAGCTACACAATTTAACTTAGGAGTGTTTTCTTCATCTGGCAAGTACTCTGTAATCTGTAATCACGTCCCTGCATTTACCTCAATTTCTTGATTATTAACGTTCTGTTCATGATAATATTGACGTCTTAGGAATTCTCGAGCACTAATCTATCAGTTTATCTTGACTTAATATTTGCCTTTAATGCCCCGTTAAGCCCAGCATCTTCAGAGCACCATTGGTAATGTCTTCAACTTGCCGTTTAAAGCTTAGTGGGTCATCCGTATACCTCCCCAGTTCGTGGATCACTGAAATTCCGGCAGTACTCAGGCCCTTTAGCATATATAAATGATAAAGTGGGCTGTGACAGCGACTGAATGATATGAAATGGGACTTTGACAGATTGCTTAGTAGCTTGTTACAGTGGACTTCCGTTAATTCAACTGCAGTTAATTCGACCTTGACCGAAGGTACCTGCTGGCACCTAGACATCTCTATGGGCCCAAACGTCCATTATTTCGGTCTCAACATTGGTCTTCGACGTATAATTTGAATGTGTCAGCTTCACCGCAAAACATTCGCAATACCAAGGCTGTAAAGGGGCCATTGTCACTGGACATGGTATGCGTTTCTTAATTATACATGTGAGCACGTACCTCCAGTAATAGCAAGGGCACCTAGACGCCTAATAAGCCTACTGGCAACCATTCAGGGATGTTTTCGACATTGCTATGGTGATTTGAGCACATGTTTCATCCACCAAGCATGTCTCGTATACGAGACTATTAACAGGGCCTAGTACGCGTTTCATAATTATAGTACAGAAGCGCACACGCAGTGCACCGAGAAGCGGAGAAAGAACATACGAGTTTTGGGAAAGCGAGCGAAAAGGAAGGCAATAAGATGGCAAAATTATGCAGATCCCACACACTGTGGGAATCGATGTAAGCAAGGCATTCCGTGCTGGATGCTTTGATTGACGATCATTAGCGGTGATGCTGACGGCTAAAGCTTAATTTCTTAAACGTTTAGTATAACACAAGAGTGGTGAGTTTATGTTACACGTTACCTTGCGGGCACCACTGCTGTTTGTCTGCGTACTACACAGAACATACAGGGAGCGATGTTTGCTTGAGGCGTTGTTGCGCGCCATATTTCCTAACCTCTGAGAGGGTCGAGCATAGTCATTGCCTCACATGGCACATCGCATTGTGGCAGAAGTATTAACAAGGTGTCCACCAAGTTGACATTTCCAAATTCCCCGAGTTTTCCAGGTTTTCCCTGAGTGCCTTTGCGAAATTCCCTGAGTCATGCAGAACTGTGTTTTATGTCAAGACGGGCTGAAACCATATTGCCCGATGCTGTCACTCTCTAGTAAGCATACAAAAAAATAAAAAAAATGACTTAGTCCAATTTGAATACTAATGAGTAGTGTTTATGTTATTCAAAAAGAGAATAGAACGGAGGGGTTAGTAAAATGCACAGCAAATAAAATGTATTAAAAAAAAATTGCAAATCGAGTTGGACATTCTCAAATATGAATAAAAAGGAGATGCATACAGAAGCAAATATTTCCGAATATGTGTTATTTCTATCAATTGATAGCAAGCTCAGTGGTATGAGGCACGAACTTTGTCGCAATTTAGATTCTCTCTCAACAGCTCGTAAGTCAACCTCAACTGTCCTGACGTACTCTCAGCCCGCACACGACACCTCAGTGTTGTGTTTCACTGCTTTAAAGAGTTTCTTTTGGTTTGGATGAGGGACACCTGCATCTCAGCATCAGCCAACACTTCGTTTCTTGAGCTCAAGCACCTTCAAAACGGCGGCAGCATGCTTCCTTTCCCGTTTATTCCTCAAATGGTAGGTCTTTTCTGTTCTTGTCCTCCTTTCGCCACTCATTTGTCCCACAGACCACTTGAAGTGTCTTTTTGGTCAGTTGCACAGTCCACGTCCGATTTTTCGAACTCCCTAGGGGCCGCGAAAACGTAAGAAAAATCGACCAGTTGGAAAAAATAAATGCATGTCATTTACTGCCCTTAAGGGCTCAAACCGCCACAGGCGCATTCGAAAACGCCCTGAAGGCCTGCCGGTACATGTATTAGGCATATCGGTGCTCGTACTGCGACAGGAAATACCGGATGCATGCGTTATAATTAAGCAATACATACTGTGTCCCATGGCAATTGCCCCTTCCCACGCTTGTTATGCTTCACTGCAGTACTTTTCCGTATGCATCACCTAGCAACACTTTTGTACGGAGGCGAAGCTGACTTTTGGGAACCGGCCCTATGCAACGCACCGCGCTTTCCAAGCTTCTAAGCCAATTGCGAGGACCACAAAGGCAGAGTCCGTGCCATTGCTGACAGCAGTGAATTCCTTCAATAAAACACGGCATCCAACGGCAAGAAGCTTCATAGCGAACGTCGAAGCAGCTAGGCCTAGCGCTGACGCAGCGGTGGCTACGGCTGCCAGCGGATCTGCGTGCGAGAGCGCCCGTTCGAGGCGGCAAGGTAATCAAAATGGCAGCGGTGGTGGCTTTGATTATTTTGTTTCGGACCTGCGGTCGCGGCAAAACCTCCGGAAAATCGGACGGCGAAGAGTTCTTATGTTTGAAATTTCAGACGTTCTGATACATTGACTCTACAGGGTACGTGGTGGTGCCTCGAAGCCGTCCAAATTATCGATAATCCGGAGAGCCGGTCGTTGACTGCGCACTGGGAACTCCTCCAGCCGATGACAGGGCGTCAAAGACGATTAATTATGATTCCCGTCTCTTACTCGAGCCAGCATTACCTCGACTTTTGACCCTTTCAATAAAATTAGCTAATTTTCCCTGATAGAAGCACAAATTCCCCGAGTTTTCCCTGAGTTTTTCCAGACTACTCAAAATCCCTGATAATACCGGATTTCCCGGTTTTCCCAGGTGGAAGACACCTTGATTAAACTTGAATTGGATTATGGGGCTGTATGTGCCAAAGCCACAACCGGATTATGAGGCACGCCATAGTGGTGGACTCCAGATTAATTTTGACATTATGACATTCTTTACAGGTCCCAAAATGTAAGTGCATGTGCGTTTTCTATTTCGTCGCCGTTGAAATGGGGCTGCCGCAATTGGGATCAAATCCACGGCCTCTAGCCATGCCATAGCCGCAACGCTAATGCGGCGGGCACAGTAGTGTTGATTTGACAGTCCAGTGCTTCTGTAGTGTCGCCTGGACCCTCAGTGCGCTATAATTCTTTCAGGCTCAATGACGTAAATATACAGCGCCACGAACAAGTCCAAAATGGCCGATGCCGTATATTTATGGAGCCTTCTGTACATTTAAAAAGTGCGCCAATTTCCTAACCTTTTCTTTTCTGTCATGCTGCCACTATGTGGGAATACAGGGAAATTTTTTTTTTCCCCTCCCTCTCTCGGTTTTCGTTACACGATTTTAGAGCCAGTTTGCTCCCATGCGTCTATATACTACCGCTCGCGCATTGGCATGCACGCAGGCGGGTGGCGGCTTGGGTTTTGTTCCGGGGGGGTTTCAGCTTCTTGTGCTTGCAAAACTGATGGCTACCTCATTGCTAACCGCTCAAACGGCGACCGCTTGTTCCTCGCTCGTTTAGTGCTCACAGGGGTGCGCATAGGAAGGATGCCTCCGTGCATGCGTTTCTGTTGCTTTCTTTTTCTGAGACTCGCAAAAACTAATTGCCTCTGGTTGGCGATAAGATGAAGATTAGCGGAAGTTCGTCACACATTTTGCTTTCTTGACGGGCACACAACCACAGTTTTCTTGAGTGCACGCACCTACGCAGTTCGATTACACTATGGATGTACATATTAGTGTAAGAGCAGAAACATTTGAGTCTTGCGAAATGTTCTCGTGTGCACACTTTCAAAGCCTTGAACTATGTGTACAAAAATGCATCAAATTTTTATTTCTTATAAGTTCCTTTTTTATTATTATTATTCATAAATGAAGAGTACATATATACCAATGCAAAATATTTTTTTCTCACTTTAGTCACAATAGCAAAATTACGGTAATTTTTTTTTTGAAATAAATCCCCTAAGAAGAATTGTAATCAGCAATAAAAAAATTGACTCTGGGCTGTCGCATATGGCAAAAAAAATCGACCCTCAGAGGGTTAATTAATGCGGCTCTGCTTCTGCATGACCTGTGTAGTTTGCCTGCTTGACATATTTGCACGGTGTTTATTTTTCAGAAATAGCAGCAATGTACTGTACTGTACCTTGAACTTAAGCTTATCCTGTTTCCCCACAACCGTGGTTGTATAGTAGTAGGGTTTGCTTGCTTCTCACGTCACCTCCTCGCCCCTCCTCCCCTTGTATGGGAACTGCCCCTTCTCCTCCCTCCTCTCTACTGTTCTATCAATGTCCCCACTATACTGGCACCATAGTAGAAAGGGAAGCCCACTTTAGTAAAAAGGAAGCGGTGCAGTTTCTGCAGTGCTTCTGAGGGGAGTCACGACCAAGAGGTTAATGTGGCGACCCCCAGAAGCTCCAGAGGACATTGTGCACATTCGACACGGTGCACAGTGCCAACCAGAACTGCCTCTGGTTAATCTCCCTGCCTTTCTATGCATCCTTCTCTCTCTTTCTCTCTAGACACCGTGGAGTGAAACCTAATTTCTAGGGTAGCCTTTCACCTCTGACTCGCTCCTGTAATGTGGTGACCACACCCCTCCCCCTCCAACACGGTGTGCTTGACAGCAGCCACAGCAGCAGCAGAAGCAGCAGTGGGAAAGTCGAAGGAAGACGAAAATAAAACTTCACTTTAAAAATGTAGGAAGTCGCGGGGATGCTCAAAGCCAAAAAAAGAGCTGAAGGGGGGGGGGGGGGGTCGAACTAAATCTTTGAAGGCCTGCCAGTAACCATATTAGGCACCTCAGGGCTCATCCTGTGACCAAAGAGGGCACAAGTGCGTGTGTTAATTAAGGAACATGTGCTATGCCCTGTAACTGCAGCACCAGTATCCACCTGGTGAGTTTCACCCCCCCCCCCCCCCCGTTCAATTTGGCCCGCCGCATAAATTCAACCAGTTTCATCAGTCTGTTTAAGATTGAATAAACGGATGTCGGCTGTATAGGACTAGGCATCAGGAAATGAACAGCATGCACTGGGCACCCAAGGTGCAACGCTGGTGGTCACTGCGGCTCACTAGCGGCGCTCTCGCCTGACTGCCGGCCACTCACTTGTTTTGAAGGTCTAGCTCGTGTTGATAACAGCGCCAGGTTTTCGCGCCCTGTTCGCAGACTGTGGTGGCCGATGAGACCTCCCTTCCGTGCCACTGATATGTCCTAGCGGGCAGTCGTTCTCACAGACGAAGTCTTCGAGTTCAGTATGAACAGCATGACAGCAGCAGAACGAAGTTTGCAGTGAAAGACAACCATTGCAACCACCAATGGTCGCGCAGTTTCCCTTTCTATTTGCGGAAACAAAATCGTGCAGTGCCACCATGCTCCTGTTCACTTTCGCATATTCTATCACATAATTTTTTTTACGCAGCACGAAAATGAAGCCGAGACCGGCTAATTTAGCACCCCGAGACAGCAGTAACACAAGTTCGCAGATTGTTTCCAAAGTTCGAGCCTCCGTGATGGGAAGAAAAATAACAGCACTTTCTTTGCTTGCTTTTTCTTTGTCCCATACTGGCCAGGTGACAGCAATAATTATGCAAAAGACCACGACATAGACGTGGGGTTAAATCGTTCACTTTTACTAAAAAAAAATTCCTGCAATTTTGAACTCTTGGAACCGTGCAACGGTTATTTTGTAAAAAATTTCTCGCTCTTGTAACAGACAAAACCAAGCCAAATGCGAAAGTCCAATGCATCGCTAGTTACCATAATGATGCATACCACAGAAATTGGGCCGTTTATATTTGTGCAATATGTTAAGCCCACAACACATGCATGCACTGCCTCTCCACAGCAATTGAGTAAGTGCAGCTTGAGCAGCGTTTTAGCATACTGTCAAGCGTACTCCGCTACATTGAATAAGTAAATTAACAATGCACTAAAAAATTAGGCTTTAACGGCGTTCTACATCGCCAATGAATAACCACTGCTAAATGCAGCAGCATGTAGCCCACAGGGAAATGATTCTTCTCTTTTCATTCCCGGGTGGAATTGCCACACTGGCTCAGTGATCCCTCATTTCTAAGGCGGCAAAGCAATGCACTATACCTCGGTGATAAAGTGCAGTCACCGACCGGTTATTCAGGGGAGCTTTGAGGAAATTTTTACACCTCACAGTGTGCTGTCCCTCTATGCCTGCACAACCACACGGCAATATGGCAACCAAGTTGACCGATTTGAGCGGGAAAACAGTGATATTTTAATACGTTGCCGGCACCACCTCAAAACCAAATATTCAGCAGAAACAATCTCACAATGAATGTTGATGAAATCAACAAAGCGCCGCCGCCGTAGGAACGAGTTACAAGGTGTGTACTGCAGCGGGACTCCTCTTTCGCACTTCCCTAAGAACACGTGCCGTCCAGTGGCGGCACTGAGAAGCCTGCGCACGGCCTCCGAAATGCATGGCATGCCGGTGCATGCAAATGCCAAGAAACGTATTGTGAAAATTATAAAGGTTGAGCATCACTCACACTTTCATGTGGAATGTATATCGGACCATGAAGCCTTTCGTGTAAAGGTAGCGTGGTGGCCTGTTCTAACCAATAACGAATGGCTGCAGTTTGCATGAGCCATATCCACATTTGCAGCGAGCAAAACTGAGACACAGACGCAAATTTTTCCGTCATAGTATGTACTGCCCTTCAGACACAATGCCTTGGTTGGCAGCATCTGCCAAAACCACACTGCCGATGCTGTGTGATAACACTGACCGCATGGCTATGTATTCGTGGTGATGCAGAGTGCATGTATGTTAATACATTGATGCACTCGTGCCATGTATTTTCACAACAAACTACATTTCAGCCTCGCTATAATGAAATTGGATATAACGAAACAATAGACATAACAAAGTAAATAAAATTCTCCTTGAGATACCCATAGAGATTGATGTATCTTAAACCTCATTTTAACAAAGTAAAAGTGTTTTGCCAATGGATATAACGAACTAGAATCATCTCCATAACCAACAGTGCTGGCTGTTGCGCACCAACCATACTGCATTCTGCCGGGTTCCACATTCATTCGGCACAGCAGTTCAAAATTCCCAAGTCAAATGTGCCGTCGAGCAACGCAGGTCTTTTTTCACTGCTGCACGTAGCCACACACAGGAAAGCCATGCACAGCACCACTTCTTTCTAACCTTATCGCACCTCTCCTTCAGTGTGCAAAGCTAGACGCACCCTCCGATACTGTATAGGAGGCCATGCGTAGCGATGCTGCGCCACATGTCGATGATGATGCTTGCATGTGATGTGCTGAAAATCAGTGCCTCCACTTCTCTCTCTCACTGCAGCGCGCTGCTCTGTGCTGATGCAGCTAGGCACGGCCACTGAGACAGCGTGAAACCAGCAAAAGCCAGCCAAGCTAACCCGGCGTGCTCACACAGCAGAGACAAGGTGTCACTAGAAAGCAGCAGACCATATAGTTTCACTTTCGAGGGCCGAATGCATCCACACATGCATCTGCATTTCCAGTGCTGTGACAAGCTCTGTCAGCCACATACTTCAACGGGTTTCATAAAAATAATATGGCCGAGCCAAGTGACAAGTGGAAGCGAAAGACCATCACATTGGAACATATAAGGACACCATCGTAACTGCTGTCGCATGAGGTGCTAAAAAGTCACGTGTTGCACACGCTGGAGAGTTGGTATTTACTGTTCTTTTATTGAATTTTCACCGCATATGCAGTGCGTAGCAGCTGAGTGGGCCGCGGAGCCATAGACTTTTTTGCATGCTTAAAGTAGTCCATATCATTGCTAATATACTGCAGTAAACAGCAATACTAGTCGGTATAATGAAGTAATGGATATACAGTCAACGACTGAACTTTCGGACGCCCAAATTTTCGGACATGCCTGATATTTCGGACGTCTACGCGGCACCGCCACGAGCCCCATAGAATCAATGTACAAGGACATCTGAAGTTTCGGACGCTCGAACCTCTCGCCGTCCAATTTTCCGGACTTTTTGACGCGACGGAAGGTCCTTTGGCTCCTTGCACAGCGCCCTTGCGCAGGAGATCGACTTGCAGCCGAAGCATATCACCGCTTTGAACCACAACTAGCTAAATCTAGCCGTCACACACCGATTTGGTCTGGCCACGCTGGCTCTGTTCATCGCCGCACTTCGTCTTCGTCGTCCTCGCCAATGGCATCGAAGCGCGTAAAGCAGTACCGTCAGTTAACAATGGAGAAGAAAGCCGCCATTATTACGCAAGTCGTGAGCGGCCGGCCATCGCAGGCCGACGTGAGCAAGGAGTTCAGCATGGAGCAAGGAGTCAGGTTGTGGGGGATTCAGAAGACTCCGATGTTTGAAATGAGGAGCCAATGCCTGTGCCGCCTACAAGCGCCGAGTTGACGCGAGCACTGCTGACTCTTTCATCGGTGTACAGTGCTGACATGACCCTTGCTCAGATCGAGGTGAATATGATCGCATGTAACCGGAACGCTGTCCAAACAACAATCAACAAGTTCTTCAAGCCACTGCAGCAATAAAACCGGCTGCCCGACGATGCACATGTACATAATAAACTGGCAGTCGGCTGCATACAGAGTTTTTGAATGCGTTTTTTTATAGCCACTTCACTGATGCTTTGGCAGGGTTTCGGAAAACTGGTACTTTGCCCTCTACCTCTAAATCCGAGAAAGAAGGAGAAAAAAAGTGCGTTTTCTTGCATGCATTCATTTTTTCGGACTGCCTGAATTTTCGGACGTTCTTATGTTCCCTAGAGGGTCCGAAAAATCGGTCGTTGACTGTACCGAAGTAATTTCGGCTTCCCCTTCAACTTTGTTATAACAAGGTTCAATGTACTAATGGGCAATCAAAATCTGCAGCAGACCCTTTGCTGGCCCGTTGGAGGCATATCACCTGCGTCTCTTTTTCAAACCTGATCAAAAATGCATGTTTTTTTATTTTTTCACTACAACCTGCATATGTGTTCACAACGAATATTTAATATAATGAACACATTTTCATGTCCAGTGCAACTTCCGCAATAATGATGTTTGACTTTATAGAATGTGCCAGAGAATGACAGTTTGACACATGCGTCCTGGTGCAGTACAAGCCTTTGCATAAGGTATCCAAGAGAATGTCACGGCTGTTCAACATAGACAATAATTTGACATGTCAGGGTTTTATACAAGCGAGATCGACTGCATGTGTCAGTACTCCTGTTAGTTCCACAGGACCACATGTTGAGAAACAATGCCCACGAAAGTAGAGTTCGGAAATTCTAAAAAAGTTGACTAAAGCACCTTTTCTCGCAGGCCTGGCCAATGGAGATGCCACCGTGGCTGTTGCCGTTTGCAAAGGGGGCCTGAACGTGGGCAAACTTGGGCAGGCAGCGCTGCTTGTGCTGGTGGTGCTGGTGGTGGTTGTGGTGGTGGTGAGGGCGGCAATCGCTGATGCAGCTCTGCCATGGAGAGGCACCCTGCAGCCGCTGCCGTTAGCAGTGGGTGACCAGGGCCGGGAGAGAACCGCTGCATCAAAGCTGAACGTTTTCTCAAGGCTGAGAGGGCAGTCCAGGCCACACTTGCACACGCCATCCGTCTGCAGGTACCTGGCCACCTCGTCCAGGCTCCGCAGCTGGTGGTTGCTTGGGCTGTTCGGGCAAGAAGACACCGGGCATGACATAAAGCAGTGACCCTTTCTTATGCTGAAGAAAAACTACGCCATGTTATCTATTCTGATGAAAACAGACATATTAAATAGTTTAAAAGGGTACTGACATGACACTTTCTTACTTTTCCTTTTTTTTTTCCGGAAGTTTAGAAGCTCACCCCTGCCTTTGCTCGTCTTCAACGTTTTTTGGCAGCCCCATTATATAACAGCTATTTCACCTCGCATGGCTGCTCTATAAGCAGCATGCATACACAGAAACTCTTGCTCTCTAACACGAACTCTGACATCTCTAAATGTCAGTTACGTTGAAATGTTTTCCTTCTGTGGTGTGAACATGTATTTCTAACCCCTTATCTCCAAAATTTCATGTGCCTGTCTCCAGATATCTTGAAATACGGACTGTGAAAATACCACCTCAAACCAACGCTTATGGGGCAGCTAACCTGCCCTTCTTCACTCGGAGCCGAGCACACCTCTGCACTTGGCGCCGCTCCGGGTAAATCTTGTGAGAGTTAAAGTCGGTGCGATCAGCACCCAATCGCGGTGTCCAAATCCCATTCTGCAATGGCTCCCTGAAACAAACACTGATCTTGCAGGCTATGCTCTTGCTGGCAGCATGCGCCAGAAGCAATTGCATAAGCTGAGAATACGTCATGGCCGTCATGTTTGGGCGGCGCCTACTTGCCTCATGAATGAGGAGAGAAAATGGCACGAGACTTCCACCAGATTTTGAAGTGCATTTGTGATTTTCGAAGCATGTTATCTATTACCGCGCTTACTCGGCTAATGATCACACTCGCGTAATGATTGCACCCCAGAATTTTGTCGTCAAAATTTGACTTTTTTTCCCCGTGTAACGATTGCACCCTGAACTTGTCGCAGCGATATGCCGTGTGCCAAGTCTAGCTAATGATGACCATGCTTACCATCTGTCGAATGCTACGCGAACGACTCTTGAAGACGTACCAAGCGGTCTGCACATACCCAACATGCTTAAGCAGATGCCTCATTTCATTCCTTTTATCACTTTGCGCACTTCCATGAGAAAAAAAGCTACAATCAAACTTGCCTCGGCTTTATTATTTGTAGGCTTCATAATGGTTTTGGTCAACAACAACAACACAAAGGGCGCCTTTCGGTTCTTCTCGTCTCCACTCGTAGGCACGCACCAAATCGCGAGCAGCAACGATAGTGGCCACGTTTACACTGATACGTTAGAAGTGTACCCTATTCATACACCGACGCTTGTAACACAGCGAAGATATTCGCCCACCCTTAGCGGAAACGTGTCGTATTAGGATGGCACTGCAAACAAATGCTGCAGTTTCCGCAGCATGCCCGCCATGTGTTTCTATGTCACTGGCACCTAAGCGCGCCCATCTCTGTTTCCATCCCCTCAAAGTGGACATTGCTACATTATTGTCGCAAACTTGCCAATATTAACGATATTATTCATTACTGATATGGAAGAAACTGCTTCAATGTGCGTAATGTACTCAGGAAGTGACAAAGGGCCTGAAATGGGGCATCTGCTTAAGAATCTGTTTGGTGTGTGCAGACCACTTGGTAAGCACCATCATCATCAGCTATACTTGGCACACGACACATCGCTGTAGCAAGTTTGGGGTGCGATCATAACGCAGAAAAAATTTTGCCGGCAAAATCTAGGGGTACGATCATTGTGCGAGTGCCACCATTATGCAAGTAAATACGGTAATCACTATTCGTTTTGACATCAATTTGAGTAAAGAAAAATTTATACTCGCACATGCCTAGATATTACATCTTTCCTGGCTTACTTGCAGTAAGAGTGGCTTCTTTCGTATTGCAAAAAGGGTAAATTAGCAATACAGCCCAACTTATCCATTTCTATATTGTCCCATTAAGGTTACTGCTATATTTACCTATAGTAGACAATTTTGCCTTCGACAAGACAGCGACGCCAGCCAGGGGGCACAAGTACAGCAGCGGGGATGTAACCAGGTTTCCCACTGCCCCGAGCACCTGCTTCCATTGTAGAAGCACTGCCGCCAAAATTTGCACCCGTTTCATCCTTGGAGCGCTGCAGCAGCACTGGTGCTGGATCACGTGTTGGGCCTGCAACAGCAAACAGTGAAAAGCTTGTCTCAGTTGAGGCCGCCATTTTGCAAAAGCAAAAGAGTGAATGCTATGCGGTGCAGTTGGCATCAAAAGGCTACAGACCATGGTTTCCACAAGAAAACATTGAATTTGCAAGCGCTTTATGACTGCAGCTAGTATAACCCTGCAAAACTATGTTGTTTGCAAGCTGTTAAATGCCTCTAGAACAAACAATACTGCTGGTCCTGGCGAAACTGTTATCTTTCATATGTGTGCAATGCTTCTACAATAAAGACTGCTTCAACAAGTTTGCCTAAACAATGAAGTAATTCGGGTAACTCCGAAAGCTGATTTGTGGCTCTACCACAAGCATACAATGCCTTGGATGGTCCGAACTCTGCCATAGTTGTGGTACCCATCGCCCCCACACTGGACAGAAACTCCAGTGGGTGGAGTGGCTAAGCATGGCGAAGGCACTAACAGCCTCAATGTAACAAGGTTGGCTGCAATCGCACATTCCATCAGATGAAGTATGTGCGCAGAAGAAAATTAGCAGCTCCTTTCACTAATAACCTCTCGAATTTATTCTAAATAAGGGTCTTGTTTTTCTGAATGTGCTTAGCCTGCTCTATTGAGAGTGGTACAGAGTGCTACCTTTACAATGAATTGACCTATCTGACGAGGAATTTTCGATGGCCTAAGCTCTTGACTATACAGGCATTTAACTGCACTAGTATAAGCTAAAAATTCTAATACTGTGGAACCCCATTGATATGTTCCTTGCTGTTGCATCTTCCAGGCTGCTATAGCGTTTTTATAATCCCAACCTGAAGACGATTGATTCCTATGTATTATGTTCCGATTTCATATGTTGCATTCTGTAATGTTCTTGCATCTTACTTGGCATTTGAATGTGGCAGTTATGTAAATTTAGCAATGCAGGGGCAAATTCGCTCTTGCATGTTGCTACAAAGGCGATAAATGTTATGCTGCAGAAATCCCGGCCACGGCGGCTGCATTTTGATGGGGGCGAAATGCGAAAACACCAGTGTACTTAGATTTAGGTGCACGTTGAAGAACCCTGGGTGGTTGAAATTTCTGGAGTCCTCCACTGCGGCGTGCCTCATAATCAGAAAGTAGTTTTGGCACGTAAAACCCCATAATTTAATTTTTATGCTGCAAAAAAAAAACACACACAAGAACAAATAAAGTTGCACAGACAGAGCGGTTGACAAAGCATCCAAAGAAGTGCACATCGATTAAAACCTACCAGGAACCAAGCACGCCGAGCCAAATCCGTCGTGAGTAGGGTCACATGCTGGGGGTACTTGAAGGAGAAAGAACAAAGGGGAAGGCTTCCCAGACCCTTGCCTTGAGAAGGCTGAATGTGTGATGTAATGCTCCTGCCAATCATCATCGCAGTCACATGGTTAAGCCTGTCAAGCCCTACTGGTAGCACCACTCCAAGAAGCATGTCTTAGTGTGGTTGTAGTTTCTGCTGGTTCCCCAAGGTGAGCTTGGCCACAATACAGTGGTGTTATGCACTGAAGCATACGTAAAGTATTGCGGTAAGTCATACATGACATGTGTGCATGGGTCGTCTCCTATCAGAGTACAAGCGCCGAGATGTCTGATAACTGTACTGGTAGCCATTCAGAGCTCTTTCTGATGTTGCTGTGGCAATTTATGGCCTTCCTCACTGTTACATTTATTTCCCTGGTCCCTTGAAAAACGTTCTAACAGGGCTCATCTGTACGAGTAAAAATATTCAGTTCTTTATCAGATCTCGTAGATCGGGAACTCTGCGTGCCGACTGTACCTAAGGTAGCCGGCTGACCACAACTCCTTTTCAAACAGACATATTGAAAATGGCAGGCATACACAAACAGGGACAAAAAAGAAAAACCTGAACAGGTGCTAAGCCTCAATTGTACTCTGGTATGTAAGAACAGGTCACATTACATTACACATGTGCAGATATGACCAGGAAGACACTGCCACACTCTTATTAGCAACAGAGAACAAGGAATAAATTCGCACAGGCCTGCTGGCAAGCACTTGGACAGAAATGTCAGCAACGGCAAGTCAAACAGAGAACATTCCACCTGTTTCAGTACTGTTGATTGTCGATATGCCTTGCATGCCTAAACCATTCCGTGGTGATGCTTTTGAGGATGTCAAAGACTGTTGAGACCATTTCGAATTGATTGCCACATTTAACGAGCAGGATGACCGTTGCAAGCTCAAGAATGTTTATTTGTCCCTCAAGAACTCCGCATGAGTGTGGTATGACAACCGCAAAACGTGAACAACATGAGAAAAGAAACACGAATGATTTAAATTACTTCCATTCACAACATGCCCACTGCAGAAATGCAAGTAATCCTCAATTCCAAATTTTTTTTTTTCCTTCGGAATATAATGACAACCGCAGACAGAGCATGCATATATACTGCAGAAACAAAAACTATTCTGTTTCAAGAGAGATATTACAAGCAACAAGACAAAAAAAAAAGTAATAATAATCTTGGCTCTGAGTAGTACACATAATCCTGTTCAATTTGGTCTTTTTCGAGCGGTGTCCTGTACTTACTATCAGAGCTTACCAGCGATATGTTGCAAAACTGCAATAGGCTAAAAACAGTTTTCGCTCACAGGTCAAGAAACTAACTCATTGATCTGTCACGTGCACATCACAGCCAATGCTGCCTGGTGACATTAAACCTTCCAATGCTTTGCTAATGTCTGCTCAGCACTTCATAGATGGTTGTCTCTAATGCGACTAACAGGCCAAGGATACTGAATTTTACTAAATGCTTCTTAAACCTGAATGTCAGGTGTACAGGATTCTTCCAGCTATACACTGCTGGATTGTGCGCCCTTATTTTGCCCAGAGGCAGCATTTCCTAGTGGATTTAGTGTAACCTTTTCAATACAGCAGGAATTGACGAAAATTGTACCAAGGTTTACAAAATTGTGGTGCACTGGCAGTCATGTTTCCAATGCAGAGGTTCAAGCGTAGAGAGAAAAAAACTACACATGATGTGACTGATGATGATGGTTGTGACCACTCCTTTTATAGCCACTAACAAACACTGCCAACTAATGTAGGAAACTGCAACTATAGAGAAGCTGACAGATATACTTATCATTGGCAAAGGAAGGGTTACTTGCCTGTTTGGTATAACATAAGTTCAAAATGCACATAATCTACAATGATACCACTGAAACAACATCAATTTCACTGTTACGGTGAATGCCATATTTCATCACAGAGGTGACAGATGACACCACTGTTCCGCGACAGCCAATCAACATTTTGGGTTGCAACTGCAAAAAATTGTGCACTTGGTATTCATTGTGGACAAAACAGGCAAGCAACACCCCCAAACATAATACTAAACTAAACCTACTGTGCGAATACCATTTCTGTCTGAACAAATCAGCAGTTTGGCCGAGAGAGTCAATTACACCTGAAGCTCCTATTTACAGAACGCTCGGTGCACTCTGCTAGGGGCATGCCAGTACACACACCTGTACTGGTGTTGCTGTGGCCAGCTGCTGCTGCATGACTATAGTGCTGCTGCTGCTGCTGCTGCTGTGGCCAGACGGCAGCGTTCTCCTCCGTGGCGCTGGGGGTTCCCTCCTCGAGGGGGCAGGGGGGCAGAGATGCCGCTCTCAACTGTGGGGGGCCGTCTGCCGCCATCGAGGGGGCCACTGGGCCATGCTGCCTGCTCGGGGCCTCGTTAGCCCCCACGAGCTCCCGTGCCCCGCAGGGCCATTACCCCCGGCCAACTCTCCCCCTGCACATGCCAGCACAAGGCAACACAAGTGAGCTCGCACACTCAATGATGAACATGGCTTACAGTCTGCCAACTTCCTTGCTATACTATGGATTCAACTTACTGTCTCCACAAGTCAAACTTTCTTTGAATTAATGCACTCACATTTAACTATCAAACAGTTAGTCATTTGGAGGCACCAGGCCTGCACAGAGGTCTAGACATGCTCCAACTTCGTTTCCTTCCTGTTTTCAGAACAGGTGTACAGCACTTCAGGTGTTCCGCTGCTGGCATGAGCACTGTGTGCACGCACATTGGTGCTCCTGCTTGAGCAGCTGTGTTCAAACAATAGACAGTAAACATCAGGCTAAATCTAATACTTTTGCTAGCCGCTGACAAATGTGTGCCAAGACTAACCATTGTCATGTAAGCAGACAATTGAAGAGCAAGAACTTGCAGAAATTAAACTGTGCAGAGCTATATGTCCTCCACAAAATTTCTAGTAATAGGTTTCATGCAGAGAGAACGCTTGGCATTAAACTGATACATTTGCAGCCCCACTGGCAAAATAACATTTACGTCGACACAGTTGCCTTGGATCGTTACCACGGAGACAATTATGATGTCTTCCAATCATTCCTGTGCCGTTAATGCCACTACTGCAGATGCTTTATACACAGACACTTTTACCACATTTTCCCCCTAAGCAGTGAAGGTCACACATAACTGGCAGAATTGATGCTATAGGCAGTGATTAAGACTATCAGTCAGTTCCCTGCTCCTTACATCAATTGCCATCCACATTGTGCCCATAGTTTAAAAATGCCTTACAGTGATGGTCATGAATCGCATAGGCTACCTTCCTTTACCCCTTCGGGCACCAATTATACCCAAAGAATATTTAGTTACTCCACATTTCTTGTATTTTCAGAATAATGAAAAGCGTACAGCTCCAAAACGAATTAATTTCACCAAGTTTAATCAGATTTACAGAAAGTGGACTTCATGCAAGAACTCAACATTAGATATGAGAACTTCCACTCTTTCACGTCTAGCATACTCGGAAGTAACTATCTAGTAATTTGAAAAGATGATGCCCGATGTAAAACATTGTGAAAAACAATGAAAGAAGTGAAGCCACCTCATGGTGGTGTAGCGACACCATGAGCAAACAACCTCTGGCCTTCTACCTTTCAACTCACTTTTACTAAAACACTCTAAAAATATCATTCAAACTTGTAGTGCAGCTTCACTCAAAAAAGGTCGTCAAGATTTATGCTATATGTTTTAAATACCCGTATTTCCATCAGTGTTGTCACTTTTGATGCAATGAATCGGCATGCACAACTGAGCACATGGTGCCTGAAAGTGTTATGTGCACAGTCATCATCACCACCATCAGCCTTCTTGTACACTGCAGGGTAGAGTTCTGTATGACCACTGCCTTGCAATGACCAAACTCATCCTAACAATGTAAATTTCCTAATCTTATCGTTCTACCACACTCAATTCCATATTATTTCACTTGGCACACACCATTACTCCAATAGACCACCAGTTACCACTTCTACCGCTTAAATGCCAAATGCAACAAAATTCTATTTGGGTAAAACTGGTTACAAGTTAGTAGCACTTAATATTGAAGAAATCTCGATGAAGCTGTGGGGATAATAATTGTCCAATTACTTTTATTAACAGCCTTTAAATAGGATATTAACAGATGATAGAGACATTCGGTGGTTAGCAGATATGATGCATTTTCTAGACCATGACTAGCAAAATTTTCACTTTGATGCAAGCACCACTCAATGTCGAAGTCCTACCCACTCACTGTGCTAACTCTCAACGTTTCGGGTACTGTGTGATTTCCAGCAAGCAGGAATGGTGATAAAAATGTATATTTTTGCACATTGTCTCATATTTTAAAAAGATTTACTGCATGAAGGCCTACTCTATACCGCCACTATATGAAACTAATCATTTTACAAGCCCAAAAATTTTGTTTATAACTATTTTGTAATCCACCGTTAAGCCTATCGATAACTTTCTGATCCTTACCTTCATTTGAAATTTATGTCACTGAAGGACACTGGACACTGAAGGCAAACGTATACCATCGGACTTCACTAAATGCACTCAGCAGAAAAATTTGGGTTTTGTTCCAACTTTCTGCTGCCAGAATAAGAATAGGGTGCATGTGTGCTAGCATAGCTGTTGGGCAGATGTGTACAACTTGCTAGGGCATGCTGAGCTGAGCTAAGTGGATTATAAATGCTGAGCTAAGTCTGTCCATGGCCTTGATGCCACAAGGTAAAACTGTCCAATGTCTTGATGATACAATCAAGTGGAGGACCAATTTCCAGAAGCGCTAGTTTCAATGCTAGTTCAGGGAGCAGAATTTACGCCATAAACATGATTAGTATCCAGTTAGACCAGCGGACTTCCCTATCACAACCAAGCCATCAGTGTACCTCTAAATGGCTTTCTCAGGGATACTGTGCCAGATAAATAACCTAGTTCCAAGAAAATGCTTAGGAAGATCTAGGTAGCATTAAATGCTAAAAAAATATGAACAGAATGATGGCACTTTTATCGTAAAATTATGTTAATCTGTTTAACAGCCTGAGCTCCGCCACGGCCAAATCGAGCGAATATTCTCGCACACAGATCCAGTGGCTAAGATGCGAGGTTAAGTTTAAAAGAAATTCTTCCCGAAAATTGTGTTGCACCTACTAAATGTACTTAAGCACTTAATACACAAATGGTGCTATATTGCAGATTTAGCATACTGCTGCATATGCAAGACATGCAGATGCAGCTTAACAACTATCATGTATGTACATGTAGAGATACGACTTTGTGTACTAAAACATTGTTCTGAATGTTGACTTCTGTTTATCAGATTTAGCATTCTAATACAGTTTATGAATGTGATGCAAAACATATCCATTATAAATGCTGCTTATAGATGCACAATAATTACTTCAGGCTTACAGCAGCTGCATATACTAGCATCATAGGCTATGGAGAAAGCCAAATACCAGATTATCTAGCCTTGTTGCAAGCTTGAGATAGGAGGAGGCCTAAATGATGGCTCAGAGTTTCAGAATGATGAAAGAGGAATCTCACCTTCTTTGCATTAAAGGAAAGCACCTGCAGATTGACAAAACAATGGCACAAAATATCAGAAGCAGCCAATGCAGCTGTTTTGATGTGTCGATATTACGCAGTGCACTGTAGATATTACTACATTTGTGGAAACATTTCTATGTCGATGCGTCCTTAAAACCTTCCACTTTTCATCTTTGCCACAACACAATGGCTCCCATAAATCTAGTGAACTAAAACATCCACAAAAATAAGGAATGGCGTTTTCAGTGCTCAGAGGCATTTTTATTTTATTAGGTTTGGATTTTCGGAGCAAACTGCAACAAAATTGTGTTTATAGCCAGTAACACCTTTGGGCACACCAACACCAATTTATTTTGTGAAATTAATTAAACATCACACTTTCAAGCAAAGCATTCAGTAAACTAGACAAATTTTTCCTACATTTATTCTGTCCGAAATAAATGTCATTATAGCATTTGTCAGAGCTTCTCGTATCTTAAAGCTAGCTTTCACTCCAGGCTGTTAGCTAAACTCTACTCCATTTTGTACATAGCAGGCAACGCTATGAAGGACAGATTTCTATCATTACCTGCATTCGTAATTAAAAAATAAGTTGGGAGCACATGTGAAAGATATGGGTTAGCATCATGCAATTCCATGTAACACTAAGCCTCACACTTTTATGTTGTAAAATATGCGTAATTATTACATGGATGGTGTAACAAGTCTGAACCCATTTACCACCGAATGAGCAAAGTGACATGTTTCCGTGGCCTAGAAGCTGCAGCAAACTGCTTGCACTCGCGATCAAACATAGTATGATGAATGCCCGAAGCACAAAGTTCAGGAAATAATAAAAAATATGTGGTGTGATGCGACTTTGCCCGGGATGAATTAACGATACTTTTCCTATGTAATACTTTTTCACATTTAGTCAGCGGTCCGAACAGCGCTCCACTCAGGTTATCACCAGGATCACCCGGTGCTGAATTGTGGGTGATAAGAAACGAAAAGAATCGAGCAAATGGAATCCATATATCATACCGTTCCTTATGCCCGCAAGTTGTAGTTGTAATACGTGAAGTACTTAAGCTGCTCAAGGTGTCAAAGATCAATAAAGAACTGCACTACAAAATGTGCAGAGCGAGGCTTTTATGACTGCACTGCCTGCATTGCTTCGGCAGTGTTGCATGCTATGAAATGGAGTACAGTGTAGGCACAGCCAATTTTTAAATCTGCACTTCATGTTATGTAAGTAAGCATGGCTCCTACATTGAAACAGCATGTGGGAGCCAAGTATGCCTTGTTTTGTATGATAACTGGTGATCAGTAGTGGAGTCAAAGTTGCCAAAGAGGTGCAGTTGCGGAAGATTCTGTCTGCTGCTAGTCCAGGCTAGAGTTGTGCAGTGTTCCCATTTTCCTATCTTGCTGTCCATAAGCATTCACTAATTATTGCGCCAGAGTAGCCAATTTCTGGAGAAAAAGAATTAAATTCTGGTGCTTTATGCGCCAGAACCAGGATCTGACTATGCGGCACACCGTAGTGGGGGACTCTGGATCGATTTTGACCACCTCGGATTCTTTAATGTGAACCCAATTCATGGTACACAGGCGCTTTTGTCTTTTGCCCCCATCAAAATGTTGCCACCACCACCGAAGGGATTAGACCCTACACCCTTGGGCATAGTAAATCAAAGCCATAGCCACTACGCCTCCATGGTGAGTGCCAATTTCTGTTCAGATGAGGTTGTGCCTTTTGTTGCTCAGTAAGCCTTGCTATTGTTTGTTGCACTTTGACAAGTAGAGCCTCATTGTCTCTCAATAGGTCTGCACTCAATCAGATTACTCTTATGGCAGTACAGGGATAAAGAGGCCTTCATCAAGCAGTGAAATTAAAATCAACTGATGATCTGTACTGAATGTTCGAACAATTATAGTTAAAGAGCCCAACAACTTATGTTTATGGTACCCACCTATCTTTTCTTTAGAGCAACTGGGAGTTTACTATCCAGACTGCCCAACCCTGTAACAATTGAATGAAAAAACATAGTGGAATGCTTTTTATAGGAATTTTTAAACCTGTCATCAGAATGGTGTTTATATAGTTCATGTAGAACCTCTCCATAAACACTTTTTCTAACCAGGTTAAGTACCACTAGCCCACCCTCCTCCTCCACATTCCTCTCCCGCTTATTGATAACTCTCAGCTCCTGAAGTCACTTGGAAAGTTAGTCATCTCAGCTTCTCGCTCCGAATGGAAGCGATGCCATAATTCCTAATATTGTCAAGATTGCTCTTTACTGCATAGTGGTGCAGAGGGCCGGCAAAGAGTGCTGGTTCATTATATGCAGGCAAAAAAAATGGGCAGATGTTTATAGATACTGCTTTGTGCGCTGCACCACCTGATACGGCTGTGTAGAGATGCAAATATGCAACAGCAAGTGGCAACTAAAGCTAAAATTTAAGAAGTGGAAATCTTAGAAGCAAAACTCATGAGCAAAGAATCAAGGAATAGCGGCACCTGCTGGATCGCTGATGCTACTTAGCAATAGCGGCAGCACCACTAGGATGGAGGAGGTTTAGCTCTATGCTGGAAACAGTGAAAAGCGAGCTTGATGGCAAATCTATACCAGCATGAGAGACAAGTCTACAACAAGGGTGACCCTGTCCATAATCAAAGCGACTGTCATCACACTCCTGCTTTTGGAAGCTGAGCGCATTGGTTAGCTAAGGTATGCCATGCTATGTAGCCAAAATTTGACAATGGAAAGATACGTATTGTATTTCACCATAAAATACCGCAAAATCACTCCACCTTGTGCAAGTACCCTTCCCCTTTTCCATGAATCTTGCATTTCTGTACACCACCAACTAAGTGCCCTAGCTTCTCCGCTGCTGGTCCAGAAAAAAATAGTGATATCAAAATACGAAATTCAGACATGCGACACTGACACCGTGTACGTTGGGTGCAACAGCCTTCACATTGCTGGCATCTACTGGAACAAGCCATCAGACTAGTTTTCAGACGACCTGAATGGCCTTCGTGCGAAACAGCAAAACACCGAAAGGAAACCTACTTAGGCTGTCCTGGAAGGACATGGTGGACTTTGCAGCTGCAGCATGGGCTGCAGTCCCAGAAGAAACCACAGGATACTCATTCAAGTAGTAGCAGTAGCAGGGTTCGTACACAATTTTTGGCTGAAAATTCAAGGACATTTCAAGGATTTCAAGGATGCAAAAAGGCAGAATTCAAGGAGTGTTAGCGTAATTTTATTTCCTCACATGACTTAGGAAAGGAGCCCTATTTTCGCATTAATTTCTCTTTCAAGAGCTGTTATCTCCGCTTCTTTTTCTTTGGCTGTTCGGCGGAAACTGTTGGCCTTGACAAGACAAGTCAGGTCATATTTTGCTTCGGCGTCTTCCGAAAAGCGCTCCGCTGACTCCTGCAAGCACTTAAGAGTTTTTTGGAGCTTTGTCTTCTTCTCCTGCATGCTCTGCAGCTCTAGCTCTAGTTATTTTATCTTCAAGGTTACCTGCTGTGCTACAGCTTGCTTCTTCTGTTCGTCCATGTATAACGCATACCTATGCCTGGCTTGGCGCACTGATGACTTCAGTTCTTTCGACAGCGGAACGTTAAGCAGCCCACCATGGGTTTTCACGGCCTCGCAGATGACTCGTTGTGAGATATACGAGAGCTCTGGCACATTTTCGACCGCGATTTGCTTGTTTACACTGAAACGTCTTTCTGCTGACGCCTGCCCATGGCTAAGCAAGAGAAGGACCTTCAGTACTTCCCATAACATCAAGAACGCCGGGTCATGCTTCAAAAGGCGCACGAAGAGAACGTCAAGGCGTTCCTGGTCTCTTTCATAGTTTTGCAGTTCATGCCGTTTTTCTTGGCAGAACTGAATGTACTGTGCACACACAATATCACTCTTGTGCTCAGAAAGAAGCTTGCTGTCAATTAAACAGTTAAGAAAACTTTCAGCTTTCCAAAGCACATTTCTGTCTTTGACATCTCTCTGGGGTCAAAACATGACAACCCTCGAACCAGAGGGTACCTAATAGGACTTCTCTCTATGATTTTCAGGATCATGTCACGCAATGAACTTCCGACACTCACCCCTAAATTCAAGAACACACTTGGTACTCGCTTTTCCGCTCTTTAAGGTCTTCTCAGCCACTCGTCCAACGTCCACCTTCTCAAGTGACGTGTAATTGGCAGTATCATGAACATCAATTCGCAGCAGTTTCGTGATGCTCGTGGCCTCTGTGAACACCGAGCGCTTCATGAACCTTGCAAGGAGGCTCCTCAAGACAGTTTCAAGCTCTTTCGCCAAAAAAAAAATGTCTTTGGAGAATCACTCTGAAAAACAGTCAAGAAAGGCTGCACAACCATTGCAACGTTTAGGGGAAAATTCAGTTTCGCAAGTGCAAGCTGGTCCTTTAGAAAATCACTGACGTTCTCATACGCTCTACATTTCGGCAAGGGTAGCCTATGGTCGCTCATTGCTTCGGGGTAGTGCCTCAAATGCTCCCATATAGCCAGGGCTCTCTCCAGTACTGGCACGTTCTCGACCCAACGGTGGGGTACGAAAGGAAGTGGAAAGAGCTTGCTCCTTGTTTCTTCAACAAAATCTTCACGGCGGGGCGGTGCATCATGGAAGAGTGAGAATAACCTCGACAGGAAGGTGTGAACTGGCCAGCTCGTCACATGCATTCCTGCTTTGTAAGCATTATGCACTGTGTGCAAGCGACATGAGCCAATATCCAAGCACTGAACTTGAAAGTCATTCTTCATGTGCTGCTGCAACTTGTTGAAAAGACTTCAGTTGACATTCGGGCCGTCCATCGAGAGCTGCACAATCCTGCTCAGGGGAAAGGACGCGAGTGTTTCCGCCAACTTCTGCATAACGTCGTCCACTGTGCTGTGACCCATGAATGTCGAAGTCAGGTATCTGGTTGTCACCTCACAGTTGTTCCACAATCTGACGTCAACATCAAGTCGTTTTCTTTGCAGGTATTCATCAAAAAGCACAACAAAATTGTCAGACTTCTCCATCATTTGTTGTACCTGCGAAGTGAAAAATGGGCGCAGACCGTGGCACGCGACATACGCGCTGTTACGTTTCGCCTACGACGCGCGGTATAGCCGGCGCGGATGCAACAGACGCCGGGGCTTCATTCAAAGCGGCGGACATTTTGGCCCGTTCCGCGCCGCCGCAACGCCTCCCCGCCAAGCGCGTCCAGGCATGTTTCAGTGCCACGTGTCTTCAAGTGTGCGTGTGTGTGTGTGTGCATGTTGGTGCCCACGCTTGTCAAAGCGCGGCAGCCGGGGAGAGGAGCTCCCCAAGTGTGAAGCGAGGAGGTCTGACCGGCGCCGGCCCGGCTGATGCGTCACTACACTCGTCTCAACATGTCTCTCAGCTTGTCCGTGCCCCGCCGTCACGTGGCCTCATCCCGTGACGTTCCTTCTTGCCCTCAACTCCGAGAGTATAAAAGCAGCTGCCCCCGGACGCCAGGAGAGAGGCTCCGAATTCTTCCGTCGAGAAGTGTGCTCTTCCATCTTTCCACTTCGGTCGACCTGACCGGCCGCTCTTTTGCAATGCTAGAATAAACAAGTTGTTCTGTTAGCAGTCGACTCATGCTTTGCCAGGACCTTCGGATGCTTCCAGTTGTGCCCCAGGCCACCAGGCCAACGCTACCCTTGGGGCTTGCGACCGATTTGCAACAACTCGTGCCAGCGGTGCGATATCAACAACGGGCGTCAGGGCTGTGATTACAATAGCGCATTTTTTTCTCACAGCAAGTGAAGCTTCTCGCGACCTCGCTATCCGGAAACATCTTTTGGAATATCTGGGAAATGGATCCACTGGAGCTGTAGAAGTAGTGTGACGACACAACTTTCATCGTCCACAAAATCTCGGCTTCGATCACGGAATCATGCTTTCTGCAGTATTCGTCGCAGCCCGAGAGGAAGTTGCCGTGGTTTCACGCTTACATGGAGCCGCGGACGTCAGATTTCCCACTTGCTTGAAACTTGCGACGGATGAGCAGCCCTCACCTGCTGCAGTTTTGGATCGGTGCTTCGCGCCTTTCTGGTGGCTTTCAAGGCAGATTTCCCCATCGTTGCAATGTCGACCGTCTTCTGACATATTGCGCACTTTGCTCGATAAGGATCGCTTGGTTCCGGTCTCACCCAGTGACCATAGTCCGTATGTTGCAGCCACGCAGGCTGAAACTTGCACTTCCCGCCTGGCATCTTGTCAAAGCAAACACACAACGCCAACGCAAACTTCACTGAAATGGCGCGCACGAGGCCAAGAGACGGTCCAACTATAGTGCATAAAAGAGCACTCACTAGTGCAGCGAGCGCGGGTGTCGCGGTAGCACCGAGAGTGATGCCTTCCGCCGCCGGCCGCTTGGTGCACTGCACTACGAGACTGTGCCGGACCATGCTGAGGCATGGGCGGACTTCAGGCGAGACACGACGCGAGCCTCCCCATTTGCCCGGCGATCTGCCTCTGTTATGTTCTTGTCTCCATCCGCGATACATTCCGGGTCTGCGGACGCGCTGGGTAATGAGAGGAGCCGTTTCATTCCAAGTCTCTGTCTGGGAAATCGCAGTTTCGCGGCCTGTTTAAGGTTTCTTTAGACAGACGAGCGCACACATAGACGCAACACACCCACTCACAAGAAGAAAAGACTGCAACGAAAGCGGCAGCAAGGCGCGAACTGAACTACGCATTGCAATCAATGCATCGCAAACGAACGCGAGCCGAACTCCCCACGGTTTAGCATGGTGCCGACAGGCATCGCCGTCTGGTGGCCCACGGTGGCAGGCATCACTGCCCGTGCCAACGTCGCCCGTTGCAGATGCTCGGTGAACGGTACACTAGAGTATATTCTAGGCACTATAACCGACCGAGCGATATGCCTCGCATTGGATTGGATTTGATTTCCGATCCATATTAGTAGTCAGACGACGCAGGGGCTGCGGGATTTAAAACCGAGACTTCTTGATGTTGCCCTTTAGTCAACACAGCTTGTTTTCATGGGCATTCGTAAGCGAAAGGGCCTTTAAAATCAGCGTGACTTGCGGAGGTACGTCGTTAATTTTCTCTATCGGAACAAATCCCACGGGATTTTCAAGGATTACAAGGAGCTCACGGGTATTCAAGTAGTTTCAAGGGCCCTTGAACTTATGCTGTCAATATCAAGGATATTCAAGGGTTTCAAGGGGCTGTGCGAACCCTGCAGTAGTAAGGATTATGGCATCAAGAACACGCTCGATGGGTATGAGGACGACAAGCTGCATGATCGGCTCGCCGACATCTGTGCTATGATCCCGAATAACTGCGTCGAGCTGAGGGATGAATGTACTGACCTTGTTTTTGTGTCGGATTTCAAGGAATTTTTCAACGGTTTTGACAGTGATAAAAAAACGATCACAAGGAAACAATGTTCAGAAATCAGTTCTGCTAAAACAGTACAGACTGGATTGCATAATTTTGGTGCCTTCCAATATATTTATCTGCCATCTGGAATATTAGTGTGGAATCGAGGAAGAGCCCCCTCATATTTTGGTTGTTATATTTTGAGTAGGGGGGGCAGAGGGCTTAGGGCATTTTACGGTAGTAGACATTGTCCCCTACTTGCTGTCATGGGCAATGAAATATCTAGGAAGTGCCATTTTTCCTCAACAAATCACAGGAATATTTAATCACAACAATAAACATGTAAAAATTCATAGCATTGTATCATCATGTGCCTTAACAAAGTTACAACATTGTGTCCTTGTAGATGCTAACGTTGATTTGCTATCACATTGATGCAGATAATCATGATGCCTTCTGTGCAAATTATGCAGATTATGTATTTAAGTGCTTCACATAACACAGATTCTAACAGTTCATGAGAGCTCCATAATTATTATTATTATTTTTACATATCCACTTATAGAAAGTGAGCTGTTATAAGGTACCCACAGAGAATTTACTGAATGAATGAATTCTGTGGTACTACGTGTCAAAACCACAATTAGATTATGAGGCATGCTGTAGTGGGGGACTCGGGATTAATTTTGACCACCAGGGGATTTTTAACAGAGTATTTAATATTCTCACGCAGAAGTAACTAGGACAGCTAATGATGACATCGAATAACTTTCTGAAGCAGTGGCAACAAAATGCAGTAGTACAGATATCAGTGATCATTATTTTATTCAGCACTTCGCAACCAAGCTACCAATAACAATGTAATGAAGTGGCTTTTGGAGTCCACAGCAAGTTGTGAGACGCAAGCAATGTTTACAGCAGTAACGCCACCACCAGCAGAGGTCTCAATGCATGCTACTGTTTATAACAGCGATCAGGCTTGTGAAAAGCCAGTTCCAAGGAACAGTGAAAAAGAGATAAAGCCTGGCTTCACAAAGACAGGAAAATTGATATACTTCCAACACAGACATTTTTAGCATTCAGATGGAACAAAGATAAAGTTACTCACTGCCCAAGTGAAGATGTTCTAACTAAATTATTACCCCACTCTAAATTGTAACTAGTTAAAGACTACCAGAAGCCAGCAAAATAACAGCCGCACAAATAGCATCCTTGTGCTACCAGTAGGATAATTGGGTGAGGAAGCTAATGCAGTGGGAATTAGAGGTGAAGTGCAACCTAAGAGCTGGTTAAGGGAAGGCAGAGAGAAAGATTATGCAAGGGTGAGAGCTGTAGCAAAAACATTATTACAATAACATCGGCTGTCTTCAGTACACACAAAAGAGTATGCACTGATTTTACAACTTAGTTTGTGCATCACTTATTCCGTGCCCTTGTTCTGCTGCTTTGCGGTCAGTGCAAGAATTATAGAAGTTCAGTGGCCAGCCCTCTGCCAAGCATTCTTTTTTTCCTTTTTTTGCTGTTATACACTTGGGTTCATTGTATAGGGGAATGCCTAATGAGCACTGAAGCAATTTATACTGCAGGAGCATTACCTAAAATATTACTACCCAGTAGTTCTCCCTTTGTAGCTTTAGCTTTGTGCAGAAACACAAATCAGGTGCCTTTATATTAGTCCCTGCTGCACATGTGGGGTAGGCAATAAACTACTTACATGCACAGTGTAAGTGGTTTGTTAAATGTGTAAATGGTTTATCACTTACATGCATTCTCATGGGTAACAGTAACATTGATTGGTTTATTGCGTTTGTGAGCACCATTCCAACATGCTCAAATACGAGAAAGATATTCAGAGATGTTCAAGTGCCTTAAATTCCCACAAATGTCTCACTGTCATATATTTCATGTCACGAGCACATAAGAGGCATTGAGCGCAATATTCTAGCACCCACACAAGAAGGAGAAATACAAGTTACCAACAAACACACATACTAAAAAAATTACGTGGTGTAATTGACACCTACAGTTATACCGGTGACACACGGCGCGCTTTTGATCGCTATCAAGCCCGATTAGGATCGAATTTCTCGGTCGTCATTGGCTCCTTTGCGCAAGCTGCGCGAAGGAGCCAATCGCAATAGGGAGTTTCGATCCGGATTGGGCTTGATCGCGATCAAAAGTGCGCCGTGTGACAGGTATTACGCACCGTCTGTATGGAACTGATTGGGCATGCATCTGCAACGCTCAAAGCAACAGATCGTAGGCTTCTAAAGAATAGGTGACCGCTATCTTCTGGCAAAACGCTTTCAGTTCTCTAAAAAACCCGCCTACCAGGAAGGTTAGCAAATTGTCGAAAAGGCAAAGTTGACGTCAGCCCGGCGCAAAGGCGGTGCGCGCAGTATACTCCCTTCGCAATTGTATTCGCGTCACCAAGGCTCCCAAACCAAACTTAAAATGCGATGTGCCAACACAGCTGTATGGCAGAAAAAAGAACGCACTTCCGCCGCTGACGGCCCTAACAATACAGTAAAAGAAAACGTAAGAAAAAAGAACGCGCACATATAAAACCTTAAGCACACAATAATTCAATGGCGGAAAATGTATGAGTGGATATTACGCACCGTCCAGTCGCCGCTGGTGCACCGAAAGTAAAAACAAAAACAAGGCAGCCCGCACGCACGCACGCGCAGCGCGACGAAACTAAAACCGCAGAAGCGAAAATGCGCTCAGTTCGGACAGCGTCGCGAGCACCACATGTCGGCATGAGTGTGCCCATCCAAGCGGCAAACCAGCTCCACGCTACCCGCGAATGAGTCAGGCAGCGGAGTGGTAATGTCAAACGGTCGCAGTTGGCAGCAGCCAAACAAGCACGCAACCCCCACCTCCCCTTCCTCTTCTCTCGATAAGGTTACTATGTGCTACCATCGTTCGCGTCGCGCGCACTACCAACATCACACACGGTCTCTAACACTCCGCGTTTATCGCCACCACAGCAATCAATAAACGGACCGAGAACAAGCTCGGCGCCGACAGTCCAGTCCGCGTTGATACTTCGATGCACTTAAGCGATTACGCGTTCGCACTCTTACATTAACGCCAAATCACTGTTTACGTTTTAGCGGACCCCCAAAACACAAAGCAGACACCCCGTGCAACGCGCTCAAGACGAAGCCTGGTGCTGTCACTGCAACTCGGCTCGACGAAATTTGAGAAGCAGGCCGCGGAGGTAATCTCCATTAATACGTAATATAGGCCTACTTATAAATGCTTCGCTTAAACAGCTTAAGCCTATTCATACGTAGACGTAGAAATGAAGCAAGGTTTCACTCGTGTCTCGTACCTCGGACATAGCTGGGCTTCTGGTCTCATCGGATTCACGTCGGAGTTCAGCCAAGGCGCCTGGATGAGCAGCGAATCGCGCACTTCACATGAAGGTGAAATTAATCGGTGTCAAATTAACACACAACACCTGGGCCTAAAGTGATACTACTACGAGGTCAAAATCTGCGGATCAAAAGCAAAAGCGCGATCGCCAAGCACAGCACGCAGAGGGCCAAACATAGCGTAGAAAATTCCTCTCGTTGGTGTCTGGACGACTTGTTTGACACTCGTCACAGATCCCACCGAACTGTCTTCACACGGGAAAACAAATGGATTAAACAGAATCTTGTTTGCTACTCTTTCGCGTACATCATATTCAACCGCAAAAACATGGCTCGTTTACCCACAATGCCCTGCGGTTTTACTCTCGAATGAAGGGTTGTTTTTGGTCTCCCATAATGCATTGCATTGTCGGCAGCCAACGCGGAGCTGCTGACGAGAGTAGGTAACTCGTGGCACCAACGCAACAGGCCGTGTAGGATCCTGAAGCATATTTTGCGAGCCCTTTCCAGTGCAGTAGTTGGGGACGGTGCAGTTGACGTTGCTTGTCGTCCTGTGCAGATCTACTTGAGGTCCGTGTAGCGCCCTCATACAAAGGTAAAATGCTGTCAGAGTTGTTTCATGGTTTGAATTGTTGAAAAATTGCCGAAACTTTTGTTGTCGATTAGCTAAACTTTGCGTCAATTT
Organism: Dermacentor albipictus; assembly: GCF_038994185.2. Taxonomy (NCBI): domain Eukaryota; kingdom Metazoa; phylum Arthropoda; class Arachnida; order Ixodida; family Ixodidae; genus Dermacentor; species Dermacentor albipictus. Next base: position 139,361,679 of record NC_091824.1, read on the forward strand.
TGAGTTCAACTCGCCCTTTAAGGGAAAGATGATAAGGTCACCCACATTCGACGACCGACTGTTTTCAACGACTGCGGTTCCTTACGTTATACTTGTGTTTTGTCGTTCTTTACCTTCTTGGGTTTCCTTGCTTTTGCCCATCACTGGTCGATTTCTCTTGCAGAAAGCCATGGATCAGGTTATGGCATTCATCGACCCGTTCAAGCAACTGTCAAAGGACTCCATCAGGCTCATCAAGCGCTGCACGAAGCCGGACCGCAAAGGTAAATCGCGCCTTCTACAAACTTGGATCTACCCGGTAACTTCAGAATAATGTGGGGCACTGAAAATAAAATCGTCTTGTTGAATGTGTTTTGCAAAGAAGAAAATCCTAAATCCCCTGTAGCTGCAGCGAACAGTCATTGAGATATAACTATGACCCTCGTGTAGGACGTGGTAACATCCGTTACAGCTAACAGCTGGCATCAACATGACAATTCTCCACACTGTCGAGGCTCTTGCTCTAGATAAGCTGCACTTGTTCGATTGAGGTCCGGTTCCAGGAAGTCGCTGCGGTGGCCCAGTGGCCATGGCGTTTTGCTGCTGAGCACGAGGTAGCGGGTTTGTATCCCGACCATGGCCACCACATTATCCCAGAAATATGTATTAAATGAAGTAATTTTGCGTGTCTTAGCGTGTGTTTTGTTTGCATCGATTAACTTGCATTACATTTTTTTTCCACCGCAGAGTTCCAGAAAATCGCCATGGCTACTGCCATTGGCTTTGCCATCATGGGATTTATTGGATTTTTCGTCAAGCTAATACACATCCCCATCAACAACATCATCGTGTAAGTAACACATTACCGCAAGCATAGTTCGTTATTGATAAGCATGTAAAAACCAAAAAGTTTCCCTATGTCTGAACTATGCATGCTGTTCAATACTGAGGGCATGCTATGAACATCCATAGTGTTTCTGGCAGAAGTACTGATCACACAGCTATGGTGGCTAGAGGGGGAATTGTCAGCATAAGAGTGCTGGTGAGGCAACATTTGTTCAGGATGATGCAGCTGGCTCGCCTCTGCCACATGCCGGAATGCAGAAAGGGGTAACAATTCCCGAATTCTCACTCAAACTGCAGGATAATCATATCCAGATGAGTCTCCAGAGCCTAGCATGCAGAAGAACAATACACCCCAGGCAAGCAAGGTGCAGGTCATAGACACTTGTATGAACTGGGTGCAACTACGCTCGGTGCTCGCACATTGAGCCAGAGGGTGTCTGCTTAAGGCATTTCGGAGGCGACAAGTGCACCACCTATCCTCGTGAAAAAAATGGCACACCCTTGTACACAATGCAGCCTGATGCTGACACCTCCCTCTCTAGCCACCATAACACAGCTTTGCAGGAAATAAACTGAATATAGAGGGAAAATTGTTGCCGGACAAAACTACCAAAACTACCTCTGTAACGGGCTTAAGAGCAGTTGTGTAAAAGCAAAGCCTCATGTAGTAAAAGTGTTCTAGAATACTGGAAAGTATGCCTTGCATGGGTGGAGAGCGGACCTTTTCTTTAATAACTCTGCAAGGCGGCGCTGTCCGCAGCAGCTGTGCTCAAAATACTTCATTGGCATCTTTTGCGCATTACTTGAAGACGAAATAAATGTTTGGCTGCGAGACGTGGGTGTCCTCTTACAAGTTTATTCTGCGATGCGTACATTCACATGGTACTTCGTAGGTGAATCGTGCTGCACGGTGTTGTGTTATATGGAACTTGCGCTTCACATTCGAAGCAAGATACACATGGCACATGGGGAAATAGGGATTGTGTAGTGTGTTTATGAAACATTTTTATGTAACAATTAATATCAGTGCTTCATAATATGGAAATTGAGGAATAAGCTGGAGAAACAAAAATGTTCGTACACTTGTACGTGAAACTTGAGACAAAGCTCAAGCAGGACTGTCCGCAGTAGCAGAAAAAACACGAACGTGGGAATGTTGCCAAAATTAGCATTTAGACATTTACCTCGTATGCACAAATGTGTATAATGAATGAAGAAAGATGTGAGCAAAGATTATAGAACATGATCTAAACAGATCAGATGGTGCATTGCTATACCTCTTGTTAACTTTGTTGTTTGTTTCCTGCCAACCTCCTTATGATTTCTTCTCTCACTGTAATTGAGCTTCATCTGGCCCATTAAAACAAGTTGGTTATAGGTGTTCTCAGGTTAAAACACTACAAATGAACCTGACACTTGGCCTGTCACATGCAGCCATGTGGTGATGAAACTGGTGCAAGTAAACAGACATGCCAATTATGCCTTTCAAATTTATAAATGTTGTGATAATCTGCACTAAAGCACGGGGGAATCATATAGACCTGAAACTTGTATGACGGGTGAGAGGGAGAGACAGGAAATTTTCAAGGCCTTTGAAGCACATCCAGATAAAGTTACCTTCCTCACATACACACACAAAAAAAAAAAGAAAAACAAATGAAAGGGCGCATAAACCTTTCCATTAACGGGAGTGAGTTTTTTGTATTGTGCGTAGCTTGCATGTTTTAACACTTCTATGCTTTATAAAAAAATCTTCAAAGTCGGACATACTTATTGCATTGATCTTTCTTTTGATAAAAATGCTATGTAAATACTACAATCGCACTTAGCAGTTCTAAAGGTTATGTGATGGATAGCAATGGCCGCTATAGTCAAACTCCTGGGACTGCAGGAGCAGCAAGCCTATGGGAGAGCAGACATGATGTAGCACACCTGTTGCGAACAGCACCCTCTGGGATTGTCACCACCATGACTCTGACTGTCATCTTGGCTCCGTTCAGTTGCGTCGAAAATGGAGTACCTCCCGTTATTGTAGTACAGTTGACTCCCATTAATTCTAGTTGACCAGATTCCTCAGGCGCTAAAGTTGGAAGAGGGCGGGGGGTGCACCTGAGATGAAAACAATATTCAACATTTATTCCATGTTTCATTTACATGAATGGGAAGCTCTTTCCCAAGCTCTAGAGTTAATTTTCGCTTGCCTTTTGGCATTATTTCATGTGCTTTCAAGAACACATGTGGCAAGCAAAACAGCATGAAGACAGCTTGATCAGAGTGCTTTGGCTTGACTGCGGCTGGTTAGCCAGTGCGTTGAGAAGTCCACTCTAACTATGTGGAGAAAACTTGGGAGCCGTATGTGGTCCTCCGTGCAACCTTCAGAAAGAGCCATTCACTTGCCCTTGCATGATTGATCAGAACAGTGTTTTTGCTGACAAAAGCGCCGTTCTGATCGATTGCACGAAGACAGTCAAATGGTTCACTTTCAAAACTGTTATAAGACCGTACCATAGGTGCTGCTGCCTCACTTCAGGTGGTGTTTTGCTTTGCTGCCTGCCTCTCGAATCTCATTGGAGGCAGTGCCACAATGTCCAACAACACAAACAGCCAATTTGGCACCACAGGTAGGCAGGCATTTTGGGACCACCCAGAGTGCGGAGAGGTAAAAGAGGGACAAAACACCATTCCAAATGTAAGCTGTGGGACAGTGGAACCACTGCAGTAAAAAAGTGGAACGAGTCTCGCCTAAATAAGGGTGTCTGGTCGAATTAACAGACGGCGCCAAGGACTACTTTGGTAGAGTATTACAATAGCTATACATGTCATCATCAATTAGTAGCCCACAAGCCTCAACACTTGTCGGCACTGACAAAATCCTCAGAAGAGGCATTACTCAGGCAACAGTACAAGTTCTCGTCGTTGCAGGAGATGTTGCTGTTGTCACCTAGAGAAGCAGTCACACGCCGTCTGCTGAATTTTTTGCATTTGCAAGTTTTTAGTAAACCATGTGCGCATGAGGGGGTGTAGGTAAACATCATTCAGGGTGATCGTAGCCGCACGCTTTTGAATACAAACTAAATGAGTTTTTGTTCTGTGGCAATGTTGGGTCCTTGCTGGGAGCAAAAAAGATGAACTTACTGATGTCAAATTAATGAGAGTCGACTTTACACTATAGTAAAGGTAAATCTTATAATTATTGGATGTCAAGGTATATAGATTCACTGCCAGTTACTGCGATGATGATGAAGTGACACCTTTTCCTTTGAAGCGGGTGGTAGTGTCTGATTTGCATGACAATAAAAATAAATACAATTGACGTTTATTACAGTGCAATCTGTGATAGTTTGTATGCTGAGGAGGCCAACAGCATCATTTGTCTGTTCTTGACATTGCATATTTGTCTCAATGTAAATAAGGAAACTTAATGAATATATAATTTCTTGCTGTGTCTACAAAGTGAATTCGATCAGAATGAATTGGCTTGGTGTCAATTTTGTCTGGATTAATTATATTTAGAGAATCCGCCCATTTCATAATAGCAGCATTGCTAGGCTTTCAGCATGCTTTATTCACACTAAGGTCCGTATTTCGAGTGTCTGAAACAATTTTCATTGCTTTTTTTCAGGGGTTCCTAAGAAGTTGGAAGATCTGCACCTACCTCGACCCCTTGTATAAAAATGTCCCACAGTGCCCTTCTAATAAATGAGAACGCATTTTCCTTTTTAAATTGTATGAAAGCAGTGCTCTTACATTTGACGATGGTCGCCGCATGCTGATTGGGTAAGGATGCAAAAACTTAGAGACGTATATGTTTGGGATAGTTGGTGGTTCATTCTAAGTGTGTGTACAGCACAAGACTAAATGCAGACAGGCTGTGTTGTTTCTTCTCACGGTCTGTTGAGCCTTTCCCTCTTAAGCATATTCAGGATGCCAGAACACTTCTGTGCTACTGCCGTATTACTATTACCCAAGAAAGTGAAGGCTACTCGCTGTGGTGGCGCAGTGGCTACGGCATTGTAGGGCTAAATATGATGTTGCAAGTTTTATTCCCAGTTTCATTTTGATGGGAGTGAAACGCAAAAATTCTTCTGTGTTTAGGTTCAGGTGCACATTGAAGAACCCCAGGTGATCAAAATTAATCCAGAGCTCTGCACTACAGTGTCTTATAGTCTATGTGCTGCTTTTGGGTGTTAAACACCGTACTTTGGATTTTGATAGGAGACCAAACTTGGAATTCAAAATTTTGTGTTCAAACCGGAATGCCAATGGGATGGTGCAATCTACTAATTCTTGTTTACTCTCAAACACCCAATTAGCTCTGGACACTGCTAAAAGTTCATGACATAGGAAACTGGTGTGGGTATTCGAAGGCAGCATTGCAACTTGTCTTGTTTGTGCCCTTTCTATCTTGCTAATGTGCTGCTTACTATATAGCTGACTTGTTTAGTATTATAGAAGTTTACCAGTCTGACACTCCTTTAGTGTCCTCATTAAGAACCCATCAATTATCACCAATACATCGCAGTTTTTTGTTAATAATGGTAGCCTTATTGTGCATTCAGTGCAATACATTCTCTTAATATAGAAATGTGCAATAATTAAGTATTTGAACCTACAGTTGTACAATACAGAGCAGTTGTGAATTAACAGAGCTGAATGATGCCTGATGGGGCATTGAAGAGTAACACTAAATAAATGTGTTATGCATCAAATGGCCCTGACAACAGGTTATTGCACAAGGGGTGGGTTTTTAAATTTCACATGCGACATTTTCAAGGACTGTCGGGGAATGAGGCAGGCTGAAGTGGTACGTAACGTTGGCAGGAAGGCCATCACAGTCTTATGTCTACATGCTGAAGGTAGGTAGGTTACTTTAGGATGACTGATGTGCAATGTCGTGTGTCAGTTTGATGATGGAATTGTGCTCAGAAAGGTTGAACTTATGAAAGATGCATCATCATCAGCCTGGTTGTGCCCACTGCAGGGCAAAGGCCTCCCATACTTCTCCATCTACCCCGGTCATGTACTAATTGTGGCCATGTCGTCCCTGCAAACTTCTTAATCTCATCCGCCCACCTAACTTTCTGCCGCCCCGTGCTACGCTTCCCTTCCCTTGGAATCGAGTCCGTAACCCTTAATGACCATTGGTTATCTTGCCTCCTCATTACATGTCCTGCCCATGCCCATTTCTTTTTCTTGATTTCAACTAAGATGTGTTAACTCGCATTTGTTCCCTCACCCACTCTGCTCTTTTCTTATCCCTTAACGTTACACCCATCATTCTTCTTTCCATAGCCCGTTGTGTCATCCTCAATTTAAGTAGAAACATTTTCATTAGTCTTCCGGTTTCTGCCCCGTACGTGAGTACTGGTAAGACACAGCTGTTATACACTTTTCTCTTGAGGGATAATGGTAACCTGCTGTTCATGATCTGAGAATGCCTGCCAAACGCACCCCAGCCCATTCTTATTCTGATTATTTCAGTCTCATGATCCGGATCCGCGGTCACTACCTGTCCTAAGTAGATGTATTCCCTTATCACTTCCAGTCCCTCGCTACCTATCCTAAACTGCTGTTCTCTTCTTAGTCTGTTAAACATTACTTGTTTTCTGCAGATTAATTTTTAGACCCACCCTTCTGCTTTGCCTGTCCAGGTCAGTGAGCATGCATTGCAATTGATACCCTGAGTTGCTAAGCAAGGCAATATCATCAGCAAGTTACTAAGGTATTCTCCGTTGACTCTTATCCCCAATTCTTCCCAATGCAGGTATCTGAATACCTCCTGTAAGTACGCTGTGAATAGTACTATTGGAGAGATCATATGTCCCTGCCTGACGCCTTTCTTTATTGGGATTTTGTTGCTTTCTTTATGGAGGACTACGGTGGCTGTGGAGTTGCTATAAATATCTTTCACTGTTTTTACATACGGCACATCTACACCCCGATTCCGTAATAACTGCTGAGGTTTCAACTGAATCAAACGCTTTCTCGTAATCATCATAATGCATAGTCGGCCGAATTCCAGTGGCCTGCATAGGCTAGATGGGAAGGGTTCCACACTATGAACACATATGCTAATTTTTTCCTAGGTGGTGTCATATGCCAATATTTAAAGTTGAGCCAGTTGCAGGTTTCGTATAAAGTGGGCATTTACATGGTTGGATTGATTGGATTGTTGTCGTTGGTAACGTTACATGTGCGAGTGGTCCAGGTGAGATTGCATGATGACAGAAGTACTTGAGTGAAGTTACAGAGCTGCTTATTCTATATTTAACGTAAACTTCTTAAGCAATATATCAAAGCGTTCTCTTCATTAATTTTTATTGAAAAAGGTTATTACTAGAAAAAATTGAAGTCAAGCTTCCTCTGTGTTGTATAGATGGCCGTGGATGTTTTAATCTCTGTAGGCAATACTAAGACGCCACAACACAAATGCACCAACTTGCCTGTGCCAGGGGGCGATGGGTATGCACATATCGAGGGCTTCTGGCATTTGAGTTCGCAAGCCTCCCAGTTGGTTAAAATGTGTGGCGGCAAATCTTTTTCCAAGCTTGTCAAGTTACAGTGCAGTAGTCATAATCTGAACATACCACAACATAAAAGGTGCTTTTGTCCTTTTTTCGTTTGCTATGAATCGGGTACGTTTCGTATTTCTGTCAGCCTACGAGCGCACTTTATCATTTTCACATGGAAAGATTTTGCTGTGCGGTTGACTGAAGTTCCAGAGACCATAGCAATGCCCCTTTCTCACGTGTATAAAATCATGTACACAATGTGAAACGTTTAGTTTCAGTTTAGTCATCGGGTTCAGGCTCACAACAAAGGGCTTTAGACCTGGTATATGTATATTCGTCTGTTTGCGCAAACATCAGTTGTAAAATCCACAGGAGAGCGTACTCCCCATTATAGCAATGGCTGCTGAAATGTCATGCCAAAAGCCAGTTCCTTGCAGTTTAAATAGTGCATCTCTGTAGCATGTGCACAAAGCAGGTGATGAACTTGACTCGGTGAAAAAGTAGTATCTAGTGGTTTATAGCAAATATGAAGGGGGAAAGATTGAAAATGTTATGGGCATTGTGAATGCCTCATTTTTCAGAGTACACCTGAACTGTCGCACATGAAGTAACAGTGTAGGACATAGCTATATGTAAAAATGCAAGAAAGAAGCAAAATGAATACGACCAGATGTAAATTTAACTGTCATGGTGGGGGCAGTGAATTTTGGTCAATGTAATGATCCCTTATTAAGGAGGCAGAGTAATGCCTTGTGAAGAAACAGAGGCCATATTAATTAATACTACTCAGCTCGCAATTGGTAGACCGTGTTGATGAAAGGCAATAGGTTGGCTTGAGGAGGAGAAGGGTTGTAGGATGAAGGCAGTGACAACGATGCTGATGTGTGGCGTAGATGGGGACTCCTTCAATATGCGAGACTTGAAGTTGTCAACATAAATGGGTAAAATTGTCACTCACCTGATACCAGCACAAAGCTTGTCTTCCCTGCTGACGAGAACATCTTGTCGTCAAGGGTTGAAGACTGGTCCCCTTGTTAATAATGTTAGATCCAGCATAAAGCTTCTCCTGTTTGGCAACTCTTGGATCACTTCGTATAGATTTGAGCAATTCTGGCTCTTTTCATTTTCATAACTTATAGAAAAGTATTGGTATTTGGTTATTCTACAGATATCATCGTCATGAGCAGCCCATTTTATGTCCACTGCAGGATGAAGGCCTCTCCCTGCGAGGGAGAAGGTTTCTTCCCCCTGTCCTGTGCCAACTGATTCCAACTAGAGCCCGCAAACTTCCTAATTTCATCGCCCCACCTAGTCTTCTGCTGTCCTCGACTGCGCTTCTCTTCTCTTGGTAGCCATTCTGTAACCCTAATGGTCCAACAGATATTGTCAAGCTTTTTCTCCTGTTATTTAGGGCATGATTTCTTTGTTAAAGATAACTAGTCTACCTTTATAAAGTGGAGCTACTGTGTCGGCTTGCATAGCCTGAGGTACACTGTACAAGCAATTAAAAAAAAACACTGAATTACCGCTATGTTGATAGTTAGACAAAGCTAAGCTGGCTTTTTTGCTTTGGTGTAAGGAAGTGACCTTTTTCACCTTGTGCAGTAATGATTTGGAATTACAAAATGTAGATGTGAACCTTTTTGGGGGGTAGGGGGCAGATTTTTAGGTGGATCATGAGGCTGCAGTCATTGCAAAGATCTATGCAGTACATTGTGATGTACTGATGTTACAGAATATCCAAAGCCCAATTTATGTGCTGTAACAGGCAGCGGCAAGAGAAGAGTAAATGAGACAAACGCAGCGCATCTGTCCTAAATAATATGCAATCATTTCTTTTAATACACTAACCATGTACAGCAGGATATGTACGGATGTGCGTATACACACATGTGCAGCAAATGTCAAAGGTGTGCGTGATCCTTTGATTTCCTTTCTTTTTTCTGGTTCTTTGTTTCTGTGCAAAGACAATGTTGCAATTATGGAAACTATACGTTACAGCAACAGTCACAAAACATGGTACGGGAACCAACTAAGCACTACTCAACAACTTTGCACCACGAACCAGGACAGATGCAGAGGGACACCATTGGGGTAGCTTTTTTGTTTTTCTCTTTGGTAATTACATCAGAACCTTCACGAACAATGTGGCCAAAAATTCATGTTGGTGATGGGAAATGACATTAACATGCAATGCTCAGCCATGCCGAATGCTTTGCCTCCGGGCATCAACACCACGAACACCAAGCATAATCAACGCATGAAAATATACGTGTCTTATTTACATACCGGAGACAGAACATTTACGCACAAGACCGAGCTGTGAGAGCAAACACACGAGTCCTGTGGGGTTGAAATAGCATTGTATGCTATAGAGTGAGCAGTATTTTGGAGAGATTTTGTACAACACCCCAAAGCAGGAACATCTATTAAAGGCCAGGTAATGCTTGTTACTTAGTTTCTTCAATATATCTTACCATCTTCCCTTTAATGCATTAGAAGCTATGCTGGTTAGTGAGGAAAGGAATACTGGACCTACTAGAGAAGTGGCTTCCAAATCTCCTGTTTACTGGGCCTATTTGCTACTCGTGGCTTGGTTGTGCTGCATTCATCTACTTGATGCTATGAGAACTGTCTTTCGCTGCAGTAAAGTGGAATTCGAAACTCGACCGGTTGAGATGCTTTCACTAAAGTAGATGTCTTTTTTTCTGTCTTCAACATGACTTGCCAAGAGAAAGGTATTGCCTTCTGTGCACTTGATTAAGAATATTGTTGATGTGTTGAGCATGTGCGGCCATGAATGAGTGTCAAACATGAATAAAAATCATTGTTGCTCACTGCTGTAATAACTAGAGCTCGCTTCTTTGACGCAAGAAGAGCTTCGAAGGCTGCTTCACCGAGTGTTCAAAAAGCACAATACATTGTTCATGTAGCCTATGTGTTGCACTCTGTCAAGTTGCAGGGCTTGTAGGTCAAACATGATGATCGTCCTGCCCGTGCCGTTAACATAAGAATGTCAACTGCCCTACGCTTTGATTTCAGTGACCCCGCGGAGCTCAGCAGGTGGTTGGAGCAGATATCAGTTTTGCTAAGTTATTGGCATGGCCGCATCATTATGTGCCCCCCTCGAAGAGCGCAGTGTAGTCATACTTTCAGCAGCAGTGCGAAAAAGCAGAGACTCATGAGGCGCACATTGTCATATTAAAGGTATGCCTTATCAGCTGATGAGATGTCACCTAAAGATCTGTATGCCCGTGGTATACCTGCGACTTAAAACGCCACATGAGCATTAAATTCTGGGTATTTTTCTTTTTCCCAGATCACTATCTGCTGGCTCAGTGCCTATTTAGAACAGCCAACCATGAAAGTTAAATGTGACGTATGCTTGTAAATGCGTGGAAACAGACAACAGAAGGGAAGGAGGACAAAGGGTCGTTCGGCAGTATAGCAAGACTATTTGAAGCACAGTGTATCCGTATATGTTCAAACTGGGTAGGACAACAGTATGTCAACAACTTTGATATTCAACAGCGTTTGTAATAACATTACAGCTCATATTGCCATACTCAGACCTAGCGGTTGCTGTCGCAAACTTCGGTGACAGCTTGTACTGAGGAGAGGATTCTCACGGGTGGGACAACAGCTGGAGGATGAGTTCCATCAAGCAGTCCGCCCGTCAGGGTGTGTTCAGGGGGAACCGTTAGAAAACTTGGGTAGAAAGAAAGTTATGCTCGGATTTGCAGTTCCTATATAGCGTCACTCTTAAGGTAAACATTATCATTGTTGGCGATTCAATAGGTACCAAAGCATTTCAACTTATCTCAGCTGTAGATCTTAAGTAGTTGCAGAAGGATCGCCAACAGGACGAGTTAATTAAGGTGTAATAGGAAAAAAAGTGTGAACGAGACAACGGACATAAAAAAAAGGACGAAGGAAGCGCGTTTGTGTCATTATCCTTTCTTTATCTCTGTCACACTCGTACTCTTTTACGTTGAGACTAACTTATGTTGGAGAATGGTAGCCTTAATCCGTTAAAAAAAACAGTCACTAGAGTAGACGATACGAGGTATCCCCAGGTGCAAGAGGCTAAGCTTGAGACAGGGGTTAGACTTTGTTATATAACGGGGACACACAGCAATGTCATGCGTCTTCGCATTATCATGCATCTGATTCACTGACGCCAGCTGTGCCTTTACTCTATTGTCACGCTGCTGCGGAGCAGGGCGTAGGCAATTGAATTGAGAGCTTTCAGGGTAAGTTAATCGAAATAAGAAGTGCGTCAAGAGGTTCTCGACTAAGCTAAACGTGACTCACGCAGTCGTATACGTCGCTATGATATGTAACTTCCTTCAAAGATATGTTGTCTTATTCGACATCGTCGCATTTTCTGCAGGGTCTTGTGGCTACCCACTGAACGCATATTATTTGCCTAGCCATACTCCATCTCTTTCGCAAATATCTTAATTCAGCACTTTGTGACAATATGGGCAGCCCAATAGAATTAAAAATCTTAACACATCACGCGCACTTCTTTTTTTTTTTTGTCATGAAGATTGGCCCAAGTTCGTGCTATAACGCCTCTCGGATCTGTTACCAAGGTGACGTAAGTGTAGCATCTCTAAACAGCAAGACATGACACCTTTCTTAGTGCATCTCGAGTCGCGTTCATAACGAGCACTTCTCAAAGACAAATATCTCAACAAACATTCTGCTACTGCCACTTGTATCTACGGGAAGAGCAATGAGGGCATGCGTCAACACCTGCCTGTAGAATCTTGTCATCACCGGCGGACTTGTATTACACAAGCAAATGTTGCATTTATTGTGTCATTCGTTCCTAAGTTCGCTAAGTCGAGGCCGTAGATTTGCTTACAGACTGTGCAGCGGACGCGCTGGGATAGAGCTTCAGTCAACATCAATAAAGTGCAGCTTAGCGAACATCGCACAAGCGGACATCGCGCCATATTCAGCGCCATCATCGTTATCTGTTGTCGCGACCGCAGTTCCACCCGTGATCACAGCTTAGCGGCTGAGAACACCTTCTCTGTCATCAGCGTGAACGTGCGCATGATAAGATAGCAAGAATAGGCAGCCATTCAAGCGCCGTAATTCACACTCTTTCCGTATGAGTCCTTCGTGCGCTATGCGTAACGAAAAGGTGCCGCACAGCGCCGAACTCGATTCCTCTTAGAAAGTGTGAGAATTAGTGTACACAAGGCGGCCAGTGTACACTACATTCGCTCATTCAAGAAACAGCGTCGCTGGACTGTTCGCACACAAAACCCAAACTAAGCATGGGCCATTAAAAAAAAAAAGGAAAGGAAGGCTTCGGTTCTCTTAAACGCAAATCCGAGTGATTCCGCAAAGTCCGCTGTTCATAAACCTTCCTATTGTCACGAAAGACACATGATGCATAAGTGAGTGCTACGAAATTCAGAAACTGCTTTTAGCCATTGACTTTAATATAAGTTCTAGATGGACCAGTGCCGTGCGCTGACGTGATGCCATGCGCAGGTCCAAGTGCGTCCATTATTAGAAAGCATCCTGCGATCGTCACCTGTCATAGGGCGGTGCACCGGTTTAAGCTCAAAGAACAGCACCTTATATATTGTCTGGTTTCAGCCTAGAAGGCAAAGACACACGTAATGGGTAGCGCTGTCGCCACCGCAACGTGAAGAAAGCGGCTGCTAATCGTGCTCCAGCAGCGCTGAGACCAAACCCTCCACGTCTAGTTGACTGGCACTGCGCCTTACATTTTGTGCTGGAGAAAACCTACCGTCTCGGTTCAAGGATGTACCCGCCCGAGGATCACAGACTAAATCGCGCGAATCTGCGCTTCATCACAACACACTGCCGATCGCTGCGGTCTACGCAACCACGCAGCGTTGAGCATACATGCCGGACCGCTTCTTCAGCCATTCGTGCTATTCACCCGGACTTGCTGCAGACGGAGCTTCCGGTGTGGTCGGAAAATGTTCATTGCTGTTACCTTCTCTTGACGTCAGATAGGTATAGTCCGAGAGCAAACCGGAACGCGCAAATAAGGTCACAGAAGTGAGTAAATAAATAAATAAATAATAGTACGAAAGAAGGCTAACTGAATGTGCCTTTCTTCAACACGCTTTGTCACGGCCGGGGGCACTGTCCTTGCAAGAACCGCGTCACCTCAGGCTTCTCGGCTATGCCGCACGAACCTCCACTCCTGGTCAGATCGTAGGCCAGGTTCATGTGTCGATTGCACGGTCGTTAGTGGACGCTGCTTGGCTGCTGCATGACCTCGTCCTCTTGCACGAGCGGGGAGGAAGGCGCTGCAGGCATTTACTTTGACTTCTCATCGTCGTGGGCGGTGGCCCGGCACGGTCTCGAAGGTGCATCAGGGCGCTCACATGAGCACGTCCCTGGTCTCGGGCAAGCGCAACGATGCCAGACAACCGACTAGCAGCACTGCTGCTGTGGTCAGGATGGGCACTGAGCGGTTCATGCTGATGAAATAGCCGAAGGTCAGGCTGCCCAGGAGCGCCGCCAGGCGGCTGGCCGCACTCAGGAAGCCGTACGCCGTGCTTCTGCAAATGGGCAGCAGGACAGACACCAGTGTATTAGGAAGAGTGTATACCGCGAGATTTTTAGCGCACGCTCTTTATCCACATCCGACAAACAAGTCGAGAACCACCTTTGATTGAATCAAGACAGCTGGCAGCATTTTGTGTGGTGGCGGCCCTTGCGGTATGTGGAGCTCCCTGAGACTCGACGAAACTTTCCGACAATTGCAAGACTGTGTAGTATGACAAGACGTTGAAGGAGGGATATTCATTGTGTATAAAACAACATTAAGAAAACATGGGGCTAGCAAAAGGACGCCAAGTAACCGTCAGTGTGGTGGTAGGGGTGTGGGTGACGAACACGTGGAGGATGAGTGCAGTGAGCTAAAGGCGAACAAAAGCAGCAAACACTTCTATGAGAATTAGTTTACATTGCGCGTAAATGGTGGATAAGGGAAGTCCCTAAAGTAAATGCTCAGGACTGACACGATGCGTAACAAAATGTCAAACAAAATGCTGTATGATTCATTTCCCAAGCAGAAAGCAGCAAATATACTCGTTTGCTATGTAGGGAAGCGGACGTTTTCGCACGTCTAATGTTCAAGCGCTTCGAAAAGTGTGTATTTTTACCTGAGTGTGGCTGGATAGGATTCTGTGGTTGCGACGTCTACTGCGTTCCACGCAGAAATGGAAACGAAGTTGAAGATGGCTTGAAATGTGATCACAGAGGACCGCGCCATTGACAGCCACACAAGCAGAATGCTCGCACTTGAGAGAAAGAGAGAGATTCCTACAGAAGTAGAGAGGAGAACACAGAGAGAGTGAATTAGATGACAGGACTACAATTATTTTAACAAGGAAGAAGTGCACCAATAATTAAACAGACAGGCAAAAACTCGCTGTTGTTCAATTTAAAAAAAAAGAAAACAAGAGAAGAAGCTTTTCTCTGCTGCTTCAGAATGCAAAACTAACAGAAGAAATAGTTAACAGCTGGAGCATTTCTCTGAATTCATCTGTTATGTGTAATCATTGGACGCCCGTGCAGTGGCAAAAGGCACGGGTCTAAACATGACGAAATACGTGGTTCTTCGAGCCGCCAAGGTGTCATGAGACACATTTTTTCACATAGTTCTAACTGAAACGTTACTGTGGCTTTCTTTATTTGCGATAGCGTTATAGTCGAGGCATCGTTTCACTAGAACTAGAAATGACTCTTCTTTTTACAAAGCTGTAATCTTTCGCCCCACATTTCCATGCTAACGCACCCAAAAAGTGAACTGTATTGTAAACGAACCCGAAGCCAAAATAATAAGAGGAGAGGGGGGTGTGGGGGTACATGAGGCGCCTTGCATTGCCACGTGTGCCTGCGAATTATTTTAACTCTAAAAGTGGTGTTGATGCCGTCCGATAGCACACGAATGAAAAAAGAAGAAGAAAAAAAGAAAACCAAAGCCCGACTTGGATACTAGGCGCCAATGAGAATCTGTATGCCAGCTAGAACGAATGACATGCGCTTATCATGACGTGACCTTTTCTCTCAGTCTTTCACCTCACGCACGTGTGACGCGTATCCTTTTCCCGACACCAGTGGCGCTTAATATGTGAACCCTATGAATTGCTAGGTACTAAGCGTAGGAAGTTGTGGCAGGGAAACCTGTCACATGGCGAGCTTCAACACAGATGACGTTCATGCGTTACGACTTCTGTGGAGGGCTGCTGTGTCGCGGTCAAGTATATGGCCCGCTGGGCCTGTATAGAATACCAAATTATCCAAGAGGGGCTCAACATATTAAACTGCAAGGTCAGAAAACTTCAGAAAATGGGTGTTTTGTAAAGTATACTTCACCGTAAACACATTTGCCACAGGAGAAGCCGCACTACGGCGAAGTTCGTACACTTACGATTGTACAGTCTATCACCGATATCTCAAGGCCTGTCAGCTGTTGTCGGCAATGGCCAGCTGGCCTTTACTTTTCTTGCGACATGGTGTACAGTCAACCGCAAAAATTTACGGACCGCGGAATCAGAGAAAAAAAAAAAAGCCTAATATCTCCGCAGCCTCGGAACTAAGCCTGGTGTACGTATTTCCAGCCTGTACTAGCACATCAAACAACGTGGTGTTGCACATTTTTAATGGTTACGGTCACAAAATGCTCGGAAATTTTTGTGATCGAATGAGCGCATGTACATATTCCGTTCAGGAAGAGATCCATACTTTCTATCTAAAAACGTGTTTGCGATGCGCGACATTGTTTTTATTCCTGCTACAATGCACAAAGTGCTGCTGGTAAATGTTTCCCCAAAACACAAGATGTTTTCCATGCCATGTCAATGAAAATAAAAATAAGCACGGAAAGGGTTGGTGTAAGTTGTTTTGGACTTTGGCGCGTGCGTGCCACATGTATGTATGCATGCGTGTGCGTGCGTGCGCGACTACTTGCATGAGAATGATATTTATTTTGTGGTTTAAGTTGCACTGGCTAACTACTCGGACCACCAGGACGAACTTTCGAATTTAAAAAGACAATTATAACCTTCTGTTATTGATCCAAGCCAACCTATGCAGGCACTGTTTCAGATTATAATACAAAATTCAAGGTCGTGCGTTAAACGTTTAGAGAGGGCGTGGGATACCATACCTAAGGTGCGTACGCGACCGATCCTGTCGATGACGCATGAGGATATGATGTTTCCCGGAATGATGGCCAGCTGTGCGAACAGGTTCTCGACGAACACGTCCGACAGGCGGAAGTTGACGTCGAAGTCGATGGGGCAGCCCGTGCGCCGGTTAAGAAACGTGGTACTGTTGTGGAAGGCGCAGTCGCGGAACCGGAAGTCGTAGAAGTCCGTGTCCACGAAGCGCACGCGCCGGAAGTCGCACTGCTCGAAGAAGCTGCGGCTCGAACGCACGTCGCTAAACGTGCTGCGAGGATAAAAATAAGCAAAAATTAATCTTATAAAAACGCTTACTATTGTTCTACACGATGCTGACATTTAAATGTAGTATATTGACGTGTGCAGGCAATTTTTAGCATGATAGCTTATATCAACAGGGAAAGGCAGGGAAGTTAACCGGAAAAGTGCCCGCTTCTCTACCACACACGGGGAACAGGTAGGAGAGAAAGATTAGAGCGAAAGCAACAGGTGAATTTAATCTGGCGATCGAGGCCGGAAATTTCTCGACCTGGGCGTTTCTTGCACCGTCATTGGAATACGTCACCACACTTCTAGCAAACAATATTAGGAATGCAAGAAGTGAAGCTTCCTTGCGGGCTGTAAACGATCCTTTTTTGAAGCACAAGGTGTTGCAGACATGCATGCGTAAGGTAAAGGCAAGTGTTAATTGCGCATCTCTCGTGGTAACTTACTCTCAAAGGCCTCTCAATACGCAATCCACGTGTAATCTACCTTGAGACATGCGCAATCGTTTACATGTACAACAACTTTAACGAGTGTTTTCAGTAAAATTGTTGCCAGTTAGTGCCCTGTGTCTTTAGTGCGTTTCTTGCTGCGTTACTTCTTCCGTTACGCGATACATAGTCGATACTAATGACATGCCAGCAGGCCCAAGCGGCAACCTTAGTCAAAAGCCGAAGGCCTCTTAATTCTCAAGAAGAGCGTCTCCTTCATGACGGCACCTTGGGCACAATCGATCGCGCAAAGTGTTCGATGTCTCCTATCTCGTCGCATGAAGTACAGTTTAGAGAACTAGCACGCCTCGCCTAAAATAACCATGCTGCTGTACGGACAGGTCCTGTTCTTACCGATGCAGTAGCGAAGCTTCGTCTCGACTAAACCGCTTGGTTACGCAGGGTGCATTTGGCGGGACACAGTGTCCGACAGCGTGTGTGGATATCTGATTTCGTCACTCGATTAGTCGTTGTGGCATTGACTTATAAGAGGGATGCAATCGCGCTGCGTATGCAACAGCATCAGCTGCTTCATAGCTAAGTATATCGATTTCGGAGAGAACCCCTGAAACTTCAGCGTAAAGCCTTTGTTGCTGAGGTGCTTCAGGAGCACTAGCGGTTTTTGCGGGAACTTGCAGGACTCTAGACCGTGACTAAGTTGTTGCAACACAGGCTTCGAGTCCGTAAGGAGTCCGCAAACTAAAGATTGTAGCAATAGGCAAAGGTCTTGTCCTTATTCACTCAGTCTACTCTCAACTGTCCTTTACCAGCCACGGTGTTCTATAGTATATGGCGCTGCGTTGCTGGAGGTCACAGATTCAATCCCGGCTGCGGCAGCCGCATTTCGATGTGGACGAAGTGCAATAATGCACGTGTACTTATATTTAAGTGCACGTCAAAGGACCCCAGACGGCCAAAATTAAACCGGAGTCCCTCGGTACGGTGTGCCTTGTAATCATGTAGTCGTTCTGGCACGGAAAGCCCTGTAGTTAAGTTTTTAGTGCTCCTGTGCACTCCCATGCATGGCCACCGATGACTGCCGTTCAGGTATTGGCAGACGGTTACAGTGGAGTCACTAGCAATTTTCTTCACCTTTTATTTATTTATTTATATGACCAACCAATTGCTACTACTATATACACAGTTAAGGTTGGCATGTGATAAACGTGCCCGATAGCGATAAAGGAGCGGTGACAGGACGATCGGGAGGCGTCGACAACCGCAGATTCTCCGTTTGCTAGAAGAGGGAAGGAGAAGGCATGCGAGGGCACGAGCCTTTCGCCCGGGGTAATTCATAGTCGCGAACAATCGCTTAATGGCTGGCGTCTATGGGCTGTCGCGTCGGCTCTGACGGTATTGATGGCGGAAAAGGAAGGGAGACCCCGAAAGCAGCAAGAAAGAGCAAGGGATTTTATTGTTGGCGGCTCTCTGATGCGTGTAGCGGAATTATATCTGGCTCGCATGTTCGCCAGCAGCATTCCCAATAAATAAATTTGCATGCTCAAGCGTGTTTTATTCAATATATAACTGACCTCCCTACACCTCTAGAAAAGGGCGTTTTAGTGGACTAACACACCCTTACTAGAACTTGTTTTGTTGGAATTACACCTTTTCCCCCAACGGCCGCCAGAATAGCACGCTATGTTTACCTTCTTTACAGCGATACCTATTGTATCATAGAAGAATTGTTTCTTGGACTAGTTGGTCTTGAAGTGGTGTTGAGGAAAATTAGCACTATTATGCTCTCACTTCCCTAGTCCACCGGGTACGCTGTGCGGTGTGTACACATGAAGCAATAGGATGACATCCGTAGCCTTTGACTTTATGGCCTGCTCAAACAATGACTTGGTGCGAACAACTGGGAAAGACGGTCGTACGAGTTTTTACTTGCTTCAAAAGTTGAAGTGCCACAGCAGCCTGAAACTCTGAAAGGTTTATATTTCGCACGTATCCCCTTTTTGCACCCCTAAATAATGTAAGGGTGCAGTAAGGGGTAATCTGCTAACGAATACAACCATTATAAGAAATTGCTTGATAAATGAGGACGCAGTGAGGGTGTTTTGACATCCAACACAGCCACAAGGGCGCACATTTTTTTTTGTGTGTTGCCTGCAGATCGCGAAGGCTTTCTTACTATGCTCAAAAGAAGTGTGGCAATGCCCATTCAAGGCCCGTCTATGAAACACTTGTTACGCTGTAAACTACATGCTGCTTAGGATTGTTCAGGCGCATTGACAACGGGCTAGGACAAGCAAAGAGACACAGGCAAGCGCTTGTGTGTGTCCACTTACTTGTGCCGCGTTGTCAATGCGCTTCAACAATCTTATAGGGCATGCCTTACCAACAATTTAAGGTAGAACGTCCACGCTTATACAGTTGAACCCCGGTATCACGAAACCCAATTTTACGATTTTCTCGATCTTACGGAGAAAATAAATTTCCCGAAATGTTTCCCACACGGTTTGATGTATTTATCATGTCGATCATAAGAAGAAAAAATTCTCTCGATTTTACAAAGCCGGCCCGCAGAAAAAGGCGAAAGAACAACTAAAAATGCAGCAAGGAGATCTGAGCGCGCATGGCAAGATGAAACGAAACAGGTGTAGCCGCAGCCTGGAGTGAAGCAAAGCCAATCTATAATCGTCAGTTGCTTCAGGCATGTCGGTTTCGGAATGGTCCGCGAAAAAGCTATGTACCACGGCTATGCGAGCACCGAGCAGCAGGTCGAACGATCGGCTTCCAGTTCCTGGGAACAGCTCAACCGGTTCGACGCTATCCCGCCAGGCGTGGACTTTGCCAACTGCATGAGTGCTGACGACAGCGCAGCCATGGACGCAACAGAAAATTTGGATGACTAGGACCTTGAGAAGCTTGCTGACGACGCAGTGCATAACTGCCAGGCGAGGACGACACGGACGTAAACGCAGAGCGCGTGCCGACAGCTAGCGACGGCGTGGACGCCGTCGACTTCCTCGGGTGACATGCTGGGTCTCAAGAATAAAGGGGAACAAACTGCCATCATTCTCACGAGCTACGGGAGCTGCGGGACGCGCTCTTACTGAGTTTTGACGCTCTAAGTGAAAAACCGCAGGCAAGCCAAAATAACTGACTTTTTCGCTAGGAATAAATTGGTCGTTTAATGTCGGTATTCTCGCATTTTCCGACCGTGCGAAGGTTTGACCATTCCCCGTCGACTTCGGGAGATCGGGGATCAACTGTACAAGCTGCTGTTAGAAATCTACACGGACAATTCAGCGAGCGTGTTTATATTATACCTGTTTATGAAAGAGCAGTTCGTGAAGAGCACGTGGTTGAGCACGATGCCCGTGAAGCGGACATTGTGAAAGACGCATCCTTCGAAGTTGGTGTTGTCGAGCGAGTAGTTGAAGATGTAGTCGCGGATGAAGTGGTTCGCCTCGATGGTCGCCTCGGCGCTGTAGCTTTCCGACTGGAGCTTGCGCAGGTACTCCGGAAACCAGATGCCCACGCCGTAGAACCTGCGGTAGAAAAAAATTTTGGGGTTTTACGTGCCGAAACCACTTTCTGATTATGAGGCACGCTGTAGTGGAGGACTTCGGAAATTTCAACCACCTGGGGTTCTTTAACGTGCACCTAAATTTAAGTACACGGGTGTTTTCGCATTTCGCCCCCATCGAAATGCGGCCGCCGTAGCCGGGATTCGATCCCGTGACCTCGTGCTCAGCAGCCTAACACCATAGCCACTGAACCACCACGGCGGGTGACCTGCGGTAGAAAACAGGTGCGCCGCCATACCGATAAATACGTGCCACTCTCGACAAGACGTGCTGATGGGTAGGTTTGAATCATTATGCTGGAGAAGTTGAACAACGCAAACTGAGAGAGAGAGAGACAGAGACGGGCAAGACGGCAACAACATTAGCCCTTAATTATATGGCAACTTATTTATTTGGGGAAGAGGTTGAAGGAAAAAAACCATTAGTTGTCTGCATATGCGCGGGGAAAGCACCACAAGGGGTTAAAAATAAACTTAGCAGGCTCTTTACGAGAAGTACGGAACTCACTACGTAGATCTCTCGAGCAACCCATTCTCGCCCTTCCTCAAGTTGACAGGCATGGTCGTGTCACTCTCGCAACATGACGGGCAGATGAATAACGCGCCATTTCTGTCGTCTGTCCTGTCCGTGTGATTTCTTGCGCTCCTTTAATTCTTTAAGTGCACATATCATCCGAAGGCCTATCATCATCAAAACTAAGCGTGCTGTACGAGAAATGCCTTGCCACGGGTGTGCAATTCGGTAAAGTCGAATTCCGCCATGTAGTGCCAAGTTCGCCATCTTGCCAGCTCTGAGTGGCTCTGAGAAATGCTACGTCGCCCCCTGATTGGCTAAAAAAGTAGCGGTGGGCAAATATCCGAAGTTTCGAATTTGAATCTAATATTACACAATAACTACCTTTATTTGCATTCGCAAGAAAAAACTATTCAGTATTTTCGAATATTTGAATATAACCAAATATTTCGCAACAACCGACTGTCAAAGTATTGTTATTGTTATTTGTCTGCGAAACAAAGTATAGGGAGTATAGGGAATAAACAGGAGTGATAGAATGACCAATGTGTTTGACGCAAGGGAGAATTAAATACACAATGGAAGCTTTATTTTTGGTTTTGCGGTAGAAGACCACTTGTCAATCTGCGATTTTTGCTTGTAGTCAGTGTTTGTTTAGTGTTTTTGGCAGTTTAGTTAATTAGCAGATTTATCTATTACGCTGAAACCAGCCATCTTTTCCGTCTAACGAGTCACGTCTGTCTACGGCACACAAGTCCTTTAGCAGCATTTAAAAAAAAATTTTCCCTCCAGCTGATTTCTTTTTATTCGGGAACGAATTATTTAGCGTTTTCTGAGAGCGAGTGATGCATTAGGCATTAATTCTTTAAAGAAATCGTTCACAACCAGGCTTTAAAGACGTTGAGAGGCTATTCGTACAGTTGTTTTATTGAGAATTAGTTATCTTGTGTTTAAAACTGGTCCTTTGTCTTTGATAATTCGCTGTCTTTTTTGAACTAGTCAGTACAAACGTGATACCTAAATATACCGAAATAAGTATTCCCGCTGTAAATATACGCATCTGCATGTGACTGTTCGATATTCAACTCGGTACTTATTCGCGTTCTGTTTGTATTTGAAAAAAGTTTATATGCGCCCAGCTATACTAGCGCTCAGGATAGCAACCCAGGATATTTCCAATTACCGTTGTGCTACGTCAAAAGAACGAACCCTACCTATGCCCGTGCACCCCAAGTTACAAAAGCGCAGAAGCAGGAGGATATAATTTATTCGGGCAGCCAGAGCGTATTCGTACAAATACGAGCCGAGGGACCTTCGCAGGTGGCAGAAATTAATCTGCAGCCTACCTTTTCTTTGCTGCCAAGACGTAACATATGTAAGGACTCATTTGTAATTCGAGCTTCGAAATTCGTGCTTTGTATATTTATTTGTTCTGGCTTTCAATGTGGTTCTTTTTTTCTTGCAGAAGTAAATGTTCTGTGCCTGTCATCAAATATCACTCCACTTCCACTTCCCCCAATGCCCATTCGGCCAATGCTCCCGGGCTTCAATAACTTGCTGTCGGAATTCACCAATGCGTTCAATATTCGGAAGTTTTTGCTTTTATCTTCCTTCTTTAATCGTTCTCAATGTACTGAGGTTCCTTTGCATTCGTAATTCACGAGCTTGCAGTGCAGTCACGCTAAGAGTACCTTGATGTTCACCCGTAATATATATATATATATATATATATATATATATATATATATATATATATATATATATATATATATATATATATATATATATATATATATATATATATATATATATATATATATATATATTGAAACGAACCTATATCAAGCTATCGATGGACAGTATAGAAAAACTGGTGCTGCCGATGGGACAACGATGGCGTCGTCGGCGTCGCCAAAGGCAACGCTCAAATTTTGATTCTGCTTCTTCCTGGTACACCTTGTCACTAATTCCCCGCAACAATAATAATCGCCGTTACAATACTTGCCAGCGTACAGTGTTAGGACAAGATTATCGAAGATCTCCTTTTACCTCGTTTGTGGGCATGTCAATGTGAATGAGGCGCTCCAGCAGAAACTGCGAATGCGCAATGCTTTGTCTTGCATACAGACACAATAAGTAGCAAGTAGCGGAAAACAGAACGGGGCGCGTTGATCGGCGGATCTGCTAGCTTAGAATCAGGAACACTGAACAATCAGCGAGTGGTTGACTGTGACTTCGTGCGGGTTATCATGATTGGAAACAGCCGAAGATGTGCGTCAGGTACTCACCCAAACGACGTTGTGAGCCAGATAACAAGAAGAACCAGAGTGACCTTGGTGAATGGGGTGCAGATCATCTGAAAAAACGAACTCCAAAACTGCAAAAAAAAAAGAAAGGTAAGAGAAAATACGCCTTAGTGTTGTACTGATATTAGGCGGAATAACATCTCATGCCGTCGTTTCATAGTATGCTTCGCTAAAAGCACGAACTTTATTTAACATTTTTAACACAAGCAACAGCAACAGAAACAGGCACCCGCCTTTGCATGCGTTGGTCCAATGGGGACCAACACATGCAAATGCGAGTGCACACATATATATATATATATATATATATATATATATATATATATATATATATATATATATATATATATATATATATATATGTGAAGAGGGGGGAGGGCTGCCTGCATGCGCTCCGGAGTAGCTAATGCTTAAGCTTAGCTTAAGCTAGCTAAGATTTGCCGACATCGATGCATTGGCTTGCGCGCATTCAATAAATGTGTCAGTGTGGTATTTATGAAAGAAAATGTTTTAACTGAAACGAATGACCGAAACGGTGGGCTTCAGGCCAACCGGTTTCCCAAGTAGGTTTCGAGGATATTTTGGCGTTATCGCATAATCGATATAGGAGGAGGCTGTTTTTGGCTGCAGGCGCCGATCGATGTATTGCGGTTCTGTGGCATTTGAATCGAGCATAGCTGAACTCTTTTCCCGCTTTGTACACCACAATTTTATGGGGCAAATTCGATATATCTGAAATTTGCTGCAACCGAGTTATGGTGACATGCCGAGCTTGTTTTACCGGATCTTCACTGCACAGCTTTCATGTGTAAGCGAAAACACAACGTTACCGTTTGGCTTCACGTACGCCCGTGAGCAAAAGTATACGGACCAGGGATTGCTCGATACAAGCCGACCTTTTCCTCTGGCTGTGAATGCAACTTGAAATTGAGCACTGCAGTCCAAGCTTGGCACTGTGACCTTTCCAGTGTACTCGTCAATTTCAGTATGTGCATGTTAATTACAAAGAAATTTAGTTTTTTTTTCGGCGACCCTGTGGTCCTCATACTTTTGCTCACGGGTGTACAGATTGATTATAAGCATAGAACATTTACGAGAAATAAAACAGAAGAAATAGCTATCTATTAAATAAGGAATAACATGCATACAGCCATTGACACGAAACGAGGTGGGCGTAGCGTGCGAAAAATTTACTCAGTAACGAATATCAGTTTTTTGCGGTCAAATCTGCATCATTCGTGTGGCCCCAATCGGAAACTGTGAGTACAACAATAGTCCTGCAAGCGCTTACGCTTTCCAAGGAGAAACAGAGGTCGGACAGCATGGTTCTGTTGACAGCGGGGGGAATTCCGTGAAACGCCCTGCGGCCTGGCAGCTCCAGCTCGGAGAGCTGAAATGGCGACAACGAAGTATCGAAAAACCACTGTTAGTTTTGACGAACGCCATCTCGTACTTCTCCAAGACGCCGTGTGCTTTTTCCGCCCACATAAGAGCGCCACTTCCACGGCCTCAAAGTAAACCTGTGGAGGTTTGCCTGGAGGCACGCCTATGACACGAAATTCGAAATGAATGCGATGGAATGAAAATGATACACACAGGACATAAGACACTTGAGCCAGACATAACACTGCACATACATAGTTAAGGCATATTCTACAGACCAGTATCTCGCAGGAAAGTTGGACGTGCCCTCGTATACGTGTACGTGGCCTCTCAGCACTCAGGGGATACCGTCTAACCACTCTGCTTTTGCTTAACTGTAAGTATCACTCTTCTTCCCCTGAAGGTTACCGACGAACCTACCTTCAGCAAACTGGCCTGTTTGCTCCTGACAATTTTACGTTACTTCTTTCCGCGACATACACTAAAGCACATGATGTGCACCAATAAATCGCCTCTTACAATGTTCGTTCAGAGCGTTGACCCGTTCCGGCCCAAATTCTTGCAGGAATCATAATGATTTGCAACAAACATTCTACGCGCAGAAAAAACAAAGCTAATCTCAGAAATCTGATTGTCGGAGGCTTTCATTACAGAATTTGTCTTACATGGTGTCGCAGAAAGACATATTTCGCCCGGATATTTCGCAAATGGCCGTGCGCCTCATCACGCTGAGGTTTGGTCCCTGCATGGTGTCACTGGATCCTTCTGCCTACAGCATAATACTCGTCTTCAGTAGAGCAAAAAATGGTGTCCAAATAATTCGTAGCCGCACTTCCCATTATTATGATGGCGACAGAAGAGGCCTAAAGAACTATCCGCTGCTTCCAACCACCTGTGTTGCTGGCAGTACACGAGAAAATACTTCGATATGTTGCCAAGAGCTAGCTCCACTAGGAGTTTTCTTGTTGCTTCATTTATTTTTACATTTGCATGCATTTTGTCATTCCGAGGCACAGGAATGATACATTTTCCGCTTCCATGATGAAATAAGGGTTAAATATTGGACCTAATAATGTCTTATAAACTGTCAGCGGGGTCGCCTTGAGCAACTAGACCACTCTTAACTTGCCTGGGACTCAGGTAACTTTCGCCGAGTTGCTCCATCGCTCCAGAAGGCGACAATTAGACTTCCCGGAACCTGGGTACGTTTTGGCGCGTTGCCTGACCTGATTTTTAGATCCTTGAAAACACTACACATATGGAAATGTTCGCACGGTGGGAGAACCTTAATAGTTTTAATGAAAAACAGCTGTTAGTGTGTACTCGCCTTAGATATTGAAACAAGAAAAGGCGAAGTGCTTAAAAAATTATTGGCCATTACTACTAATGGATGAGTCACAGAAGGGTAGGCGTCACCACCGACTGCTGAAATTTAAACAAGCTGATTCTACAAGTGCATTCAAACACGCGGTACAGTCAATATAGTTGGTTTTTGATGTGTGAATATTAGTTCTAGCCTGAACCCTAGGCTAGTTTTCTGCTGAAATGTTACGCTATTTATTTCCCCTCTAATCATTTATCTGCCATTTCCCATATGTCACAGTTGATACTTTTTGTTTGGTGATATGACTTTTCTTTAGAATGTGTGGACATTCGCTTCTCCGTATAAGACAAGAATCCATAAACCTTGTCTTTGTGACCTTCAACACGTGGCCTTCAAACGGAAGAGCATGACTAACAGAATAGTAAATGCGCTTTTTGACTTGAGCTCATGATCCACTTTGAACTAAATCAATCAATCAATCAATCAATCAATCAATCAATCAATCAATCAATCAATCAATCAATCAATCAATCAATCAATCAATCAATCAATCAATCAATCAATCAACACGACATACATACATACATACATACATACATACATACATACATACATACATACATACATACATACATACATACATACATACATACATACATACATACATACATACATACATACATACATACATACATACATACTTACATACATACATACATACATACATACATACATACTTCAATTTCCGCATCCATCACATTTGGAGGGTGATGACAAAAAGCCATCTGTCAGGCTTGACATGGGCTGTACTCCCGAATATTGGCAAAGAGGGCGCGTGATACTACAATGCATGAGCAAAATAAACTGAGAAGTATACAGACGTTTGATATCTTCATTGGAAAGATCACATATCAAATAACAATTTCTGAAATAAGAGTCAGAAAGGGAACATACTAACAAGACATTGTGTAGGAAACGCTTACACATTGAAACAAGTTCATTGAGTACGCGTGTCATTATTGAATTGCACATCGTTTCTAGATGCAAAAAAATAATAATAAAGCGTTATATTTATTGGGAAACATATTATGAGTCTGTCACGTACCTGATATTCCACTCCGGGCTTGTTGCTGTGGTTCATTTTAAATATTTGCTGGTAAACACACATGGCCTCCACGTCACGACCCATCTGCGAAGCGGAAAAGTAAAGCTTAAAAGGACCCTGCATTCGCGTTAAGCGTTACCATTTCCAACAGGAACCAAGACACTTCAGTAAATGATTTGCGCGACTATATTGGCGATTTGAGCAATTAGTCGTGGAGTGCCTAAATATAGCGCAATGCCAAAAAACAGACAATCAATTGCTGAAAAACTAAATTGACATTCAAAAATTTCATCTTCGCATCTTTACAGAATCTGTCTGTTTGTCTCAAGCAAGTAAGGCTCTCTAACTATACAATGAGTCTTATGTTATTTTTTTTCTTGCCAACCTTATCCGTCCATCGGCATATCTCACGACTCGCTGACCATTACTATAAGATAAAGATAACGCAACATTACACTAAAGCTTCTACCCCGTCGTTTCTTCTGCAAACATTAAATAAGAAACAAAAAACGATCACGTTGCCGGCGGGGTCATTGGTATGCTAGATGACTCCGAGACTGATAAAAAAATGGGCCGATTTACCTGCCCACGACTCGCATTACAAGGATAGTTCCTCCGGAATTCATTTCTATGTTTGCCATTTTAGTATCGTAATATTACTTCTCCGTCCTCCCCTCAGGTAGTATATCACGAATTGAAGGTATATACGTAGGCCGAACTAAACGATTAAAAACAAAACGCGAGCTCACTTCTGCAGTTCCCAGACTTTCGAGGTGGAGTAAATCGGCGTCGGTTTTGAGTGGGTCCTCATAGAGACTTGCTGCGCTCTGTTATTAGGGACTCGGCAAACTCAAACTCTATTCAACGTGGCGGTCTAGTCATCGTAAAGCTTTTGGAGCCCTTCTCAAAATTTGAAAATCATCGTTTGCGAAACAGACATCGTTTTCAAATGACAGGGTTTCGTGAGGCCGTCTCCAAGTCGTTTGCGTTTAGGATCCAGAGATTCCAGACAGAAGAGAGCTCGTCTTATTTTTTTTTTTCAGCGGCGCAGACAAATCTTTCTGGAACTCAGCCAATGAAAGTTGATGAAATCCTTGCGGTGACTATAATACTCTGCCCCAGCTTATGTGTGGTACGCAAAAAGCACTCTCAGTGTTATATGCCGCTAACGCAGAAAAAAGTTTAGTGAGAGATTGAAAACAGCAGCAACGTTTTCTTCTATATCCTAGTAGAGGTATATTGTTCCTTTATAACGCAGCATGACCCATACACCAACCAATTTTCTGTCTCGCACAAAGAACAAGGTAAAAAATAAAACCCTTCTGCGCTCTTTTTCTTCATTTCGGTTAAAATTATGATTTGGCTCACATTCCCAAGAACCAATAATTTAGAAGCAGTGGGGGGCAACTTAAGTTTTCTCCTCGACTTTTTGAGTCGACTCGATATTTTTTTTAAGTCCTCGTTTGTGTTTCACGTAGATTTCGACATGAGAAGGCTCGCGCTAAAATACAGCCGTGTTATTGGTTTGACGAAAAGAGACAACGGTTGGCAGTGGGCACAATCGACACGAAGTAAAAAAAAAGTGTGTATGTGTGTTTAACCATTGGTGATGTATGATTTAAGTGCTCTTAAGCACACTAAGCAAAAAATGAGTCTCCGATAAAAGGAAATATGAGCAAGAACTAAGGTACAAGCAATTAACTATACGAGTTATTAGAGAACTTGGACGAGCAATTGTAGCGATGAAGCGAACTGCTGAACTGAACAGCTAAACAAGATTAGACTGGTCTTCACAATTACCTAATGTCAAACATGTTATTAGGTTTGACAAACATACGAGCGCTATAAAAAATATACTAGAGCTTACAGGCCCCACATCTCTTACACCCAATGCCCTATATTATATGCTTCTGCAGGATGTATATCGTATCCAATTAATATGCCTAACATCACGTTTGACAGCCGTCTTTACACTTACGAATGACTCGTTCTGTTCCGTTACAAATTTATTGCGAAAAGATAGAGTTATTCAGGTTGAAACTAACTCAACTACTTTATTAATATGTGTTCTATGTGCTACACCATTGTGGCATGTACTTTCGAATCTTTAACACCATTGGTAGAGGTGTCCTACATGTACTGACATGGATGGCAAATCCTCAACTCAGCTCAAGATCCGTCCACATTACAGAACCCTTAGTTAAATCGAGTTCATTGACGTAAAAGCGACTTAGGCCATGCTGCACCAGCCACAAGGTGTTAACAAATCAAATGTAAATGCAGCAAAGTTGCACTGCTTTACACTTTATGTAAAAGGCATGTTTATCTAAAGAGCTGAGCACGTCAGTATGTCCCACCTGTGCATCGTCTCCTGAAATTAAAGCGGGGTGCCAAGGTATGTGTAGGCTATATAATTTGAGCAAATGTTTTCGTCTCTGTGTTTCAATATGTGTACATGTGGTCAAAATGTGCTTCACTGTTAATGCTTCGTGGCACTTCTCGCATGCTGATTGTTCTTCCTTCATAAGTAAAAAAGAAATGTGTGTGAGGTGTGTGTGCCCAATCCGAAGTCGACATAAGATTGCCTCAATGAACCGTCCCGTGTGGTGACACTGCTTCCACTCTACGTCTGAAAATGTGAGTGTGAGCCCCTGATAGGAGATACCTTAAACATGGTGGCGCCTAACAAATACGGGAGATCAATTCGTTCCTGCTGGGTCCCAAGAAATGTTGGGATACCGAGTGATAAAGCAGCTGACAGATGTGCGTCGATGGCAGCCGTACAAGGGCATAACAAGCACAATACTTCCATATAAAGGTAGTATCCGCGCAATTAGGAGTGCCTTAACGTCAAAATGGCAACACGAATGGGACCATTGTGCATACAACAAGCTACATCTCACTAAACCCATACTTGGTGAGTGGAGGTCATGTTACTACCAGCAACGATTCTTTGAAGTAGTTTTATGCCGACTACGAATTGGGCACACACACCTCACGCACAACTATTTACTTACGAAGGAAGACGCAAGAACATGCGAGAAATGCCAAGAACCACTAACAGTTATGCATATATTACTGACATGCACACATATTGAAGTACACAGATGAAACGTTTTGCACAATTGATATAAATTACACATAACTTTACACCCTGCTTTAATTTTAGAAGATGATGCGATAAGTTCCATTACCTGAAGTGCGTAAATTTCTAGATGACACTGGCTTTCTACAGAAAATATAGATGAACACAGTATTTTTCTTTTTAAAGCAGATTTTAAAACACCTTGTGTATGGTGCAGCATAGCCTTAGCCGCTTTTGCGCCACTAAAGCACATTTAATTAACTAACTACTTCCACTCGTCAAGCACGGTTTTATAGTTAGATGTAGCTTGTTACTCGTGCAAGAGTCTCATTCGCGTTGCAATTTTGACCCCAATGCCTTCCATATCGCTCAGGGGCTATACTTAAATGGTTTTGTTGTATTCGTTATGTTTCTGTGTGCTGCCATGGATGGACATTCCTCTATCGTTTCGTTCCCTGGTATCTCTACATGGCTTGGGACCCGGCAGAAGCGGGTGGATTTCTCGAGTTTGTTAGAAACCAGCATGCTTAATATATCGCATAGCAGGGGTTCCCACTCGGATTTTAGATTTAGAGCTTTTAGTGCACTCAACGAATCAGTATACAGGGTGTCCCAGTTGACTTTAGCCCCAGATTAAGAATATGGGAATGCCACGTAGCTGGACAGAACCAAGGTAATGTTGTTTGCCGTCGCTTGAAAATACTCAAATTCTTTTTCTTTCATTCCGCCTAATTAGATAGTTAGTCTTAATTAGTGAATGAACTTCTCAAATATTTTAAATAAATTAGAAGTGTCAATGAAAAAATTGTAAAGCGACATCAAGAACTCCCGGTACAACTTTCTGTTGCTCAATACGTGCTACATAAAAATGTTTTTCCGAGCGTGAAAGAAGCCCGCAAATGCACGCAAAATTGCCACGCGACTGGCCACTGGAAGTACTTTGCATATATTCATGGACTTCGTTCACACTCGTTTATGTAGCACATATTGAGCAACAGAAAGCTGTGTCGGGACTTTTTCATGTTGCTCTACAATTTCTCATGATACTTTTCCTTCAAGTATATGACAAGCTGATTAATTAATTAGGACTAATTATGCAATTAGGTAAAATGAAAGAAAAAGGTAATCTCAGTATCTCCAAGTGACGGCAAACCGCATTACCTTGGTTATGTCCAGCTACGTGACATTTGCATATTTTAAAACTCTGGCTAAAGTTAGCTGGGACACCCTGTAGATGACTCCATTGCTGTGCTTATCAGCAATGTCTTTTTTTTCTACTACCGTCCATATGGCACAAAATTCAGCTGTGAAGACAGAAGCAAAATGAAGTAATTGAATACTTGATACCGAATTTTGCACCACGGCCACTACGCCTCCCCCCCCCCCCCCTCCAAATTCCTTCTTACATCCATCCGCGCAAAAATCTGTGTAATTCTTACATTTCTTCTGAAGAGTGCGGGACACTTGTATGATGTGCGCTTGTGCATGCGTGTTTCTTTTGTTTTTTGTATATGTGTCAATGTCCAATCGCATTACTGTCTATGTGCCAATTTAGCAACAGAGCACAAGTGCGCCACTTCACTCAGTCGTGAAAGAAGGCAAGTAAGAAGCGAGCCAACCAAGACAAAAGAAAGAAAACTGCGCGAGAAGCATGCAATATATAGAGCACCTGTAAAACAGCGAACAAACAGCAAGTAAGCAAGCAAGCAAGCCCACCAAAGGCGAGAGAGAGAGAGAGAGAGACAATTACGGCCGACCGACCTCTAGGAGGAAGCGCGGGCTCTCGGGCAGGAAGGCGAGTCCCAGCACGGACACGACGGCCGGGAACGAGCAGATCAGCAGAAAGACCCGCCAGCTGCTGAAGTGAAGCCTTCCCAGCCCGAGCAGGTTAGCCCCTGCAGCGGTGCGAGGGGATATAGACGTGTCTACGCGCGGGTCCATCGGCACGAACACGGGATACATTATGCAACGGGGGCAGGGCTGACGGCAAAGGAAGCCTGCGCGCGACGAGGGACACGAGCTGGGGAAATCAATGAAACGCGCGTGGCCTTCGTCGAGGTGGGAAACCGTCGGATAAGGTTTCCCGGTGTTTCCTTTCATAACGGGCTTATCTGATTAGGATAAGGTCAAGCAGGAGACGGGCTCGATCTTCTGAGACGGGCAAAGGCGGCTTTCAATGAAAGCGAGAAGACGGGTGTTGGTGAAGCTTCTGAAGGACACGCTGCAGCCGGCTGGTAGGTTCGGCATGTTACACTCATCGTACGCTCTTTGTTCTTACGCGATGTTTGATATACGCAATGATAACGATGGGGTTACCGACGAAGGTGCCGGACAGACGAAATGCATTATCGTCGCTGTACTCATTGTGTCATCGCAGTAAGCGCATTTTGTGTTACACGTGAAGGAAATGCCGACAGATGCCGAATATTAACTTGTTCGGTACTGCACCCGCCCCTGCAACCTACCAGTGTACTAAGATAGCAGTTTGTGGAAACGATAAACACAAATGATTTATATTGAATTCTTTATTTTAGAATTTTTTCAGGTTCTCCTGCATCTCCCTTTGCGCTATTCATCTATACAAATAATCTTGAAGAGAAAGGCTCGATCTCTGAAAGGTTGCGGGAAACTGGCTGATACCGACGAAACAGTCCTCAGAGCATACTAAGTCGGCACTCGTGCACGCCTATTTTGGCACACTGTATCCTCGTATTCGGTCATCATACCGCACACATTTGCGATTCGATTAGAAACCAAGCTGACGGGACTGCATCCATTTACACTCTTATAATGTCTGAAAGTTACACGAGTGTCAGTACGGTATGCAAAAAAATAAAATAAAGTAAGATCCCAGGCACGCTTTGGAATCCACGTGAAACGGCAAATAAATGCTATAGAACTAAGTGCCCCGCGCAGAATTCTTTATATTTTTCACTTTTGCAACGTCTAACCTCACACAATGTTTAGGTGTATGTACCCGACTGGCCACAACCTTATTATCATGTAATATTTATCTTCATGCACTGCAACTTTCACAAGCGATGCCGAAATGCGAACACCAATCTAAACGAACGCACACTGTGAGTCGTTGAAGCAGGAAGGTCACAATTTATCATGACCCGATGTCTGCGGAAAAACGATTAGAGGAGTTTTCCCGTCGTTTCCTTTTTAAGAAGGCTGGTTAACCTGATTATGATAGGGTAAAGGGGGAGACGAGCTTTTCTTGGACATGTAGCGGTTGCTTTCAATAGAGGCCAGAAGAATTATTATGGTGATGATTATGATGGAACGTAGCGGACGTGGCGATATACCTGTTCTGGGTATGAGTCCCCAGGCCATCACGGACGCGAAGACGCCACCGATGGCCCAGAAGAGAAGCAGCCAGCAGAGATTGCGGCCACGGTGTTTCTTCAGCAGGAACTCGGCGTAGTACGTAAACACGATGGGAATAGAACCACCCACGCTATGGCACAAAAAAGGAAATTAAGGGCAGCGGGGAAGGGGGTGGTAAAGACATAGTAGGAGACAAGAACAAAAGAAGTCAGTTCGATCGTGATCGATACCGCTGAAACATGATGACATACTTGTATGAATCAGCAAAATTGTCTATCAACTTCATGTTCACGGGGAATTTGGCTTTCTTTCGTGTTATTCATCATAACAATTTATCATTTAAGCACAATATCTTTCGTTTTAAGCCATTGCGCGTATAAAATAGCGCTGATCACCAAGATTAAGCACATATTACATTTTATATTGTAAGTTATTTGGGCCATTTATTCCAAAATCATACAAGGAAGTGAAAAGAATATTCGGCAGCATATTACATTCCTGTAACCCGTTAAGGCGAAAGCCTGCCGCACACGTGGTAATGCGTTAAGTTATAGGATCGGAGGGGCCAGACTTCACGCAATACATAACGAGCCGCAGTGTGGAGTAAACGTATGACGCTATAGGTCGACCTCGATCCCCAACGACACACGCGAGCACCTAATGCTCTACCTAAAGTCTCGTTCTTTCTTTCTTTCTTTCTTTCTTTCTTTCTTTCTTTCTTTCTTTCTTTCTTTCTTTCTTTCTTTCTTTCTTTCTTTCTTTCTTTCTTTCTTTCTTTCTTTCTTTCTTTCTTTCTTTCTTTCTTTCTTTCTTTCTTTCTTTCTTTTTCATTCGTTCCTTCTTTCGTCCTTTCTTTGTTTCGATTCTTCGTTCATATTCGGTCATTGCATCTTTGCTTGCTTACTGGGGTATATGGGCCATTCCTGATGGATGGATGGATGGATGCGAAACTTTAATAAGGTCCTGAGGTACGCGACTCAGCGCGCTGCGGGCCGCTCCCACGTTGGGACAGTCAGGCCTTGCCCGACCGCCGCATCGTGGGCCCTCTGGACAGCCCATAGTTGCGCCCCGGCATCGGGGCTCTTGATAGCGGAGAGCCACTTGTCCTCGTTGATTTGTTCTGTGCCTCGTAACGAGGGGCAACGCCAGAGCATATGATCTAGGCTAGCGATGTCATTGCAATGCCTGCAAGAACTAATGATATTTTTTACATCACTGGTTTTTTTCCATCACTGGACTAGACGCTGCTTTTTTCGGGTATGAGCCATTGCAACGAGCTACTTAAGGATTTCACCTTAATACGTGCCAGCCTCCTATATCTCCCATTCTTGCGTGTTTGTATACTTCAACTAAGCGTTCACGTTAATGCCTGTATATGTTATACGATCCGCTGTCTTCTGTAATGTCATACGACATCGATAAATAATAAACGAAGGAACGAACGAATGAGCGAACAGAGAGACAAACAAAGAAACAAATTAATAAATAAGCAAGCAAACAAACAAACAAACACTCTATAAACACAAATGGCTAAGCGAATTCTCATTATACAATCTGCTATTCTATACGCATAGCAGATCGGGTAACATTATTGAGTAGCACTGGGATAAAACAACCTACTGTTCTGAGCAGGTCTCCATTTTCCGTTGAGTTTCCGAGTCTCGTAACAAATATAGACCACAACTAGAACATCAGGAACGTCTCGTGTACAAACCACTTTCAAGGAACTTCAATTTTGGAGAGCCAATTCTTTCAAATTTTCCGTAGAGCTTAAACGGGCCGCGAACGATGTCAAAACACAACAGTGACACAGACACAACGCACACAAGCGTCGTGTGTAAGTTGTGTCTGCGTCGCTGTTGTGTCTTGTTGGTGTCGTTTGCGCTACGCTTATGCTTGTTAGCATGCATGACGTACGAACATGCCCAAAGAGCAACTATAGTCAACTTCTATGCATGCAATCACTGCGTCACATGTTTTCTCTTGAGGAACAAAATTGAAACAATATTTTCTCCGATCATATTGTAGAACCGAATGGCATCATCTTAGTTTTACACAGGAAAGGGGTCGGCAGGTTTTAAACAATTTAGTCGCGCCTGCAAAAATCCGGACGCCTCACCCTTGTAAGAACCCTTTTCAGTGACCATAGGGGCACAGCCCTAAACTGCATGGATCTTGTAATACGCTTTCTGAAGGGTACAGGGACTCACCCGATGCCCGAGCAAAGCCTGGTGACGGTGAAGAGTCCGTAGGTGGGCATAAAGGTGGTGATGACCGAGAACAACGCGTTGGTAAGCAGCGCTGATAGCAGCGTGCGCCGACGACCCATCTTGTCGGCCAGATTGCCCCACAGCAAGCCGCCGATCATCATGCCTATGAAGGAGACGCCTCCTGTAAAGGGAAGTCGATTTAATGCCTGGTTTCAGTTGATTGATTTTTAGTACTGATCGATCCATTTTATTTGTTGATCGATCGACTGTCTCACTCTGAAAGAGAGAAAGAAGAAGGGAAAGGCAGGGAGGCTAATCAGGCGCACGTCCGGTTTGCGTCCCTGCACTGGGGGAGGGGATAATGGGGTGTAAAGAGGGAGAGAGAAAGTCGGAGAGGGCGTACTAGTCAAAAGGCGCACGTGAAAGCGCTCGGGTGAAGGCGTACACGTGATATTGCACACCGACTCTATAGACGGCCACAGGGACCTGTCTGTCGACTATAGAAACTGCAGTAATGTTCTCATCGCTTTCTGCTCTAGCGATGCGCATGACCATTAATTAGTTAATTTTGGGACCTTACGTGCTATAGCTACGACCTCATTATGAAGCACGCCACAGTGGGAGATTCCGGATATGACCACCTGGAGTTCTTTAACGCGCACCAAATGCACTGTACACGGGCGCTCTTGCATTTCGACCCCATCGAGATGCGGCCGTCGTATAGCCGGTATTAGATCACGTGACTTCGTGCCTAGCAGCGCAACGCCGTAGCCGCTAAGCTAGGTGGGCGCGCACGGCCATGGCCCAAAGCCCTTCTCAAAACGGTCTCGAGTCCAGCCGCTTTAATCGCGTCCGGAGAGTGCGGCGCTGGGTGTCGTGGCGAGAACAATGGCACAGAAGGTAATCAAGAGTCTCTTCGATATCGCCAGCGTCGCACATTAGGCGCCTTTCCAATTCAAATGAAGAATGACTGAGCTTTTGCAAATGAAGCTCGGAGCCAAAGGCGACGCAACAATGGCGCATCAGAGTGGGAAATTCGCGATGGCAGTTGTAGCTCCGAGAAAGGATCCAGTGTGCGCGGGAGATCCACTGAGAAATGAGAAGACCATTAACCCTACGTCGTGGTTCGAGCCGGTAAATGAAGTCTCCTTGCAACGTTCGTTCTGCAAAGAGGCATGAGAAATGTTCGGGTTCCTTCATGATCGGGAAGCCTCTTCAGCGAAGTCATCAAGAGCAATGCCAATATATCGAGGCAGGCAGAGTAATATGGCATGCCCTTTACTGCGAGCTTGATGGTAGTTTTCTCTTTATTACACTCTTAACAGCCGCTCGTGAGTCCTGCGACGTGGGGTGAATTGTGAACTCTCAACGGCTGCCTAGAAGTTGCAAAGCATTATCTGCTTAATATGTCCATTTCAACTCCACCTTACCTCTTATAACAAAAGAAAGGAAATAAACTGTGGCGGGCTTCAGAGGCACCTTTACCTTCAAGCGTTCTGCCATAAAATGCACATAAACTGACAAAGAAAGCTTGCGCATAAATTGAAATTACATTATAGGCCAACTCGTGACCAACTACCCGATACATCAATGAAAGAAAAAAGCTAATTAGGCGCTCTCAGTACTCGGTAATTGTTGGATACGATAAATGTAATATCAATCAATTCATTCGATCCTCGACCAGTGGAAGCTTCGTGATATCTTCAGCCCCTTTAATGTATGCATAGAATTTTTCGTACTGGAGCGTCACTCTCAGGCAAGCAGTCAGGCAAAAAACGTTTATACAGATTTCAGGCTAGGCGATCTGATTAAAACGCCCTCAGCTTAAAAGAGGAGGTCGCGTCTTTTCGCAAACAGTGGCTGAACTTGCTTTTACGCCCATGCAGCTTCTGCCTTTAGTGCACTCTGCAACGTTATCAGTCCTTAGATGTTCGCACCACAAGCTTTTTCGTCGCGTCAGTACCTTTAATACACATAGCAGCCGCGGCTTACGAAGAGATGAAACCAATAATTAAGTCATGTTAGCGCTGGCGTCGCCGTCCATGCTCGCCTTTCATCTTGTTCAAATGTCCGCGAAATTAAAGGGAGCCATGAAACTTATTTCCGCTTGGTTGGTTCACCGAAACAGTGAGAGGTTGAGAGAAAGCAAGACACGTTGAAAGGAGGCCGTGGTGGAATCTTAGCGGTGCTAGACAATTTATTTCTTTTGTTACCGTGATACGTAGAATAAAGACAAAATATATATTCTTCCCAGCGGACCTTGTCGAAGGCACTGCGCACACAATGCTGACTTTTGTTCTGCGTGCCAGCTTGTTCACTCGTAAGGTGCCGCTATTTTTTCCGCCTAACTTGAGCTCCTCCGTTACGATACGTGCACTGCATGAACATGGTCAAGGGCTTCTTATGAACAAACTTAGCTGGGTAATGAAAGTTAAATTAGTAAACACGTGATATCTGCACACGGTTCCTTGATAAAGCAAAGCACACAGAGGACGAGCACGACGACGCCCGCAGCAACAGCGCGTACGAATGACTGCGCAGTCATAGTTTACGTAAAAACTACCGGGCAGCACTTTGCGAGAGAAAGGGGTTTAACTAAGGAGGACGCCACTCTTTTTCATACCGTGCGTCTATCACAACTTTTAAACTTCTTTTATGCGAAGCATATTACGAGGGCTCAACCCAGCTCCTCAGGCGCGGCGGTGACCATGAAATCACGTGACACCGTGACGTCACGACAGAGGAGAAGTGGCTTTGGCTCAACTCTTGCAAGACGGGCTGGGTGGGAATCGAACCAGGGTCTCCGGAGTGTGGGACGGAGACGCTACCACTGAGCCACGAGTACAACGCTTCAAAGCGGTACAAAAGCGCCTCTAGTGAATGCGGTGTTGCCTTAGAAACGCGCTGTTTCTAAGGCGTGCGTCTCTTGCTCAGGCGCACATTTCGTTGCCGTGCCGAACGCTGCTTTGCTCGACGCTCACCGCGTCCAATGCGGGACGCGTAGTCGCTGCCCTGTAGCCCATTGTCTTACACCCCTTGGCGGGTCGACGGGAACGCTGTCGCGTTCCACTCTTGAAGGCGAAGAAGTAATGCATGAGTTGTTTCTTCGTCTAGCCGAACCAAATATAGCCAAGCAACAGCAGTTCACCAGGCTAAACAGTGGTTCAACAACTAAAATAAAGGCTAGTATGCTTCGCATCCTGGGCTTAACCTTACCTAAGCCACAGCCATTTTTTTGAACGAAAACACGGCGGACCTAAGTATACCAACTGCTGTTTTAGGAATGAAAGAGTATTAGTATGGTACTATTACGCGGGAGTGCCTTTTATGCGAAGCATATTACGAGGGCTCAACCCAGCTCCTCAGGCGCGGCGGTGACCATGAAATCACGTGACACCGTGACGTCACGACAGAGGAGAAGTGGCTTTGGCTCAACTCTTGCAAGACGGGCTGGGTGGGAATCGAACCAGGGTCTCCGGAGTGTGGGACGGAGACGCTACCACTGAGCCACGAGTACAACGCTTCAAAGCGGTACAAAAGCGCCTCTAGTGAATGCGGTGTTGCCTTAGAAACGCGCTGTTTCTAAGGCGTGCGTCTCTTGCTCAGGCGCACATTTCGTTGCCGCGCCGAACGCTGCTTTGCTCGACGCTCACCGCGTCCAATGCGAGGCGCGTAGTCGCTGCCCTGTAGCCCATTGTCTTACACCCCTTGGCGGGTCGACGGGAACGCTGTCGCGTTCCACTCTTGAAGGCGAAGAAGTAATGCATGAGTTGTTTCTTCGTCTAGCCGAACCAAATATAGCCAAGCAACAGCAGTTCACCAGGCTAAACAGTGGTTCAACAACTAAAATAAAGGCTAGTATGCTTCGCATCCTGGGCTTAACCTTACCTAAGCCACAGCCATTTTTTTACTCAGTAGAATGCTTTCGTTTACTTGTGCGTGTAACTTCGCGAATGTTAGTGATTTTTTATGGCGTTCAGTGATTTTCGGCGTTTATTGACTGTGCTTTTAGCTTTGCTTGCCCTGCGAAGAGCAGTAGCTGACGCCGATAAAGGCGGCAACCCCTTCTTTAGGTTCACTAAAGAAATACTCTGCACCTATTATCGGTCCGTGACAACAACTAGAATTAGGGAAAACACACCTGATGACTGCGATACAAACGAGGACATACCTTTGGCGTGAAGCTAGTTCAGGTAAACCAAGACTCAGCTCTATCAATGATATGCTGGTGACAAAAGGTATATAGGATGAAGCCAGCTGCTAAATTCTCAGTTAAATTGAGTACATCTGTAATTTGACCTCTGACCGACTTTCCAAATTAAGCACTCATGCTTAAGTTTAGGCCTAGTTTAAACAATAAAGCTGAAGGTTTGCGGGGCAGTAGCACATGAATCGTTGCCATGATATGTCACATATTTTGAAAGAGAATAAAATTTTATGCAAATAAAAAGGTCTCTTTCTCTGATGATAATAAGTTAGAGAGGCTGCTGTACTATCCAATAGATAAACGTGTTTGAACAACCTTTCTCGAACAAAAAAATTCTAATTCACGTGAATGCTGCACGAAGCTACAAATGAAACAACAAAGGGTTCCCTCTGTTGCTTCGTCCTAGCATCGGGTGGATTATAAAATTTCCCTTTCATGAACTATCCTCCACCTCGCGGGCTTCCCGAGAAAGGACGAATTTTTATTCAACTGCGAAGCTTTCTATATGAGAAGCGCGTATGGGTTTCCTTTGTAGCTTCATGTTATAAGCCGGGTGGATGTCAGCGTTTCCATTTCGAGAAGCTTTTGTAGTGAGCCCCAATTAGCCTAATTTCTCTTCCTATTACCCACTTCCCCAAAATAGGCCTCCAGATACCATTTAAATATAACATTCTTTCCCTCTCTACTCAGATAAAGGATTTGCTAAATCAGTAGAAATTTTCCAATGTTATTTTGAAGTAAGTATTACAAGTAGGAGAAGTGTAGCGAAGCATCGTGCTAGAGGCAAAATCCCGGCATTTGATGCGTGACAATGTCGCAGCAGTAAATTTTGCTCAAAAAGGCTTCGTAAAGTAAAAAAAAGACAAAAATGTACCAGAAGAAGTAAAAAATACCATTGCACGCAGTGCTAGTAGTATAAAAGCAGTTGAACGAAACGAAAAAGGGAAAAGGAAGACCTACGCAAGAACAACCCATAAAGAACTTCAGGCCTTTTTCAGGCCTGAAGTTCTTTATGGGTTGTTCTTGCCTACGTCTCTCTTTTTTTTTCTTTTTCGTTTCGTTCAACTTCGGCCTGTACTCGTCCTTTAGCCTGTCTCACACAGCAGAAGCGTGCGATAAACTTTTTATTTGCATACTTAGAAAACATCGGTCAACTCGACGAACTTCCACTCTGTCACTCTCATGCACCTTTCACGCGGCGAATTCTGTCACCTCATTGTAGGACGGTGCATACATTGAAGGACTTTACCATTGCCCATGAGTGAGAAAAGTCAGTGCCCAATTATTATTTTTTAGCTTATTCCCTTTTTTGCGCCTCACTCCTTCTCTCTTTCTCTCCCCAAATCCCTTCCCCACGCAGAGTAGCATGTCAGCGATGTATATGCGCCGGCTAAAATCTCTGCCTTTCATTAGAGGGTTCTCTCTCTTTTTCTCCCTCAGGTCTGTACTCACATATGAGGCCGTACGTTAGACTGAGTGCCGGCGAATCGTGAGAGAGAGCGCACTGGGGAACGTACCCGATTTAGGGAAGAAAAATCTCGTGATTTTTAGCTCAGATTAGTGCAA
Organism: Dermacentor albipictus; assembly: GCF_038994185.2. Classification (NCBI taxonomy): domain Eukaryota; kingdom Metazoa; phylum Arthropoda; class Arachnida; order Ixodida; family Ixodidae; genus Dermacentor; species Dermacentor albipictus. The sequence continues at coordinate 139,403,533 of NC_091824.1, forward strand.
ACAGGTGAGTGATAACAGAAGGTGCACAGCTCCGTGGTGCCCTTCGTTGTGCCCGAAGTACCTTGTAAGAAAAAAAAAATGGAATAGATGATGCGAGGCAATTTTACGCAGGCGCGGACGCAGAGAGCGAAGCAGGCGCGTTATAAGCTCGAATGGAGCACATCGTCCATTTTTTTTTTTAGCTTTCGAGGAATTACGCTGAGCGCGCCAGGACAGGTGCGCGCATGAACGCTTCGTCAGCGCTTGAGCGGGTTTGCGAAATAGGGCAAGCACAAAAATAAAATTATCAGTGGAAAGTGAAACCGGTAGGCAGTGAACAGCAAAATCATTTAAGCCTTGGCGCACGTGTGGCCATAAATATGAAAGAAACAAGAAGGATAACCTTGGAGTTGTCGAGCTTACTTTTCAAGTAGGGCGTGCATTCAGATGTGCGCCTGCACGTTCCCTTACTCAGGGTTTTCGGGAAGCGTGCATGAGTGATAAAATCTTTCGTTTTCTTTTTTGTTAACGTATAATGTCAACGCGTGCCTTAATATTATTTCCTCTTGACTACCCATCGGCGCTGTCCCCCCCCCCCTCAACTACCTCCTTCATCTCCATATTCAATCACCTCACCCCCTTTTTCCTCTTTGTACCCAGGAGTCAGATGTTGAGTATTTGCTTTATCTTAGGAAGGCCGGCGGCATACAGGCGTCCACGCAATACAATATTTCGTCTTCCTTATACACTATACGCATGTTGTCATGGATCTGTCAACTTAATTTTTCCCGCTTTCCTTTATTTGTTTTCTTTCCCGCTCTCTTTCTGCAGGTTGTCTTTCGACGACACGCTTCCTGGTCGAAGAGGGCGACCCTTATCGTCAACAACCAATTTGCTCAGTGATTGCGAATGTTACTCAAAGAAACATTTAACGGAAGAAGTAAGTCAGTCTGGATCGCCACGTAACACATTTATTTTACCCTCTATCCATTGATTCAGAGTGAATATACTCCTTATTGGCGCTAGAAAGCGAAGGCCAAACTTGCAACGCGGTGATCTTGACATCCTTGTGACGTCACGTGGCACGTCTTCTCCCACAAAGCTCTTCCCCCCCTGGCCCCACCACTTTCCTCAATTCTTAAACAAGACGCGTGGTTGTCCAAAGAAGTGTGTTGGCGTGCCAGGTTGCGAATGTTTTCTGAAATCATAAAGAGAGACAGAAGAAAAGAAAAAAAGCGTGGAGGTTATTGCTTTGAACGGTGTAAGTTTTACTGCGAGTAAGGATGCATTAGCCAACGCTGTCCCTGCTTCGCACACCTTGAACGAAACTGCAACCATTTTGCCTGTACAATAAGCCACATCGCAGCACCCGATCCGTTTCCAACTAAGCAGTTCGTGTGCTGACTCTTCCGTGCAAACGACATGGTTAGCACAGAAAAAGAAGAGAGAGAGACAGAGAAAGAGAGATAATGATGAATAGCGAGCGGGTCTAGACTATACTGCTTTGACATTCTGAAAGTCTGTTGAGCGAGAGCGAACGCTCGGCCTAGCTCCATGGGAAAGCTCGAAACCTTTCCGGTGCCTCCGCCTACGACCAGTGCTGCAGCGCGAGAAGCCCTTGGCATGTCTGTTCGGCAGGGATTAGAAGAGCCACTGCATCCGGGACTCTCAGTTGAATCGCGGCGCAGTGAGCAGGAACTAAGAGAAAAAAAATTTAAAAAATAAGGGGGGGGGGAACGCAGCAATACGAGTCAATATAATATCGCCAGCGAAACGAAATCCGGAGAACAAGAATCATCGTCAGAAATGAAGCCGCATCGTGAAACAAGGTGGAATACGGGTAGAAATAAAAATGGGCAGGAAAAACATTCGGGTCGGATGAGTAGCTCGAGGACAGAGTGACACGAAGAACACAAAGAGAGTACGATATCCGATGCGCATCGAGCAGAAAATGAGATTGTTCCGAGCGTATCCTCATCGCCCATGTACACCGACCGAGCTAAAGCATGGATCTAGGAAGAGGGAGGACAAAGAAGCATGTGCAAAGGCAGAAGTTAGAGAGCGAGAGAGAAAGGAGCATGTGATGCACACGTAGTGGGATCCATGCGGACTAGAAAATGATCAAAGCAGTTGAGACCGGCAGAAGAAACAGAGCATCACCGGAGCAGCGTTCGAGACCATGAATCCGGAGTAGTGCGCGCGACTCGAACTCGGGAAATAAGAACAGAAAAAAAAGGGGGGGGGGGGAGCAACTAGGGCAGCGAATGCAGTCAGATCCACGGGATACAAGCAATAGCGGAGCAGCGGTTCAATCGGAGAAGGCGTTTCCGGTTGACTAGAAGGCCTGAGAGCGATGGCAGAGTCGGTCCTGTCCTTTGGTGCTGAAGGTAAGAAAAGAGTGAAGAGCTAATTCCAGCCTGTGCTGCTGCGTGCAGAGTGGCCAGCCGGCCGTCCGGTATAATTATGGCTCGCGTGACTCCCCCCGACGTCCTCCCCATTTCCACTCCTATTGCGCCAGAACCCTCCCAGGGGCTCATACTGGCGCAGCTGTAATCAGCGGTAAGGTCAACCTCGTCGTATCCATCAAGGAACTGCCGCAGAACGACGCATCATAGGAAAAGAAAAGTAACAAGCAAGCAAGAAAAGGTACGTTTGTACGTTTGTGTGCGAAAGTAGAGGCTTGGGGCGGGAAGTGAGGACGAGTAGTGGGGAAGGGGGGGGGGGGAAGACTTAGTTTTGAGCGGGAAATATGAAAGGACGGTCCGCTGATCACAGATATAAAACTGGCGATCGGCGGTGCGATCACGCGTAAATCACGCCTGCTCAGGCTGCAAAAGATGGCGCGCGCTTACGTGGGCCTCGCGTGCGCACTAACGAAGTGATACGAAGAGCAGGAAACACAGAAAAAATAAAGAAAATTCGAACGGAGGTGGATGCAGAAGTGTCCGTTCAAAGGAAAATTAGCAAAAGAAACTAAAGGTAACCGTATGAAAAGCGATAGTATAGATATAAAAGCAGTGAAGACGGATATCTCTCGTTTCGTCCTGGGCTGTTTTCAGACCCTGGCTGATCGTTTGGGAAGGCGAACTTGTGAGTAGAGGTCGTGAAAAAAGGGAACGAGAAGGAAAGAGGGGAGGCTTACGCCAGACGAGCTCTTAAGGCTTGTGTGTGGCTGGCAATGTTTCCTGGGCTCGGGCAGATTTATGTAACGGCAGGGCCCGGGTCCGAAGAGCTCTCCTTTGAGCTGTTGCTGATGCTGGTGCTTATTTTGCTTTCTTTTTTCTGGTGCTTAGAGAATTCGAAGCACCAGTAAAGACAGCAGCTCAGCTGATGTCTTTACGTTACAAAACAAAAGCAGAAAAGTCAGTGAAGAAAGTTCGCGTACAGGGACAGACTCCTTTCGGGTCTACACAAGAGGACAGGAACTTAGCGCCGAAATGGCTCATTGACTAGCAGGGTTAGTTAGCTGGCTTCGATTTAAGGATAAATTGAACAACGAAATAGTTTCTGGAAGCTTCGCCATTCGAAGCTCAAAGCTGACCGGTGTGTTACAAGCTTGCGATCCAAGCCAGAAAGAGAAAGGCGCGTGATAGAAGTACAAGTGACTTGCTCACTTCCAGAATTAGTCTTTCGTTTACATATCATGAGAAGCCAACGAACAAAGACACGAGTCCTTCATGTTTTTGTTTGTTGACGTCTCATGATATGACTAATAAAGATCGGCCCCCATGGTTAACTCGTTCTTCTCGTTCTTACATAACGAGGATCTCGAATCCGGCAACATTGATGCCTTCAGGTAGCATGTGCGGGTTTATTGACCAGTTGCCTTCACCCAGAAAGATCACGTACTCGCGACGCCTGCGGCAGAAAGGGTGTTCCACACCCGCCGGCAAGTTTTGTGGGTGGTGGTGCTGGTTAACAGTCCCAAGGTTAGTTCTAGTAGTAACACATAAATACCCAAGAAAGTGGATTTGGTAACCGCGCTGCGGTAGCTCAATTGGTTCACACGTAATGCGAAAACGCTGGTTCGTTCCCCACCTTCGGCAAGTTGTTTTTTCATCCACTTTCATAGGTATCAATTTATCATTTCTTTAATTCAATTAGTAATTACAAGTAATTTCCCCTATGTTTTCCTTCGTGCCTTTGTTTGTTTGCTTCTCATGATATGGTTAATAAAAATCGGGCCCCTGGGTTAACCCCCTTTCTTCTTGTTCTTTCATTTACATGACCGATATTCACCCTGCAGCGTGTGCTTTCTTATTATCTTTCTGACATCAGTAGTTGCTTTGCCACGTGGGAAGAACGAAGGAAACACGATTCAAGCGAAGTCGCAGTAGTGTTTCACCGGCAGTTCTGACGGCAAAAGTTTTTTATTCCTTTTTGGGACTTCTGATAATATTAAGCAAGCTGTCGTAAGCTGAATCATTTATCAGAGGTGCTAAGCACATCTAAACGATCGTGCAGAAAAATTGTGCAGATGTAGTCTTGAAAGGCTGCGACAGTTCATACACTGAGCGCCGTTCTTGTGCGGTCATATATGATGCCAGGTCATGCACGGGTAATTGGGAACAACGTTGCCCACGACGCTGCCCGAGCGAAGTACCAGCAGGGAGAGCCACTTGCGTCACACATCTCTCTCCGACAACAAATCCCCGAAGAGACCGAAATAAAACTACGCCCCCCGAAACCAGAACCAGGTCAAGAAAGAAGTTTCCCCATACGAGCAAACGGGAGATCGAATGATTACTCACGGAAAAATCGCTGCTACTGACAAATCATTAAACAAACATCACGAAACCGCATGGAGACTTCTACAAACAAGCAACTTTTCCTACACCACTACTCATGCACCGAATACACCTAGAAGTATGCTCATCACACTGTAAGACATGCAATGTACCACGTACAGACCTTCATCGCATTACATAGGCATGCCCATCAGCTCCAAATAATATCAGACACAGCATAAATAACAATGCTAAAATAAAAACCGCTGAGCAGTGGAAGGCTATACTGCTCAGTGAATGCCCAGAAGATCAGCTCCGGGTTGTCCGGCTGGCAGAGGACGCCACTACGGTTCAAGGCCTGGCCTGCGTCTGACAGTATACGAGGCTAGCCTACCGGCCCCTCTGTTCCTTTTTCGAATAAAGCAGGGGGCTTTTCAATAAAGATGTTTTATCTCCCTCTCTCTCTCCCTCTGTGATGCCACCAAAGTTGTCACGTAGTCATAGATGACGTTTACCGAGCCATCCTTTACGTGCGTCGTCCATGCAGAGCTCGCGTTCGGCCGACGGGAGCACGTATGCGATGACCATTATCTCGATGGAGTCCGCGGCCAGCGCCAGTCCACAGACCAAGAACACCAGCCATTGGAACAGGCCTTCACCAGCCTGTGAGTGAAGCAGGTGAACAATTTGATTTCTTCGTAATCTTTAGAGATTCTATTAAAATCATTGTGCCACCTATTCCTGTTAACATAAGCTGGACGCTAAAGAGTCTGTTCACATGGGAAGCTTATCAGTTCATAGATGTACTGAACGTAGTACATAATACAACAATTTTTTGAACACCCGAAAATACAGCAAGAACTAATAGTTAAATTCGAACTGGGAGTAAAGAGCACTCAGATTAAACAGTAGCTCACCGGCTATCACGTATACACGCGCTGCGACAATAACAACACACATAAATTACTAAAAAAAGTAACACTTGTATTCCCAGCAAAAAAAAAAAACTATATATATGGAAGCCTGCACATGCCTAAAAGCCACAGTGAAACAATGTTATCAGAAGCACAACTGACTGTAGTCCATCACAGACGGGGCCACTAGCAAGCGAAACCTCGGAGAGGTAATTCTGTACATATACATATATAGCGTGCATCGATGCACGCGCTACCTACAAGTGCTGTGGGGTGCCCCTCACCGGCTGCTGGGCAAACTACTGTCCGTGGAGTGGCTCAGCCCAAGATGTGGTGTGCGCGCTCGGTAAGCCCAACGGTCAGAGCTGGCCTGGCTTCGCTGGGAGGAAGATTCAACTTTGACTGTTTATGATCCCGCCGTCTTTATTTAGGGGTCACAGTCGTGTTCGGGAACCCGCAGTCCCCAAAACTGGCTCAAACGTGGGGCCTTCCTGCGCCTCGGGTACTAACTGGTTCTTCCAGCAGTCGGCGAGAGGTTCCCCACAGTGCTCACCTGCGCAATGGCATCCTCGTGGAACTGCGACAGGAGCGGTACGTCTGTGTCGACGTAGTCGGTCTCCCGGATGGCCGGTGTCGGCCTGGCGTCCTCGGTGTACGATCCGGGGTTCTCGCGGCCGACCAGGGACGCGGACTCGGAGTCCTCGTCCCTCTTCATGGCGGCCGCAACCAGCGCGACGGCTTAACCCCCGCAGGGACGGGACGCCGCTCCGGCCCCCTTCGACAGGGGCCAAGCGGCACGCCCGCGCGCTGTCCCTTCACGAGACCCTCCGAGGAGACCTCTGATCAGCTGATTGTTGAAGAACGGTTTCAAAGCAGGAATCCCTCATCGAACCTGTGGAACAAGCAGAGAAACAAATTTAGTGATCGTCATCACCATCACGATCACTTTTATCCCCGATTGATTTATAGAGCTAGATTTGTTTGGCACTCTGAATTTTTAAGACATCAGCTTTTCTGAGCTCGTTCCTCAATTCCACGCCATCATCGTCAGCGTCGCCATCCGCTGTGTCCGCGTTATAACCTCTTTAACCATTAGTACTATCACTTGAGTCATGTCTGTGTGCATAACACGACCAGCTCGTTAGGTAGCCGACAGTCATTGACTGTCGATAGTAATACGTTAGCACTGAATCAATATAGAGACAACGTATTGACACCGTCGAAACGAGTTATGTAAGATGCGCGTGCTGCAGTTAGACTACTCGCAGACAACTTTCTGTGGCAATGAAGAAAAAGCTACGGAGGCAAAGTGCGCGCATGTGAGAGCGCTTCTGAAAAGAGTCCCATGCTTTCATCCACGTTAGGTTAAGCTGGGGAAGAGAAAACATAAACACCTTATTAGCAACAGTTAAATAAGATAAAACACACGACTGAATGTAAATACTTATTTTGCGGCTTTCCCATCCGCGTCTAGGCAAACGCGAAACCGTCGCACGTGAAGCTGCGTCGATTCAGCGTCTGTTTCGAGCAAACAAAAGCACTCTAAACGCTGGCGGACTACCTGGCGCTATAACACTTGCGCAGAAGCTCAGGCCCCGTAGCTCTCCCTTCATTGACACAGGAAGGTGTCTACGAGTACACTCTTTCTCCCTTCCCTAAGAATACTCAGCGCCATCTAGCGTCGCCACCGCGAAGCCTGCGCATGGACTCCGAAATTCATGGCACACCGACGGGTGCGAACGCTGAGAAACGCGTCATGCGGTCAACCATTCTCCTCTCTCGCGCTTCTTTCTGTACATGCTGCGCCATTTAGTAGCGCTGCCGAGAAGTCCGCGCGCGGTCTCCGCGCGGACTTCTCCCCGAAGTTCACCGCGAGTATCTGTGAAGCACTAAAATGGACCGAAACCATGCTAATTTTTTTTCTGCACCACGATACTCTGCCGAGGTTATACATAGCAACCAGAGACGAGCGAAATGCGCCAATCTCAAAGGTAACGTGCTGTACACAAAAAAAAGATAAGGAAAAAAAAGAGGAAAAAAATTCGCAGAGCTGCTTTAAGCCGGGCGGGTAAGTCCTGACTTCGTACCGCAGATACGAAGTTGTGCTTAGGCGTCTCCTCACCGCCGCTGAGAAAGACCTTGTTCGCGCCGCGCCTTGTGTTTCACGACTCGGTGTTTGCTAACCGCCCGCTAGCGCTGAACCGTTCCCGTGTTAACGGACGCGCACCAGGCGCGCAAGGGTATAGCTAACTGCTTTTGTCAAGTTTTACTCACATGCAGCCTTTTCGTAGCCAACTGAGGCTTCGGCTATGGACGTAGACGACTTCCGCCTCGCTTGCTCGCGTGCATACAAGCGCACTTGCCCACGCGTGTGGACTCGACGACGCGCACGGAGTGTAAAGTCTGCGATTACAGTTCTGTTTACAATGCCCACACGCTTAAGTTACCTGTACACCGCTGGCATAACTACGCAAAAACGACACGGTCGAGAAAATAAAAGAAGAGAGAGAGAGAGAGAGAAAATGGAAAGAGGTAGGTGAATTGAAAGCGATGGCTTCGGTAAGCCCGGGTTGGCTTCGAAGCCTCAACGGTTCTCAACGGCCCGTCAAAAGAAAGTGCGCGGTGGCGTCAAAGCGGTTTGCTTGCGCAAATAAATGCACGCGCGTGGCACGATGGGCCACTCACGCGCCAGTCGTAAAAAGGCGGCGCTGTTATAGCATAACGCTGGACCATGACGATCGGCGCGGCCCCCTTTAGGCAAAAGAGGGAGGTGCCTTTCTTTTTTTTCGTAAGCACATAAAACACAACATCGCCTTTCCCCTCTTCCAGTTTTTTTTATAGCACTCGTACACAGGAGTCATAAAACGTGGTTCCTCCGACCAGCAGCAGCGGACGGGGAAGTGAAAACAAGAGAGCGGAATTGGGACGATAAGAGAACGTACAGAGAGAAATGTAAAAAGGAGAAAAGGGAAAAAAGGAGTAGGGGATAGATAGGGTATGGAAGGATGGAGGTGATAAGAAAACAGAATGCAGTGACGAATCAAAAGGCCACTGCAAAAAAAGAAAAAAAAACTCTTAAACAACCATCCTGTGCACGACTAGGGATAAACAGAGCGTTCTGTCCCTGCCAACGTTTCTATTTGCACTGCTGCTTTTCTTGCTCTCAAATGTGGTTATGTCTGCTGAACAAAAGGGCGCTCTTATTCGTTGTATCAAAGTTCCTATTTACATTATTGCTTTGCACTTTTACATTATATTATTTCTAGAAAGGCGGTGTGCTGGAAGAGCTCGTTTTCTATTCTTTTAACGGTATCCCTTTGTGGGTAACATTCACGCTTCCTTACAAAAGCTGCCTGTTTATTTCAAAGTGCGCAAGAGTATGTAGGACGTTCAAGTGTATATTGCTCGCATAAAGCGAGGCAAGGAGCAGCTGGTACCACATCATTGCGCCATCTTTTTTTTAATATTATATGAATAAAACAGGAACAAATCATATCTGGGGAAGAAATTGGGGAAATGAGAAGGGTTATGAAATTAAGGAGAATGGGAACGCTAAATAGGGGCGAGATGAGTGACAGTGACAGGAAATAGGAGAGACAAAGTTAGTTGAAGGGAAGATGAAGGAAGAAAGGGAAGTCAGAACATATGAGACGTAAAGGAAACAAATAATAAGTGAAGGAAAGGAAAGGTTAGAAAGATTGCGTGCAGAAAAGGCAGTGACGACAACGGGCCGCTGTTCTGTTGGCCGCTCACCAGGGCTGTGCATTTCCCGCACACTTCCGTCGAAGCTTGCGGCAATCGCAGAGACTGGTTGCTAGCAGGAAATATTAGGGGTCCTGCTAGATGCTTCCCAAAGAGCAATATTTGTAGTCTTAATCGAGCTTCTAGACCTTCCTCGTTACAACAAAAGCTTTTTTCGCTTGCTGCGTCGACGAAATTTCCTGTTTGGGATTGTGAAGATGCTACGAAAACGAGAGTTATACGCGGTGGTGTTCTCCTGCACAAATATGTATGAGTATCCGCCTAAGGCTGTAATAATAAAGGAGAAAAAGAAAAAGAAAAAGAAGAAATCTGGCAGAGTTCGATGTTGTCCACGTACGAATACTGAGTGTCCCTATTAACTCTCTCACAAGACAGGCAGGGATATTTACATAGAGAAATAGAGAAATAAATAGATTGAAAGCAAGAGTTTGAACTATTAAATAGGAATTTTAAAAAAAGAAACCCGAATTCATTCACAACGATCTGGAAGCAACGAAGAAAAAAGAAACATTTTGCGAAAGCTGCCTGAACTTTATTATCGAGAATACAAGCCCTTGTGAACACTGACAAAATTGTTAGACGCCAATTTCTTTGCACGAATAAACATGCTTGCTGCTTTTCTAATAATGCTCGCGCCAGAGTGAATATCTCTTTTCGTTTGATGGAAAATATCGGACTGAACCAAATGTGCCACAAACATTCATATTTGCCATTAACTAGAACAAAAAATGGGAATTTTTTACTTGGACATGAACGACGTTTATCTTTTAAGCAAGCACGATTTGAACTGAATTTTTTTCTACTTCGTGACGACTTAATGTATGCAGCAAATAACGCCAATGTGTCTGTCTTCGCTAGTGCTGTGTGTGGTGGTACACTTAAAATACATAGAAAATAGGTAGGAAAATATTCCGCTGCATCCAAGAAGGTGATAATTTACTCTCTCGCTTCTTGTTATTACGCGACATTTAGCCCACAAGTGCAGTTTAATAATTGAGTGAAACTTACCGCAACAATGTATTTGAGCTCCTGCCTGAATACCATTTATAAAAATATTTCTGGGCTACTGAGTTACCTACAACAGCATTTTAATATCAAGAGCATCTTCAAACTATATAACTCTAAATTGTGAGCATCATTTGAGTTACATGAAATTTCGTTGCAGTTTGATTAGTTGCCTTGCAACATATTGTAGTATATCAAAGAGGTGCGAGCAGGCAAGGGATACTTATTGGGATACTTATTTCTAGAATAAGCACTCCATGGTATCATTCTGTGTCTTTGAAACCTTTCTGGAGTCCATAGATATAACTATGGCCCCCGATAAATCTGAAATTATCAAAATTTTATAGCATACAAAATACGGTCAGTGTGCACCACAACCGGTCGTATTACCGTAAGGTTGTTACCCTTTCGAGTTTGAAATAGAAAATTGGTTTTGCTTCTCTCCGCAAGAAGATTCTTGTTGGCAATTTTTGTTTTCTTTCTCTGCTTTATAGCGTCACCATCATTCCGTGTGAGCGACGGCCTTCCCCCTCTCTCCCTGCTTGAGCCACAAGTAATTTTCCTCGATGAAAAAAATTGAATAACAATTTTCCGGGTCACTGCAGTAAGGTCTCATTACTTGTGCGTCAGTACCGGTTATAGAAGCAATTCGAACCACGCGCAGCAACCCAGCATTTCTTTTTTCTTTACATGTACACAAAAGCTTTATTGCCTAAGCCTAAACTGCTCACAGAAGGCATGCAACGCGCTTTCATGTGCCACTTATTCCTTGCAATCTTATTCGTTTTATCTTTCGTTGCCCACTGACATGCATATAACTAAGGAGATCCCATCCTCATAAAAACGAGCTCAGCGATCCCTTTATGCACGAACACAAGTTGTAGTTGGCGTATACTCCGAATGCAAATAACTCTCAACGCACGTGGCATTGACAACGTCGCTGTTATTCAAGAAGGCTACCTCTCGTAGCCATACGAGACACCGCCTAGCACACTTTATCTTGTTTCACTTTTACTTGCCTTCCCTTCATTCCTTTTTTTTCTGGCCGTGACGCAGGCAATTGCTGTGTCTCAGCGGCACTGGACGTCACTAGAGATCCGGGCACGGTCGCCTAAATAGACGAACTACGCAAGCCGGAGTTGCGTAAGCTGTCTGCTGCACGGTCGCGAAGAATCGATTGACCCGCGCTGCTTCTGCTCCGAGGGAAGCCGTTTTATTGAATCTCGCCTCGGCCCCGCGCTACGCAATTGTCGCGCTTAACGTGGGATTTCCCGTTTCTCCTACGCAAGGTTTGAGTACGGGCTAGTTGGTATTCCATGGTATAAATCGTCACTTACAGCGCATGCATAGACGGAGGACAAAAAAGGACGACGTAGACAAGCGCTGACGGCAGACGGCACGCAGACGCAGACGCAGACGGCACGCGAAGTTTCGTATACATACTACCAGAACACTCGTCAAAATTGTAGCTAAAATTGACAAAGTTATACATACAGATGAAAAACAAAAGAAAGGAAAGGTGGATATGCCTCGAAGAGCCGTAAAATGAAGTCATATAAGGGTGAGTGAGAGTAGACGCACAGGCCAGAACGTGTAGACAGACGAATAGAGGAAAAGAGCAACGATTCCTCGATTGCCTTGGGATGTGTAATCGCACCCACCGTGGTTGCTTCGTGGCTTCGGTGTGGCGCTGCTAAGCACAAGGTCGCAGGAACACCCGTGGTACTTAGATTTAGGTGCACGTCAAAGAACCCCAAGTGGTCAAAATCAATCGGGAGTCTCCCACTACGGCGTGCCTCATAATCATATCGTGGTGTTGGTACGTAAAAACTTCTAATTGAATTGATGTGCAATAGCGAGCAAAATTATACGAACCAGTGTTTCGGCGACAAAACCAATTTCGTTCACTGCTTACGCAGGTATCACGACATTTCGGACTGCCGTCCAAACTCGGCATTGCGAAATGGAAAGTGCGCAATGCGAAGTTTCAGTTTTTGTGCTTGAGTTACGAATAAATTAAGTTTTTCTGACGAGTATTTTTTTTTCGATGGATAGCCAAAATATAACAATTACACATGAGCGGAATGACGCAAATACAAGCGTGAACAGAAGTGTAACAGGTCCAAGCAAAAATCGATACGTCAATCGGAAACTCAGTATGGTTACGCAACTGAGAAGGAAGAAAAAGAACTGGAATTCGAAGATCAAAGTGATGAACCACGTATATAGCTGCGACTGATCCACGACTGCGACCAATGATGAAACTTCTCAAACAGAAGACGAGAAAACGTGACTTAAGATGTGGTGCAATATTCTACGTTTTCTTTACTACCATGCTATGACCTCTATATCCCTGGAGCTAGCAGTACAGAAACAGAAAGTGACGTAGCACAAGTCTTGATCATAATGGCTCTGCATACGGTTGTGAGTTACCTGCGGAGTGCGTGGGGCCGGAGGAATTTCTTTTTCGCCTGTTTTAATGCTGAATGCGGCAATAGTGACATCGTAAAGCACATTTGTATTTTGCTTATGTCACGGAGGGAAAAGTTTAGCACTGCCTGTGTAATCTCAACACAGTGGTCTGCCAAGAACGACACCTTAAAAATCGATTAAGAGACTTAGATGGGCTAGTTGGTTGCTGCCTCGACGGAACATGGTTATAACGGTGTGATTTAAGGACAGGACACAGAAAGAATGCACACGGGACAGTCGCCGACTTCAATTGAGCTTTACTGCGGAAAAATTACACGGATATCAGTTGCTGCGCAGAAACAATACAAACAATATTACCACAGTTCATTTTGTCAGCACAAAAGCACATCATCCTGTCTCACTTCCCTACTTAAAGTCCTGATCTGCGCAAGATTAAAGACGCATTTCGGACCACGCTATAACACATTCTACGCTCTTCACATCCGTGGACTTCGATACTTCTTGTGCAAATATATCTCTTGTTTTCTCGCTAAATTAAGTGACGCGCCGAATGCAACCTTCTTTTTTTTGATACAAAATGCATCAAACAATTCCCCTGTCTTTTCTAACCTTGAAACTTCCGAGCACACAGGTCGGTGACTGTCCTGTGTGCATTCTTTCTGTGTCCTGTCCTCAAATCGTGCCGTTATAACTATGCTCCATCAAACCTTTAAAAGCATGTCATCTGCATCTTTTATGTCGAAAAGGTCCTCGCAATATTTCTCCTTTGGCACTGGAATTGCGCTGCAGGGAATACTGAAGCAGAAATTATTGGCTGTTTTCTATGAAAACGGGTTTATAACCCGGTAATATACGAGATTATAAACACGGCTGCTATTTAGTAGTGCCGTAATGGAGAGGACTCCCGATGATGTGTGACTACCCGAAATTATTTAACGTGCACAGAAAGCACGGTTTATGGGGCTGCCCCCATCGGACGATACAATGCATTCACTCTTTTCTATTAACAGTGCAGATCGTTTACTAAATGTTTTTGGACGATACATTTTTTTTTCGACTGCTGCAGGGTGGCACGAGACACCTGATTTCATGACAAGTTTCTTCTTATGCGCTGTGCACAAAGGTGAATATACAGAAAACCTTAGTTATAACAAATTCATTGGGACAGGAAATGGTGTTTTTTTTTTTATAGGCAGTAGTTCAATAAGCGCAGATCCATTAAAAGAGCCAAAGTAGCGTGAGCCGTACGGCGACGGCGTGGTAGCTCGCAAATGTATATTGAAATAAAAGTCGCGCTCAGTAGAGAGCCGACACGCCAGTGGCGAAATTCTTCTGACGTCCATGAACAGCTATCTTGTGCGTTGGCTATCATGACGTAACAGCAGTTAGACCCGAGGAGCACTGCTTGTAGGCACGAAAGAAACCGCAAAACCTTATTGTTGATTCTGCACCGAGTGGCCTCCTGCAGATTTCCCGCTTAGCACGAAGTGCGAATAGACCGGTCGCCGCAGCGCTCCGAAGAATATTTTCTAAAACGCGTGCCCTACCGCGCGGACCACGAGAAACTTCGAATCACACGATAGTTCGAATAAAGCGATATTGCTATAACGCGGGCTGAGTGTATGTTAATAAATTAAGAAAAATAACGCCTCTTGTGTAACACACTGCAGGGGCCCTCGAGGAAATAAAACTAAAACACACTCTCCGTTCGGGTCTCTATGTTCAGTCGCTTCGTGCGTTCTTGCACTTAATGGCTAACTCGCTCGCATCGCGCAAATATACGGTCATCTCTCCAGTCCGCGCTGGAATATAAAGGCGCAGCAGTATCGCGAGCGGGTCGAGCTCTCCAACAGAGCCGCAATTGCTCGCACGAGCCGTGGAGCGCTCCCTAATTTCCCCACGAGGAATGGGAATGCACGTCATGCGCGCGCAGAATGCAGACGGTCATCCGCGTATAACATTAGTTTCGTTCGAACGAGGCGGCGGCGGGCGCGGGAAGGGGACGACCGTCTTTTTCGCTGCAGCTCCCTCGGCCGAACGGTGATACGGCCCGGCAGGAGAGCCCATCGGGCGCGCGATCGACGTCGTTTCTCGCTGGGCTCCCGTCTCTAATGGTTTCTGGCCAGAGTCGGGCGCGCCGCCGTTTACGTCGACGATAACGTCCAGCCCGAAGCAATCCAGCTAAGCCAGCGGCGGCAAAGCGTTGCGTAAGCTGAATGCGCCAGGACAGGACGACTCGGGCTGGAGGGGGGCGCGCTCGTCGCCGTATCGTGTATCGTGAAAGATCATGGCGTAAAAGACACCCAGAGATGATCTCAGAAAAAGAAAAAAGCTAGGCTGTTACATTTTAGAAGCAAAGTAAGCGAACCGAGAAAAACCGTGCGCATAATGACTATGCGCACGTAACCTCGGGATAAATCGAGCGTATCGAGCTAAACGTTAACATTGATTTCAATGGGCACTGCTGGTGAGCTTGCGTTCCGTTACAGCCTCGTGGAAGAGCTTGCCGTAAAGCGCTTTTGCGATAAAAATGTCTTGTCACTTCTTGTCCCCTCGGTTTTGCCATTGTTTCAGCTGAGAAACTGAACCATTGCAGCGGCAGTCCATGGGCCAAGTACGCGCTGTAACACGTGGGCCTGCGCGTCTCAGGCAACTAAGACACCTCTATCCTTCTTGCTAGACACTGCGTATCATTTCATTTCTTATTATTCCCTGCCGAAGTGGCATGTTAGGCGTGCCTATAGCTCTTCAGGATGCAACAAAGGTGTCCCTATGTATGTATATATACAAGGTGTCCCACTGCAGCTAAATTTAGCAAGAGTTTAAAAGTATGTAAATGCCACGTAGCTGGACAGAACAAAGGCAATGTTGCTTGCCGTCGCTTAGAGACACTCAACTCAAATTATCTTTGTTCATTCCATCTAACTAGATAATTAGACTTAATCAATTAACCAACTTCTCAGATATCATAATTAGATTAAAAGTGTCACTGAGAAAATTGTAGAGCGACACGAAAAATTCCGAAACAGCTTTCTGTTGCTCAATACGTGCTATATATATAAGCGTTCTTTCGAGCGTGAAAAAGGCCCACAAACACAGGCAAAATTGCCACGCGACTGGCCGCTCGAGGCACTTTGCGTGTATTCGCGGGCTTCTTTCAATCTCGGAAAAACACGTTATGTGGCTCGTATTGAGGAACAAAAGGCTGTATCGCGAGTTTTTCGCGTCGCTCTACAATTTTCTCAGTGACACTTTTAATCAAATTATGACATTTGAGAAGCTGGTTAATTAGTTAAGACGAATAGACGAATAGTCTAGTATCTCCAAGCGACGGCAGACAATATTACCTTTGTTCTGTCCAGATACATGGCATTCGCATATTTTTAAACTCTGGTTGAAATATATATATACATATATATATATATATATATATATATATATATATATATATATATATATATATATATATATATATATATATATATATATATATATATATATATATATATATATATGGACACCTTTATTGCGTGCTTCTACTTCGTCCTCATCAATTTGTGAGAGCTGCACAACAATACATCACGAATTAAAACGTTACTTCAGGGCGCACGGACATCCAATTTTACAAGATTGAAGAAAGAATATAAACTAAACATAATGACAAAGGCGATTCGCTGCAAACGAAGAAATAAAGGCAAGAAAAGAAGAGAAAGAAAATTAAGAAATGGTCAATCGTATTTCGCGTACACGTCCATACTTATAAAATATTAGTTTACTGTACTCAAAACTGTTCTTTCAAGGCGACTAACTGGCCATGGTCAAAATATTGTCCCAAGGCACAATGGACAATTTCCTAAACCCCAAAGATTAAAGTACATATGTTGCCTCTCCTTTCCAGAGGAGCGCTCAATACACGGCAACCCTCCCTGAGCGGCAACTTTCTGCAGCTGCTGGCAGGCGGTGAGACAAGTTTATGCTATAGCGCCGTCGTGGCAGCAGCCTGCATACCCACAAACAAACGCAACCTTACATTTATTTTTTCTTTAAATCTAGGCAATGCACTGTGCCAAGTTTTACACTGAACGACGCAGACTGAAAAACCCGATCTTTCTGCGAAATTTGGCCAACAACAGTACAGCGTTATAAGCGCAAAATCTTTTTTCAAACATTTCAAGCGATATATACACGTCTGTGTATTACTTGGAACTTACGCGTTAAAGACAACCAGAATGCTAGTTCGCTTCCCGAGGTCTACGGGCCTGAGAGAGCGACTGGGATAATGATGTCCGTTGCGTCAGAATTTTGTTCGCAGACATATCCTTCGCCATTCGTCTTTACACCTTCCTATATATAGCGAAGTTTGCCTTGACTGTTCCTCCCACCATGCGATTTTGGGCCGCTGTCTGGTTATGTGTGGCGCGGGTTATATTCCCGAACAGACAACTTAGGTGAGCGGCCATGTGACACCGGGTATGATCCCGGACAAACCACGTGGGAGACACTTATTATGTGAACATTACTTGGCCAATCCCCCAGAACGGCGGCAGGCTTTTGCGCACAAGTTAGAGAATGAAGACAAGGGACTCAAGGAACACAAGCGCACAATGGGTTAGTGTCACGTGATAGGTGTCCGAATCGAGTATACGTACGAGAGGCAAGAAGTGTAGTTGGCAACAGTGAAGTGAAAAAAGTCGGCAAACAGAAGCCGCTGAGAGAGGGAGAGAGGGAGAGCAAGGACAGGAAAGGCAGGGAGGTCAACCAGAAGAGTATCCGGTTAGCTACCCTACACTGGGGGTGGGGGAAAGGGGAATAGAAAGAAGAAGAAAGGGAGGAAGCCGCTGAGTGGGGAGCAAGAAGTGAACGGAACAAAAGCGGGACGAAGGCATGCACTGAGGGAGGGGCGTTGAGCTAGATAAAAGTGAAAATGAAAGAGAGGTACAGTCATTTCAACAAACATCAAAGATAGCTTCGCTTATCACCGATGCCGATTTTTTTTTTGAAATTCTCTTTTCGTTGTCCCCCTCCCCCCTCCTTATAGGGTAGCAATCTGGCCTTTACTATTACTATTTTTTTGTCAACCTCCTGTTTTTTTCATACGTTTGCATCTCTCTAAGTAAAGGTTTACGTTCTTTCAAGGACAACCAGTTTTTTTTTATGAGAGAAGCTTCTTTTATTTTCTGAGATGCCATCCACGTCAAAGTAAGGTGGTATCAAACTAGACGTCCCCTGTTTACCGACAGCAATCTGAGAGAAGCGCGTGTCATTCATGCGGCTAAGACGCCATCTATACCCAGAAATGAGCAGCATATCGTATATACGAGCCCACAGAGCCTTATTGCATACTCTACAAGGTTACACTTGCAGCCGCGAATCGGTCATTTTGGAAAGTCAGAGATGCGAAAGCGCATAGCCTTTTACGCACCTACGCGGCTAAAGAAAAAATGAAAAAAAAAATCAAACTAAAGTACCACTATAGCATCTTCTCCGAACTGCGAGATACTGCACAGTACTGTACGTGGCGCGTTTAATAACCGGCAACGTCGCTTCGGGGCGTGTTACCGCTAAACGCATAGAAAGAGCAAAAAAAGAAGGCGGCACCAAGTGTCAAAACTTGTTTCTCCTCGGCAGCCCGATCGCTTCCCGTTCGTTATTACTCGCGGTACATATCACACGCCGGCTGTTCCGCGAAAGGCGCTACTATCGATTGGGCGCGTCCCTGTCAGAGGAAGCGGTGCGCACTGTATGACCGGCCTTGACGACGCGCCCCACACGGGAATAGACGAATCGAGGGAGAGGGCGATGTAGAAAGTCGTGCAGGAGTAACAAAGAACGACAGGTGGCTTCGCTGAAATGTGGGAGGCCAATTAGAGCCCGTACCTTGAATTTTGCGCAATGTTAGCGGAAGCTACATGGACCTGCCGCGAGATCGCACCCGCCAACACGGAGACGTTCACAGGGGAAGTCAGCCCGAATATGCGCAGCTGCTCTGCGGGGGAGCGACTTACCACTTGAGCGGTCGTCACAAACTGCACACATTTCGAAATGGAGAAGCGTTGTTGATGCAGTCAGTTTAACCAGCGAAGTACAGTGGAAGGCACAGAGAATTGAAATCGGCCGGCGATGAATATATAGCGATGAATTGGGCTATGTTGATGTTCTCGTTCATCTTGTGACGGGTTGAGTGAGACTGCGTGATGATTTCATAACTTTATGATCTCGGTTTCTGACCTCGGTTTGAGTCATGGCGTCAGATCGCCAGTCGTTATTCAGAAGGACACCTCAATCTGCCCATAGTTCTTCCATAGAGGAGGCCGGACAGATACCAGAAGTACCAGCCGGCGCAGACCAACTCCTTGACGTTAGAAACATGTGAATACCTCGCCAAGAGCTAGCCTGACCACCTCTCGTCCCTGCGAAGACCGGAATGTCTTCGCGCCAATCGTAAATTTTTTAATGTGTGGGGGCTGCTGCGACCAACGAAGGAAGACACCATCGTCGGACATGCATCACCACCATCAGCTGTTTTTAAATGATGTCTCCTACCATGGTTGTTAGTATCTCGACGAATGTTACCACGTTGGTTTGTTGGTGTCAGGTACACGGACAGAAGGAGAAACAAATAGCGCCATGTGTGTCATTTGTGTGTTCGTTTGTACGTCTTCCTACTAACACCACTTGAGTACCTCACGTTGTTAGTAGCAATCTGCGTATTACAAAACAAACGACAATTTGGCGAGATGGAAGAAACCGATCAAAAGTCACCCTGCAAGATTACGAACCTCATGCCTATTCTCACTGGCCAAAGTAAAGCAAAAGCCCATATTCGTGTTTGAGCTAAAGCGTGAAGGCGAAGATAGGGAATATCATAGAATGAGTACTCCTTTCTACCACTGAGGGCAAAGAATGAACTGAGGCCTGTTTGCTAGTGCGATGGCTACCCTGAATGGTGGGGGGTTGGGGACGGGGGCGACACTACTAATGTTACTTTGGGAACAACAAAAGAAGAGGCAAAAAGAAAGTTTTAAATCATGTTGCAAACGCGATCCAGTTTTGATGACCACATCCGAATTCAATAGAAAGGCATTCTGTGCGTTATTCGGAACGTACATAATCTACACACATCACATCTATATGGAACGAAATGCACTTTAGCCATGCCCGACTATATCAGATTGGTCCTACCATTTGTATTGTTTCCACGTCACCGAGCTCTGTAAACAAGGCGGTGATAAGGAAACAATACGTCAATACGTCATATTCTGTTCCATTGCACGTGGTACAGTGCACAAAGTTCGCTATTCTGGCGCTCAATCACTCGAAAGACCGGCCTGTGTGAAAGCCTATCATGGGAACGCCCTTCTCATATATATATATATATATATATATATATATATATATATATATATATATATATATATATATATATATATATATATGCCAGTTCAGGGTAGCAAACCGGAAACTCATCTGGCTAACCTCCTTGACTTTCCTCTCTATCTCTATGTAATCTACACCCACAGTCGTATTATAATGCTACCTAACGGATCAGGATGGGTAACATGTCTAACATCACCTACAGATGAACAACGCTACTGCACAATTGCTGAATTATATCAAATAAGCTTTGTAAAGCCTTTTGGGTCGGGTCGCATTGACGAGGACGAAACGAGAAATAAACCATTCACTAATACAGCATGTGAATGTATGCCGCATCTCTAGCAAGCTGGTATTAGGGCCGATTTACGCTCGAGCCACCCATCGCCGCAAGCCGCACCGCACGCTTGCGCTCGCGCGAAATATTGCACGTATCCAGCACTTGTGAACAAATTACCATTTACACTGTGTGCACAGTGTATACCTTACAAATTGTAAACCGAAATTTGTGCACAAGTGCTTGATACGTGCAATCTTTCGCGCGACCGCACGCGTGCGGTGCGGCTTGCGGTGATGGGCGGCTCGAGCGTAAATCGGCCCTTAACCCTGTCGCATGCGGCGCCGAACTTGCCGTTGCGGGATGGCTCAGTATAGAAAGGAAGCATGGGCGGGAAGTTGTTTGCAGGTAGCAGTTTGCAGTTGCAGGTAAAGTTTACAGCTGCACAACCTTTTAATTATTCCTTCAAGGAAGGGCGTGCTCGACGAAGCGACTGGCAGAGGAGGGGGCCTGATCCATGCCGCGAGTACTCGAGCTGTTTTCTTACTATGCGGTTCTGGACACCTCGACTTCGTTAACAATGCGCGGGCGTCCAAGTAGCAGCTGGAAAACAACGCAACCCATAAGCACTGTAGGAACCATGCATTCGCGCGTTCTGTATAGTGCGGCTAAGTGAATGTTCACCCTCAGTTTCACGAAACGCGCAGCGCAGACACAAAGGAGCTCTCGACTCACGCGTGTAAATTGGGACAGACCCGGCGCAAAACTTCACCGTGTCGGAACCGAAGGAGAACGGGAGGGGAATGAAGGGTGGGCAACAGTAAGAGGGGGGGGGGGGTGGCGCAGTGAATATGGGTCGCTAATGAAGCGAGTGCAGACAGACGGGGCCACTTGCGCTCAAGGACTCTTGTGCGCGCCACGTGGAGGATGTGCCGGCTTGTCGAGACACGCTGCAGTGATCAGAGTTCGCGATTTCGCCTCGTGTTTATTTGTTCATTTTTTCTGGCTAACAACGCCACTTATCGATTACTCTTTCATCTTCTTGGAAGCGGCGAGCTGGTGCCGTCCTCTTCGCGGAGGACGCTGTTGCTAGTTGCTCGTGATTATTATCGTGAAAACTATAAGTAGAGCATGGCATACTGCCGGCGATCATCGTGCATAACAATATGGTATAATAGGCCCACTGATGCATTGAAGTGGTCCACAAAGGCGCAAGTGGCGTCCGTAGCGTGAAAGAATAAGAAAGTAGGATAAAAGAAAGAGCATGCGGTGATGCCAATGCGATGGACGGCAGTGTTCTTGCTTTGAATAGCGATGGCTCACTAGATATAGTTCCATAGGCGATTGCACTTTCTATGTCATACCAACTCTATGTCTACGCAAGACACAGAGGCCGTGCGCATTTGAATTCTACTTTTGCACCTATCGCTTTGGCTTTGTGTAAGTGCATGTGCGCGAGTAAAAGGTATTTGATGTGCAGCGATATTTATCGGTGTCCTTGCCTTTCCTCCATGTCCTCTTTGGATGATCGACTCTTAAATATGTAGCACAATATATTAACAACGTGCATCAGTTCAGTACCTCTTTGATGTTTGGCTCCCTCACATCCTTCCTTCATGCCTTTGCTGATGACTCCATCAAATAACTATTGAAATATCTCAAACAAACCCTTCACTAACAACCAATTAGTGAATGCTATGTCACATCGCAAGCAGTATGACATTCATTCATTCACCGCGTCTTTTCTCTCTCTCTCCATCTCTCTATTTCTCTTTTTCCTACCCCCTGCGCGAGGTAACCAACCAGACACTTTTCTGGTTAACATCTCTGCATTCTTTCTTCTTTCTCTCTCCTTTTCTCTTTGCTGATTGGTGAACGTTATCACCATACGATCTGCTCCATAGAAATTGGCCTTTACGGAGGTCGTCAAGGAGCACTGGCACAGCTCACATATGGCCACAGTGTAAATCCTAGGTGAAGACCTCGTTAGTAACGTTGTCACGGGGTCGTTAACGACACTGGAGTGAAGCATTCCTTCGTAGAGCGGGAAACACAGCCCAAGTGAAGCTGAAAATGCCAGCTCTGCTATACGCAGGCCTAGCTACTTCAGGTGAGGCGTTTGAAGTGACGTGTAGAGAACAAGGAAATAAACAAAGGAACAAAACAAAAAGCATTCCGTCACGCATTGTCATGTAGCCTATGGAATCTTCAAACTGGTACAGCGCCACATAGAAAGGAAGAAACAAGCCTCTTTCTTTATCTGACCGGCTCGGCTTGTTCCTTCCTTTTTATGTTGCGTCGTACCAGTTTGAGAATGTAATACCAACTCGCTCAATCCTCAACCCTATGGAATATTGTTGCGGTGGCGTTGCGAAGAAGGTCTGAAAGCCGCGAAGGTACATTTTACCTTCTCGCGCTCTGCCTCCACTCCCTGGTGTCGCGACAACAAGCGTACTCACAGGGGCGTCTTGCGACTCCACTCTTGCACCTATTTCGACATGAGCTAGCCAGGAGGCGGAGCCCCTTAAGGCTTTAGACGACAATATTTATTGGTGGAGATTATGCTTACTACGAGGGGCCATAGCTTCATTAGTGAAAAAGATAGATGTAGTCTGTACAATTCGCTAAAATCGTCCTTTCCCTCGCACTCTCACGCGAAAAAAAAATTTAAAACTATGTCGAGTGTCATCGTGTCATGGAGTTGACAATGTTTCATTAGGTTACAATATTTACTGAGAAAATGGACGTGCGATTGGGGGAAAAAAGGAATAAAACCATGCGTCTTTGTATAGAGTCGCTACAAATCTAAAATATGGCGGGAACCCTCAATAGAAACGGTGGTAATTTGCAACCATTAAGCGCTCGATGTGTCTGCCACGTTACATGACGTGCGTAAGTGGCTGTTTTGTCGCATTTAACTAAATTGTGAACAAGGCTGTCGTATGGGGAGCTGAAAACGTTCACATAACAAAATATTTTGTTGGGTGTTTCGTCCCCGTATTTTGTTATAAAATAGAGAGTACGTTGAAAGTAGTTTCTTGTTTACCGCAAAACTAATGACAGCAACACGCTACACCTTAGTGACGTCACTCTACCGCTTGTATTATGTATGCTGCATAGAACACGGTTCATCCTATATGCGTGCTTTAAAGTGGAGTGGAAAATCAGTGCTGCTACAGACAAAAAAAAAAAAGAGAGGACGAGAGCAGTATTGCAAAACGATCTCGCCCCTTTTGTGTTCGTCGAGTGGGCGGGACTTGACAAAAAAAAGTAGGACGAAATACACGTTAAGAATCGAAAGTGAAGAGCGAAGGAGGCCCTCGTGCGCAAGCAAGCGACAGCGACTCATTGATTATTTACCAGGCAGGCGCATGCATTATTCGCGTCCGGCTTTCAATACCAACTCTTATCAACAGCGATGCTGCTCTCGCATTTATTTCAGCGCACTTTTATACTTTGCATCAAGCGCGACCCGGAAGTTTCTTTCTTTCTTTCTTTCTTTCTTTCTTTCTTTCTTTCTTTCTTTCTTTCTTTCTTTCTTTCTTTCTTTCTTTCTTTCTTTCTTTCTTTCTTTCTTTCTTTCTTTCTTTCTTTCTTTCTTTCTTTCTTTCTTTCTTTCTTTCTTTTTCATTCTTTCTTTTCCTTTCTTTCTTTCGTTCTTTCTTTTTGTGGAAGAGGTGGGAGGCGTTGTCTTCCCCCTTTCGCATATTTTTAGCCGTAGAGCGAGCTGCTTCGAAATCAGCAGCGCTTCCCTATTGCATAGCACGAGACTGCGGGCCCTTTAACGCAGGTTCCCGCCCGCGGTCCCCGTAGTTCGGCTGTTCCTAAACACCAGCACGGGGCTGTTTATCATGATTGATGAGAGCTTCACGCGGTTAAAGGAGGAAGAACGAGGGGAAGACGGGCGGAGCATAGCGTAAGTGATTCGTGCGTAGCCTACTGGCCGCACAGCAGGGCCTACCTCTGAGGCGCTTCTATTAAAGGACCAATTTGCTCATAAGTTATTCTGCACGCTTGCTGGTTTCGAAAATTTCGGGCGAGATGGCCTTTCCCACCTTGCGAAATTTGCTCTTACGAAGTAAGAGAAGACGCAGACACACACCTGCGCAGTGATTTGGAGTTAGGTACATTATCAACTCCTACCCCTGTCCAACATGTTTTTCTTAAAGAAGGAATGAAGGAAAATATTGTCAGTCCATACAGAATAATAATTTAAAGGTCCATGACTCAAAGTTAAGCTTCACGTGGATTATTCCCAAGACTGGCACTCCTCACTATGCATCGAAACATTTGTGGTTATGAGGAATTTTGTAGAACAGAATATTAAAATATTACGAATGGAGCGCACGAGGTTTCAGGAAATGCAAAGACATGACACCTTGACCTCGTGCTTCTTGCCTTGCGTTCCCCCTTTGCGACACATTTCATAAGTAATGTCATATCTAAAAGCCCATCAGCCTGCTCGTTCTCGCATGTTAAGTTCAATCACAATGGGTGCTCGTCCACACAGAATCGAAGCTTTGAGAACTTTTACCGCCGAAGCATCTTGATAAGAACTTTCTCAGCTCCATCAAGCAGGCATGGTTAATGAAGGTTCTGACCACTCCACAACTTTTCCTTTGTTAGCCACAGTCGCATACCTTCCTAAATAACACTGTGCCTAAAGTTAACACAGGGCGCGGTGGCTGAGTGGTTATGTTGTTTTGCTGGCGAGCACGAAGTCGTGGGTTCAATTTTCGCCGGCGACTAAGTTATTATGGAGGTGGAATGTAAAAAAAAAAACAAGGTCAAATGCATTTTTAACGTATTCTCGGCGCGGAATCGCCGCGTCTACTTTTCGGCGTGCACAGCTACTTACACGTAATTGCAGCTTCAATAGGCAACAACGCGGAACGCCTTTCATTTACGATTACGTTGTAGGTACCGCGCAGAGTGGGAGAGATGCGCGGATGCCTCCACAGAACACGCATTGAATATGTCCCCCCGTGGTCACCATTTGAGACGTCGGCCCACTATTGTTTCCTACTGGCCCCATGTCGCAGAATATCCGGTGTCAGTGTCGGGGTCAACGGACCCCGATAACGCTATCGCGTTCCACTCTTAGAGGCAACTTTTTTTCTCCAAGTTTTTTCTCAACAACCTCATGGTGCAAGGTTACGAAGTGCTGCTCTCAAGGTCACGAGGGTACAAGCTTGAGCCTTGCTGAAACATCGATATTCCTCTGTAACAACGCTGACCAGTTGCCACTACACATTTCTCGGTCAGGCAGGCACATAAAAACATCTATCAATTGGGCAGGCAGTCGCCAGTAAACAAGTGCAATCACTGAAGTGGGCTTTTCCCCATATATATTCTTATAATGGAGAAGCCCGCTTACAAGGATGGTTTTGAAGCAGTTAAGAGGTTCTGACACACGCTGTCGCCCATATTCATGCGCGAAACTCCTTACGACTCCTCTCCTCTTACAGGTAATAGCTACAACAAAACAACCAAACAAAAAAAGTAACACGTGCTTTTGTTAGAAAACAAGTAAAAAAAAAAATGTGAGAGTGTCCATATTTTCGCACTGCTCGAAAAATGTAACTTCTCCAGAAACGTTACAAATCCAAGATCTTTTGAAGACGAGATGTGATGCAAATGCTTCCAATTTTTTTAATTAATGCGCATGGGTGTATAATTATTTCTGATTTTCTTCCTTTTTTGTGAAGTGATCATTCATCAAAAATTGCAGATAATCCTACTATGTACGAGCCATTTAGACTGCCTTGTGTTGTGAAGGCGGCGCTGCAAGTGTGATGTCATGAGGCAGGATAAACCACAGTGGCTCAGAAGCTGATGTGTTCTGTTGCTATGCACCAGACTGATGATTTGATACCTTCTTCGGTGACCACAACCGGGGTGGGGGGTGGGGGGGTGAATTGTAGCAACAGGCCGGTTTGGGGGCGGGGGGGTGTACTGCAGAAACGTATGTTTAGTCCGACACGCGTGCAAATTGAAGAACCATTGGTTGTAAGAGAAAGTAAACCGGTGTTCCCCTAATTCATTGTCTCTTCTAAGCCAGGTGTTGCTATAGGATATTCAAGCCGACTGATTAAGCAAAATACGTGAGTATGTGGCACTGCTGGTATGAACGCGTGATTTTTTGTGGCTAGAGCAGCTAAGACAAGGACCACACTCAAAGGTTACTGAAAATAGAATGTGCATGCATTTTTGCGGCTCCTTGTGTACGAACAAATTCACCATTAATTATCACGTTCGCTCTAAAACGACAAACTTGTTTTCTTCACAGAAGTGCCCTTGATTGTACCTCCGGGTACACGGCCTGTTCTCGTTGTTATTACCAGAGGGCGAAAAACAGCACTCCATCAACTGGCTACACGCGCGCGGTAACGTGTTCATAGATGCACTTAGTCATCACGCAAGCTTGGCCTTCCTTGCGAAGAGCATACCACCTAAGCTAAAAGCCAGATGAGGCGGCTTGCTTCGGTTCTAAAACAGCTTAAATCTCCATTACAGAGAAGGAAAATGATGTCTTATGGGACAGTATTTCTTCATTCACAGTGTCAGCGAGTTTACTCGAACGGTCCTTTCCCCAAGGCGCAAAAAAAAATATGTTCGTTAGTTCTTCAAAAAATGGTCTTACGCTTTCTGTCGACACACTTAATCTGAGTCGACGCAGTTTTTTTTTTTCATAGCGCAATTTTTCTTGCCTGGCATGCTGAAGTATTTGGGAAACAGTGAAAGAAAGAGCGTCGGCTACTCACGGGCTCGTCAGTTTTCCGGAACCATTATGCACCTTGTTCAGTATGCTAGCGTTCCACTTTGCTCCGAAAGCTGCTTCTGTCCAAGACAGGCTGTTCCTGCAAAATGTCAGACGGTTCAGCACGTCAGCCACACGCTTGCACGTTGCTTTTCATGCATCATCTCGTTTACGCTAATAAAAACTGGAATCGTAAATCACCACAAGAGACAAGAAAAAAAAATAAAGTAACTAAACAGTGCTAATGGCTTTCTTGTTCATCGTCTATCTCTGGGCGAGTACTCTCTGGGCGACGTGATCTCATAGATGCGTAAATGCTCCGAGATTCACACAGATATATTTCATCGAAGAATTGAACTCTTCAATACATTGATAACAATGCTACTTACATTCCATTAAAGTAATGGACAACAAACAAATAAAATGATTACAGTTTCGCCATAAATGCAAAGCAATGAATACGATAACGACGTGTTAGAATATTACACAAACTGTAAGACTCGTAGCTGTAGTGGCTAAGTGAAAACGAGCTGTTGTGCTAGGGTACCTTGGAATCCTGCT
This sequence comes from Dermacentor albipictus, assembly GCF_038994185.2. Classification (NCBI taxonomy): domain Eukaryota; kingdom Metazoa; phylum Arthropoda; class Arachnida; order Ixodida; family Ixodidae; genus Dermacentor; species Dermacentor albipictus. Next base: position 139,431,325 of record NC_091824.1, read on the forward strand.
ATTGGACAACTTCATTTATGTTTATTAGTAAAAGACAACGTCTTTCTTAGTGACTTTACCACCACGTTTCCGTATCGGGTACGTTTGAAACCAATTTTCTTAGCCGATCCCGAAGGAAGTGGCCAGCCGCGCCAATAAAATTACATCAATTTCAGTTTTGAAACCGTGTTATTGTTTCGCACTTTTAATATTCAAACCTGAGAAGATTTAAGATAAAAGGCATGCGCTGTCAGTGTTTTGTTTGATGACATTAATTTTGTTTATAGGCTGCCATTCTCAAATTCCCGAGGACAGAAAGAGAGAGAGAGAACAAGGATGGGAAAGGCAGGGAGGTCAACCAGAACAGCATCCGGTTTGCTACCATACACTGGGGGTGGGGAAAAGGGGAATAATTTGTCAAGAATTTAAGACGTGGTATGAGCAACTTTAGTGATAGAATGATCTGGCGACATAACCCGCATATACTGTATGTCATATAGCATGACATCATATAGCTCACATGCATCTAAATATATACGGAACTTCATGGCAGCGTAGACGGCGACGACGACCTCAATATTTTTCTGGAAGTGTCCATAGAATTGTTATCGCAATAAAAGGAATGCCTTTCTTCTCAAGTATTAGGTCATCACGGAGCTGAACACACTGATGCGATTTTTTCAAACACTGTCCTTTGTACATGTCGATAGCTGTCAATCATGTATGTTTATCTCTTTTCCTGCATGCACCCATATTATTTACCCTAGCGTTGCTCTACTTTCTTTCATCTAATACACCTTCTCGTTAACGTAGCAAGCCAGAGCCTTTTGTTTTATTGAGATGAAAATGAAAGAATTATACGTAGTCATTTTATAATGTCATATAAGGTGACTTACAACATTATATATAAGGTTATAAGCCACCATACTTATAAATGGAGTCACCCCCTTTGTCAACTCCTTTTCACATACTCGACAATGGTCAATCTTCAGCAATTCAAAGGCAGCCCTACAATCTGTACTATCAGCTCTGCATCGCGGGCCATTCGAACAGCTCGTATTCGATATTAGATGCCTACTCCATACATCACAGGAGAAAGGACACCACGTGACGTTTCAGTGGCTGCCAAGTCACTGCGGCGTCAGTGGAAATGAAGACGCCGATAATGCCGCTCGGGTAGCTCTTGAAGACGCACAAGAAGAGGCCATACCGCTTTCACGATCCGACGCAGCTAGCAGACTTCGAGTGCTTGCACATGAGATCACGCTACCTCTATGGTGCACACCAAACAGCCAGACCACCCAGAGCAACCGTCAATACCACCTGCCCTCTTTGATGCATCTCTATATGCCAACTGGACTGCGTCGAAGAGAGGCGACTCTGCTTTATCGCTTATGGCTGGGGGTGGCTTTCACTAAATCTTACTCCTTCCGCATTGGAATGGCCGACAACGATCTCTGTAATGCCTGTCTTTGCGAGGAGACGCTGGAACATGTGCTGTGCGACTGTCCTGAATATAATGTTCAGCGACAGTCCCTGGCATCTGTTCTAGCGCACCTTGACAGTAGACCATTGTCCCTCGACACGATTTTCACATGCCGCCGACAGAAGATATCGCAGGTGAAGGCGACAAAGGGACTACTTCGGTTTTTGAAAGAGACGGGATTGGACAAGCGGCTGTGAGAGTGACGTCGCGTACCATGCCAGATTGATGGACTCCAACGGACGATGTGTGTGTGCTGTGCTATGTGCTCTCTCTCCCTCTCCCCCTTCCCCATCTTTAATCTCCCCCATCCCTCTCCCATGTGTAGGGTACCGAACCGGTTAAGCCAAACTGGTTAACCTCCCTACCTTTCCTTCTCCACTTTTTCCTTCCTCCTCCTCCTCCTTTTCACATAGCGGAACAATAAAGAAATATGTAGAAAAATGAAAGGAAACCACGTCATAGGGCCAGAAATCGACAGCACACAGTCCTATACACCCATGAACACATAAATATAAAAGGCAAATGCCAATACACCCATGAACACAGGATATTGGCTATGGTCATTTAAAAGCTGCGTCGTATGCCTGTTGAGGCAGATCACCAGTATGAATACCTGCTAAAACAAATATGAAATACAGCTAGCAGTTTCTATTTAACTACTCGTCTATCATGATCGTTGCAAAACTGTAGCGAAGTTTGGCAAACTGTCATCGCTCCTTCTACATAGTTTGCTTTTGTAAAACCTTATTTCGACATTCCGATATTTTTAGACCAGCAAACTAGGTGCGTTGAATGAAGTATTGTGCGTAACTATTGAACTCGGCGAACTAGGTGCCTTGAAAGAACTGTTGGAATCAGTGAACTCAGTCTCTTGAATGAAGATTGATGCAGAACTATCGAACTAAATATGAGCCGCTATGAGCGATATCTTGATTACACTTTTCACTGCGCTTGCAACCTTTTTATTCCCTCTGCAGCCTTATGCTTCTGCAAATGAGTAAGAAAGGCGGATTTCTGTTAAGGGGTCATTTTGTGCTTGAGTGAGAATTTCACTTTTCACGCTGCGTTCACATAGGGTGCACGATGACTAAAAAAGCGAAGATAAGCACCCAACAATACGTAGTAAAAGTAATGAGATTTCGGCTCCCATGTGCGATCCTAGTTGTTAGTAAAGAAACAGAAAAACAAGCTATGTAAATGGAACAGCGTATTTAAGTACGCTTCAGTAAGCATGACGCAAGCAGCGAGCACACATCGTCGGAAATGCCCCGTCGTTTCTATTCAACTGCGCATTATGGTCTGCATACGCAGAGTATCATTAAACGTCGTTAAATTTATATCACGTCCGGTAGGCGCTTATCTTCGCCTCTTTGGAGAACATGCATTTTCCTGGTCAATCGATCGGGTTGCCGTCGAACTATAGATTTCATCAGCATGCATGAATCATAAAGGGCACGCTTTGCCGGAGTGCACTCTTCTCATCCGGGTCGAGACCAAATAAGCGCCAACTGAACGCAAACAGAATTCATTGTCTCGACAAAACAACTGCATTATCTGGTAAATCAGCACCGCGGAAACCAGCAATGTGGAGGAAGGTACACGACAGGAAAAATTTTCCTCCCCCCCCCACGGTAGCGCGAAGCTACACGGGGAGCCCCATAGGAATTTACGGCAAAGAAAGTTTCTCAGCTGAAGAAAAATTCGTCCTAGCCCGGGAAGCATTGTGTACATTATCCGCAAGCGAGCGGCGATCCAGGTGAGTATATTTAAGAAAAAAAAACAGCCAAAAAAGACGCATGCAAGAAACATACAAGAAGACAGGAAAGAAGCTTGTTTCCTGTCGTTTTGTATGTTTCCTGTGTGCGTCTGTTTTTTTTGCTTGTTTGTTCTTAAATACAAGAACCAAGTACCAAGCACCAAGTAGCCCAACAACGTGTTTTACCAGGCGAGCATCCCAGCTTCGATTGAACTGGTCAGCAACGTGTGGCTGAACTTAACGTGCTACTGCATTACCGCAATGAAGACTCGCGCGCATACAAGGGTGTTTGTCGTGCAAATGGAAACAGCCCCAGCGAACGACTTTTCATTACGGCGCAAGCAACCACTACGCGCATAAGATGGTCGAGGACGCCTGTCATAATAAACCATGCCTTCGGTTTCCACGATCACATGGGCATCGGTATCTTGCATGCGGACTTAGGGAAACACACAAACGAATATTTTGACAAAGATAAAAAAAAAGAAACGGGACAGGAAATATTTGTATTCCGATATTTGGTAGTACACGCAAAGAAGCAATCACGGCCTCAGATCTCACAAGATGGAAAAGGGCATCGCAGTTTCATGCGTGGATGACCTAATCGTGTTTGGCTGCGACGCGATAAGCATACCTTTGCGTGACTGGATACGGGGCTCGTTTAGGACGATATTGCCTCGTGTCACGCTATACGTCCGCGTTGGCGTCTCGTGACAGCCTTTCTCTCACCGTCGTCATAATGAGCACTGCGAAGCGAACCTGCAAAGTGGTAGCCCACGACTGCGAGCAATGCATGTGACCAGTGTTCGCTGTTATGCTTCTCCTTGGTTGTTCTTTCCCAATTTCAGAAACGTCTCTGAATGAACACAAACTAGTCCCAACTATGCGTCATATGCCATTACGCGGCTATCAAGAATACGTGTGCGTTAGTATTATATAGGGACTGCAATTGAGATGTTTACCGCAGAAGAGCTTCTTTGCATGGATCTTCTCCAACAACCTTCTGTGAAAACTTGTAACAAAGCCTGCGTCACCCCTAGTTCACATTCAATTTGTTGGGCAACTTTAGATTGGCAGACACCAAGTGCCACAAAGTGTGCTAAGCGTCGCGTTTAATGCATTTTCTTATGTAATCAAAATCACGCTTGCATGTTTCTTCGGGTCACTGCGCATTCAGGGACTAAATGGGTGTCAAACAATTAAACTGAAAATTAGCTATATAAGTTATACTATTCTAGTGTGGGTGAGAAAGAGTGAGCTTCACATATTGCGCAACCTAAGGCAATAAAACTAAGGGTGGTTTCATTGCCGAAGAAACGAGGAGAAAGGAACTAGAGATCACCGTGCAGAACGCTAGTCTCCGTCGCGTGTCAACATTTATGTTTGTTATTTAGCCCAGAATCTGACACCTACTAAGTTTCTAAGGTGATCTCTTGTTTAGCATTGCATATGCATTCAATTCTGCGCAGAAATAAAAGAGAACCTCAACGTGGCTTTGCTTGCAGCTGGCTTTACAACCCGAAAAACCTGGTCAGGTTCAGCAATCAATGCTTATGACGGCTTAGACAATGGAGCGGTCACGGTATAACACCACACAGAATCATATGACTAGGAAACAGGTAGGTGTTTTTTTTCCACCCCATCGAAGCATGTGCACCCCTTTAGCCAGAGTTCATCTTAAATTGCCTCCTTCGTAAGCCACCAGCAATTGCGAAAACATAATTTATTCATCCATTCCGCTCGAGATCGACACATACCCTGCGCAGATGTGCAACTGCAATATATATATTTTTGTCGCACTCGTGAAAACACATTGTTTACCTCGAGGCACCAAACAACAACGTAGTAACGTGCTTACGAAGTGTTGACCACACGGAAAATCTTAAAGCCCTTGACTACTGTGTGTTTTGATGGCATGTAAGCTGATATTTTGGGCCCAAGCCACGTGCTGATGTTAACTCAATTTGGCGGCCCATTTACTGGTTGCCACAGAAATCAGCAGTTTGCGGCAAAGGCGTCCGCCTGTGCACCACAATGACAAAGAACTTTAGTTGATCTAAGCTCTCCAGGCAACAAAGGCCTCTCGCCACGTCAGCGCAAACATACTCGCTTAACCTGTACTAAGGACGACGCGGCAGGAACGAGTAATTAGGTTGGCGATGCAAGCGCCGCTTCTGTACTGCTCACGCGCACAGGAAGCTGCGTTATAAAGGCCGTGGAAAGAGGCAGGAAGAGAGAAGCAGGGATAAACGTAAGGACAGAGTTAACCATATGGCGACTCCTGTTGACAACCTTGTACGTTCTGGTGAAAGAGACAAAGGGGTACCAAAGAGGAGGAAAAAGAAAGGACACATAGGCAGTGGTGGCAATGCTGACAAAACCAGTTTCGACGATTAAACCGATCGTCAAAATGAATGGTTGGACGGAGGCCCGTAACCAGTGCATATATCATCGCTGTTTGATAAGCGGTTACTTTTGCGTGCGCTTGACTGTTGCAGTCTGCGTATCCTAGCTGTGGTACACACTTGGGTATGCGTACGCAATTGCAATCACGCTCACAGAATAGCGCCACAAATGTCTAGTCGGTTCAGAGGACTGTGAAGCACTGTATTTTGAGTCCCGTTTCCGACGGACATGCGCACGCCCGTGTTCACGTGCACAGCGCAGATACGCACTCTAAACACGTCTGCTAGCTCAAACACTCACAGGGTGGCATTTTCACTCGAGAGCAAGCGGGGCGAAGTAAACGGCGCGCAGAGAGTCGACAGGGCCACCGAAAACGTTGCCTACGTCCCACTGACAGGTCGAACCCAAATAGGTCCCAAACGAATCAGAGGTCAGCCTAAATCAGAACATCACATTCAAATAACAAATATCAAGCATTTTACGGCCGTGTGCAGAGCGCCGAACGCGGGCTTCAATATGGCGGCGACGTTAATTAAAACACGCGCCGGTGTTTCCTTCACCTTTAGCATCGCGTGTATAGAGGGAAAGGAGCTGGACTTCCTTTCAGACACGATGACAATATCGCAGAGCCGGGTGGAACTCCGAAATTGCAATTACCTGTCGCAATATAGCGCAGATGTCCTTGAGATTAAATAAGCGATTTCATAACCAAACCAAACGCGCAGGACGGTTGTGACCCTTCGGCGCGATATGAACCAAAAATTAATTACATTGGATGAGCGCTCAGTATGGAAAATGGCTGGATGTTTATTATAATGAAATAAAAAGAGAAATGGAATTGGGTGAAACTAATGCAGAAAAATAGAACTCAAGTGTGTTCACGTGACAAATTCATTCGCATGGTGTTTATTACGCGAAATTTTTGAGATAAGAAGGCCGGTGCAGCGGTCGTGATGTACTATTCTACACGCGACCTACTTCGGGAATTGTCCATGTGGAAACATGTTTGTTTAAAAAGGGATAAGACGAAACCTCAGCGACGGTGTTAAGAGATATTTTCTGCAGTCTACGAGGAGTCGAATGTAGGTATGCTAGTTGGTTGCCTCACTTCCACATATGCAGTTACCTGATATTGGAGTGTCCGGCATTCCTTGAGCAGCGAACGTCGCCACGGAGCGACTATCGTCTTGGTCTACGGTGTGCGGCCCTTAATGAATGCTTGCGTCGGAGAGGTGCGTCTCGATGTGACCAGGCTGATCGTATCCTCCTTACTTTCGTAGACAAGACTGACTTGGCAAACCCTCTGTAGCGTACGTTCTTTTCTTTCTTTTTTGGAAATAACGGTACTTCCGACGTTTTTTTTTATTTTTACCATTCTTCTGTAACAAGTGCGATCGACGGTAATACGCTTTTTGTGTTTACTGCAGTACTCAGACCTTTGCCATTGTCTTGCTTATGTGTCTGTGATTTGTTATGTTGTTCTTCCTTGCCTCTTTCCTCCCTTCTTCCTATCTTCTATATTTCTCTTTCTTGTATACCTCCTACTTGAGGAGTAGACCTACGTCGTGCCACATCCGGTGACAGTTGCCAGCTTGCTCAATGCTTTGTTTTCCTTTGTTAATTGCATATAGTAGCAGTAGCAGTAGTAGTAGCAGTTGTTATTGTTGTTGTTGTTGTTGTTGTTGTTGTTGTTGTTGTCATTGTCATCGTCGTTGTTGTTGTTGTCTGTCGCTGAACAGACTTGCATGCCGATGCCGAGCAAAGACAAATAGTAAATATTCAAGCTATTGCAGCGCCAGTGCAAGCCTCAAAACGCGCGTCTTAAACTAGGCATTTACAGAGCTATTTATGTAATTTTCAATCTTTGTTGTATCGTGGTGGTGAGCAAAAATGTCTTAATCACAATAGATTTCCTCAACATCAGTTAAAAGTGCTTTCTCCGCAGATCTAAAGCTTCCTAATAGTAGCACCTCCTTTCTGAGCATTACTTTCAGTTATTCAATATTCGTAAGCCGCTTAGTTGCCTAATTACGAGCAGTAAAGCAGTCATGCTTGTAGAGCTTAGCGTGACTGATACTGTATCAATGCCGGTCGATATCACCGTCGGCGAATGGATCATCGTTGTTCTAAAAGCGGCTCTATACTGTTTGCAAAATCGTGCAAGATCTCTAGCGCACACTTTAGCCATGCATGCCTTTGTTCATTCTTGTGCAACAGAAAGTTAACTTTTATCCCGGAAGCGGCAAAAAATATATATAATAAAAACAATGATGAATGAGTTTCGCAAAGTCGTGCTCAAAACTTCAACTTTTGTTCCACGTGCAAGAAGAAAAAGGACAGGAAAATAATTAAGAGCAAGTTGTAAAGTTCGTAGGCGCTTAAACGCCCATCGTTTTCGCATGCTCGAAGAGTTTCGGTTACCACGTTTTCCGCAGAGAATGAATACCACAGACTCGCGCACGCGTCTTATTCGCGGCGCAGAGCCACTGATGCCTGTGAAACCGGTCAACCTGAAAATACGCGGTTTCGAAGCTGCGGTTTTTCATACGCCTCACTGAGTTCAGGTCCATGGCGCAACTCCAGACCGCAGGACGCCAAACATCCAAGCGCTATCTATCTATCTATCTATCTATCTATCTATCTATCTATCTATCTATCTATCTATCTATCTATCTATCTATCTATCTATCTATCTATCTATCTATCTATCTATCTATCTATCTATCTATCTATCTATCTATCTATCTATCTATCTATCTATCTATCTATCTATCTATCTATCTATCTATCTATCTATCTATCTATCTATCTATCTATCTATCTATCTATCTATCTATCTATCTATCTATCTATCTATCTATCTATCTATCTATCTATCTATCTATCTATCTATCTATCTATCTATCTATCTATCTATCTATCTATCTATCTATCTATCTATCTATCTATCTATCTATCTATCTATCTATCTATCTATCTATCTATCTATCTATCTATCTATCTATCTATCTATCTATCTATCTATCTATCCGTCCGTCCGTCCGTCCGTCCGTCCGTCCGTCCGTCCGTCCGTCCGTCCGTCCATGCGTCCATCGAGGTCGTGGGATTTGATCTTGCGACCTCGTGCTTAGAAGTGCAGCACTAAAGCCGCTAATAAACCACAGCGGGTAAGTACACAGAGTCATCCTAGGGAAACCGCTGTGGCATCACAGAGTAATCACCACGCAGTAGATGCAGGTCATAGTCGGTGTACACTGCGCGTGTACTGGAGGGCCGTCACTGTTGTGTAGCTCCAGAGTGTACGAGTGATTGGGTGTGTGGCTACACGCGTCTTTCAGTTAAGGCACGTGGTCTGCGACAGGTAGGCAGAGAAGCCACAAAAGGTCGATAAAGGTTGGAGGCTAACTTGGGTGAATTATAGGTCCACTTCATTTGTTTGCTAGGCGTGTCCGTGGATGACGTCGCATGCGCTTCCGCAAGGCACCTGTTGCGCAATGCCTAGGCAGTCCTCAATGATGACACATAAGTGGTTATCGCTTTCCGTTGTTGGTGTCGTTTATCAGATCCTTGAAAGATAGAGGACTGAAGTGCCAGCTATTCGACTATTTAAGGACACACTCCAGTGACTAAGGGACATATGAATAATAATTACAAAAGAAGAAAGAAACAAAGCATTTTATCACCCGCTGTTTTCTATGCGCTACACAAAGAACACCATCGTTTTACTTTACCGTTTAATTTCTGTTGCGCTGGTCCGTCAAGCCTCTTTCCTGAAGCCTTTTGCGTGTCCTGTAAGACTCCGATATGTGTAAACTGCGAGGACTATTAGTCGTCAATAATAATAATAATAATAATAATAATAATAATCCGACTGTTCTATGTCCACCGCAGGACGGAGGCCTCTCCCTGCGATCTCCAACTAACCCTGTCCTGCACCAACCGATTCCAACTGGCGCCCGCGAATTTCCTAATTTCATTGCTACACCTAGTCTTTTGTCGTCCTCGATTGCGTTTTCCTTCTCTTGGAACCCATTCTGTAACCCTAATGGTCCAACGGTTATCTATCCGGCGCATTACATGACCTGCCCAGCTCCATTTATTCCTCTTGATATAAATTAGGATATCGTCTATACCCGTTTGCTCTCTGATCCAAACCGCTCTCTTTGTCTCTTAACGTTATGCCTAGCAATCTTCGTTTCATTGCTCTTTGCGCGGTCCTTAACTTGTTCTCAAGCTTCTTTGTCAGTCTCCAAGTCTCTGCCCCATATGTCAGCATGATAAAATGCACTGATTGTACACCCACCTTTTCAATGATAATGGTAAGCTTCCAGTCAGGAGCTGGCAATGTCTGCCGCATGCGATCCAACCAATTTTTATTCTGTGAATTTCCTTCTCATGATCAGGGTTCCCTGTGATTAATTGACCTAGGTAAACGTACTCCTTCACAGACTCTAGAGGCCTGCTGGCGATCTTGAACTCTTGTTCCTTTGTCCGGCTATTTATCATTATCTTTGTCTTCTGCATATTAATGAAATCGAGGGTTCGACGGAAGCCCGTCTGGTCGGGATGAAGCATTGAAGAAGTAAAACCAAGGACACCGACCAACATAGAAGTGCATATTAATCTTCAACCCCACTCTTGCACTCTCTCTGTTAAGGTCATCAATCATATGTTGTAACTAGTCTGCAAATTGTTGCTGAATAGAACAATGTCATCGGCAAACCGAAGGTTGCTGAGATATTCGCCGTCGATATTTACTCCTAAGCCTTCCCAGTTTAATAGCTTGAATAATTCTTCTAAGCATGCAGTGAATAACATTGGAGAGGTTGTGCCTCCCTGTCTGACCCCCTTTTTTATGGGTATCTTCCTGCTTTTCTTATGTAGAATTAAGGTAGCTGTAGAACCTCTGTAGATATTCTCCAAGGTATTTACGTAAGCGTTCTGTATTACTTGATTATGTAATGCCTCTATGACTGCTATTATCTCTACTGAATCAAATGCCTTTTCGTTATCTATGAAAGCCACATAGAGAGGCTTATTGTGCTCTGCGTATTTCTCGACAACCTGATTGATGACATGGATGTGATCCAGTGTAGAGTATCCCTTCCTGAAGCCAGCCTGTTCCCTTGGTTGACTAAAGTCCAGCGTCGCCCTTATTCTATTGGAGAACTCGGCATATACATAGCAACTCTTGCTTTTTATTTGCACCGGTTCGTGACAGCTTACATGAAACCTCTCGCGTGTCAGTTATCTAACCAAAATAAAAAACAAACATAAAGGAAACGAAAGGTTGGATGAGATGCAAAGGTGAGCAGTGACATATTATAGTAAATAGTCGTCTTTCGCTGAGTACGTGCTAGGTGGCGCCACAAGCGCCACCTAGCACGTACTCGCGTACACCTAGCAAGCGCAGAGGCCTCATAAAGTGGCGTATTACCTGCGCCTCGCAAGCGCAGGTTCACCAACGTGCTCTTAAAACGGCCACCAATGAGCAAGAACGCGAACAAAGTCAGCGGCACCATGTGCAAAGAGAGACCCAAACTTGCCACTTTAAGTCCATTCAGTCGTACTTTCATGCGAAGAACATGTAGTTTATCGTATCGAGTCCACGCTTGGTTGAGAAGAAACTGTAACAGCGCTTCTTGCTCCGCTGTCGCCTGCTAAACTCATTTTGCCGCGACGGTCCTGTTTTCTTTGATGGTAAAGGCGCCTGTAGGGGAAACACCTTACAGAAGGGAGGACCGGACGTTAATTAAATCTCACTCCAGCAAGAGCTGAAACCAGCAAGAAAGCAACACAACCAGGTGACCAAAAAGTACGAGCACGAGCACGAGCGCTAATTAGCCTGAACTGTCCTAGACGTATTGTTCCGAAGGAGCGATGCGTGGAGTGTCCTCGAGTGCTTTCAGTCCGACGATGTCCCGGGGGCTTCGGCTCTCCGCATAGTTCTCGCATAATTTTTCAAATTTTTCTTATTATTTACTGCGTTTATTACTAAATTGTCACTTTAAAACACGCCCGATATACCGATAAGAATTTTGAGAGCATAAAGCGTCCTCCTTCACGCTGTGACCACATTTTGAAGAACTTCATTACCAAAAAAAAAAAAAAAGACGTTACACATTCGTGCTTCAGCATCTGTATGGCGTTGTCTTTCTAGCAAAGGATCCTTTGTGATGTATCTTTCATACACACTGTTCTTTTATTATAGGATTTCATCGTTAGTGATAGTCAAATAAGCTTAGATAGATAGATAGATAGATAGATAGATAGATAGATAGATAGATAGATAGATAGATAGATAGATAGATAGATAGATAGATAGATAGATAGATAGATAGATAGATAGATAGATAGATAGATAGATAGATAGATAGATAGATAGATAGATAGATAGATAGATAGATAGATAGATAGATAGATAGATAGATAGATAGATAGATGAACAATGACCTTTCTTGGTGTTATAGCACAGATGGCGCATTGCCATTGTATCTCATTGCTGCAGTGAATTAGGCATGTTCTGAAGTGTGCAAAACGAAATGCGCACCTTCGACCTTCATAATAACTTTTCTATGTGCAAGTTGGCCTATACTTGAAGCCGTAGCATCGAAAAAAAAAGCGAAAAGTAAGATTCTGATTAGAAGAAAAGCAACTGTAGTGCAAGCGAACTTTTGGAGGCTTTTCATATCGGGAGGAAAGGCACGGATTACGTCGGCGACCCTTCTGTATGTCTATTTAAAGGCGGGATTTGATTTTCTTTTGTTCTTCCTTTGCCATGTTGAAGCTGTACGCACGCACCTTATTTTGTATGTTTCCTTTTGGTATTTTTTTGTCACCTACGGGACTCTAATAAATCATTTGACCTCCATGTATTTTTTTCTTTCTTGTGTGCATTACCTTCCCGAAAAGCGAACCATATTATTTCGCCGAAAAACTAGCCGTAAAGCTGCTCGAAAACCTCTCCAACGAATTTTCGTGACCAGGTTGTATGTGGAAGCAAGTTCGACTTAGGAGGTGGAGAGAAAGAAAGTAAAACTTTATTTGGAGAATAAGCGTGAGAGAGTTCTTTCTTCGCCCAAGGCGGGCGGTTCCCTTAGTCAGAGGTGAACAGGTAGTTTCCTTAATGAGGCTAGAAAAAAAAGGCATCTACGTGCGTCGTACTGCTATTGAAAAAGTCAATTTCATTAAAAAATTGCAACGACTTTAGACGTGCTCACGTTAAAAAAAAACTCAATTGTGGTGTTTTATGAGCCAAAAGTACAACCCAGTTATGAGGCACGCAGTATATGGGGGCTTTCCAATAATTTTGACCACCTGGGGTTCTTGAATGTGCACGATGTGTGCCCGGTACACGAGCACTCTTGCATCGGGCGCCCATCCTAATGCGACCGCCACGTGTATGTTATTCTGACATTTTATGTCTATAGGACGTTCTATTTATAACATATGAGCTTATAAGACCATGTATATTTTAACAAAGCACTGCAGCGAGCGTTGGTCGCTAAAGTATTGATGCAGTCATGCAGATCACGTTTTTTATTGATCAGAAAATCGTTGAAGTCAGCGCATTATAAGAAAAACGTGCGCTGAAACGTGGTTATGTGAAAACAAAAATTGTCTCGGGCCATAAACCTGTGAAAACGCGATCTCGGCAGTCTTCGTTTGATTGCCATTTTTATAAAACTAAAACGTATTACTTCAAGTGACTTTCGTCTGATCTCTGGTTGTTCTCAACTCTGCTAGTTCAATATATCCTTCCACCAAGCTTTTGCTAAAGATTGAGGCTTTTGTTTAACTTGTGTAATATAATAAATGTATGTTCCGTAGTTGTCTGGGCTCCGCTCCTATTTGATCTAAAAAAAACATTGACATAAACGAAGTGCAGCTGAACCTTTCTTTCACCGAGGACGTTAACATCAGACATCTACGAGCGGTCGTTGATTCGGCGACGCGACGCAGTAACGATTCAATTTCAGCACCAGTTTAATTCTTTATTAAGTCTCTATCAGCGTTAGCTATACCGTTCGGAGGTCATCCAGATGATACTGGCAGCCTTCAACACCAAGATCGCATTTACTTGCACTGTTTTCTTTTTGATGAAGTTTTCAATAAAGGCCACGCTTTAAACCACTCTGTAACCCAGCTTCAAACTGTTAGACGACTGAACAAGAAGGCACACTGAAGCGAAATGGCAGCAATGCATTACATCGGTAGCAAAGCTACGCAGCGAAAGTGTCACTTCAAACCGTCTGCTGCCAACAGGATATGCCGAGTAGAACACAATATACAGGAGGGAAAAATAGAGAAGTCATAGCCAAAGAAAACGTCAAAAGAATTTGTAGGTGCGCAGTAGCGATGTGGGTAAGGAGCGGATTATAGCGAGACCTTTCGACAGTTCTGCGAGGAACAAATGGCCGGCCAGGATACATAAAGAAAAAAGAAGTTTAATCCACCTAGCCGCTGTTGGATGCCTACGCACACTTGCCGATTAACTAACAACTCCGTTCCCTTTTTCCCCTTCACGCATGCACATCAAGTTAACAAAAAATGTTTGCTATAAGAGAACCTTTCAGTATTACAACTATCCGTCAGTGCATTCACCCAGTCGCTAATGATAGAAGCCGAAATAGACAGTTCATTAATAGTCCACCGCAAATGAACTCTTGGCCAGCTTAGAGGGTAGCGAATCCCCACGTTTACCCAACTAACAAAACAAGGAGGGATAAGAAAGACAACATCAACTTCTAAGTGGGTATACCTAAAGGCACCTGCGCCACTCCAGCGTATGCAATGCACCTTGCCCTAAAGACTTCTTCACATTTTCACGACATTCTGCTTTTAGTATGCCAGGTAACAGGACTATGCGCTTACGGCAAGCTGTACTCGTAAAATTGCGCGATGAATGTAGGGTTTCATGTACGCGGTTTCACTTTCGTGAGAAGCTCGGTGGGTGAACCGTTTTCCCTGTATGGATGCGTAAGGTTCACCGTTGGCATTTTGGCGCCACTGACACAGCTTCACCACTGACAGATGAAGCGATTTCTAACGCAACAAAAAAGTCGAGAAAAAGTAGGCCAGAATAAGACGCACGAGACGAAATAACGACTTCGCACTTCACGCATAGGTCCGCCGTGACGAAAAACGCGTGTTCGTAAGGGACGACATTTATCAAGATCCGCACGCGTACTTTGCGTCATTTTCAACGGCGCTCTCAACGCGACAGACCAGTGTTGTAACAGACTCGACTGTCATCTAATTAAGATCCTGCAGTTTATGGAGCCTACATTCAAGCAAGAAGGCTCCACACTACAGTCTTCTGCACGCTGTAATCGCCGTGTCAGTCACCAGAAATAAAGAGAGAAAAGCTATTGGCTTGCAAAAATAGTATTACTTGCAAATGAGCAAGGTAGCAAGGTAGGGCTAGTTGGGTACATGGTTCCATTGCCATATTACAGCGCGACAGACGGAACAGAAAAGTAGAGCACAAGATGAGGGCTGACTTCCAGCTGAAATGACAGCGCGATGCCTCAGGGCAATCATATAACCGTAGCGGTCGCGATCGATCAGCGAGCGGCCGTGAGATGATCATAAGTACTTCTTAAGCTAGTGATGTCGCTAGCTGTACTGTTTTATAATGCTAGCAAACTAACGAGCAAAAAATATAATTATGGGCGTAATATGTCGCATCGCACGCCAGTCATAGTTCTTATTCCTGCTTAGTTTCCCAGTGTGACAGACCGACTAGACCGAGTTACTACCTTTTTTTATTCGCGTCAATTAAGCAGTTATAAGTTCGTTTAAACCGCATGAGCTTGAGATCTGTGCATAGTACTGACAACATTGTTAGGCCAAACGGCTAAAATGCGGCTTGGACGGCCTGGCTAGATGGGCGGGGCGCTTCTCGTCCTGTGCTTCTCTTACGGGTTGGTCCCATAAGAGAAGCACAGAATGAGCGCGAACACTGCATCAATACGCTTCGCACAACCCCGTTGTATAGTTTCCTTAAGAGACAGTGTTCATTGCCTCATTAAACCCTGCTCACCATCATCAGATAGTGTTGAAAAAGTTATTTACAAATGAAACCTTCCCGCATGTCGCCTGGATAAGGTTTCTCTAATCCCCCAAAGCCGTGCAAATGATTTGCGTGAGCAAATAAGCCTCTGGTTTGCTGAAGCCACTTTTACCACCGCAGCGCCACACACATTCGTCGAGACAATGCATAGGCAGAGAAACGGCATGCCGTTAATCACAGCTTACCATGTAGCCTGAAAAGACGAAAAAAAATGGGGGGGGGGGTGCAGGTGGAGGGGCGGGGAGTGCTTTTCACTGCATGTGTAAACGGTTCAGAGATGAGTGATAATTAAAATAAAATTAAAATTAAAATTCAAACAGCGAAGGAACGATAGAAATCTCAACCCACGTGTATTTCCGCTTGAGGAAAAGAGAAATGTGACATTTCCGACTGCCGGCAACCTTGAGTCGACGCTCAATACGACGGGCAGCGTATAATGAAGAAAGCCGTAAGCGATAAGTCATGTTTCCCTGGAGGGTGATATCGGAGCGGCCTGGTGATCGATTTCGATTTCGTGGGCAACGGCGGCGACGGGGCGAGTGCTGCCAGGGGAAAAAAAAAAGAATATTGTCTCGCCATTCCTGCCCTGCGGAAGTGGGTGCCCCGCGAAGCTGCTGCAAAACCACCACTACAACTGCTGCGGTGGGTATGCAGTGCTTTTACTGATGGTTAGGATGCTTTTTTTGAGCTTGTTGTTTATTGAAACATATGCTATTCAGTATGTTGTATGGGTGATGCATGCATACGTTGCTCGCTTCACATTGATGAGCTCTTGTAGCCTCTACCTTACGGTGGTATGAGCAATCGCATTTATTTTGCTTACTTACGCGGGTACGAGCCATTGCTGATGATGATAATTTGTGTCCATGGACGGAATGAAAAATGCCGTTCACCGAGAGGCTAACAGCTTCGCTGTAAAAGAAAAAAAAACAGAAAACAAAATAAAAAACAGCAGCGGTTAGCCACGAGAAAGCGAAGGTAAGAGCCAGGGGGTGAAACGCACCGTTCAGCTCATCCATATATTTGCCACCCCTCCCCTCACCCAACGTAGCCACACGTGCGAGGCACAAATTGAGTGCTATACAGGGGCTTCACACTACGAATACCAAAAAGAACTTTGACACTCGTGTTAGCATGGAAGCTCTGAATGACGCAGTGGGGCCTTGTATGAATATTTCTGAAGATAATTGACCTATGAATGCATACTGTATGGCAACGAGTAGTCTATCAGCCTCTAGCTTAAGCAGTAAAGTGTTTTCAAAACCATGCAGGAATCAGAAACAACAAATAAGCTGTTGCAAACTGCATCGTGATTGTCCTCAAGGGGCTTCACTGAGTAGTTTTTATGAACTATACTTTATAAAGGTAGTGTGGAATATATAATCAGTCAGCAAACCAGCCAAAAGCAAAACTTTTTGGTTTTATTCATTCGCAAAACAAATGCTGTGACAAAAACCAAATAACAAATAAAAGTGTGTGCTTTCTTAAGAGCTTGACATGCATTTTTTCTGCCTCTGCATGCGACAGCGAACATAGAAATAGCGGCACACATCACAGATGGTCGGCATACACTTATGGCTGTGTGTAAGCCGGCAACTAAGAACAGAATACATGCCTGAACGGTTGGGATACATAAACAATAGACATCCATGGTTTATTTCTTGGTGTAAACATTAAAGGCTAATACACCGATGAGTCCGTTTCATGCAAGTAAAGATATTACAGGCGATTTATAATATCGGTATTCCTCGTTTCGATCTTACCTGACGTATCCCCATATTTATTTGGAGTCCCGGTTCTGCATTAGTTTTCCCACCCCGTCCAGTTTGGCTGCCGTTTCTTCTTCGTCTTGTTGAAGGTCAAAACATCTTTGGTGACGTTTTCTTCTCACGCATGTCGACAGGCTCTCTCATTCACTCTCGTACAATTGCAGTCTTCATTTCCTTTTTGCCAATGTAGACCCCTTCGCATGACGTAGAGACGCCCTTTTTTCTTGAAGCAATATTTCGAAATCGCTGCAGCAAGCTCCTAACATCGCTCGAACGCCGCCAGCAAGATTTCGATGCTAGCGCCCCCTTCGAAGAATAATAGAAGCTTGATCACACGAATAGCGAGCGATATCGCACCACTGTGCTTCGCCTACATTTGCCTTTCAGCGCATGGATTTTCGAAGGCAAAGCGCGTCTCTTCAAGGCATAACTTCATTTGCACTTTCTTCCTGCATTTAAGTTGCGTGGATGTGACGGTTGCTTTTTAACATTTTATATCAGAGTACTGTCGTTAGACAAAAAGTAAGCGGTGATGCATAAAGGCAAAAGTTTCTTTATGGTCACCTATAGCTACGGCAACCGCAAACAAAATGTATTTACAGTAACAACCGGTCAGATGGTACTTAATAAGAATACTGGTAACAAAGCCCCTATCAGAGTGCTAGCACTGTAACGAGAACCGTGAGACAACATATATATTACGAAAATACGGGCCCCAACCCTACTAAGAAGCCTCTATTTTCTATGAGACTAACAGAGAAGTACAAAAAAAAATATTCAGGACAATATAGTTTCAAGTGCCGACGTAGACAACCAGCGTGAATGTCAGTTACTATTCCTGGATGCGGAAGGCGTTCATTTCCTCAATGCAAATACAAAATCCACTAGCGGTCCACCGAGTACTCCAGAGCTATCTGTAGTACCCGATTTCTTCTCCTTTGACATCGATGTGCAGATGAATGTGTCCGTACTCCCGAACTGGGCCTCTGCGGTATGCCCAAACATTCTCTCTCTCTCTCTTTCTCTTATTGTTTTTTTTTAATACTTTCTTTTCGCTACGCTATATATCTCATCCCTTCTGATTAAGCCGCGCATACGCAAACAAATGCAGCGGACCGACTCATCGGCAGGCTCTGTGCGTGCGGCATTGAGATAAGCCTCCGGAATGAGAATTTATCGAACTTCCGCGCACTCTGCGCACAGCGCTCATATTAAGGCATGCACACCGGACCCGTGGCCCGTGGTGGAGGCACTGAACACGGCAACCGTTTTCGTACGTCTCTGCCTCGTCTTTCGAGCCGTCGATCTGCAGCCTCGTGCTCCGTCGCATAATGATGCTTGTGAATTGCGCTGCTCGTTTCCTCTCTGTTGCTATTTCCGTCTTTTCCTCTTTTCTACATTCCTGTTTCCGTTCGTCCTTCAAGCTCCATCAAAGAAACTATCTATGCCGGGTCAAACAAATTAATTTTGTGGACACCGACCGACCACCTGGTTGCGTCTTTGCGGAGCCAGAGGACACGTTGTTTGAATTTCAAACGAAGGGAGCGTCAAGCGTTGGCTCTCTCCTCTTTCATCGGAGACGAAACTCGGCAGTACGGGGAAAGAGAGTTCGGTGATGGTGGAAAGGGGAAATGGGAGAGAATGCAAAAACCCCTGCAGTCGCTGTTCAGGTTCTATCCTTGAGCGCTGTCGCACGTCTAAGCAACTCGGTGCTTGATACTGCATGCGATTCCTTGCCACTGGTTAATTATGCGGGAGGCGCTTCTGTGTTTGGGAAAAGGCGTGGGTCATGCGTGCGGAACAAGCCATTGTGCCTGCACAATTCGCGTAGTCAGGGTCGATACGTCCCATGCAAGCATGTTGGACGCAACACCTTTAATGCAGCTCGTGCATTTGCAGGAGTTAGATGGCGCGGCTTGTTGGAATAACCACGTTGATGTATGTATGTATGTATGTATGTATGTATGTATGTATGTATGTATGTATGTATGTATGTATGTATGTATGTATGTATGTATGTATGTATGTATGTATGTATGTATGTATGTATGTATGTATGTATGTATGTATGTATGTATGTATGTATGTATGTATGTATGTATGTATGTATGTATGTATGTATGTATGTATGTATGTATGTATGTATGTATGTATGTATGTATGTATGTATGTATGTATGTATGTATGTATGTATGTATGTATGTATGTATGTATGTATGTATGTATGTATGTATGTATGTATGTATGTATGTATGTATGTATGTATGTATGTATGTATGTATGTATGTATGTATGTATGTATGTATGTATGTATGTATGTATGTATGTATGTATGTATGCATGCATGCATGCATGCATGCATGCATGCATGTATGTATGTATGTATGTATGTATGTATGTATGTATGTATGTATGTATGTATGTATGTATGTATGTATGTATGTATGTATGTATGTATGTATGTATGTATGTATGTATGTATGTATGTATGTATGTATGCATGCATGCATGTATGTATGTATGTATGTATGTATGTATGTATGTATGTATGTATGTATGATGGTCTCATTTTAGCGCTACGGCTAAAATGAGACCATCAATTTCTCCGTGATTGAAAGAGTTAATAAATCATAACTTGAGAAATTTGCCACGGTACGCGCACAGGAGTCAGTTCTGAGCCCTGTAGGCAACAAAATTTCGCGTCGTATAATAGGTGCACGCTGTAGTGATTGCCTGCAAAAGTATATGCTAGGACAGAACACCAGAGCGCTATGGTGTTCAGCCACGCCTCTTTGTCTCTGTTTCTAGCGCTTTCAGATTTAGCAACGTGTTTGCTCCATTCACTGGAAGGGCGCAAACTTCCATCAGAGCACAAGTCCACTTGGCCGCTAGGCCGTGTTTTCCTTGCGCCTCAGTACCGTTAATCTCGCTCGGAGTGTTCGCTCAACTGTCGTAAATTTCGTGTTAAGTTATATACCTGCGTGTCACCGAACGAACCAGTCCTTTACCACACGCCAGGAAACAGCTGGGACTTCGCACACCAGGCGCACGAGTAACGAGGAATGTCTATAGTGCCTCGTGTACATTAGCGCTTCCGGGAGGCGCCTAGTACGGTTCCACTTCCTAATTTAGAGTTCTTTATTAGCCGCGAGAACCGCGTGGCCATCCACTTGTTCACGTGCCGTCAGCCTTTCTACATTTGGCGAGGCATTGCGTAGCACCGAAGGTAAAAGGAAAGAAGGGACTATGCCGGGAACGTATCCCGGAGAAGTCCCCAAACTCGCTCAAAATGAATTACCTCACCGTCTAGACGTCCCATATAATACGAGCCCGACGCCCGTCCTGGCGCGCTCAAATGCGCACGTCCAGCGCAGCTGGCGCCGGCGTCCTCGCAAGACCCCCCCAGAATCCTCATAAGCGCGAGGCAAGGTCTGTCTCTCACGAAGTTGCTGGCGTGTCTTGACGGGGCCCAGCGTCAGCGGGCTGGCGTGCTCTAGTTGGGCGACGGGAACCCGTCGACGTCGACCGGTGGCGCCCCTTTATGAAGGCGAAACACCACCGCGTCTTGTTCAAGCACGCATAACCGATTAGGTGTCTCCGGCACGGACGGGTTATGCGAAGTGTGCTGTCCATGAACGCGCGCACGTTGCAGCGAACTACAACGTACGCAGCTATCGCTGTGATGTGGCTGTGCGGAGCGGAACCCCTATGCTTAAGCGCTGTTCTGTGCAGTGCAATGCAAAAGGCTCGTTCACATCGGCGATTGACAGAGGTCGCGCGCCTGACCGCGTGTGGCGACCGAGAAGCCGCTCAAGATCACCGATGTTCACAGATTTTGTCGTGAGCGGAAGGCAAAAATGCTCGTGTACTTATAGTAGGATACAACTTTAAAAAAAAAATCAGCAGTTGGCAACCAAGGCACACGGACCGCACGACACTGTGTTACTCCGCTAGCCAATCACAGAAGCAAACGAAGTCATCGTCATGCAAAGTTTTCAATATGGCTTCGCACGGAGCGTCTGTTGTCCTTGAAGAGTCTTTTCATAGGCGGAAGCGACGAGATGTGCAACAGACATGGACAGATTGTATGGGGCCTGAGCATTGCACTCTTCAAAAGTCCACGGTATACAGTTCATTTCACTGCTGAGTCCGTTTTACTTATGAAACTTCAATGTCAGCTGAAGTGAAACTGGACAGTAAACAGTTGCAGCGAAGCAAGCTTTTTATTTCAGTTCAATAAAAAATTAGGTTTTCACCTTCCCATTATAATAGACGAGCGAAAACGTATATAATTACGCGATTATAATATTATTTTTGTGATTACCGCCTTATTTATGTAACAGGGAAAGCTTGAAGTATGAACTATTTGCAGCCTCGCGGAGGAACAGTGGCTGGCAGTTATGAGGGCGTGGGCGGGGCTTCACTGCAGACTTAAGTTGTATCCGATTATAGTTTAATGAAAGCTAAGGAGCCTTACGTGCCAAAAAAGGAATCCGAAGCCCTCAATTACGGTGTCTCTCATAGCCCCAGTGACAACCTGAAACGTTAAATTCAAATAAAAAAAAGTCAAAATATATGTCGTAATGTTAAAAACGCAAGAAAAACAACGTCACTGGGCGCTGTGCTCAATTCATGATGGTTCGCAAAACTTTAGGCGTGGCCCTTGTGCTCATGCTGGGTCACTTTTCTCGATAGCTGTCGGCCAGATCCCGCTAAATACTTCGGTTTTCGTTGGATTATGCTCGGTACTGACCCCTGGAGGGTGATCATCTGGGATAACCAAGCACTCAGGGCTCAACCTCTACCACAGAAAAGTCAATGTTTTTTAGCCTTGAATGACAAAGTTGGGGTATCCGAGGTTGGGGTTGCAGGGCGAAAACAATAGCAAATGAAGGTCGAAACAAGACAGGGTGCGTTCAAGATAATAAAACCAACACTCCCAAATTTCCACCATTTTCAAGATAATGGTGCCACGGAGTCAGCGGCAAGACATGTCCCCTAGATATACCTTTTGTTTCTTCCTTTAACAACTACTCTTCTCATTTCATGGCTGTACTCGGGAACGTAGATTTTTGCGGTTTTCCTGTAGCCTGACTGAGTAATCCGTCACCTATATCCACTCTTTGTGCTACTTTAGCTATTTCCAGAAGTTTGCCGTGGATCACTCATTTCAGCACCAAACTCGACATAAAGCTGGGCTAGACCTTCGTAATCCACCGCCACCCTATTATGAAAGCGTGGGTCCCGGAATTAAATAGGCCCGGGAATAATGCATAAAAGTAGACAGGCGGAATGTAATAACGCCGCCCTAATTGCGCTCGCAGTCTTCGAAATTGCGGACGTTGGTCCTGGTTGGATGCGCTTCCCTCAGCGCACAGAACTCGCACATCGCGTCCTTTCTGGCACTGAGGAAATGACCTTCCCGAGAATATCACGCGTTCGCGAGGACTCAGGTGGAGTCTAACGAGCAGTGGTGCGACGGAAAAAATGACCCTGTCCTGTGGAGTATTCACAGTGTTCTGCATGTTGCCTCAGAAGTTGGAGACAACTATACTTTTAACTATGGTGGAACGGGCTGATAAAATAACTTAACCGCAGAGATAGATAGATAGATAGATAGATAGATAGATAGATAGATAGATAGATAGATAGATAGATAGATAGATAGATAGATAGATAGATAGATAGATAGATAGATAGATAGATAGATAGATAGATAGATAGATAGTGGTAAACTGACAAAGGAAACGCTGGGAGGTTAACTCGGCAGGGCCCGGTTCGCTACCCTGTACTGGAGTCAAGGAAAGATGAGAAGAAACTGAGAACAAAAGTTCGCAGCATGCATGCACAAGTACGCTGAAGCTTACAGCAGGAAATAAATTTTACCGAGGTTCCAAGTTCTATCACGTTCCGTACGGTTGCTTTAATTTTCTTTTTTACGCAACAGAAGGTAACTATAGGCGTGAGAAAATCGCAGGCGCTTCCTTATTGTGGTCGCTAGTGCGCTGTAAAAAATGAATGAATGAATTATTAACTAATGAACCATTGATTGTGTGTTCCAATAGTACGGCAGTGGAGTCGCTTCTCGTGCGAGGCCCCTAGCTAGCTGGTGCAGCATCTTAACAGTGATGGCCTGCCTATCAGTAAAGGTAATTTTGCCTCGAGCACTAATCTAATAACTCAATCAATGTTTATCTTGCGAGCAAATTTCTGCTTAGCCACCCTCACACTGTGCTCCATCTATTTATGAATGTACGTTATTCCTTTCTACGTGTCTTTTTCTGTTTCTGCGGCTGTGGTGTCCCAGTGCGCGAGTGTTGTGCTAGGAATGTGGCACTCAAGATAACCTTGCAAATTGCGTGCAGGAAACTTATATTTCATGAATATTAATGTTGCGTGAACATTTATATTTTTGTACGCCAACTGTGTTTACGCGTATGTCCTTTGTTATTTTTTCTTATTGTTTTTGTTATAAACATTATGAGTACAACTATCGTGATAGAGAAGAGGACTAACTACATATACATATATACGCCACATGCAGGTAGCAACCTCTCGTTAAATAGAATTACTTCTACTACTTCTTCTTCTTCTACTACTACTACTACTACTACTACTACTACTACTACTACTACTACTACTACTACTACTACTACTACTACTACTACTACTACTACTACTACTACTACTACTACTACTACTAATAATAATAATAATAATAATAATAATAATAATAAATCGACAACGTTTACGGAGCCGCCACTTCTGTTGGTTCTTTGTAGGCAAGCGGCTTCATTTCATGGGTCCTTAATCAGTGGCAGTACGAACTTCTGGCTGGCCTAACGACCACGACGAGTGACATCACCATGCGGCGACATCGTGTGCTGTACATGCCGGGGTTGCATACAGTGAACGAGTCGTTAAATTGTGCAACCGCTTAGCGCTCCCTAATGCCCAGTCGTTAGGAAGCATTATATAAACGCTACCAAAAAAAAAAGAACGAGAATGATTCTGATTCTGATTCTGAGAAGAGAGGGCGAGAGAGGGAAGACGGTGAGGCCTTCATAGTTTGTCTTTCGTCCGAGCACGGAATGCCCCATCTATCAAGCACACACGCACGGAGGCCCCATTTTACTCTGCACCCTTTTATCGCTAGGCCGCACTAAAGGAACTGAGCATTTTTATTTATTTACGGTATTTTCGCTGTACCTTCTCCTGGCTAGAGGAAACGTCGGTTAGCGTGGGCCGGGCTCGATCGACCCGCCATCTTGCGGGCATAATGGAATGCCCCGGCCTTTATTAAAGACAGGGGCGCCGTATATATGCGAAGAATTCGGGTGGGCGTGCGGGCGTTCATCAATGCCACGTGGACTGCTGCTCGCCGGGGACACCCGGCAGAAGGAGCCCGTCTGTCTTCATCGCCGTTAGGTGAAGGCATCGGCCATCGATCGCGCCTGCTCCGCACCCCTAACGATGGCCCGTTTCAGGGCGCCGGTGGGGGTGGCCCGCTGCGCCGCCGTATGACTTCGACCGAGCGTAACGGCGTCGTCTTGCGATTAGCTCGGCAGCTCGTTTGTTTTGCCGCTCGGCGCCGTGCGGCTGTGGAGGGCGGCGAAAGCGAGCCAGACAAGCGGCACAGTGGTGGAGTAACGCAGTAACGGAAAAAAAAACTAAAGAACACTGGGGGCTCAGATTCATTACGCGGGGTCTTCAAATTGGCCCAGGGCAGTTACAGTTGCCTAGCGACAAATATTTCGGGGTGTACGAAAACGCAATAAGAAACGGCAGGAGTCAAACGTGGGGTCACATTATGTAAAGAGACACAGAAAATTAGCTCTGACCGTAAGGCAGAGGTAAAGATCTGCAGCATAAAAAAAAGTTAGTAAATTGACGGAGAGTCAGTGAGCTGCGGCCAATTAAGCGTTGTCCGGATTCGTGATGACCTTTCTTTTTGAAACCCGAGGCCAGACGGCCTTTCTGCGTCGGCTGAATTTTAATTGGCACCACCGATCCGAAAGCCGACTCCGTTCTGAGATTTTTTTTTAGCTTCGAGATTTATGAGGTTAATGCACTAAGATTTATTTAATGCACGTCGGTCTTTAGGAGACGGAACCTCGCGTTTAGAGCGCTCATTCTATTAAGGCGTAATCTATCCGAGGAAATTAATCGTATGGTTTGTGCCTGCAGCCGCTATTCTTTTTTGTGGACAGTCTCGGAAAGCCCTATGTCTGCTTGTCTAAATGGGCTTGTGCTGAAGGATGTTCTTAGATTTTGTGTTGTGTGTAACGACAGCTCCTCTGGCTTTGCCTGAGGTATACTAGGTCTACGGAATACTTTGTGAATGGCTTTATGTAGTTCATGCGTGCGTGTTCGTTTGAGGAAGAGAGAGAGCGAAACAGAGACAGAGAGAAACACGACTGTCGTGCAATAATTATCACTTCTTCGTGATAGTGAGGTCTCGAAATTTATGAGCAGAAACTTAAACTTAAAAAAAGAAACTTAAAAAAAACTATACACTATGGTGTTTCACGTGCCAATACCACGATATGATCATGACGCACGCCGCAGCAAGGGACTCCGGATTAATTTTCACCACCTAGGGTTCTTTAACGTGCGTATAATACATCGTGCACGGGTGCATTTGCATCGCGTCCCGATCGAAATGCAACCGCCGTGGCCGGGATTTCATTCCACGGCCTCTGGCTTAGCAGCGCAACACCAGCACGACTGCGCCACTGCGGCGAGTGAGAAAAACCTTCAAGCTAATACAATGTTGATATGAGCACGGCAACGAACTCATTTCAGGGCAAAGCCCTCTGCCCTCTCTGTTTTGCACTTCCTTTCAGTCGCTGGCCGCAACAACGTCGGTGCGTGTCCACATCACGTGGGCGACATCGATTATCGATTGTTTATGTATTCCGCTTCCTGAGAGAGGGAGAAAAAAAGAGAAGGAGCGTTGCCACTGTGTACAGCAGAGCCCCGAAAAAAAAAAGCAACACGCTGTTTCTTCACAAAAGCAGAAGTATGTGATTTAGTCACCAACATTGATTTGTTCTTCATCACAGCCATTGTATAAGCAGAGTCGAGTACCGACAGCGTTGTTCGATCATGGCTGTGGTGGTTCTCATGACCTTGAAAGCATATGCGACAATGCGGGTTTCAAAGGGGCGGTGCAACTGGCCGTTAAATGATGAAGCAGAAGTACAGTGGTGCACTACAGAAGGTGTGAAGTCAGGCCAATCATTGTAACGAGTTGACGTCACCGAGAGTCTAGGAAAGACGGCGTGGTGCGCGAATTTTCTTTCATCAGGTGGGTTGACGCCGCCGATAAAGATTACGAAAGCGCAAGAGATCGGTGTGAAAAAAAATTATGAATGAATTCTGTGGTCCAATCTACTCACCGAGCAGAAATAAAGCCATGGGAGGCATACAGGCTTAGTACGCGAGCTTTTAGCAAGCACATGAAGCGAAGAATACGAGACTTAGCTTAAAGAAGCAGAACGCACCAGAGATATATGATTGCGTCGGGATTTTGTTAAAGGTGACAGAGCATACTTGGAACATCTTGTGGAACAGATCGCAGCAAGCCACATTGATTGTAATTGTCGGCGCCTATGTGAAAAGTGGAGGCCGAATGCCCAAACAAATATTTTGTTTTTCGTTTTACTTTCACATTTTTTTTTATAATTGACTGCGGTATACTTACGAAAAGCAATAAATCTTCGGGCTGTGCTCGAGCTAGTAATAGACGCCAATGAGATACGTCGTGCGGCCACGCCACCGAAGCTGGTCGGCGCTTACACCGAAAATGCATCGGAAAAATTTGTGCCTTGCGGTCAGAGCTTATACGAACGCTCTTTCCTGTCGTTTCACCTGTCTTTGTAGGTGGCTGCGGGAACTCGAAGCGTAAATATTTGAAGCGGCAATTTTCCTCGGCTCTCTCGCGTAATTCCATGGTCGTTCGCGGTTCGTTCGTCTTCTGATACGCATCTCACAGCACAGATCAACATGCACGCAACGAAACAATAAACGTTACCCGCAGATATTCTGACTGCAACAAATGTACTCCATCAAGCGCGCAATTGTTATATATATAAACGAGAAGAGAGGGGTGTTAACCCTCTCTTCTCGAGAGAGGGGTCCCGGCCTTTATTAGTCATATCATAGGAAGCCAACAAACACTGACACCAAGGACAACATAGGAGAAATTACTTGTGCGTAATAAATCAAATAAAGAAACGACAAATTAATGGAAATTAAAGTGGATGAAAAAACAACTTACCGCAGGTGGGAACCGAACTCACAACCTTCGCATTTCGCGTGCGATGCTCTACCAATTGAGCTACCGCGGCGCTGTTTTCCCCATCCACTTTAGTGGGTATTTTATGTGTCCTAGTAGAACCGTGGGAGCGTTAGCCAGCGCTACCACTCACATACCTTGGCGGCGGACGTGGAACGTCCTTGCTGCCGCAGGCGTCACGATAACGTGATCTTTTTGGGTGAAGGCAACTGGTCAATAAACCCACACATGCTACCTGAAGGCATCAATGTTGCCGGATTCGAGACCATCGTTATGTAATAAACGAGAAGAGAGGGGGTTAACCCAGGGTACCGGTTTTTATTAGTCATATCATAGGAAGCCAACAAACACTGACACCAAGGACAACATAGGGGAAATTACTTGTGCTTAACAACAATCCGGGGGTAATACTAGGGCACATAAAATACCCAAGAAAGTGGATGGGGAAACAGAGCCGCGGTAGCTCAATTGGTAGAGCATCGCACGCGAAATGCGAAGGTTGTGGGTTCGGTTCCCACCTGCGGCAAGTTCTTTCTTCATCCAATTTAATTTCGGTTCATTTATCGTTTCTTTATTTCATTTATTACGCACAAGTAATTTCCCCTATGTTGTCCTTGGTGTCAGTGTTTGTTGGCTTCCTATGATATACATATACATATATATATATATATATATATATATATATATATATATATATATATATATATTGTGAGCATTATTCATACGCTTCATATTCTCACCTGTACATACTCATCATCACCGTTTTGGGGCCTGGTGGTGGGGCTCTGTCTCGGGAGAATAAAGAAGAGACTGGCTGCCTAAACCTCGTCTCACAAGTGGTGGAGTGTGCTGTCCGGCCCCTTCGCCCTCTCGCTCCCGGTCTCTCTCCAGCTTCACCTACGCTACATCCCTGGAGCTCCGCTCGGGTCGCCGCCTCTACCAACTGCACTCGACCATGTCGAAAGACCAGCAGACCAGTACCACGACATCCACCTTGCCGACTCCTGCGGGAACCCCTTCTTGGACAGTCACCACCCCTCAGAAGGATCCACCGGTATTTGCTGGGCTTGCAGGTGACGACGTTGAAGACTGGTTGGAGCTCTACGAGCGCGTGAGTGACTTTAACCACTGGAACGAATCAGCAAAACTTGCTCACGTCGCCTTCTACCTAACCGGAGTTGCGAAAACATGGTTTTACAATCATGAGCTCGATTTGGTCAACTGGAGCATCTTTAAACACCAGCTACGCCAGATTTTCGCGAACTCGTCTGTCCGCTCCGATATCGCTAAGAAGAAGCTTGCTGAGCGTGTACAGCACTCAGGCGAGTCCTACACTTCGTACATAGAGGACGTCCTCGCCCTCTGCCGCCGCGTGAACACCTCGATGGCAGAGAGTGACCGTGTACGCCACCTGCTCAAGGGTATTGGGACTGCGGCATTCAATGCTCTTGTCGTGCTGAATCCCACTACCGTCGCCGACATCATCAGTACGTGTCAGCGTCTCGATGACCTTCATATGCTCCGCTTACACCCTGACACATCTGATTTCAAGGCGTCCAACGACAGCGAGCTACGTGCTTTGATTCGCTCCATCATCCGCGAAGAACTGCACGCCGAAGCTTCGTCAAACCCTCCTGAGGTCCATCTGACGCCTCCTGGTGGCGGCCTACGCCATATTGTGAGGGAAGAGCTAGCTGCCGTGACCTGCCCGCAAATCACGCGCCCGCAACCTATCCATACGCCAACGTACGCTCAGGTTGCCTCTATAGCGCCACCCCCCCAGCAGCCACCACAACAAGCACCTACACCGCACATGTCCCTGAATCCTATCACTGCAAGACCATCGCCTGTTCCGTCTTATAACGCATGGAGCCCACCTCGACCGGTTTGTTACTACTGCGGCATCCGTGGCCACATTTCCAGGTTTTGCCGACGCCGTCAGCAAGATGAAAGACGTGGCTATGACGGCTTTGAAAGGGATCAGTTTTCTGGCCCTGTACCACGACGTTGGCGTTCTGACTACGCTTATTATCCACCACGTTCCCCATCTCCACAGGACTTCAACCCTGCCAGTTCATCGCGTTTCCCACGTCGTCGCTCTCCATCACCGATGCGGCGCTCTTCTTCCCCTCTACGACCGGCTACTTCGTCCTCCGATCACCGCCCGGAAAACTAAATGGTGCAGCTTCAGGAGGGAAAGCTGCATCTTTTCGACAACGTGAAACGCCTCCGGAGCGCCCGTCAAATGTACTTTTGGTGTTTGTTGAAGGTGTCCGAATCGAAGCCTTGGTTGACACAGGTGCATCGCTGTCCGTTATTAGTGCTGACTTGTGTTCTCGATTGCGAAAAGTGAAGACACCGTATAATGGACCTCCCCTTCGTTGTGCTAATGCAGTTCTTGTTCAGCCCTCCAGTGTTTGCACTGCGCGCGTTTTCATTGATGGCATCCTCCACCACATTCAGTTCGTCGTGCTGTCTTCGTGCACTTACGCGATGATTTTGGGATGGGACTTCCTGTCCTCCGCCTCAGCCTTAATCTCTTGCCGTCAGCGAACTATTCATATGACAGACACTGACTCTTCGTCCTCTGTCAATGATCACAGCCTGCGTTTTGTCACGTCTACCGACTGTTTCATTCCCGCGGGCACTGAGCATATTCTGACGCTGACTTCCGACACTATTATTAATGGTGATGTGTTCCTTGCACCGAGTGGTTACTGCATTTCTGGTGGGCTTAGCCTTTCTCCTAGCCTAGTACGGTTTCAGGACGGTAGAGCCTCAGTCGCTGTTCATAACCCTACTTCTTCGCCAGTTGTGCTCTCCCAGGGCTCTACTGTGACATGCTTTACTGACACCGAACCTCTTTCGCTGGTACCGCTTCACACCGAATCACCACCTTTGTCTACCACAACTGATTACCACACTGCTGCCGCTGCTTTAACGGCCGCGATAAATCCTGATTTGACCACTGCGCAGCAAGAAGACCTTCTGGCACTCCTGCACAAACACAGAGCCTTATTTGACGTCCACTCCAAGCTCCTGGGGCGCACTTCCGTCGCAGTACATCGCATCGAAACCGAAGGCAGTTCGGTTGTACGCCGCCGCCCGTATCGCGTGTCTTCCGCAGAACGGAAAATCATTGCGGATAACGTTGATGACATGCTCCAAAAAGACATCATTCGGCCATCCTCCAGTTCTTGGTCGTCTCCTGTCGTGCTGGTTCGCAAGAAAGACGGCTCCGTACGATTCTGCGTCGATTATCGAGCCCTTAATAAGATCACGCGCAAAGACGTATATCCGATGCCAAGAATTGACGATGCCATTGACTCCCTCCAGGGTGCAGAATATTTCTCTAGTTTAGACCTCCGATCCGGATACTGGCAAATCCCCATGCACGAAGCGGACAAGGACAAGACAGCCTTTGCAACGCCAGACGGACTTTACGAGTTCAACGTAATGCCATTCGGTTTATGTAATGCCCCTGCAACATTTGAACGCATGATCGATACAGTTTTACGTGGCCTTAAGTGGAAGACCTGTCTGTGCTATTTAGATGACATCGTTATTTTTTCTACAACTTTTAGTCAGCACCTTCAACGCTTGGACGAAGTTTTCACTTGCATTTCCAACGCTGGACTTCAACTCAACACAAAGAAATGCCATTTTGCCAGAAAGAACATCAAAGTATTGGGCCATCTTATCAGCAAAGATGGCGTTCGACCAGATCCCGAAAAGGTTGCTGCCGTGCATCGCTTCCCTCGCCCTGAAAATCAAAAGCAATTAAGAAGTTTCTTAGGCCTGGCATCCTACTTCCGCCGCTTCATCAGTCATTTTGCAGCCATGGCGTCGCCGCTACACAAGTTGCTTACGTCGGGCACTGCTTTCCCTTGGACAGATGAATGCGAACTTTCTTTCCAAGCCCTCAAGCAGGCATTAACCAGCGACCCTGTCCTCTGTCACTTCGATGAGAACGCACCAACTTGCTTGCACACCGACGCTAGTGGCCATGGGATCGGTGCTGTACTTTTACAGCGTGATACCACCTCGCGAGAGAGAGTTGTTGCCTATGCCAGTCGCGCACTAACACCTGCCGAAATGAATTACTCCATCACAGAACAGGAATGTCTCGCAGTAGTTTGGGCAATCCAAAAATTTCGACCATATCTTTACGGACGCCATTTCATGGTCATAACCGACCACCACGCCTTATGCTGGTTGTCGTCAATCAAAAATTTGTCCGGACGACTTGGTCGCTGGGTGGTACGCTTACAAGAGTACGACTTTGACGTTGTCTACAAGTCTGGGAAAAAGCATCAAGATGCCGACGCTCTCTCTCGCTGCCCGCTGCCATTATTAGCTTCGAGTACTTCTCTCCATTGCTCGCCCCTTGATGATGAGACTAAGTCGTCACTCCCGTTATTACCGTTACTACCTCTCTCGGTTACTGACACGTTATCTTCCAATCGCCTCACTCACCTCGCCTCGTGTCAACGTTCTGACCCCTACTGCGACAGCATCATCCAACGCCTGTGCGGAACTACATATGCACCAAATGCCAGATTACGTCGACAACTGCGACTTTTTAAGCTTGACAACGATGTGCTGTACCGCTACATATACAACGCCGACGGACACAGCTGGGTACCTATTCTTCCACGCTCGATGCGCACGCAAGTCCTTGAAGCCTTGCACGACGACCCATCTGCTGGCCATTTGGGATTCCACAAAACATACCACCGCGTTAGGAGCCGTTTCTTTTGGCCAGGCATGTCTACCTTTGTGGCCAAGTACGTCGCTTCTTGCGTTCAGTGTCAACGGCGGAAACGACCGACTTCGCCTCCTGCTGGGCTTTTACAGCCCATCCCATGTCCCGAGACACCGTTTGCTATCGTTGGGATAGACCTAGTCGGCCCTCTGCCCATAACGCCAGCGGGTCATCGATGGGTCGTGACAGCTGTTGACCAGCTCACACGTTACGTAGAGACCGCTCCTCTACGCTCTAGTTCAGCCTCCGACGTCGCCACCTTCTTTCTAGATGCCATTGTGCTGCGCCATGGTGCCCCTCGTGTACTGTTAAGCGACCGCGGCAAGACTTTCATGTCAACAATGCTCGCAGAAGTACTCGGAGCTTGTGGCACAATTCATAAGACGACATCCGCATATCACCCACAAACAAATGGCTTAACCGAGCGATTTCATCGCACACTAATAGATATGATATCCATGTATATCGGGCCAAACCACGACAATTGGGACAAACTTTTACCTTTCGTGACTTTTGCTCACAACACCGCTATACAACGAACTACGGGATACTCACCTTTCTACCTAGTTTTCGGCCGTTCACCGACATTCACCATCGACGCCGCTTTCTTCAATGCTCCAACTAACACCTCAGACAGTACACCCGAACAGTTCGTTTCGAGACTGGAGGAATGCCGTCAACGTGCTCGCTTCAACACAGAAGTCAGCCAGCAAGATCGCAAGCAACGTTACGACATCTCTCGTCGCGACGTCTCCTTTCGTCCCGGAGAGGAAGTGCTTCTTTGGACGCCCATTCGTGCACCCGGTTTGTGCGAGAAGTTTGAATCCCGCTTTCTTGGACCCTATATTATTAACGAACAAACATCCCCCGTGAACTATCGCGTTACTCCCGTAGACGTTTCTTCCGACCATCGTTGTCGCGGTTCGGAGATCGTTCACGTTTCGCGCCTAAAACGATTCGTTCGGCGTTCCCCTCCTGGCTAAGTCGCGGCCTGGCTGGCCGCTTGCGCGTGCGGGGAAATTAGTGTGAGCATTATTCATACGCTTCATATTCTCACCTGTACATACTCATCATCACCGTTTTGGGGCCTGGTGGTGGGGCTCTGTCTCGGGAGAATAAAGAAGAGACTGGCTGCCTAAACCTCGTCTCACAATATATATATATATATATATATATATATATATATATATATATATATATATATATATATATATATATATATATATATATATATATATATATATATATGTAACAGCTTCAGCGTACTTTCGAAATTTGTTAGACAAGACAAGACACATAAAGCCGGAGTCGCGCTTTGTCGAGACGACAAGCTAGCACGTTTGAGCCCCTGCAATCTGCCCCTACTTGTCTGAGGGCATTAGAACACGTATAGAGGTGTTTACGTTCGCAACTACACGTGGTGACGTCTTCACGCGCTCCACACCGTTCAGCGACGTTCCGTGCGCGTGGGAGCAGCCCGCGCACGTTTGTCATCGTGTAGCTGCTGGTGTGCGGCGGCAACCCACTCCCAGGAGAGGCGTGTGGGCGAGCGCGACAGGCAACGCATGCTTGTCACGGCATGCTCGGAAATACGCGTCCATATGGGTCCCGCGTATGTCCTCGCATTACCAATGTTGCTAGCCATGTTGCTCTTTTGTGTTCCCTTGACGCGCTCTGGCAGTTTAACTTCAATATCGCAGCCTCCTTCCCTCTACAATGCTTCATAACGAAACCCTGAGGGTATCAGCTATAAATATGGTTTCCGCTTTATTATTCTTCCGCGTTACACTGTTGAGCATGCACTGGCTGTAGTTGGCCAAGGGAATGCATGGATATTAATGATTTTCTATTTTTTTGCGATTGTGTATTTGGGCGTGGTTAGCAAATAACGAAAGAGAACGTTAGTTTTCTAATGTGCAGGTGTATGCAATAAAGAAGCCACAGGATACATTTCAAGGACTTTCGCAACACTCCTACGCAAAGCCAATAGGTTTTCTGAAAAGGGAGGACATTCTTTTTTCCTTTCGTGAAATTACGTCTTCCTAGCGGATTTACGCGATATTTATTTGTCATAGTCCATGCCCCTGCACATCCAATTGGCCGTCTATCGCTCAGCTAGCCTATTGGTTAATCCGTGTGATGATGAGACCACTCTGAAAAAGCCTGGGCCCCAACTTCAATTCGAGCAATAGCTGTTATGCACCCACTTCTCTCGTCGTTGTGATAAACGCCACTGGCACCGGCGGACACCGGTGTCAGCGACAGC
The DNA here is from genome assembly GCF_038994185.2 of Dermacentor albipictus. NCBI lineage: Eukaryota > Metazoa > Arthropoda > Arachnida > Ixodida > Ixodidae > Dermacentor > Dermacentor albipictus. The sequence continues at coordinate 139,466,127 of NC_091824.1, forward strand.
GCTATAGCTAATCTCTTCTAGCAGCACACCGACAGGTCCAAATAGAAACTTTAATCATAAAGTGCTTTGGGAAAAGCTTACAGAGAAAAATCTGCGCAATTCCCCGAGTGTATTCAAACTTCGCTTCTACAGTCTAGCCGTCAGAAGTTTTACCTCTCAGCCACCGCAGGGAAGAATACTGCGCCAAGAAAGCGTGGTCACGCCGGTAGTTGCTATTAATAGCTGATGCCACTCTATGCAGCTACCTTGCAAACCAGCAACGAGGTGAAAGAACTTAGACGAAACCCGTGGTAAAATGCGAAAGGGAAGATAAGGAAGCAAGAGAAGAAATACCCGTGTCTCTCCACCGGGAAGCATCATTTCCGCAATGAATAGTCTAATGCATCAAGTCTGCATTACGTCACAGAACTTACGAGCAGATGACATCTGACATCAGGGAACTGCACCACCATGCTCTGGAAAGAGGACACCACATTATATTTCAGTGGATTCCTGCTCACTGTGGCACCGGATGCTGTTCTGGTTGACCTCCCTGCCTTTCCTACCCTTGTTTTTTCTCTCTCTCTCTCTTGTTCTTGTTCTCCACATGAGATTGCTCCGCATGCACAAGCCAACTCAAACCAACATCGCACAAAAATGTGCAAGACGTAGGGCGCATAACATCGCGCTTCTCCCGTGGCTACAACATAAAAGGTTAGTGAACCCGGTGCACTGTGATTGGCTGGCACCGCGCTCTGCATTTGATCTCTAAACGAGGCCCGAGCTGAAATATTTCAAATGAAGCCTTTTAAGAATTTTGAGAAGGAAGACGTAGAGAAGGATAAGAAATAGACAGTGAAGTCGCGTCTATCCACTTTTCCAGCAGCGACACCTCCATACACGAAGACAACACGGGCTAAAGCAGTCGCCGCATTGAAGATATTTTTGTTCTGGAAAGGCAAGCTGATCACGCACATTTGCGAATGCTTAATCCAATAGACAGCAGACGAAGCAGTGCAGGACTTTCTGAGCATAATACAGCGCTGGTAATCACGTCATAGATTTGCATTACAGAAACCAATTGGCTTTTCTTTGGAGCTTTGTGCTGCGACATGGTTGACGACAATTCCTTTCCGTTTGATGAAACAAATACCGTCTTACCGATTTCCCCAAAACTGATCTGCTGAACCGGCTCTCTTCGCATTCTATTTATGTTGTTTTTGAGTGTATACCCTGCGCCACAATAAACGAAGGTACGGGAAACCCCGCTTCTTGGCACATCGAATAATATAGTTGTGGGCTTTAACACCCCAAAACAGTTCAGTGGGTTATGAGGGACGCCGTAATGGAGGACTCCGTATTGAACCTTTCAGTGTCGGTTTGTTTTTGGTTGTGAAGAAATGAAATAATGACACATATAATCCCAAATTCTCTCTTGGTGGTGTGCTATAGCACACCACCAAGGAATGCGAGTATACTCGCATTCCTGTCTGACAAAAAGAATGTCAGAAGGCTATCACGGTGGCATAGAAACGTGGATACCCACCGGTATGTCAGGGACGCTAAAAGGATTCAACCGTCTCGGTTTTTTTAACGCGCACACAAAGGACGGTACATGAGCACGTTCTTTTTTCCACCCATTCCTCCTCCATGCGAATGTGGGCGCCGCTACCGTGAATCGAACCTGCAACCTGGCGTTCGGTAACGGAATTTCATGGAGACAGATCCCTCACACCGGGTGGCTGGCATATCTGATGTTCCAGTTTCGAGGAAGCTAAACATGCCGACAGCAACGGCACCGGGAACCGAGCGTCGGATTCCATTTCCGTGGCAGCGCTTTCCTACGAATCAAAACATTGACTTTGCGCCTCTCTGGAAAAAGAAAGAAAAAAAAACGAAGGAGAGGAAAAAAGGAAACAAGATTTACGCGTCATGAGCTCATGTTTATTTTTATACCGTCGTTTTATTACGACTCTTCTCTCTCGGCGGACCAATCCCTAGTCCAAAAATGACGTGTGGGCAAACAAACTTTAAGAGCTTGCAAGGTTTGCTTCATCAAACGGATGTCTTTGTCTTGTTTTTATCACTCGCTGTACTGCCGTTGCTTTTCTTTCTTGTCTCTTACAGACAAGAAATCACTCCAACATCAATCCTCCAACTTCATCACTCCAACAATCAATAGATAAAACATTGGACATTCACTTAAAAGAGTGAAAAATGCTTCCATACTCTTCTCGTGGTTGTAATTCTTCGGGTGGGCCCTCCTTTTCTAATTGTTAGCAGTTATTCGTGATATGTAGGTCTGATAATTTTCGTATGATATATACAATGTGTAAACAACCTTATTCGCTGATGACATCTCCTTAAATAGGTATGTCAAAAAATAAACGAAAGAAGAATACGTGTCTGAAAGAACGTTTTCTCGCGAGGTTTCGATATCACAGTTTTAATGCAGGACACCCGCAATCCCTGGAATGTGCAGTAGAAAAGCGAATCGCAAGCAAATATTCGCAGGAAGCACCGGGAAACTGCGTTCTGCGAACACCAAACGTACGCTTGCCTTTGTATTGAACGTTGCAGGCTTTGCGGTCCTCGCGTAGCTATGTGTGGCGACAACATGGTGACGTGTATATATATATATATATATGTATATATACTAATAAAGTCGTAACGCCAGATCTTACATACTTAAATTCATGTCATACTTCAAGCATGAACAAACAATTACCATGGTGTTCTCGCTGTTTCTTTAGATAAGTTGTATATTTTAATGGCGCCACTGCTTTCCCACAAGTTATTTGACTTCCGTTTTCTAGATGACGCCACAGAATTTAGCGTGAGTCGTGCATGGGCGATCTCGAATGCTCCACCGAAAGCATATACACGTAGCGCAGAGATGCTAAAGCAATGTCAAGCATGTCTCTGTAAACGGCCGAAAGGGGCTACTAAAGAAAGTTACTTATCATTACGTAACACGCGGTAATGGCGATGGAGGGTGGACAGACGGTAATCGTAGAATCATATAGAAACACGTGCGTGCAATGCAAGGCAGAAGAGTGAAACGTAGAGAGGCCAAGTGATGATAACAAGCAAAGTAGAGATACGAGCGCGTTCGTTGCGGCAGTGGCGACAGAACATTGCAGATGACAAGAAATTGGGAGATTATACTTTACACTATCGACATGCCCGCAGGAAAGGAAAGGCGACAACTTGAAGAACATGTGAAACAAGGTATTCACGTACTCGTCTTGACTATAGCAGCGCTTTCACTTCTTCGACGTTGTATTGAATTCCATAGATGCTCTCGTCTCACGCGTCGGACAACAAGAAAGTAACAGCCGATGTAACGGCTGACGTATGGGATAACATTCACTTTCCAATATCAGCGTGTCGCGAAAAGGGCAGCTCGTCTGCTCTGCGTGCTTGTTTGCTTGGTGCTCGCGTCGATGTTGTATTCCTACTCTCCCGTTTCAGAAACGGATACGAAAGAACATCGAAGAGAGAGACACGAACACACTCTCCTTCACGTCGACAGTTCTTTTGAGTTTACCTGAAATATATAGAGAAAACTGCACTACTTCGCCAAGTATTCAGTGCTTCTATCCATTTCTGAGTATATTTGTCCCCTTTCGCTTTCAAAAACATTGCCGAAACTCAAATAACGTATTGTGGGCCTGCCGCAGAGTCTCTATATTTGAAGACACATTCCCGCGAAACATGTACGGAAGCAACCTCGAAATGGATTGGAGCAGCTTTCTGTTGATATTCCTCGAAATACCGAGACTGAAGTGCAACCGTTCCACGAACGCGTATCTTTTTCCCAGGAACAGTGCATTCGCGCATATTCGCTTTGTTTTTTTTTTATCTTTTGAGTAATTTGACAAAGGGATCCACAAAATGCGACTAGAGATACATCAAGTTCAAATACATTTCCCGGTGCCACAAATGCAATGCGAAACGAGGGGAACAAATGCGTCATAAAGATATCCCTTATAGAGAAAAACAAAAACGGAATTCGCACGCCACATATCTTTACTATATCCGGTAATCTCATACGGTCCACGCGATCGCATACAATGCATGTTTAATCAAACAAATCAGTAGGCACACGGGATTCTTTTTATAGAAATATATATAACCGCATCAGATATTTGCAGCGACAATGGAGCGCTTCACGCTTTTCATGGTTCGTTGTTTTGCTTTTACCACAGTACAGCACGCGTAACATTCGCTAAGCAGATTATAATGAGCGCACGCCGCTCTTCTTATTTCGGCTAAAACGACGAATCACAGTCGCACAGTGAACGACGCTGTCCCGAAATTTGCCTCAGCAGCGACGTGGATAAAGCAATTGGAATTCCGAACTGCTGCGTCTTCTTGTTGAACGCCGGTGGGCGCAGAACGAGTTTCCTGCCGTTTTTGCGTGGCAACAACTCAATCTCCTCTTCATCAGACTGCGTATTCAAAATCGCCCCCTGCCTGTCTCACTCTGCGATTGTGTAGGGAAGTTTCGTTCTATTCTTGGTGTCGGGAAAACTGTACTCCCACTTCGCGTAACGAAAAAGAATAATAAAAGAAAACGAAAATCAAGGAGGAAAGGAAAACGCGAATCACGGCAGGCAAAAAAAAAAAAGAGAAAACTTTCGTAGCAGCCTCTACGTGCACTCTTGTGCGCGGGCGCTGTATAGATGCAGCTTTGGTTTTCGTGCGGTTTGCAGGGTCGATGGTTGGCGAATGCTCGGAACATCGCATTCTCCCCACAGACAGCCTTGGCGCCATTTTTTTTTCTTTTCTGTTCACAAGCACAAGGCTATAATACACGACGCGTGGCATAGTTTAGGTGTTTGCGTCATTCATTTCAGCCCAACCCAACCCCGTTTCCATAAAATGGTAGTAGTTATCCAATACTTTGGCTCGCGGTACCTTTGTGCCGGAAGATGTAGATATTGCCATCGTATAGTCACATCAGTAATCGGAGGCGAGAGCGATATTTTATATACTTTAACGTTTTCGCTTAAATAGTCATGTACAGCTTACGCTTTAGAAGAAATTAACATTGATTTTGCTGTGAACATAACCAAGTGAAAAAAAATGACGGTGATAAAGGCTGTCTTAAATACACAACGTAAAATATATGCCCCATAAAGACAGGAATTTGTTGTACAGTCTGTCATTCGGACGGCGAAAATAAATGCGATTTTTCATACCTAAAGTCACTTCTCTGGTAAGCCTGATGGCTTTTTCTTACGAACGGCAGGATTATCATATTTACTACTGTCGTTACGACAGGAATATTTATCGTCACATCTAGGCGACAGGCTTACGATAAAATTTTAACGCATTCGTTTTTTAAACATTATCTCTAGTCTCTTCCTTTAACGCGGAACCTTTAAGCTTTACTGAGTAAATTGAATTTAATGTTGTGCGATTAATTCTCAACTTCTACTCCACGGTTCATCTTTCACATACCGTGTTCAGCGTCCTCGCGCCTTCCACAAACTCCAACGCGGCATCAGGCGCTCATACTCTCCTACTCGCTGATGACTACCATTAACACTTCCAGCGCCGGCGCGTTCGCCCCTACGCAAAACGTTGTAACTCAGTAGTCAGCGCGAGAGAGATTTAGCGGTAGCGCAGACAGCTGCCAGCCCATCCCGTGGCCCCCTTTTTCTGCGTCCCGGATGTCTGGCGTTCTTAATTCGCTCCGTGCCTTGACTGCTAATTAAGTGGCACACAATGCGGCCCGTGTTTGCTGCCGCGTCCCTCTGATTCCCATACCGGCTCAGCTAAGTAATGCTAATCATCCCTTCTAAACGGTGCCGAGGTGACGCTGTACGCCAACAAACCCGGTCTTCGTCCTCCCCGTCACCACCCCCTCTTCCTGCATCATCTTCCTGTACGAAGGTGAAGAAGAACAGAAAAATGCTTTCGCGTTGCTTTTTTCTTGTCCTGGAACATGCGAAGGTTACAGGCTCGCGCAAGCGCTGAGGGGTTGAGCAACGTTATAACATTGCGTAAGCGTCGAATATAAGAAGGCGTAAATACACTCACAGCGATATACTTTTGTGCGCAGCGGGAAGGCAATTACGTAGCAGGCGCTGTGCCATAAGCGCTGCACCGCAGGCTCACATTTCCCCAAAGAAGAGGCGATGACGACGTGTCCCGTTTCTCGTTTATCTTGCTGCTTTCCACGTGACGTACTCGTTTTAAATTTCGCTTATTCAATAACGGCTGTGTTCACAAACAGGCTACGCGGTAAGGCGCTTCAGCAGCTGCGTCTCTTTTGTAGCATTTTTTTTCAGCCTCGCTTCAGGAATTCGGCTCGGCTCAAGCGGGTGGCAAAGCCGTTGAACAGGAGCGCGCTGTCGGAATGCGAGCGCGGAAATTTGAAACGTTAAAGCTCGAGTAAAGGCAGCAGGCAGGCTTAATTACGGAGGAACCCGGAAGCCTGAGTATATCGTTCTTGCGGAGCTATTTCCTGTGACCGAGAAAAGGCAGTTGCGTTAGTAAGACCTTGCTAAAAGTTACTATCAGTCGTCCCTGGTACATGCGTATACTGTCATTTTGTGAGCAGTTTTTTTGGAACCATGCCGTTTACATGGCTTTGCATGCTGCCCTTTGTAGAGCGAGAGACAATTTTGAATCAGGGCTGGAAAAGTTTTCGTGGCCATATACGCCTATCGTGCTACTGCATATGAGATTGAAGATGCATGAAATGACCCTCTGTCCACCCACCCCCACACCACCACACTCACACACACTCACACACACACACATACACACGCGCGCGCATGCAAGTTAACAAGCATCTACAGCGTCTAGTTCAATATCGGCAAAAGGGCTGAACGACCGCCATAACGGTACTGCTGTCGTGAATGACTGATTTTGCGCATGTGCACCCTTTACTGAAGAGAAAGAACGCGAAAAAAGTGGTAGAATGGAAGCTGAGCTCACAGAATTCGGCATAAAAGAAATTAAGAAATTAATTAGGCATACTATGTGGCCATCGCTGAAACGAGTCAAAAACACCCATTGCATAGCTGTTTATCAGTCGTAACCAGGTGTAGTGACGTGTACTGGCTCAGGGTGTCCAACGCTTGGTAGCCTGTTAATGGCGTCTAAGCGCAAGGAGTGTATGATAGCAATGTCCCTATGATGTACACAAGTAAACACAAGCAAGCAAGTAAACTGGTTTAAGCGGGCGATCATGATCCCGAAGATACGATCACGTGCAAAGTGACTCGTGAGGTCAGTCATTTGCGTGCGCCCCTTTTATTTTAGAACATGGTTCCTGTGTTCGCGCGGTGAACATGCATATCACTATATAGATTATCGTTGTGGGAAATGCCGTGTAATAGGGCCGCGTAAAGAGTCATGTGTAGGAATATGCGGACTGCTCACTAGGTCTCTGCTTAGTCACGCCCTGCTGATACGCGATTCGCATGACAAGAGTGCAGCTATTCATGAAGAGAGCAGCTACATCATTGCCAGTCTGCAAACAAAGGTGTTTGCTTCAATGCCAAAGGGAAGACCATGTATCCAAAAAGTCTGACCTAAGTCAAGTGAATCATCAGTGAATGAGTCAAGTGAAAAACAGCACATAATGCTTGAAGGCGTGTGCGTGACCCCATTTCTTCTTTTCCCTTCTTCACATCGCTCTTCCACCAAGACTTCCCCGAAGAGATGCGACCAGTTTGTGTAAGGATCGCCTCCCCTATTCTCTAAAGCGAAAGCTTTACTGGCCGCGAACTTGCGATTTCGCCGTGGCCGTGCTTCGAGGAGGCACATGACGTCAAACCGCGTTCCTCGTCACATCGCCTTCCTCGTCGTTGCGTTCGCCTCCGCTAGCTTCGCCAGCAGGGTCGCATGCCTGATAACATGTCGGAGGATGGAAAAGGAGAGCTCGCGTGCGCCGCAACCACACTTGAGGTGGCCGTATGGACGGTGACAATTCTGATAAGCAGAAGGAGGATAAGCAGGAGGAGGCCTGGAATCAACATCGGAACGAGATGAAGAGGAAACGAATCGCCCAGGAAACAGACGAACAGCGCGCCGAACGACTGGCTAAACGCCGCAACAACCAGACTAACCTGGACTTGCAATCAATATTAACCAAGGCTAACCATGCTATGCCTTAGCTTTCGTTACGTATATCCTGGCATAGCCGAGCTAAGCCACTGCCAATTTTTCAATGCCAGCGCAATCACTCGCTCCCCGATGGGAGCCGTTGGTGTGGCTTAGTTCAGTGAGTTGCCGCGATACGAAGCTACCAAGATGGTACGGCTAAGGCCCCTTTAGGCACGGCTGCTTGCGTCATATGCGCTGCCGTTCCGGTGGAAAAGCGCTAGACGCTCCGACCCTGCATCTGTGAAGTTATCGCTTGCTTGCGCGAGCATGCACGTGGGGCTGCCGAAACGGCATGCAAAATAAAGAACAATGAAAAGCAAATTGATATAAAACAGCGTGTTAGCAGCCGAATGAGCGCGTGGTTTGTCTGCTTCTGAGGGTAAATTCTTGTTTTCATTCAGAACGGACCTTTCATAAAGAACATTTTCACAAGAATCGGTCAAAAGACACCGAACTCTTTCTGAGTGCGAACGCAGCCAATGCAAACAGTATCTCTAGCCTCCCCAGCGTTGCACCTGATGTATGAAACGGGGTATCGTCTGTCGGGCTTCCTCCTACTTCCGTTCGTGAGGAGCTGCCCAGATTGTACTCTCCCCCGTTACCGTAAAGCCCGTGCGAACGCTAGTTGATGGAGGATAGTAGAAAGGATGATAGGAGAGGTTGGTGAACGGTCGCATCGGCCGCATCTGGCTAGAATTGAAAGAAATAGAGCAGGCGCTAATGTAGGCTATGGTTGGGCGTCGCGTTTACCAATGCCTACGCGTTCGGTATAGGATTGGCCGACACGGCAGAATGTCGCGATTGTGGCGACGAGGAAACATTTCCTCATGTTCTGTGCCAGTGCTCGCAGTACAGTGTGCCGAGACAATCGCTTTCCGTCGTGCTCAACCAGTTGGGCGACCAGCCTCTGTCGGAAAAAAGAACTTTGGAACATCGATGTGACTTCACATTGCATCAGAAGGTCGCACAAGCGCTACTGCGCTCCTTAATATCGATTGGCCTGTGTGAACGCCTGTAATCTGTTACCTGGCCCTCTTCTTAGTTTCCCTCCCTCCCTCCCTCCCTCCCTCCCTCCCTCCCTCCCTTTATCCTCTTTCCAACCTTTATATCGCCCACCTTAGTGAAGGGCACCAAAACGGAAACTCGCCTCTAGTTAACCTTCTTGCCTTTCCTCGCTCTCTCTCGCTCTATTCATATTTCTTCATTTCCCCGAAGTGTGACGTATCAAACTTGTCGTGGGCCTGGTTGGCGTCTCTGCGCTTTCTTCTGCCCGATTCCTTTGCTTTTCTTGCAAGTAACAGCCGAATGCCCAAGTATCTTCCGCAACTATGTCGTTGCACAATCTATTTATCTGGTGGCACCAAGAAGGTTTTAATGTTTTTTTAGGCCTCCTTGAGTGGCACAGTAGTAGGATTTAAGAAAGAAGTACGTGAAATTAAGCGTAAGCTTAGCTACAGTGATGTAGGCAACGTTTATTTATTTATTTCACAAGTTAGCAAAACAACCAAACAACCAAAATGGCGTAGACATTGAAGTATAATCTAACTCAATTAAAGAGAGAGAGAGAAGACTGGGTAAATTATCGGCACAGATACACCTGTGAGGAAGGAAAAACTGCATGTCTTGATCTGATTCATATTAACATAAGAAGCATACACAAAAATTTGGATCTAGTAGAGCTTTATTTGGAGCCATAGAAAGACTCCTTAGATGTGGTTATCCTGACTGAAGTGAATGTAGATGAAACCAATGCTAAGTTATATCAAATAAAAAATTTTGAACAATTGTCGGTATGCCATCACGACAGAAAAGGAGGAGGTGTTATAATATACGTTAGAAACAATTTACTATGCGAAATAGTGACCATAACTATCAAAGAAGCAGAGATACTGCTGTTATCAGTCGAATATGCCCATGTATCATTCATAATCAGCGCGATCTACAGGCCACCAGACAGAAATATAAGCGCATTTTTGGGTGAATTTTAGCATCTCTTAACGACACTAGAGAAAAAAGATAACATAATTCTGGTAGGTGACCTCAACATAGATACCTCTTCTACTACTAAAAATTATATCAGTTACTATTTGACTGTAATTTCAAGTTCTGGCCTAGAAAATAACATCACAGGACTTACCCGAGAATAATTTTGGGGAACAAACGACGTCATGCATTGACCACACACTAACGCGTGCTTCTAGCATGCAACCTGTAACAAGTATTGTAAAATAAAAGGTTGCTGACCATTATTTCATTGCTCTCACAATGTTCAGTGAAGACTTAACCAACTCACGTGGAGAAACTGAACAAGAATTCCATATCTTCGATAATCAGGACATTGATAGATTAATTAAGGAATACCATTGGGATACCTTATTAACACTAAATAATTTACAAGCATACGAGAAGCTAACCGGCACATTTGAATCAGTTTATGATAAAATCCGAATGACAATTACTATAAAAAAAGGAAAATCGAAAAACCATGGATAACAAATCAACTCAAACAGTTAAGTTACATCAAAGAAAAGCTGTGGCGCCGAAGTAGGGCTAATCAATCCGACGTACGCTTAAGAGAAGAATTTAGGCAAGCATGAAATAAGCTAACAGCTTCGCTAAGGCTAACAAGGAATAAATACTATAGTAAGAAGCTAAATGAGTGTACATTTAATTTGAGAAAATCGTGTAACATTGTAAACTCGCTAACAGGCAGACAAACGAAACGCAAGATAGGCGAAAGCATAAGAAATAGTTGCCCCAGAAGACAAATGGATGAAATAACAAACGAATTTAATACCTTCTTTGCAGATACTGTTAAGAAACTTCAGTGAAATTCCCTTAGGGCTGCATATGACATAACAATCCAATCAAACGTCAACTCTGCATATTTGAGCGAGGTAACTGATCTCAATGTTTGGTATATAATAAGGTCATTTTTCATTACTGAGAATGCCAGGATAAGATGGGGATTCGATTTCATGAGATATTCTTCAACTTTGCTTGTTTGAAGAGTGTGCTGCTATATATTTACTGAGAGGTATTTAGGACGGGTCAGATTTCCAACGCAATGGAAATAGCTTTAGTTAGGCCAATTTACAAAAACGGTAAAAGGCAATAGTGCGATAACTATAGACCTGTAGCAATCTTGTCCGCATTATCGTGTGTTCTAGAAAAGCTTATGCACAAGAAAATGGTTTCCTTTTGCGAAAAGTTTCTTCTATTGTCTAATTCACGGTATGGGTTTCGTTGCAAGAGAAGCACAATCACACTACTAGAAGACTTTGCAGATGTAGTTAATAGTAAAATAGATAAAAATAAGATAGTAATTGGGCTTTTTTTTAGACCTGAAGAAAGCGTTCGACATATTAGATCATGAAATACTCCTAGGAAAATTAGCTCAAATAGGAATCCGCGGGCCTTTCATAGAGGTTTCTGAAGACTACTTCAAAAATCGATATCAGGTCGTTCGAATTTAATATATAGACAGCGAGTTAATATACATAAAGCATGGAGTGCCACAAGGATCCGTACTAGGCCCACTGATTTTTAATTTGTATGTGAACGATTTACCCCATCTAGCGCTGCACTCAAGGTTATACCGATTTACTGATGATACGGCTTCAATATTACCCCAAGAAAATTTTAATGAATGCATTACTTTGTTACAGGGAGATATACACAAAATAAACGCAGGGTTTTCCAACAACCACATATTTGTGAACAAAAAAAAACAATTAATCTGCTTTCACCGCCCGTAGAAAAAAGTGCAGCTAACTGAACATCTATACTTGCACAGTGAATGCTGTATTGGGTGCTCTTGCCAAAGTATGCAGTACGCCACAAACATAAAGTACCTTAATGTTATTTTCGATGAATATTTCTCATTCGTCCGTCGCATACATTATGTAGCTAAAGGACTCCGAGCAGTATGGGTAGTCATGCACAAAATCGGATCAGTATGTTACGTTTGGTTTAGAAAACGCACATATAAGGCTCTAGGTGAAACCGTATTACGGTATGGCATATATATATATATATATATATATATATATATATATATATATATATATATATATATATATATATATATATATCCGCGTGTGTTTTAAGGCCCAACCACACGCGGTGAATCGTGCGCGCCTGGCTGCGCGTCACGCGTCTGCGAGGCCGTACGCGTCTGTCCTACGCGTTGTCAGGATTGGGGGCTCAATCCCATCGTCCGTGGTCCTTTGCCAAGATTGGAGTACGGCATGAATTCGAAGGTAGCTGGCCCATGCCGTCGTCCAACTTATTTACGCTGAGATCGTTGATGAAGTGAAGAACTGCTTCTCATCGAGAACGAGGAAAAAGGGTTTATTTACAGAAATTAAATCAGTCTAACATGACTGCTTGAGAAAAAGAGTAACAGTCCAACATGACTGCATGAGAGAAGTGACTCAGTCTAACATGACTGCTCAAGAGAAGTCCTCAGCATTCGCACAACCACAGTTTTTATACACTCGATCCGCCGGTCATACGACGCGGCGACTGTTCGTTTACTCATCACCAACTCGCCGCTGCACTGCAGATCAGTTTACGTACACAAAGGCAACCGCGCTCTGTACACAGAGGCAACCGCGCGGGGTGCCGTTCCGGGAACTATCGGAGCCGATCGAGGGTCGCTCGTTGTTCTGCGCCACTCCGAAGCGTGAGAAGCACAAAAATACGTAGTTCCCGCGGCAGCTTGTCCATGCGCGTCAAATCAGCTCCGCGTTGGGGAACTCCGGAATCATTGTTCACGCACCCCGAACTAGTTCCGTCACAATGTCGATGGGGCGGGTGGAAGGCGGCGGATTCCAGCGCAAAGGCCGCTTCTTTGAACGCCTCCCAGCTGCAGCGACGGAGAGGGAGAGGTGCGCGTCGTGTCGCCCTGTCGTAACTGTGTGGCAATCTTGTTTCGCAGCTCGCCGTTCTTGACAGCGTCTAGAGAGGGCAGACGCGCAGGAAACGCGCGCGTCAAGGAGGTCTTGATCTTGGGCGTCATTTTGAGCGTACTTTGAGCGTACGCGACGGAAGTGGCAGCTTGTGCACCGACGTCACGTGGGCCGCATGTACACTTCCGGCGGTTCGGAAAGGTTGTTGAAGTTGCAGAATCGTGTGGAGACGCCGGGAGTCGCCGCTGGTTTCGTGTCGATAGATCACAGAGGCTATGGAGACGATCAACAACGAAGCGCTGATCGCCTGCGTTGAGGCTCGACCTGCGCTTTGGTAGCAGGCGAAACACAAGCGCCACTAGAACAAGCACTTGACGAGGTGGTCGTGGATCGTCATACCCAACGCTGCCGAACAGGCGAGTGCTCGGAATTTTATACGGGCGTCATAGCGGAGCAGTTTCAATCGCGATCGAGCCCGATCGGGGTCGGATTTGATGATCACGATTGCCTGTACCGCGCAATATGCGTAGAACTGATCGTGATCGAGAAATTTGATCACGCTCGATCGCCATCGAAAGCCTAGCTGTGTGGCACTGGTATAAGCTGCCTCTCTCATCAGCAGACTCGCAGATGTCGAAAACGCGTTTCATCTGTGCAGATGACGTTATCACAGTGCTGCAGAAGTGATGGAAGTCCCTGGGGAATAAATTTCGGCGCCTGGGAAGACGTTGTCAGAAAGGAAAGAGCCGCGCCGTGCCAGTCGACGTTCACAACGACGTCATCTGGCTGTTTTTCGACCAGATGATGTTTCTGCGCTACACAATGGAGTGTAGACCGTAAGTGATCTTGAAATTTCCATCTTAGCCGGCGTGTTAAAAATGAAACACGGGATTTTAGTGCTTTCCCTTTACCACGTTGACCGGCGATGCCGTATGTTTGTATTATAGCTGGCAATGCACCGCACTTATGGGAATCGACTCAAAATAGTGCTCACACAAGCAAGTCGACGCACAGTATGCATTATATTCAGCTTTGTCTAATTGGCGATAAAATATTTGTGCTGCATCGCCACTCCGATTATCGCATATTTCGTTAAATGTGATCCGGTAAGGGGACATACAAGCAGTACAAGAATAGCTTTGTATATTTATTTATTTAGGTACCCACAAAGCCAGTTTGGCTTTGCAGTGGGGAGCAGAGAAAGCAGAAAAACAGGTACAAAATAACCAGTAACATAGCACTTAAAAACCTAACAATAAAGCATAAGACAGAAGTACAGAGAATATCACATACAAATTAGCAGGATGAATAAAAAGAAAAGGGCTTGCGTGATGCACACACAAAAAGAAAACACAAAACATGCAAGTAGTTTTTTTTTATTCTGTGCACTGATCCTAGAAGGCAGCGTGCAAGTCAATGGCCAGTATTTAACTGAGTATTGAATGTTGCTATATTCACGTGTACCTTGGGCACTTCAATGCACAGTTTTAATTTTGCATTTTGTTGCTTGCCAGCAGTGTGCAAATCGGTGCATCATCACAGACCCTCAAATATTACCTAGCTTGCTTAGGGATTCATTCAGTGTCATCATGCTGTAGGAATAAATGTGCCATAGTATTGACAACATTGTCAGCTGTGTAATTGATAATTCTTTTTGTGTTTGCTCAGCAGTGTCCTTGCTTATTATCAGCCTGTGGTTATTCTGCAGATCTCAGGTGCTGTGGTTATTGGTTTAAGCGAAGCTTTCACGATGTTTGTGGAGAACGCTGTTCCTGCTTAGCAAAATTTCCGAGGAAGGACTAGATGATCCAGTTTAACACATTCGCACTGTGCAAAAAATGATTATTGAAATTTTACATGCCAAAACCACGATCTAGTTACATTATTTTAATTGGTATTTGCATTACATCCAGTACTGGTCACTCGTGCAACACAGTAGCCAGTAGTCAGCTGGGATGACAATGGTTCAATGTCTACATTAATATCCGTATGAGGCGAGCTATTTGGCAAGACAGTAGGAGCAGCGGTAGGGAAGTCCAGAGAAGAGGCAAAAAAAGCTTGGCTGTAAGAAACCTTCTGGAAGGGTTTGCTCGCTAAGGTCAGCTTTGCTGGGCCAAAACACCCTTTACAAGGCAGATGGCAAGAAGACAAACATTATTAGACGTAATTTCCTAAATACAAACAACAAATGCACTGACTACTACGTACACAGCTTCACACTGTTTAGACGTACATTCAGTTAAGAAAAAGTTTAGAATGAGATGAAGTTTACAAACAAGTGAAAGGAAAACAAAGTTACAAGCCAAGAACGTTTCAAGTAGAAAAACTAGAACAGGAGAGAGCCTTATGCTAAAGCAAGACCTAACAGTACTACTACTCTATGTTTAGAAAGTGCAAGCATAGGTCTTTCAACATGAAATTTATTAAGTGGTTTTACTGAGTAAATGTAGTGGAATGCTTCCTGCTAATTATTTCAAAACTGAAAACATTCCAAATATCATGCACTGTTTTGAGTAGAAGTAATCACTAGGCTTTAGGCATGCAGATCTCGTAAGAACTGCTTAAATGCATCACAAGCAAAAACAGAAAAAGATACAAAAGCTACACTTACGCGCATGCAGAAACTGTTCATTCTGGTTGTGTAGGCAAGCCACTTTTGTCCCTACAAAACTGATTCAGAGCTTCAGTGTACTCTAATAAAATCACACACTAAAACAAATGTGGACAGATTTGAGCCTTCATATATTTTTTCATCCAGAGTGGCACATTATTTACACATTGACAGTATGTGCAAACCACACATTTTGACAGTATGTGCAAACCTTATTACGCTCACATGCAGGATGTCCGCCAACCTTCCACCAGTGCCCCCATCGAGTGAGGAGGGAAGTGCTGCAGACATCTTAACAAAAAATGTGCCAGTTTTCCGATCTGGCAACACTTGAAGTGCCATCACCGTCAAGTGAAGAGTCACAAGCGACAACATCGACTCTGTCTTCGGCGTCGCATGAGTCTGTAGAGTCTCAGGACATTTTGGAATCTCTTGAATCACCGATGTTTCAAGAAGTTCTGGTTCCTGAGGATTCTGAGGCACACCACAGCAGTCCGCAGTCAGAAGCATCGCTGGCTTCAGCAGGCAGTCGTAGGCTAGATACGTTAGGAAGCATTGCTTCTGAAGCAAAGTCAAGGGGGAGGAAAAGGAAAAATAAAGATTAGAGTCAGTTAATATTGGAGGAATTAGGCAATGTTTCAAGTGCAATCAAAAGATGCAAACCGCAGGACGACCTTGAACTTTTGCCGTCTCTCTGCTCAAACACGTTAGAGAGGTCAGTGAGGATACGCATCTCGACTTGAAAATTAAATTGATGCAAGTAGGAGAGTAATTCAAAGATTAATGTTTTTTAATGTATACTTTTTGTATAATAAAGCCAAGAGACAACGAAACAAAAGGAAATCATTGATGAATTTAATTGCTTTATATCGAAATGGAAAAATAAGAAGGAAAATGAAAGTATATGAAAAGGTAGCTTCCCACTAATGGGAGACGAACCCACAACCTTTGAATTATGCTTGCACTGCTTTACCAGTAGAGCTGCAGCAATGGCTATCCCTCTGCGAACTTTCTTGGGCCTGTATGTGGATGTACTAGATCTCACCCCGGTAGTGTTAGCCAGTGCTACTCGTGCAAGAACACTCCAAGAGCCTAATCTAGTACACATAAACATTCTATGAAATTGATGGTGGAATAGCCTCCAGCTCAATTGGTTTTGGTTTTAGCTTCCACCAGTGGCAAGTTATATTTTCTCCACTTTCATTTCCCTTCTCCTTGTGATGTTGACATTACAAATAAGATGACAGTTATTTTCCTTTATGCTTTATATACGTTTCCTTGTCTGTTGTTGTCATGTCAAAGCCCCTCAGCTCTTCTTTTTTGTTCATTTTACATTGTGTTGTATCCATATTTTTGTGCGGTATTCAAGAATTTCATAAAGTTGATATCTGTGGGCCTGGTTGGCTGGCCATTGATGCTGTAGAGATGTGTGAACATGTTTTAGCAACACACCTACGATAAAAAAGCACCGACTTGCAACTAAAGGTTTGTTGTTGCAAGACAGACGTTTATCGCTTTCATCTGTGTTTACTCATTCAGCCTGTCTTGCAGCAATGAACCTTTTTGAGTTCACCACCTGTGCATGTAGAGTTTGTGCATGTATGTAGAGATGCCTGTACATGCCTGTAGATAAAAAGAAATGTAATGAACCTTCAACCAGACCCCATTGAAAATTTCGGTTATATGCTGCAAGTTGTAAAGCCTGTCCAGGCGTTCTAGCAGCGCAAGCATTTTTCAAATTGTTTTATTATTATTAGAAGAGGTAGCAGAAAGGGAAAATTCTTGCCACCACATAGCCAGGAGGCGAGGTTCACTGCCAACATAGACAACCTCTACCTCTCCCACAACTATCATCCACAAGCCACATTCCTTGCATTTTTTTTCTTTGTGTTCTGTGGCTCAGTTCCAGAGTTGGTTTTGCATGTTCTGCATTGGATGTTTGGCCAAAGTCTTTGTACGTAATCAGTGACACTGAAGGCAGTGTGTAAATGAGACACTTATACGTATGACCCTGCTTCTCTGGCAGGAAGCAGGGCTACCTGACGGGAGCCGTGAACAACATGTGAGCTTTAAAAAATTTCTTAAGCTGAAAAAAATGTGAGAGTTATGCGGCTGTCATGCTGTTCTGCAGTTAATACTTTGCAGGCACGATTGCCACTATATGACTTACACACCACTGCAGAGTCTAGCCGCCTCAATCCCCACACAGTAAGTCAAGGCAACATCTTTTATGTCTTACCGGGATGCCAAGTAGCTTGAATGCAAGTTGAAAAAAAAATTAGTACGCATGTCTTGATTGTTTGAATACTAATTATGATGACATTATTTTTCTTGACAATGATCTACATGGCTGTAGGGGCCCTTTTCGGGTGACATACGATCAAAATTCATTTGTGTAGGTTAGCTACCACCTTTGTTTGATACTACATGTGCAAGCATACCTCAGTGCATGTTTTACAGGTTACGCAAGGTCAAAAGCACTGAGGTAGCTTTTGTGCGATGCCAGTCGATGGCAGTTTTTTTTAGAGTTAGCCGTAACTGTTACACTGGTGATGCAGTAAGTGGAAACTTTCAGTCTCTGTGATCATGCGATCATTTTTTTCTTGTATTTCTTTTCACGCGCATTGTCAGTACCATCATTACTATTCATCATTACTATTTCTCGTTTTGTATCAGCATTTCGTGTCCCATTTTTTTATTTGTTTATGAGTTAATAAATGGTTTGTTGTGTATAATTCTGTATTCTGTGGAAAGAGAGAAATAAAGATGATTATTAATATATGATTATTATTATGTATTAGTATTTTTTATGCACGCTCATTGTCAGTCGTTTCCTTCTTTCTTTTGTTTTGCTTCAATGTTTTGTGACTCCTTCCTGATTTGGCTTCCAAAAGGCGGTGGGCAGTAATATGTAAATAAAATAAAATAAATGATACATTAAATGACAAAGAAACGGTGTTATGTATTCCTCCAATCGCACATTATTACTCTAGGGGCAACTGTCCTTTACCAACCTCAATGCTACAGCAAGTCATTCTCCAGGCTCCAGGGGTTTCCCGAATGTGGTGCTGCCGTGTGAGGTCCTCTGCTAAAAAGCTCAATAGCTTGTCCAAGAGCTGCGGCGCCTTGCGAAAGAACTTGTAGAAAAATCCGTGGTCATCCTGACGTATCCGTTGCATCTGTAAAAAATGGTGCATTATTGCCTGGCAGCAAGACCATGCCCTGCCCACATACACGCGCAGGTATCAGGAGCTGTACACTTTTCACTGACACACACGTACAGCCACTAGCCATCATTAATTTTACCCCCTGCTTTGTTTATGTGCTTGAATACAAACAGTGGTGCGGCAAAACAGGAGAGCCAGTCAACAATATATTAAAATGGTGAGGCCACTGCCAAGAAACTTCGAAATTAGTCTCACAGAATTTTAACCTGCCCCCCAGGTCACAATTTAATTACATAACACTTCATATTCTACAGTCATACTTCTGAGAGACAGAAAATATAGGAAATCGCATCTCGTCCACAAGCTTCATATAAGACAACCAACACGTGTAAAAATGTGTTCTTGAATCTATGTGCTATACTAATGGCACAAATATAATTAGCAGTCCTAAGCTTTTTGTAGGGGTGTGCTAATACCGAAAAGTAGATTTAGAATCGAATCAAATGAAGCTAGAAGAAATAATCTGGATATCAAATAAAATATCGAATAGCAGAAAATGTGTTACAAAACTTTACCCTTACAAATTTTGTGCAAGAAAAGAGGGTGCTACACAAGCTCTGTGTAAACAGTATGGTCTACTGTTAATAATGAAGGGAGCTCCAAATTAGTA
The DNA here is from genome assembly GCF_038994185.2 of Dermacentor albipictus. Taxonomy (NCBI): domain Eukaryota; kingdom Metazoa; phylum Arthropoda; class Arachnida; order Ixodida; family Ixodidae; genus Dermacentor; species Dermacentor albipictus. The sequence goes on from NC_091824.1 coordinate 139,485,594, forward strand.
TTACAGATTGTCTGTTAAATAGAATCAAGCGCTTCTTCCCCTGTGAAACTGAACAGTTAATGACCGTATGTCGTAAGGCATACACGGGTTAGACAGACGGCGGTTGAAACGTCGTGAGGTGTCGTCACCACGTATCCAATATACTATCTGTATGCTTCCGGCGGCTAATCAGCCCGATCTTCGCCTATGCTTTCGCGCTTTCCGAACTACACCCTGCTCTTGTCGTTCCCCCTGTTCGCGTACGTCACGTTATCGTTTCGATCGGTGCTGTCAACCTGGACGAACCTTGCACCGACGACGCGATGCTGTTCTGCGAATTCGGCGTTCGCGCGTTGCGAGTACGATCCCCGCATTACTACTTTAACCCTTTCACTTATGCGCGCACTTAAAAACGCTGATAAGTAATTGCTGTCCTAACGAAGATAAGTCCCCATGTCCAAACACTGGCTCCTAGTTCTACCACTGTAGATCATCGAAAGGAAAGAAGTTACTCACAGCCGTAAAGTCCTTCTTCTTTACGCAGTTGAAAGACTGGCCGGACCCACCAACGTCGCCGCAGAGGCCGCAGACGCTTTCTGCGCTCCCCCCGCCTTTGCAAGAGCAGCAGCAGCAAAAGCTTCTTTCTCATGTGGTGTACAGTACATTGCGGGGAGAGAACGCTGATGCCGGCGAAGCAAGCGGCTAAGCAAGAGCTCGGCAGCAACGTCGGGCGTGGTCGCGCGCAGATGTCAGCTGCTGTTGTGAGCAAGCACACGCTATCGCGCGTGATGTTGATAATTCACGTAGCTTTTCTTGCCATAAGGATGTATATATAGGGACAGCGTGATTTATCAAATTAAAAACAATGTACTAGCTCTAACATTGAAAGGTAAATAAAAATGGCTAGCCATAATGAAATTAAAGATAAACTTTTCTCAACGCCAAAGACGACCGTTTCCGCCATCGCTGGGCCACTGGTCTGTCAGCCCTGTGCTACGCGCAGCGAAGCGCCCACGTGTGCGCGTATCGTGTGGCTGGACGCCCTTCCCTTCATCACCCGCGTACGCGCACGCAGACGCGTACGCTTACGTGTACGCGTAGCGAGACGCGTATCCCGGGCTGCGTGTGGTTGGGCCCTTACGAGGCTCCGCTGCAAATGGAAGTTGTCAAAAGTAACGCAACAGTAACGTTTCAGTAACGTTTCAGTAACGTTGTGAGCAGCAGTCGCTGGGAATCATTGCGTTTATACCGCGATATTTTGGTAAAAAATGACCAATCGGCAAAGCCACAAAGCCACAAAGCCGTTTGAACTGAAAACTCGCGGATGCTGCGGAACTAAAATAACTTTCTTGCTAAATAGCCTTCTCTTTTTTCATTTACGTGGTGTCGCATGCTACTGACATGTTCTATTTTTGTTTTTCTAATAAAATAAAAAGTGGTTTAGTTTTCTTTCTTCCATCTTTCCGCAAGCACTGGGTTGCGCGGGAACAATTCATCGCATGGCATTAGAGTGAAAGAGATGCCATCTAGGTGAATGAAAAACGAGAGATAGAGAGAGAGAGAGAAAATGGTCTGCTGATTGAGAAAGCGGACTTCTTGCACTGCTACATAATGAAATTTACACAAGGTCGTAAAACTCTCCACAATACGTGCAAATTGGTGCGCTTAGAGGCTATAGCGCGGAGAAGAGCGCGTCCATTTTGGCTGCAACCACCATAAGAGTTTTCAGCGAAAATTACTGGAGCAAACTATGGCGCTACGATTGTTTAGCTACGACGACAATGGCGATTAGTAAGTCGGTCTGTTTCATCTTCGTGCTCGTGCCCTCACACAAGCTCGCGCGATCGCTTATTATGCGGTTCATCTTCCTAAATTTCCTAGCACTCACATATAGCTTTACAAGCACTGCACATATATGCACAGTCGTTGGGAATCATTGCGTTTATACCGCAATATTTTGCTAAATATGACCAATCGGCAAAGCCACGAAGCCGTTTGAGGGAGGGAAGAGAAAAGTAGAAGGCAGGGAGGTTAACCAGAATAACGTCCGGTTGGCTACCCTACACCGGGGGAATGGGCAAGGGGAAAGCAAAGATCACAGGGAGAGAGAGGAGGGAAGGAAAGAAGGAAATTGCGGCGAGTTTGCTGACGCGTGTGGTCTTACAGAAATTGCATTAAAAGTCACAGATGGTCGCACAAACCCGTCGTCCTTAAGAAACACAAAAGCGCCTTCACCGCTTTATGGGCCGACGGGCGATAGGGGCGGTGTTCCAGCAGCACTTGCACAGAAAGTGGTCGATTGTCCAGTTTTTGGAGAGCTTTGACAAGTTCTTGTTTCTCTGGGGCATATCTAAGCCGTTTGAGGAGCCAGAAGAGTGAAGGAAGCCGAGGCAAATACCGTGCACTCCGACTGCTCACGTTCCGCGACTGAACCGCCGTTCTTACAGCTCTCGCGTATGTGCGCCGTATAGCAGCACAGTTCCCTCCAGTCACTTCTGTAAGAAACTGGATGGCTTCGCGTGCAGTTACATGCAGTGTCTGTGGCTGCAGGGGCTATCAGCGGTCACGAAAGACGCCGCGATTGCTACAACGCGAAGAGGCAACTGCGCAACGACACAACACAACACGCGCGGCCACAGCGCGTCCTTTTTCGGACGCGACAAGAACTTCGGCAAAAAAAAAATAATAAGAAAGGAAGAGTCGGGAAAGCGCCCGAGCATCTCCTCCCATCTAGGAGGCATGCACGCTGCAAGAGCTCGAGGCAGCGAGAGTTCTGGCACTCCCGCTCGGCCAGATTGTATTAGCATAATCGCTGCAGACGCACGCTCGTCCGCGCGCTCCTGCGCTTCGCGATAAGCTCTCAGCGCCGGGAGATCGCGCGTGCTCGCGCCGCCGAATTCTCGCTTTCATGCTCGGCCACGGACGGTCGGTCCTGATTCCGCGGGTTCCCAAGGACGTACTGGTGCGAGCTGTGAGTGCACGAACTGTAGTGCCTGCTGACTGCACTCCGGCGCCCGCCTGCGGGCGCCTGGGATAAACAAACAACCAAACCTAACCTGACACCCCGAACGCTGACGCCGCGAAAACGTTGGGAGCCCTTGGCGAAACGAATTGCGCAGAACCGTCTGCAGCGCTAGTTTTATATGTGGCAAAGAGGCTCCTTGTACGGAGTTGGGGAGAAATAATTATCTGCCTAGGATTTCAGCGTGGCGTTTGCGCAGAGTGTTAACTGCGCGTTTTAAATCGCTTTACCGGCACTGTAAAACGCAAATAGTCGTCCGCGCATATATATTAAATAGCGGGATTAGAGGAGCAAGATCGTTCGTCAGGGTGATTCCAATAATTTCCATATCCAACAAGAGAGATAGTGAAAATTTTCAACGGTTTAAGTGGGAGCAACGAAATTATATTTTAGACGGCAACACAAGCTAAAATAGCCACATTACTCACTCGACAATAGAAGCATCAACAGAGGTCATGACGTCCATTGCCAGCACAAACGAGAAAATTACAGTAGTTAAAGCAATGCTATAGCACCGGGCCGAGGTAGTACGTATACGTACTTACACATACTCTGCTCTTTTCTCCGCATTCATTTATTGGTACTCATCAAATCTATCTTATTTGCACTTCCATGATTTACTACGTTGTCAGAAATATATACAATTCAAGATGTTCTGCGCGTTCTGCTTGCCCCCCTGCTGACAGCCTTCTTACAGGGCGTTTTAGGGAGAGTCAAGCCACTTGACAGGGACATTTCAGCTAAATGTCGCAGTTGTTAAGCTCGCGTGATGCCTGCGGTTAAAATGATGTTCCACATCATTCGGTGTGGCCGTGAGTGGCGCTGGCTACCAGGGATGTACTTTTCTACGCATGCGCAAATTCCCGCGAAAGTGGAAGGGCCTCCGCGGTAGCGTAAATGGTAAAGCAGCGCCCGCGTTATGCGGAATATGTGGCAATAAAATTATTATTGTTGTTAGTGTTGCTATTGTTATAGTTGCTATTGTTATCATTGCTATTGTTGTTATTGTTATTGTTGCTATCGTTGTTGTCGTAGTCATCGTTGTCGTCATCGTTGTCGTTGTTGGGAGATGTCGCCTTTAATTTGCGCCGACTACTCCTTTTCACGTAAGGATTAAAAAAACGATTAAATCGTTAGAAAAATAGTGAAATCATAACACTAATTCCGGTAACATATATATAAGTACACTAATGTCTATTATTATTATTATTATTATTATTATTATTATTATTATTATTATTATTATTATTATTATTATTATTATTATTCAATGTTGGCTTCTCCCGGCAGCAAGTTGCCCTTTTTCCACTTTATATTTCTATTAATATTAATATGAACTGAAAGGAGATATTTGCGCATTATTGGTGCTGGCTACTCCTTTTTTCTGGGCAACCAAAGAAAAGCTCAAAGAAAGTGATATGCACTGGAGATAGTCACATAGTATTCACGCTTGCAGAGTTCTGCCCAGAGTAGAACGTAAAAAGGGCACTAAAGGATATACACAATTCCGTAGACGAATGAAAGCGTACAAAAGGGTATGAAACCACGCACACAAGGTCACTTCATATCTTCACAGCGAGACACATACACATAAAAACAAATAACGCCATGAAGTACGCACATACAACCTACTATGCAGCCTCTGGTATTCTAAGAAAATGTAATAATAGGGTCAACTACGATGAATTTAGTAAAGACCTAGTATATTTGCTTAAGTTCCCTTTAGCTTATTATATATAAGTTTCAATTAAACATAACTTCCTCTGCGCTTTCTCTGCCTTCAATGTTTATTTTCTTCATATGCTTGTGTCCCCTTGCATCTGTCTGTTCAAATAACAGCCTAGGGTCCACGTTGCACCTGTGGTCTTCAGCGCTTCAGCGCTTTGAAAACTGCGAAAAAAATGTGTACAAATTAATTCATACACAGGTTCTAAGGAAGGCTGGGGCGCAAAAAGCTGCAGCTATCGTTCAAATGATGTTTCTTTTATCATTATTTTTATTTCTCTATACACGCCCGCACGCACACACAGCTAGACCTTGGTTTTCTGATTGCCAACAATGGTTTGTCTCCTTTGTGCAGTGACACAGCACACGATGATTTACTACACTGTACAGGAAGACTATGAGGAGGAGCCTCGGAGAAATAACATGCAAAAAAATGTCTGTGGCTTAGGCAAGGTTAAGCCCAGGATGCGAAGCATACTAGCCTTTATTTTAGTTGTTGAACCACTGTTTAGCTTGGTGAACTGCTGTTGCTTGGCTATATTTGGTTCGGCTAGACGAAGAAACAACTCATGCGTTACTCTGCTTCGCCTTGGACGCCCCGCATTGGACGCGGTGAGCGTCGAGCAACGCAGCGTTCGGCTCGGCAACGAAATGTGCGCCTGAGCAAGCGACGCACGCCTGAGCCTTAGAAACAGCTCGTTTCTAAGGCAACACCGCATTCACTAGAGGCGCTTTTGTACCGCTTTGAAGCATCGTACTCGTGGCTCAGTGGTAGCGTCTCCATCTCACACTCCTGAGACCCTGGTTCGATTCCCACCCAGCCCATCTTGCAAGAGTTGAGCCAAAGCCACTTCTCCTCTGTCGTGACGTCACGGTGTCACGTGGTATTCAAGGCGACACCGCCGCGCCTGAGGAGCTGGGTTGAGCTCTCGTAATATGCTTCGCATAAAAAAAGAAATGGTAAGAGATATGAGCAGTGCAAGAACCAGCGGTGAACTGAAACACGTGGCCTGACAATAGGGCATGGTCGCATGATAGACGAAACGTTCGCGAGTAACCATTAAAAGATGAACCAAGATCATGATACACGCGAACCAACGTCATTATTTCGCCTTATTTAATTACACTTCCTTCATGTAATGTAATACAGAAAGTGTGTTCTGCGGGAGCATCCAGTGACACGTCGGAAGTCCACAACGACGCTGGCGAGCATTTCCGGACTGACAAATTGACAAACGCAACGTTCCACCCAAGAACGCTGCGGTCAGCTGGCGTTCTTGGGTGACCGGGACGGGTTTGGACACCGGAGACGCGCAGTCATTCAATCAGCAGCGTTGTTTGGAGAAAACATGGTTAAATACATCTTGACCGCACACTGGCGGCGCCAGGGGTCAGAATGAAAGCATCGATCGGGCATTTGTCGTTAAGTGCACACGTATAACAGTGCCACTTGTGAAGAAAAATAATTAAACGCGCTAGTTACGCAAGAATACACGCCCGCCAAGACCACCTCTAATTTTTGGGCGTTGCATTCAGGGACAAATGAGCAGTGCGGTCAGTTTGAGTTTGTAGGTTTAGGTTAGAGTGGATGGGAACCCAGTCAGGCTGCTGCTCTACAGCGGTTATTCTTGCCACCCATCATGCTGTATACCAAACTTGTAATAAACTTGTTTCCCTCAAATATGGAAGAGAGTGTGGTAACAAATAGACGGAAAAGCGAAGCACTGTAATTGGACCTCTTGATGTATTCTTTCTCACGGCATAAACGTAATGGCCGCTGGCAACTCGAAGCAACTGGCAGGAGACCTGGCACAGTCGGGGTGACAAAAAATTATTAGGCTTAACACCATTGAACTGCACAGCGGGTAATGAGGGACATCGCAGTGGAAGGCCATCGATTAATTTTGACCAGCCGAGGTTCTTTCATGTGCACCCAAAGCACGGTATGCGCGGTTCTTGCATTCCGCCTCCATATGAATGCGGCCACCGCGGCTGGGTATCGAACCCTCCGACCTCGCGCTATGCGCCGCAATGCCACAGCTACGGCAAGGTAACTGCACCTGGTAGCGAAGCTGCCATAGAAGCCCATACGGTTCAAACATGGCGACTCATCGGCGATTCGTGAGGCCTATAGCCAACGCCTCCTAGATAGCACAAAAGCTGTGCACTTCGTTCTATGGCGTCATGCTACCTTGCCCGACTGCCATAGTATGTGATGGGGATGCTCCCGAGCAAGGTGTGGTGATTTTGACGTCACCGCTTTCATCCCGTCGGGCTTTGCAATGGAAATTTTGGTCAGAGTAGCATGACGTCATCAAGCTGAGCGCACAGGCCAGCTGTCTAGGAGGCGATGGCTTAGCGCCATCTATGTGACGAGGGAACACTTCAAAAAATAATGAGGCACCATTTCCGTTAAAAACAAAGTGGCGTCATTTTTGTTGTCAAAGGCGCGAAGTTTGTTTTGGTGCCCTGGCAGTGTAGCTGTATTTTCATATGACTGGTAATTCGACTCAACTGGCGTTTCGGGCTTTTAGCGCGAAAAGCGATGCAGCAAAACGCTAGCCGTACGGGTGTTAAATGCTGTCGTAGGACGTCTAAACCGCGCACATGCACAGAGTATAATTTCTTCGCAGGCTGGGGAAAGCTATGGGTGTTGAGTGCTGGTCCCATCGTTAGACTGCAGGCCCGTCGGACAGAACAGCCAAGCGAAGGCAGATAAAGTAAACAGTTATCTAGTGGCCGTAACTTACTACTTCTCACTGAACACGTTGAACAATGACGAAACACCTTGCAAACACCACGCAACCAGAATTCAGACAAACGTTGGCAATCAAAACAACACAAGGTGTGAGGGGGTGTACAGTAGCAGGCGAACTTTACGAGCTTGCCTTCCTGCCCGCTTCAATAGCTACGTTCTATTGCAATCGATAGAGCTGTGAACACGCCCCCACCCCTTCTTCAGCGGGAACTCAAATATAGATGTTTATTGTTAACGGTAAAGTAAAAAATGATTGTGTTTTCTGTCCTTGCCATACAAATATAACAATGATTACGAGTTTTATTTTCGTCGAAATAGATCAACCAGTGTCTTGTTCTACATTAAAAAAACAGTTCTTTTCTTAATATTTCTTTTCTCCTCGCATAGTTGCGCTTCAATCGCTACTCTTATAACAGCCCTTGCTGTTGTCGGTGATAATTGGTTCTAGCACGCTTTTCGCCTGAAGCTTCGCGACTCATTGACCTTGGCCACTGAGTCACTGTGGTGGGTACTCGGAGTGACAATGTCACTTGGTTTCAAAGCCAGCCGTGAAATTACTGAACCCTCCTAGCAATATATATATATATATATATATATATATTGTGAGCATTATTCATACGCTTCATATTCTCACCTGTACATACTCATCATCACCGTTTTGGGGCCTGGTGGTGGGGCTCTGTCTCGGGAGAATAAAGAAGAGACTGGCTGCCTAAACCTCGTCTCACAAGTGGTGGAGTGTGCTGTCTGGTCCCTTCGCCCTCTCGCTCCCGGTCTCTCTCCAGGTTCACCTACGCTACATCCCTGGAGCTCCGCTCGGGTCGCCGCCTCTACCTCCTGCACTCGACCATGTCGCAAGACCAGCAGACCAGTACCTCGACATCCACCTTGCCGACTCCTGCGGGAACCCCTTCTTGGACAGTCACCACCCCTCAGAAGGATCCACCGGTATTTGCTGGGCTTCCAGGTGACGACGTTGAAGACTGGTTGGAGCTATACGAGCGCGTGAGTGACTTCAACCACTGGAACGAATCAGCAAAACTTGCTCACGTCACCTTCTACCTAACCGGAGTTGCGAAAACATGGTTTTACAATCATGAGCTCGATTTGGTCAACTGGAGCATCTTTAAACACCAGCTACGCCAGATTTTCGCGAACTCGTCTGTCCGCTCCGATATCGCTAAGAAGAAGCTTGCTGAGCGTGTACAGCACTCAGGCGAGTCCTACACTTCGTACATAGAGGATGTCCTCGCCCTCTGCCGCCGCGTGAACACCTCGATGGCAGAGAGTGACCGTGTACGCCACCTGCTCAAGGGTATTGGGACTGCGGCATTCAATGCTCTTGTAGTGCTGAATCCCACTACCGTCGCCGACATCATCAGTACGTGTCAGCGTCTCGATGACCTTCATATGCTCCGCTTGCACCCTGACACATCTGATTTCAAGGCGTCCAACGACAGCGAGCTACGTGCTTTGATTCGCTCCATCATCCGTGAGGAACTGCACGCCCAAGCTTCGTCCAACCCTCCTGAGGTCCATCTGACGCCTCCTGGTGGCGGCCTACGCCATATCGTGAGGGAAGAGCTAGCTGCAGTGACCTGCCCGCAAATCACGAGCCCGCACCCTATCCATACGCCAACGTACGCTCAGGTTGCCTCTATAGCGCCACCCCCCCAGCAGCCACCACAACACGCACCTGCACCGCACATGTCCCTGAATCCTCTCACTGCAAGACCATCGCCTGTTCCGCCTTATAACACATGGAGCCCACCTCGACCGGTTTGTTACTACTGCGGCATCCGTGGCCACATTTCCAGGTTTTGCCGACGCCGTCAGCAAGATGAAAGACGTGGCTATGACGGCTTTGAAAGGGATCAGTTTTCTGGCCCTGTACCACGACGTCGGCGTACTGACTACGTTTATTATCCACCACGTTCCCCATCTCCACAGGACTTCAACACTGCCAGTTCATCGCGTTTCCCGCGTCGTCGCTCTCCATCACCGCTGCGGCGCTCTTCTTCCCCTCTACGACCGGCTACTTCGTCCTCCGATCACCGCCCGGAAAACTAAATGGTGCAGCTTCAGGAGGGGAAGCTGCATCTTTTGGACAACGTGAAATGCCTCCGGAGCGCCCGTCCAATGTACTTTTGGTGTTTGTTGAAGGTGTCCGAATCGAAGCCTTGGTTGACACAGGTGCATCGCTTTCCGTTATTAGTGCTGACTTGTGTTCTCGATTGCGAAAAGTGAAGACACCGTATAATGGCCCTCCCCTTCGTTGTGCTAATGCAGTTCTTGTTCAGCCCTCCAGTGTTTGCACTGCGCGCGTTTTCATTGATGGCATCCTCCACCACATTCAGTTCGTCGTGCTGTCTTCGTGCACTTCCGCGATGATTTTGGGATGGGACTTCCTGTCCTCCGCCTCAGCTTTAATCTCTTGCCGTCAGCGAACTATTCATATGACAGACACTGAATCTTCGTCCTCTGTCAATGATCACAGCCTGCGTTTTGTCACGTCTACCGACTGTTTCATTCCCGCGGGCACTGAGCATATTCTGACGCTGACTTCCGACACTATTATTAATGGTGATGTGTTCCTTGCACCGAGTGGTTACTGCATTTCTGGTGGGCTTAGCCTTACTCCTAGCCTAGTACGGTTTCAGGACGGTAGAGCCTCAGTCGCTGTTCATAACCCTACTTCTTCGCCAGTTGTGCTCTCCCAGGGCTCTACTGTGACATGCTTTACTGACACCGAACCTCTTTCGCTGGTACCGCTTCACACCGAATCACCACCTTTGTCTACCACAACTGATTATCACACTGCTGCCGCTGCTTTAACGGCCGCGATAAATCCCGATTTGACCACTGCGCAGAAAGAAGACCTTCTGGCACTCCTGCACAAACACAGAGCCTTATTTGACGTCCACTCCAAGCTTCTGGGGCGCACTTCCGTCGCAGTACATCGCATCGAAACCGAAGGCAGTTCGGTTGTACGCCGCCGCCCGTATCGCGTGTCTTCCGCAGAACGGAAAATCATTGCGGATAACGTTGATGACATGCTCAAAAGAGACATCATTCGGCCATCCTCCAGTTCTTGGTCGTCTCCTGTCGTGCTGGTTCGCAAGAAAGACGGCTCCGTACGATTCTGCGTCGATTATCGAGCCCTTAATAAGATCACGCGCAAAGACGTATATCCGATGCCAAGAATTGACGATGCCATTGACTCCCTCCAGGGTGCAGAATATTTCTCTAGTCTAGACCTCCGATCCGGATACTGGCAAATCCCCATGCACGAAGCGGACAAGGACAAGACAGCCTTTGCAACGCCAAACGGACTTTACGAGTTTAACGTCATGCCATTCGGTTTATGTAATGCCCCTGCAACATTTGAACGCATGATCGACACAGTTTTACGTGGCCTTAAGTGGAAGACCTGTCTGTGCTATTTAGATGACATCGTTATCTTTTCTACAACTTTTAGTCAGCACCTTGAGCGCTTGGACGAAGTTTTCACTTGCATTTCCAACGCTGGACTCCAACTCAACACAACGAAATGCCATTTTGCCAGAAAGCACATCAAAGTATTGGGCCATCTTATCAGCAAAGATGGCATTCGACCGGATCCCGAAAAGGTTGCTGCCGTGCATCGCTTCCCTCGCCCTGAAAATCAAAAGCAATTACGAAGTTTCTTAGGCCTGGCATCCTACTTCCGCCGCTTCATCAGTCATTTTGCAGCCATGGCGTCGCCGCTACACAAGTTGCTCACGTCGGGCTCTGCTTTCCCTTGGACAGATGAATGCGAACTTTCTTTCCAAGCCCTCAAGCAGGCATTAACCAGCGACCCTGTCCTCTGTCACTTCGATGACAACGCACCGACTTCCTTGCACACCGACGCTAGTGGCCATGGGATCGGTGCTGTACTTTTACAGCGTGATACCACCTCACGAGAGAGAGTTGTTGCCTATGCCAGTCGCGCACTAACACCTGCCGAAACGAATTACTCGATCACAGAACAGGAATGTCTCGCAGTAGTTTGGGCGGTCCAAAAATTTCGACCATATCTTTACGGACGCCATTTCACGGTCATAACCGACCACCACGCCTTATGCTGGTTGTCGTCAATCAAAAATTTGTCCGGACGACTTGGTCGCTGGGTGATACGATTACAAGAGTACGACTTTGACGTTGTCTACAAGTCTGGGAAAAAGCATCAAGATGCCGACGCTCTCTCTCGCTGCCCGCTGCCATTATTAGCTTCGAGTACACCTCTCCATTGCTCGCCAATTGATGATGAGACTAAGTCGTCACTCCCGTTATTACCTCTCATGGTTACTGACACGTTATCTTCCAATCACCTCACTCACCTCGCCTCGTGTCAACGTTCTGACCCCTACTGCGACAGCATCATCCAACGCCTGTGCGGAACTACATCTGCACCAAATGCCAGATTACGTCGACAACTGCGACTATTTAAGCTTGACAACGATGTGCTGTACCGCTACATATACAACTCCGACGGACACAGCTGGGTACCTATTCTTCCACGCTCGATGCGCACACAAGTGCTTGAAGCCTTGCACGACGACCCATCTGCTGGCCATTTGGGATTCCACAAAACATACCACCGCGTTAGGAGCCGTTTCTTTTGGCCAGGCATGTCTACCTTTGTGGCCAAGTACGTCGCTTCTTGCGTTCAGTGCCAACGGCGGAAACGACCGACTTCGCCTCCTGCTGGGCTTTTACAGCCCATCCCATGTCCCGAGACACCGTTTGCCACCGTTGGGATAGACCTAGTCGGCCCTCTGCCCATAACGCCAGCGGGTCATCGATGGGTCGTGACAGCTGTTGACCAGCTCACACGTTACGCAGAGACCGCTCCTCTACGCTCTAGTTCAGCCTCCGACATCGCCACCTTCTTTCTAGATGCCATTGTGCTGCGCCATGGTGCCCCTCGTGTACTGTTAAGCGACCGCGGCAAGACTTTCATGTCAGCAATGCTCGCAGAAGTACTCGGAGCTTGTGGCACACTTCATAAGACGACATCCGCATATCACCCACAAACAAATGGCTTAACCGAGCGATTTCATCGCACACTGATAGACATGATATCGATGTATATCGGGCCAAACCACGATAATTGGGACAAACTTTTACCTTTCGTGACTTTTGCTCACAACACCGCTATCCAACGAACTACGGGATACTCACCTTTCTACCTAGTTTTCGGCCGTTCACCGACATTCACCATCGACGCCGCTTTCTTCAATGCTCCACCTAACACCTCAGACAGTACGCCCGAACAGTTCGTTTCGAGACTTGAGGAATGCCGTCAACGTGCTCGTTTCAACACAGAAGTCAGCCAGCAAGATCGCAAGCAACGTTACGACATCTCTCGTCGCGACGTCTCCTTTCGTCCCGGAGAAGAAGTGCTTCTTTGGACGCCCATTCGTGCACCCGGTTTGTGCGAGAAGTTTGAATCCCGCTTTCTTGGACCCTATATTATTAACGAACAAACATCCCCCGTGAACTATCGCGTTACTCCCGTAGACGTTTCTGCCGACCATCGTTGTCGTGGTTCGGAGATCGTTCACGTTTCGCGCCTAAAACGATTCGTTCGGCGTTCCCCTCCTGGCTAAGTCGCGGCCTGGCTGGCCGCTTGCGCGTGCGGGGCAATTAGTGTGAGCATTATTCATACGCTTCATATTCTCACCTGTACATACTCATCATCACCGTTTTGGGGCCTGGTGGTGGGGCTCTGTCTCGGGAGAATAAAGAAGAGACTGGCTGCCTAAACCTCGTCTCACAAGATATATATATATATATATATATATATATATATATATATATATATATATATACAGAGAGAGAGAGAGAATGGTATGTAGATAATGGTAGAATTGGTAATGGTAATGGTAATTTGGTAGAAAGAAGGCGAAAAGCCATTAGCGCATTGGTCGCTAGACTGAACTGCAGCCTGTTGCTGCTCACTAGGCCATTTGCGGAGATCCAACAAAAAGTCACAGCTTCACCCGATAGGCGAAGCATCGATTGCGATATTAAATTATTAGACAGCTATAAGAAATAATGATGGTAGTTGTTTTATCGGCCATATAAATTTGAGCACATCTCACTCGATGACCGGGGAAACTCGCTGTCAAGAACGCCGAAGCGAGGAAGTGCGGCAGCAGCAGCGAGCGAACTGACCTTCGTGCTGCCGCTCGATTCGAAGCGAACTAAGCGGCGAAGGCACAGCACACTAAGCGATCAGCACTCGGCGTACTTTGTCACCATTGCAGATCGCTTTGAGATATGGCCCACTAAGCCGCGCCATACGCAGCCGCCGCCGGAGCAGAACGAAGCGCACGATGGAAGACGGCGCGCATCCCCTCCGCCTTCCCCCCTTGCGCGCGCGAGACCGAGCCACCATTGTCGGATCACCCTTGTACGCTTTCACTCGCACATACAGCACACTGCGCGCGGCCACGTTGTTTACGCCCTTGGATTTTACACGGATCACCACAGCAACGCCGACGATGACGACGACGATGGCGGAAATACGCATGGGGTGTCCATATATTTGCCATTGCAATAAATAGATCGGACTGCATGCAATACTTTGCTGTTACATGGCGTAACGGATATTCGAAAACAAGGAAAATAAGACAAAGATAAGCTCACAGGGCAGCTGCGAGTGTGCAGCGCGAATGTTCAAGCGTTAGGCTGCAGGTCTGGGCTAAGGCGTTCTCGCTCCCTATCTCGAAGTCGCCGAATCGTTTGGCGATTTGTAAATCACGTTTATTCCTGACATTTTCGCGTAAAGGGTGCTTTATAGCTTTCTCGCTTAAACTACTACGCTGCTCTTAGGTGCTCACGCGTTCACCGGCTTTCTAATCATACACTGACACCGCCTAAAGCGCTATGATGAAAACGGTGGGACAATAGGATGGCGATTCTGAAATGATAAAGATGATATAACGAAGACAGCGCCACGGCATGTTGAAGACAATGGGATGATAACGGGTGTATGCCGACGAGTGTATGATGATGATGGCTGGACGACGATGGTATGACGAGCATCGGATGACGAAGCTGGAGTGACAGTGTATCATGACGATGCAATGGCAACGATGACGTGACAACGCCGGCATAATACAGGTTCAATGACGACAGCATGAATATTTTTCAATGACGAAAAAGGAATGACGGTGACAGAATTACAAAAGTGGTATGACGACGATGGCAGGACGACGATGGCACATATCCACTGGCATGACGACAAACACAGTGGCACATACACAGCGGCACGTAGACTTAAATCAGAACCTACGGACTTCCCCCCCCACCCCCCCCCACCCTTCCTAGCTAGAAAGCGTGGCTTCGAAGGTAATCTCCGCTTGTCCGCCTGGCGAGGAACAATGTAATAAAAGCCCGTTGTGCAGCCTGGACCTTTTCAAAAGACATTCTATCAAGACCTTCGGCATGAAGAGCGCCAGCATTTGGTGTAAGAACTACGCAGACGTTCCTCGTGTCGGACCACCGTGCATAATGCAGGGCGGAGAGCAAAAGAGAGAGAGAGAGAGAGAGAGAGAGAGAGGAAATGATCAATGAAAGGTAGGGAGGTTAACCAGGACTGAGCCCGGTTGGCTACCCTACACTGAGGAAAAGGAAATGGGGACGGAAAGACGGAGACTAAAGTGTAGAAACATGCAAGTGGCGTAATGCGTACCCATATGTCCACGGTAAACGCAAGTTTGCACGTTCTTTAGTGCTCTATTTGAGCAATATTTCAGACTGCACAACGTTTTTCTTCTTGCAGATGAACCGCATACATAGTGATTCATGCTAGACGTTTCTGTGGCGACGCTATATCCATGTACTTCAGCGGTACGCCAGCAAAGGCCTCGTGCTACCTATTTCCGCTTCTATGATTGCACGGTGAGCGACGCACGAGTCGCTGCAATTTTGAGATTAACCCGGCGGACCGTGTCTTAAACTGCCGCAAAGAGCGGGGTTCTCGTTTTGCCGCATGCCGCAAGTACCGATTCTCCCTCGAATGACGCTCAATAACGCGAATTCTCGTCATTCCTTCAGCTTTCGTTGGAGGCCCAGGTTTCGAGCTATCATACTCATTCGGTGAAGCAAGCCACCACAGTATGCGTTACAATTTTTTTTCTTTTTTTTTACACAAGTTCGTACCATCTGCATTGCCTCTTTTTCTTCCTTTCTTCTTCCTTTTTTCTTCCTTTTTTTGGTAACCTTGATTAAAATGTTTTAGATAAGCGCAAGCAAGGGTTCTCTCGGCTACCACATTGCGCATCCCGGCAAAAAAAAAAGAAAGAAAGAAAGAAAGGGACGTAGAACTCGGTACTTCTGCATAGAAGCTGCAGAAGCTCGACGCTACCGAAATGGTGCGGTGCTGCCGTTCTATTCGTGATGACAACAACAACCAAAAAAAGCAATACGCCAAACTGGCATGAACTTCCTGCAAAGAAGAACGAGACTAGCTCTTGAGTATGTGTTTGAAAGCTTCCTTCCTGGTCGAGAATTTCGCTCAAAAGAAGGAGTAGCATGGAGAAAGGAATGCCGTGGCAATTCATTCATGTGCGGTCCTCTCGTTTTCTTTAATCTTTCTTTCGTTTACGCGCCACGGCACCATGTTGTTGTTATTTAGAAACATCTTTTTCTGTTTACTCTCCTTTCAGCCTATGGCAATAACTGGTTCTGTCCAGCGCCGCACGTATATTTTAAGCCAGGGAAGGGACATTAACGATTGTCGTTGCAACAGCACGCATTGACAGCACAAGCTTAGCTGTACGCGTTGCTTACGCCGCGCATGAATAACGTCGCGGTTCAGTTTAAACGGAGCAACCAAGAGCCCTGTAACCGCTAGCTTCTTGCCCATAGTGGGTAAGAATCCGTAGTGTGTAAGGCATTTTTTTTAAAAGAAGGAAAAGCAGGGAGGCAAAAATAAAATGGTGGTATGCACACTGGGCGCAGGTTGCTGTCGCAGTGAACCAGTTCAGAGCCGAAGGAATGACTAAAGTCTGCTGTCAATTATTGATTGTCATGGAAATACTAAGAAAGAGAAAGAAGTTAACGTCAATCACAAAGCAAATGTCACAATGCGGCCTAGCGCGAGCTGACCGTTATACTGCTAGCGCTTTCATGCGCAGTTATCCCTTTCGACGTTATCACTCGATTGATATAGGCGCAGCGTTAGAAATTACCTCTCATTCTATTGCGAATGAATGGACATCAGAGTAGTCACAAAATGTAATCCGGGCTCCTCCACCGCAACAGCGATTTTCATTGCCCTGGTGCTAGGTTGGGGCAGAAAACTCGACGAGTTATATAAACTCCATCCGGCAATCATTACCGAGGAAAGCGTGTGAGAAAGATGACAAGAGGTAACAAAAAAAAACAAGAAAAAAAAGGAAACCATTCGCGTCACGCGGCGTCATCATTTCTCCCTCATCTCCTCATCAACCTTCAATCGCGTCGGGAACAACATCACGCTTATTGTGCTCCGGAGTCGCCTTCTCGCTGCCCAGCTCTTACAATCGACCTGCTTGTTATTTCGGGCTGCAAGTTGTTCTGCTATTTCTGAAGTGGATCGATTTTTTTCTACGTCAAAGGCGAGTTCGGTCTCACGCAGAGCAAGAGAAACCCCAACATCGCCGCCCCACCTGAACGCTTTGGATCAAGTCAAACGGCCGGAGGAAAGGGAAGGGCGTGTGCAGACGGTAAGAAGGCGAGTGAGAGAGGAGCTCCGGTCTGCCATTTCTTTTGTTTCCCTTTCGTCTTGCGTCACATTTGTTCCCAGTGGAAGGGAACGCGCGCCTCGACGCCCGATCGAGACTCGACGCAGCGAACGCCGGGCCGGAAACTCGACTAAATTGGTTTCTCCCGCGCGTTTTTTGTCACTGACCGCGAAGCCGTCGCCAACCGCGCACCCGCCGGCAGCCTTTGCGTCTCCTCGGCGCTTTTGTTACCTTCTCTTTTCGTCGCTGTTGCACGCCCCGTTTGAAATCCGATACTGTGTCGTTGAAATTGAATGAGTGAGATTCCTTTGCTCGACGGCAGGGGGCCAGGTTCTTTTCTCTATGTGGGCGCATGCAGGGCGCATGCTCATTGTCGCCGCCATGTGACCTCTGTGTTTGACGCGGTTACACGGACGGGTCGAGTGCGCTCCCACTTGTCATGTTGTCGCTCGCTGGAATGTTGCTCGTTCGTTTCTTGATCGCCGGGTGACGTGTGGCGGCGCTGAATAACCCAGTGCACTTTCGGTGCTTGTGGAAAAAAATTTCAGCGTGGTGATGATTGCTGAAAGCACGCACGCACGCACTCACTCACTCACTCACTCACTCACTCACTCACTCACTCACTCACTCACTCACTCACTCACTCACTCACTCACTCACTCACTCACTCACTCACTCACTCACTCACTCACTCACTCACTCACTCACTCACTCACACACACACACACACACTCACTCACTCACACACTCACACACTCACACACTCACTCACACACTCACACACTCACACACTCACACACTCACACACTCACACGCTCACACACACACACACACACGCTCACACACACACACACACACGCTCACACACACACACACACACACACACACACACACACACACACACACACACTCACTCACTCACTCACTCACACACACACACACACACACACACACACACACACACACACACACACACACACACACACACACACACACACACACACACTCACTCACTCACTCACTCACTCACTCACTCACTCACTCACTCACTCACTCACTCACTCACTCACTCACTCACTCACTCACTCGCTCACTCACTCACTCACTCACTCATGCACCAGAGTCATATACAGACGTTCGGTTGTTTCTTCTCCGTTCACGGCTTTGAACTATAATCTTTGGTAGAACGACAGAAAGCTGAGTTAGTTGGTAAGGATCCATTATGCAAAAAAGGGGTGAGGCGTGCAGACAGGACACAAGAGTAGAGAAGTGGACAACAGGAAAGCCGACTATCGACTGAAGGGAGCACTGAGGCGAAAAAAGAAAGAAGACACAAAACTCATCTGCGCAAGCTCAGGAATGTGTCACCACGTGTCAGATACCATTCCTGAGCTTGCGCAGCTGAGTTTTGTGTCTTCTTTCTTTTTTCGCCTCAGTGCTCCCTTCAGTCGATAGTCGGCGTTCGCGTTGTCCACTTCTCTACTCTTGTGTCCTGTCTGCACGTCTCACCCCTTTTTTGCATAGTGAATCTTTGGTAGGCCACTCTGAACACGATCTCCAGCTGGTTCACTTTCGATAACACTGCTCGTCATACCAGAGTGCCAGCTCACCCACGTCAGAGGCAGCCGCGTCTCCACCACCCCAAGTGCAAACAGCAACATCCACGCATTTTCGCGCAGCCACGCTCTCCAGCTCGTGCATAAATTCGCCGAGGGCGGATTACCGTGGGCCGTGCAAGCTTCGTGCTACGGTTGCCACAACAAAAAGGCTTTCTCCGCCGCGTGTCCTCCTGCATGTCTCTATTGAATTAGGAAACAAAGGCCCGACAGACAATCCTTACCGCTGACTGCACTCGAATGGCGAAGCAAACGCATCCGACGATCTGCGAGCAACCGTGCTGGAATTGAACGAAACTTAAATGGAGCAATGAGATCAATACTAGACCGCGAAAAAGAACGACAATTGCAAAACCAAGCGAGGCGAAGGCACCCTTCCCCGTAGCGGCTTCCGCGCCATTTAAAGACCCGGAGAGCCTCACGTTGAAAGCGTTTAGAAACTTCTACATATCTATTTACTCAAGATGATTTCAGGCCTAAAGTTTAACAAAAATATATGGCTACAATTTGGCACGCCAGCTTGTATTAAAGCGTGTAGAACGGATATATAGTGCTCTCTGCATTCGAATTCTTAAGTTCTATAAACAACGACACCGAAATAGATTTAGAGCAAACGAATCGCAAAAAACAACAACAAGAAACGTTTCGATTTATTTTCAGTGAAGTGCGCTATATTGGACTCAATGCTGCCGCTTTTTGTAAGCGCAGTGTTATCGATGTTCGTACGCACGAGTAAATTTTTATTTTATTGATGTCTTTCGACAAGTTCTTTTTACTTTCGTTCTTTCTTTTAGGAATATACCGGTTCTTTCTTTCTTAAGTTTTAAGGTCTTTCTTTCGTTTCTTTCTTTAAAATTTTTCAAGATTACCTGTGGCAAAGAGCACAGTTCTAGTTCATAAGCTGGTCTACTCGAAGAGGCTGAGATTGCTTGCAAGAAAAATTTGAAATATATAATCGACTAATTAACAAAAATCACTCGTGTTTCTAACTAATCATCGTACGGCCCGTAGTGCAAATTACAAATGATAGCCGTGAAGTTTCGTGGAGCTTCGAACGAATTCTTAGGATGACACCAGCTTCGCTATATTAATTCCCGAATTTTGCGGATAAATGCATAAAACGACATTGTTGTGAAGAATATATATATATATATATATATATATATATATATATATATATATATATATATATATATATATATATATATATATATATATATATATATATATATATATCCATTATCCATAAATTCGAACTTCAATAATTCGAATTTATGGATAATTCGAACTGTACGATTTGGTCCGGCCAAGCTCCACAGAAGTCTATGTATAAAAAAGTCCGTTAATTCGAACGCGAGAAGGTTCCCTCACGGATAATTCGAACTACGCTCGCCTGGCACACGGCCAGAGAAATGCGCCTATTGCCTACATACAAGGCTGTATTGCCTCCTAAACGGAGAGAACGGCGAGAGAAGGCAAAATCGGAAAAAAATCTAACAGACGCGGGGTCAGCCAGAAGGCAGCGGCGGCTGCCGCCTCTCCGTTCTACGTAACCTCCGATACTTCTTGCCCGTTGCGAATCTCGGAGGCTTTGCAAATCATGTGCAGCTGCTAATTTTGTGCGGAGATGGCACGGCAAGCGCCAAAACACAGCGAATCAAGTATGTCGCAGCTGCGCTTGCAATCAAGAACCAACGAATCAGGGCCTTCGCCACCTTCACATGTTCGGCGTCTTTGTCTCGGCAGCCTTCATCGGTTGTGTACCTCTGTTTTCAGCTTAGGAGGTATCGGCCATCGCGATTCATTGTGATGGTGTTATGCCTCGGCTAACGTTCGTTTCGGTGGACATCGGTGGTGTGGCACAGTCGGACCCAGAGCTTCGACTTGAAGATGGCGTGTGGCCGCGGCACACGCCATCACTTTCTGACACACCAAATTTCTGACATTCCCTACTGCTTCCAAATCGCAGTGTACTGTTGCTTTCCTTCACTTTCGTTAGTTCGAACTTTCGTTAATTCGAACTGAAGCGGCTTCCCCTTGCGGTTCGAATTAACGAGCTTTTACTGTATATTGTTACGGGGTTTAGAAAAGACGCTTGACAATATATTTACACTATATCTACAACGGGCAGAAGACGGGCATACAAGATGGAGCCGGTGCGCACGACTACGGGCGATCGTCGTCTTCATCAGTCCTCTCCTCATCGTTTTCTCCTGCAGCCCCTCGTAGTCTGACTCCCGGCGGCGAAGACGCTATCCCGGCGCTTGGTAGGTTTGAGTGATATCGCTTCAGTCGAGCGACGTGAACGATATCAGAGGAGGATCGCGGTGTGGATGCATTGAGAGGCAGTAACTCGTAGGTCCCGTCTGCCACTTGACGCAAGACACGGTATGGGCCTGAGTAGGGTGAAATCAGCTTCTCACAATAACCAACTCGCCGTGCTGGTTCCCAAAGAAGTACGATGTCCCCAGGGTTAAAGGGGGCAGAGTGGTGGCGAGTGCTTGGTCAGGTACAATGACATCACCAAGCACTACCAGCTGGGCAGGAGGTTACTGCCCTCCCCCCTCACCCCAAACTGAAACTTCGCCAGGCAGTCGTCTGGCGACAACTGCAGATACAAACCTTCCCCACTCGGCTGCGATTTCGGCACATTTTCCCCGCGCAATACCCGAGTGCTCATTGCAAATTATGTCAGGAAACTAAAGCGATGCTCTCACACATGTTGAGTGTGGTGTTACATCAGCTACAACGGCAGTAGCTCCGGAGGCTCTTGCGTCGAAGTGGGCCGCCAGTCTGCGCAGCTCCAACTTCAAGACGCAAGAGTGGGCTGTCCAGCAGGCCCGAGAGGCGGCGACGAGGCAAGGCCTCGAAGTCCCCTCATGGGAGACCTGAGCCAGGGTCGTCCAACTTTGCCGAATTTAAAATAAAGTTGTTTCCATCCATATGCGTCGTTGCTTTTCTTGAAGAATGGTCAGACGCAGGCGGGCAGTTTCACGCTCCTCGGTCGCTCTAGATATGGCATCTCGGACCTGTTTACGCTCGAGCCGCCCATCGCCGCAAGCCGTACCGCACGCGCGCGGCCACGTGAAAGATGGCACGTATCAAACACTTGTGCACAAATTTCGGTTTACAATGTGTAAGGTGTACCCTGTGTACACAATGTAAACGGTAATTTGTGCACAAGTGCTGTATATGTGCAATTTTTCGCGCAACCGCAAGCGTACGGTGCGGCTTGCGACGATGGGCGGCTCGAGCGTAAACAGGCCCTTAAGCCCCGTTGACAAAGAGTGAGGACGCCAGAAAAGCCACGCTAGACCGTACGTGTAACGAGTGACGGGCGTTATATACGAGATGCCGCTGAAATGTAGGAAGTCATACGCGGGAGAAATGGGGAGATGTGTCAATGACAGGGCCCGGGAGCATGAATCATCTACAATTAACAAAGGTAATGCACATTTACCTGCGCATTGGGTGGTTCACTTGGCAGGTAGATGCCAGCAACTACTGCGTAAGATTAAGATAATTGGCAGGGGTGGTGATACGTTAGCAGGAGAACTTTTGGCAGGCATATTACATAAAAGAGAGAGGCACGAGTTGGACTAGTGATACGTCTGTTTTTCTGTTTGACAACGAGATGCAGCCGTTAAAAACGTCACTGTAATCGCTCTAGGAACCACTGATGTACGCATGCGCATTCGTTGATTCTCCCTGCTCTGCTGTAAGAATAAAATCAGTTAAAGTTCAGCGCACGACCTCTTGTTTCTTACTTGCCCTCACGCGCACTGAGAGCTCCAACATGCGTGGCCCCATTGTATTACAAAGCCATCGCGGCTGTCGCCATGGGCAGCCAAGACACCAACTCGGGGAAGTCATGTGGACGATAACGACTCTTTATTTCATTGAACAAGGTGTGTAACAAATGAGAAATATTTCTTATGTTACAATTCCTGCACGCTTAATCTCGTTTCAGTTAGGTGAAAACCTTTTGCAAAACCTTTTCTACTGACTTGTTTGGAATGGCGATTAACATAACATCATTAAATAAAAGCAACGGCGGTACGTATACATTCTCTCTTTTATTTTTTTAAAAGAAACGTCACATAACAATAAATATCTGAAACGATGTCACAGTGAAATAGCCACTGCTATCAGGAACGGTGTTCCGCGATATTTGCACCTAATTTCTTGAACATCATTCTTCAACGCACCGTTAACTGGAATCATGCTTAAGTATGGGTAAAAGTACCATGTTTAGGTACCAATCATGCTTGTGTATTAAGCTCGGACAGGCGGAACACTGTTACGGGAAACACAGGCTATTTAATTGTTTTGTTATCTGGATTTAAAGAGTAAGAGATTCAATTATACAAAAAGGCATTCGACGTACGCTTTGCGATATTATGTGGGATGCGGTTCAACTTAAGCGATAAGTATTTGAAAACATTTTGCCAGCTTGTCGAACCTCAAGTGAAAGACACTAAGAGTGTAGTTACTGTATATCTGTGCGTATACACACGTAAGAACAAAAAGAAAATGCTCGTACATTGCAAAACGCCTCCTTTTCCACGCGTCTCGCTGCACGAGCATATGAAGCCCAGCAAGCAAAAGAGAGAACAACATCGGCATGCTTTCGTGGTCCCATAAGCGTACAACACGCCCTGGGGAACACATAACGCGCATACGTAGTAACAACGCACAACGCCCTCCACTAAAGGAGTTAAGCGTGACGGGGAGGGAACAATGACACAAAGAAACGCTTACGCGCGTAGCACCTCCGTTCGGAAGCAGCCTCTCAGCGCCAGCACTCAGCCGTGGCCCAGTCCGGCTCTGCTTCCATCTCGCAGCAAGACCAGGGCCCTTAACTAGATGTGGGCAGCTAAGCACTTGGCGTGCGGCTCTGGCAGAAACTTCGTTACGGGGTCTTTGACTCTTTCTTTCTTTTTTTCTGTACGGTGTAGATGCTTGGCTGGGCGGTTGGAACGGCTGGCCGGCAAGTCTGCGCTAACGGGCAACGCTCAGCAGCATTAGGGGGAGGGGGGGGGGGGGACTTCGTACTTCGTCTTACATTTCTTTCGTGTTTGTTTCTAGGTTCCTGCTCCCCTCTCGAACCGTTCGTTGTTGCAGAGAAGAAAAGTTGCTCGGCCCTCAAAACGGGGTGACCACAATTACAGGAGGCCGGGGACACCGTGGAAGAGGCCGG
The DNA here is from genome assembly GCF_038994185.2 of Dermacentor albipictus. NCBI lineage: Eukaryota > Metazoa > Arthropoda > Arachnida > Ixodida > Ixodidae > Dermacentor > Dermacentor albipictus. Next base: position 139,509,652 of record NC_091824.1, read on the forward strand.
AGAGAACGATGTTTAGAGATTTGCTTCATGCTCTCAGGCTCTCAGTTGAGAGCGCCCGGCAGGAGTGGTCATCATTGAGAGCTAGGAAACGCTGTCTTTCATATTTTGTACTTTTTTTTTCAGGGCGGCGTCAACGTTCTGTTGTCACCTTTATTTATAGGGCTTACGGGACAGTAGCAATCTTCACGGGGTCGCAAAAAGGTTTAAAGACGAGACAAACGCGTAAGCCATCGCCATCGGCGCAGGTTGGCTGACGTGATTGCTCCAATATATCCGATGAACTTTGTTGGGTGACTCATTTATTTGAGCTGTTTTCGACGTTCGTTCAGCCTTGCGCGCTTGTAAGTGTAATCTTACCCCTAACGACGTACATGTATGGCACAAGTAAGCGCTAAAGAAGTTCAGAACATCGTCGAATCATGATGTATATTGCACTGGGCCTCGTCGACAGTACCAATGGTTAGGCTGATGAAACTGGAGAGAGAGAGAGAGAGCGAGAGAGAGAGAGAGAGAGAGAGAGAGAGAGAGCATAGAATTTATTGATAGGAAAGAGAGAGAGGTCGACCTGGGCTAGTGCCCTCTAGTCTGCTACTCTGCACTGGGGAAGAAGGAAGGGGAGTGAAAGTACTGGGATGGATGATGATGATAAGAGAAGTGGTGAGTGCTTATGTAGAAGAGACAGTTGTCTTGCTAGAGCCGCTCGTTGAGCTTGGTGTCCTGCAGAAACTTCAACAACACTTTAGTTGCAAGCATTGAAGTCGCAGTGTCAGGCAATGGGCCGAGGATAGCTTCCTCCGATAGTGGTTGCCTGCCAACGCTGGCTACGATACTTTCTGACGTCCTTCGCTCCAGCATATATGCTGGGCAATCGCACAGTATGTGTTCCAGTGTTTCAGGCATCTGGTAGTGTTTACAATCAGGGCTGTTCGATTGGCCGATGAGGTGCGCGTAGCGACGGGTGAAAGCAACGCCGAGCCGAATCCTGTGTAGCAATGACGTTTTGCTCCATGTAAGCTTCGGGGGCAAACAGAATTTACCGTCTGGGCCGATCACATGTAGGCGTCTGTGAATGTTGTCATCGTGGGCTCTGTATGCCTTTGTAAGGTGCTGCATGAGTGCCTTGATGATGGAGTTGGTGTCAGGTCACGAGTAGGCAATCCGTACTTCATCAGAGGAAAAGAAGGCCGATCTTGCCTCACTGTCAGCGAGTTCATTGCCAATCACACCACAATGACTAGGCACCCATTGAAAGGTGATCACGTGGCCACTTAACTGGGCACTGTGATGAAGTTCGGCGACAGCCATTACAAAAGCATACGGCAGGTACACATGCGATTGAAATGTAGCAGTTCTTCTAGGATTTGGATAGACAGAAAGTAAACAGCACATGCAAAAAAACACTTACTGTTCGCCGATTATAAGCTGAAAGAATCGCTGTGTTGCTCTGGCAGTAGATTGCGTAGCAAACTTGAGTAGCTGGGATTCACGGTGTGGTGCTGCATTCAGCTCTTGACCTACAAAAATTGAGCAAGGAGAACGTAAATTTGAGCATGTCTTCAGGAACATTCACTGCGCATGTCCTCAGTTTGCTTAAACATGCGTTCAGTTTTCGTTTGTACAACGGTTATCCCCCTCCTCCACCTCTTTATTTTTTGCGTAGGGGTCGTTCGCGCTGGATAATTTTGTGAAATGGTTCTCATCTCTTAGATTTAAAACCACAACGATTTCGTCCATATGTTTCTAGCAAATGGAAGCTCATGTCTTATGTCCCTTGGCAAAAACAACTGATCGTTCCAAGCTGTTTCACTGCTCTAAAGTACTGTATAGCTGATCCAATGAAGCAATTTAAAAAATTTGAACTGAGGATTTTTGGGCTCTTGTCGCAGCATCCTGTAATGTGTGTGCTCTCGAAGACAGCTACGACATAAACTTCGACGCACGAGGTTAAATCACATCAATTCACTGTAAGACAAAGAATTTCGCAACCCTCGCTTGGCCTTGGTAGGGAAACAGCCCAGTAATGCTCTGATGCCCACTGCACTAACACACAATTGAAGCCAATGAGTGAAATATAAATTCAATTGTGTGCAGCCCCACTTCCGTCGTTGTGTATCCACAAATAGGTCGAAGGCTCGAGCCATAGTTGTGACCTACTGGAGTCCCTTTATAGGTGCGCACTTGCCAACTGTACCGGAGTTTTCGTAAAATTTATTAATGCGGGTTTTTTAAGACTTTATAAATGTTGCATCACGTTGTCTTTCTTTTTTTTTGAATATACATTCAGTTCGCGAAGATGCTTAAAGGTGCTAAAGGATGCAGAGGTGCAAGATTGAAAAAAAAATGCACACAAAAAGCAAATTGCGACGGCACCTGAGCCACCCCGTTGTGGCTGCGCAAGACACCATACACGAGAGGGCTATCTCTGCATATCGAGCAAGCTTATTCAGACAAGTCGCTGAAAAGAAATCTGTGTTGCTTTTGTCTCTGCTGCTTCTAGTTTGCTATTGCTTTTCTGCTGCGTCGAAAGGTATATAATCGCAAATCAAGTGTGTACGTATTTCACAAAATGTTTGCACTATGGACAAACTTTTAAAATGTGTACATTACCTCTGTCTCATCTTTTTCAATATCCGCGTTTTTTTTTTACATATACTCAGTTTCACAGGATGGCAGATATGCAAGTTCGACACGACGTCCGTGAATTACACGTCGATTCGTTATTGCGTGAGGTGTCGGGGAGGCGCAGTGCTTTCTTTTTTTTTTCTTTCTCCACACTTATGTCGAGGCAAAATCTTGGAGGAAACGTGAGAAGCAACGCGGGACGGGGCTTCCAGAATGTGCCGCTTGACGTTGCGCAAGAAAATGTCAGGGCGCCAGAAGGAGACGCTCTCTTACGCATTCCTCGCGCTTCGTTTACGTTATTTTTGTAGGGGCGACTTGAACAACGCTGAAGAAAAAAACCGTGAAGAAGAAAGAGATTTGCGTGTCTCTATCCTTTTACTGCCCTTACTTTCACGTCGTTCATGGTGCGCGTCGAAGAAAAAAAATATACAGCAAACGTACACACCAACTTGCGCAAGAAGTAGTTCTCGTGTGCATTCCTTTTCGACTGTTTATATTTAATCAGCGGGGCTAAAGATAACTTGTGCACTAGGTTGCGAAATGTTAATGGAAAGGTTCCTAATCTTTGAAGAAAAAGAAAAGCGAAAGCACAGCGACAGAATGTATAGAACGAATGCCGCTGTCGTCCAAGCCACGTCGCCATCTCAGAGAAGCTGTCCTTGCAGAACGATAAAAGCCAAGTCGTGGCAAGTACAATTTATTGTAACCATCTTTGCGCAAAAAATGTTTCACTCACTTGGGCTACTTGATGAGCACTAACGTTTCTTTCTCTTGGGAGAAAATGAACGTTTCTCTTTTAAATTATATTTTTGCGCAATAGTTATATTCGGCAAACAAAAAAAAAATATTTGTAATAGTCATGCGGGCTGCGAATTTCTACTGAAACTCTTGTATCGCTCAAGAAGGTACATTTCGTAATGTGTCGTTTCGCCATAGCAGAGTCCTCCTGGCCGTAGGTGAGATGTGACTCATAGTGAGCACGAGGATTCAGCATCATTCTCGTCCATTCAATGGAAGCCTAATAGCTTCGCGTGGGCAAACATGCTTTCTAAATCTTTCTTTCACATATGTGAACTCGTAAAGCTTCATCGACCAAAACGGCAGTAGACAACTTGTATGTTGTGACGCGAAACAGACTTCTTACGACTTCTTTTTCTTTTTGTCTGATCCACCACCATCCTGAAGTGCCTCCTTGAACAAACTCTCTGTTCAGTATACTCCTCAGGCGGCCAAAGGCCCGACCACTCCAGTGCACGCACGAGGTACGAACTTCTTTCGCTGGTCACTAAAGCCAGGATGAACAAAAGGCACGTGCACTACTACTGGCAGCGTCCGAAGAGACTCAAGTAGCGGTACTTTCTTCTCGGAGAACGCGTCGTCCTTAGAGCCTCAGCTCTCAAAAGACCCGCGTCCAGCCATAACGCCCCATACAGACGCACGCACACACACACACACGCACGATTGGCCCGCAGCATCGTTTCAACGAAAACTTTCAAGTTGGTCACGGAGAAGTGGAACGACGACAACGATGCTGGCGCGCGAGGCTCTGGCCCGTTAAGAAAGTCGGCCAAGTTCACGCCGTCCTTTTGTGGCCGCACACAGGACGCACTCCAGAGCGAATTAAATACTCGAATAATAATACTAAAGAAAAGAACTGGGACGGCGTCGTGCGTCCTACACCGGAGAGGTCAAGGACGGCACCAGGCCGCCGACAACGAAGACGACGAAGATGGCGCGTCCACCTTCCCTGTTTACGTGTCCTACAGCAGCATCGTTTGGGAGCGGGAAAAGTCATCGGGCTAAGTGAAAAGGAGCTCCCCAACCGCGTCCTTCTGCCCGGTGATTGGCTGCTTCTGTAAAGGGAGCTCGAAGGGAGGAAAAGTGTCCGCTGCCGGCAAAGAAAGGTGCGCAGTTAATGAACTCCGCTTTCTCTCTCCCTCTATCTCTCTCTCCCTTCCTCTCTCCCTGGCTCTGTTAGAAAGGAGCGCCATGAAAGCTACACAAAGACACATAAAGGCGTCAGCGAGTACGAAGGGGCAAGAAAGACGGACATTTGCGGCGCTTGCTGTGGCGATACGCTGCGCCCTGGAATTTTATTTTGCGTACTTTTGCGTCCCACCTATCATCCAGAAAGCTTAAAAGAAGTCAGCTCGTTCTACACGAATAAGACCAAGCGCATGTTGTCCGGGGAGCGTGATGCCACACCGCTGGTAATTTTTTAGCCCCTGGCATCCGATCAGTAAGTTAAATGTAATAGGCTAAATTTAAATTGTTGATTTAATTGTTAAGATGCTGAATTGAGGAGTTGTAGAAAATCGAAAGAGACCTCTCAAGAGATGTTTCTAGCAATGGATGCTTACACCGTGTGTTTATTTCTTCTGGCGAGGAGAGAAAGCCCGTGAGGTACGAAAAATAATATGCGGCTACGCGCCAGCGCTCGTTAAAGCGCCCGTGGGATAACATCGTCATCACGCGATCTCAGTGGGAAAGCAAGGTGTTGAGCATAATATTGTGTCAGCAATTCAGCTGTCATGTCACTGCTTCAACGCTGTTGCTATTGCTGTAACATTACCATTTCGCCCATAATGTGAAGCAGTGATGTGACTCTTGGTGTAATAACGCCGTAAGTCTTGCACCGTCTTGTCTGGCATCGGGTGCTCGCAACGCCTTTACTGTTACCTGTGCTCTTCTTTTCTTTCTCTTCTTTTTTCCTGTTACTGTTGGTCCTTTTCTCACTCTTTGTCGTCTTTGCAACCCCTAAATCCCCCACCCCAGTGCAGGTATAGCAAACCGGAATCACACCCCCTTCTTAATCTCCCTGCCTTTCCTCTCTCTCTCCCTCTCTGGTATCGGATGGAGCACCCATACGCTTTGTATTGTGCGTAAACGTAATATAGAAGTTAGATACTGCACTGCATTGTGTTGTATAGATGCACAAGTAGCAATCTCCTACGGAAAATAAATCTTCATTCTTTGCGGATGTGGCGCACCCCAATGGCGAAGGGGAGAAAGTTAAAGAGAAATTTAAAGATGTTGAGCAGAAATGACGACTGCGGCTGTGCCTTTACAATACTCCTTCTTCGGAAGGCAAAAAAAAATGGCCATGACGCTGCAGACCGCATCACGAACACTCCTGCGGTAGTCCTATATCAAGCTCGGAATTCTCCTTGAAGCTTATAAGGAACGGATCTTTGTCCCGAAAAAGAAAGATGGCACAAATTTTCGAAAATATATTTTCTTTTTTTTGCCCGTCTACAAGCTTCCTGAAATTACAGCTACATGCTGGTTTCTTTCAAAACAATAATAGGCTCCATTTTAAGCTTGAAATATGGCACATAGAGAAAGGCCCAATCAGCGAAATAGTGTTTGCGCACCCCTGTGAAATGGATTTCGCAGAGAGCTAGACAAACGAGTGGAACTCTGCACTCAAGCACACTTATACAGGAAAAAGAACCTCGCAAGGGAAGAGTATCTCATGCTCAATTTTACTGAAACCCATAACGTCCCAAAACAAGTATAAAAAATAAGCCTGCGGCTGGAGACACTACATAAGAAATAAGGAGGCCAAGATTTGCTTAGGAAAGTTTTTTTATAGAATCGTTCTAGAGATTGGGGCCAGTAAATCTTTCCGCATGCCTGTTTATATGAGGCGCCTCGGGGCAGCGTTTTCCGAAAGAAGCTTGCCGTTGCCTGAGCGCCTTGAACGAATGAACCAGCGATTGTGCGATTCCAAAACGGTTTGAAAACAATAAAAGAAGAGAGAGAAATCTGGAGTTTTATGCGATAAAACCGCGTCATTACAAGGCATGTCGTTGTGGGGGTCTCCCCGCTTAAACTCTGACCACTTGGAGTTCTTCATCGTGCACCCAATGCACGGTGCACGGGCGTTTTTGCATTTTGCTTCCATCGAAATGCGACCGCATCGGCCAGCATTCGATTCCGGCCGTGGCGGATGGGAAGGGTTTACTATTTCTTTCTTGGATCGCTATATGTTAACCAATGAATACCCTCCAGATGCCGCTGTCACCAAGGCAGCGCTATATTTATCATCGCTGCTAGCCTTTGGTCTCGTGACATTACAACTTTTTATTCTTCTAGCGGTAGTACGTTTGTCGCGTCTTCTACGTCACTTCGCCTCCGTGACGGAGGATGGTTTTGGCTAAATGAATAAAGAGATGTTTGAAAGCAGTGCTATTTTGGGCACAGGCTTTTGAGTTTTTCGTTGTCATGGGCTCACACAATGTTGTCGAAGGAGTTTTTTTTATTGTACTTCTTGATGACGGAACTTCGCACAAAGAGGCAAGAAAGATGGAAAGCTGCAATTTATAAAAAAAATCATACTGACGGAAAATACAAGCTGCGCGTGGGTGTTTTGTGCAGTCCGCTTGTTTACTCTATAGCGCGTCTCCGTGTGCATGGGCAAGAGAATGCTTTGCCTCGATGTTTTTTCTCTTTCTTTCACTATGACGCAAGCTCCAAGGAAACGTAAACATACCATAGTAATGTGCGCTATATTTAAAGGTGTTGAACTGAAATGACTACCGTGGCTGTACCATTACAATGCGTAATTTAAATGCTCAAACTTGCTATCGAATAATCTTTAATATTCACTTTAGGGCCGAGTGCATTTTGTTGTGTTGTAGAAGGGATTCGACCGAACAAATTTTTTTGTGGCAACGTGCATTCTGCTTGGCGATTTTTTTCGGCGTTTAAAGAAAGTCCGCCCATTATGAAATAAAATCACGTGATTACGCTCATGCGCTATCGTGTTGCAGAGCTCAGCGCAGTGACATGGCAGTCACAACCCCCTCTATACAACGTAACGAAACTCAGTTGGCTCTAAAACGAATATATAAAAATTGCGTAATTGATCTTAGTTAATTAAATATTTAGGCGGTATATAAACATACTCTAAGGAGCGTCACATGACCGCAAACCATATGCCATTGTTTTCATTCAGCTGCAGTTCAGCATTTTTTCTAACTCCTTGGTTCAAGTTAGGTGAAACACCCTGTATATAAAGACAACGTGGCCGCGACATCAGCACGTTAAAAATGAAGCATAATGTAGAGGAGGCAAAACACATAATGCCACTCATTGGTGGTGCATACAGATTATAGCGTTCACAAAAAAGAAAACGAAGGGCGCTCATGGCAAGCCTCTGTTTATCATGGCATGTTCACGGTCCAAGTACTTCGTTCAAATGTCAGAAGACCTTTCTCAAAGAGGTTCAAACGGTCACGCAGACGAACCCGCTGTACTCTTCATTGAAGCGTCGCGGTTATAACAGAATATACAATGTGGGAATATTATTGTTTTAATGCGACACCAAGAAGTGTAGGCGTGTAGGCTACGTCCAAGCGTAAACGATGGATGGGCGTTTCGACAGTGCCGTCAATCTTTTGGTTTCTGTACGGGACTGACGACTTTGCCTGTTCGTAGAACCCCGCGCTCTTCCAAATATTGTGCCACAGTGTGCGATAAAAGAACACCTTATCAACGCGGTCTACGTAGTTAAAATGACAAGCTTGGTAGCGCTGGTGATAAGGAATGCGCTTGAATGCGTGCATGTTCGGTTGGTCATTGCGCATGCGACTATAATACGGCTGGAGTCATTTTCACACGACTATGCGAGGACAGTCTAGGTGTCTCGCGCTGCGCGGTGGATGTTTGTTGCCTTTTTCAATAGCAACAAATGGAGCGTGATTGTCTTAAATTTGCCAAGTGCGCAGTTTCAGAATGACGCATCCGTCTTATCAGTAGACCTTATATAGCCACATTAACGCGATAATTAACACAGATACCACAAAAATTAACACACATCAGCGAATAAGACAGATTACTAAACGAAGCAACTATAAGAAAACGGAATCTGAATTGTAGGGCATTATGGCACGGCTAAGTAGCGCTCATCTTATGCTGCACGCAGCTGTATAGCACTGTATATGCATGGGCGTGAAAAATGACGACATACTAAGTGATCAACTCTATAATGGCAGAAAGTGAAAAACTCCCCTTGAGTGTCATATTCCGGAAACGTATAAAAAAAGGATGATGCCAAGAAATCCTGCCACGGAGGTGACGTCAGTGAGTGGGCACAGAACTAGATATTATTTGACCGAGCTGTCATTGTTTATTTGAGCTGGTCGTGAGGGAGATTGTACAATCATCATTTTCAATATTTCTTACTGTTGTGCTAGGCATTGTTGTGTAAGATACCAACAAGTAACGGCCTGTGTTGTGTTTCTTTGGTGGTTTTCTTTCTAAAAGCGAAAACAATCCGCAATGAAACAGAAAATTTTGCAGCTGGGAAGAAGTTTTAAAACGAGAAGAAAAGAAACACGATCAATTAGGAATGGCGAGCAGACTGACGATTAGGCTAAAAGCAAAATGAAATTCTTTCACCGCGCCGCCGATCACTAAAGGTTAGAAAGATGAAAGAAAGGAAATTTGAGCATCCGAGTGAGGAAGGTTAGCGCGGTAAAGGGCGGGTTAGATGGGAGTGTCTGGGGTGGAGGGGGGGGAGGCAAATAAGGAAGAAACCAGCGCTGGCAAAACGCAGTGGTTGGTAGTTTAGACAAAAGCAAGATGAAAACAGGGGAAAAATATATTCTAGAGCTGATATACGCGAAGAGTCGTGAAACAAAGAAGAAAGTAGTCAGAGAGGAAAACTTTCATAGATGTTCAAGTTCACCATTAAGGCACCGCAGGAGAGACGAATTTATTAAAGTGGACGAATTCAAGGCCGAGACAGTTTCGTACAACTTGAGAGCGGGAGAAACGCAAGGAAAGAGCAACGACGGGGAAATATAGAAAAAAAGGGCTGAAATGACCCGAACAAGTAGTGATGCTACGAGAGAGAGAGAGAGAGAGAGAGAGAGAGAGAGAGAGAGAGAGAGGGGGGGGGGAAGTAACGTGAGCTTTCAGCACCGAAAACACGGTCATGGTTTATCCAGAGAAAGAGGGGAGAGATCGGCGGCGCGATGAGCTCGTTCTTTAGAAAGAACGAGGGGCACGCAATAGCCTTTCCCTCGTCCCTGGCACCAATTCGGGACGGGAGAGCATAAAGGGAGAAACGCCTTTCAGCAGCCGCATGTACGACGGGGCAGCCGCCTGCCGTCGGAGCACGTCCCACGCGGCTTGTGGCTCGAGGAGGCCTGGCTAGTGCCCGCCTATGCATTTCCTTTCCTTGTTTTCTTTTTTTTTTGTTCCCTAGATATGTCGCTTTCTTTTTATTAATACACGGGCGAGAGAAATGAGCTTGGAAAGCCATAAAAGAGATGTGTGTCGTCCTGACTTTCTCCGGCGCAAATAACAAGTATAAGAGAGATTGAGAGAGTGAAAGATAGAGAGAGGAAGACAGCGAGGGATATCATGAGATAAACACAGAAAAATAGAGATAGATTGCGAGGAAGAGATTGTGAAAGAGAAATTGAGAGAGATATGGCAAGGAGAAATGGTGTGAAAGATTGAGGGAAATAAATGAGAGAGAGCGTAAGAGAAATTGCGCTACAAAAATTGAGAGAGAGGTTCAAAGGGAGAGAATCCATTCACTTCTGCGAAGCGCAGTGGTCTGCCGAGGGAGAGAAAGAAGAGAGAGAGAGAGAAAGCAAGGACAGGAAAGGCAGGGAGGTCAACCAGAAGAGTATCCGGTTTGCTACCCTACACTGGGGGTGGGGGAAAGGGGAATATAAAGAAGAAGAGAAAGAAAAACTTTAATGTGTGAACAGCCTAGAAATCGGCTGGAGGAGGTTTGTGTGTAGCCTGCTACTCTACGCAAGATAAACGAAGAAGGGAAAGGAAAAGTAAGGAAAGGGAGTGCAAATGACGATGATGTTGTGCAGTGAACTATGTACAGTATGAAGCGCAAATATGCTCTGCACATAGCACGTTGCAATGCGCAGGCGCCTGTCATGAAAAGGCGCCTGTCAGAAATGACTTTTTTTTTATTAGCATGGTTAGTATATGTCTTAATGGGGTTAGTCGTAACTGCTCCTTCGTATATGTACGTTTCAGGTGCTCTACTTTGCGAACTTAAGTATCCGATAACGTGCATAATTTCTGTTCCGAAACGATATGCATTAAATGAAACAGTAAATTCTATGTTATCGCTTAGTTTTTCAGCCTCCTAATTGCCTTCTACGAGAAACTAGAGATTTAGTTCTCTGAGTATTGGAAGTGTGCTTCTAGACGGGAGTAGTCGCAGCAATGGCTTCGTACACCTTTTCGGATGTGCTGCTCGGTGATGTTTAGAATTCAGTAAATATGTAACTGTCCGGTGTGAGCTAGAACTTAGGTTTCACATAATGCGTATAGGGTTGTTAAATCTTCGGAAGATGAAAGAGACGAGAGAGATCTTGAGGAAGCAAGCAAAAACGGGAAAAAAGGCGACATGCGTGTCATGTGTTAAATGTAGGTAAAAACAACATAGCCAGCAAGCTGTGTCTCTATTTTTCCTGGAAGCATCAAGCTTGCTTTTGCTTATTGCGGCACCGCTTTGTACAGTGGTTTTGTTCTTCGGTTTTATTGAATTCATTATTTTAACTAATTTCATGAAGTCTGCGCTATTTTTTCAGTTGCATATTTTTTCCAGCTTTTCCAAATTTGCATCATGTTTTCAATTCATTTACTTGCTTTTACTTTTGTACTATTCGTTTCCCCTAGCTTTGCTGTTAATATTTGTTGCTCATGTATTCTTCTTATATTATGCTGCAATCTATACTTCATATGTATAGTATTAAGCGGCCCCCCTGACAGTCTCATACTCTGGGACCACCGAATATATTAACGTCACTAATGTTATCATGTGTGCGAAAAAAGAAAAAGAAAAGCGAATAGCCTTAAATTTTAACGTGAAGCCGTGGGATGCTACAACTTGTTAGATACATACGCAATAATTCGATGGTCTGAAAGAAAACAAAAACCAGCAAACTGCGCGTCTGCTTGTCACTGTGCGGTCTCTGTAATTGTGCTTGCACGTATTTGCCGAGCATGACTGCCTTGCTAAAAGTTCGAGTGAGCGACTGAATTGTCTAACCAGCTTGTTCACAAAAATTGAGGTTAGGTAAACTCATGTTATAAGCGCCGAGGGCCAGAACGTCGAGTGGCTCTCAAGAGAGTATATACCTCACAGTGCCATCGAGACGATGTAGTGTGTCCCTGGGGCGAACATCTGTGCAGGCAAAAGATCGTCTCTGAAGGGTGCTCCATGTTGGCCGAAAGCGAACTCATTCGAGAGCAGAAATCTCTAGGTTTTACCTCAGGCACGTACTTTAGGCGGGCGGACCTGTTTTACCAGCAATTCAGAATTTCAAAAAAATGCACGCTAAGCAGCCGAATGCATTCAACATTGTCGATAACGGTTGTTAAAGTGCGCGGGGCACTATAGAGACCTTATAGGCAATATACTGACTCGTTTTATCCGGTATAGATATTTTGTACCAACAACACCTACACACGGTCAGGGGACAATTGTTAATTAAAAACCGTAACTCTGTAGAGAACGAAGTCACATTCAATGAACTTCCTTTTATTGTTCTTCACATAGCATTGGCAGAAGGGTGAGGAAAAAGCCACAGAGATACGGCTTGAGAAACCCTCGGTCCCAAAGGCCAATGTGTGCAACTTACGACCTTACGCGCAAGTTGGCCACGAGTGTTTATGGGACGTAGGATTTTAGGATAAACCTTAACTATCGGGGCACATCCGCACCAGGCCTCGGATACGAAGTTTCAGTCTGTAGTGCTCTTCGTGCCAACCAAATACACAGCGGTTCGTCGAATCGGAAGCGTCATGTCTTAACAGAGCACGAATTCACATTTGCCGTGCAACCCCGCGTCTCGCAAATTTTTGCGGCTGACTCTTTTGCATAGGTTCTCAGGCTTTTCTCTAGGCAGCGTAGCGAACATACGTAGACGCAAAACAGCAACCACGTGAAACTTATTCCCGGCGCAATTTAATCTAGGCGCGGTGTCTCTGGGCGTCAACGCGACTTCTTGTCTGTCTTAATCCATTATCGCGGCTGAAATCAGTAGTTGAGCGCGTTCATCCATAACCCTATAGGGAACACGTATCGACCGCGTTTGCAGCGCGGCTATCGCGTCGAACGAACCTGGCGCGCCGACGGCGAGCTGCGCTGCGCAGATAATACGTGGAGCATATATTCCATGTGCTCGCCACTTGAGGTCACTGACAGAGAAATATTAAATAAAGAAAGGAAACACATATGCTCTACATCCAATAATTACTATAATATATATATATTCTATATAATATATTATATATATTATATATATTCTATATATTAATAATATCTATATCCAATAATTTAAAGCCGCCGCGATAGCTTAGTGGCTGTGTCGTAGCGCTGACGAGCTCGAGGTATCGGGCTCGACTCTACAGCCGCGGCGGCCGCATTTCTAACGTGGGTGAACTGCAAAAATGCACTTTGATTTGGGCGCATGTTAAGAACTCCGGGTCGTCAGAAATCCTCCTGAGCCCCTTACTACGGTGTGCCTTATAATCACGTCGTGGTTACGGCACTTAAAACTCCAGAACATAATTATTTCTTGAATAACATACTCTTATATAAACATATCGCCATTCCATGTAAAAATCAGTATGTTCCATTATATCACATGGGAGGCCCTTTGACAAAAAAAGAAGAATGTGTACTTATAACCCCCATATCCAATATACAAACTTATGGGGACATCATGGTTACAGCCACAGTTGCATAGAGGGATCGAGCGAATGCAAGCGATGGTGAGTGAATTCAGATGTGTGCCACTTCTCCAATGTCAAAGAGTGCGCTAGCTTGCCTAAGTGTTGGGCTGCGTCGGTCCGCGATAAAGGTATTTAAACAAGGGTTGCTCCTTCGTGTGCTTTTCTAGCAGCTTCGTCAGCGAGGTCGTTGCCGGAGATACCGCAATGACCAGGCAGCCACTGAAACACGACGTCGTGTCCTTTCGCGATCATGTGATGGTGCATTTCTCGTATCTCCGACACGAGTTGTTCACATGACCCGCGACGAAGAGATGCCAGAAGACATTGTAAGGCCGCCTTCGAATCGCAGAATATAGTCTTCCGCGAAATGAGTAAACAGTGCTGTGCCGCTTACGTTTGGGAGTCGCATACACAAATGCTTATGCATTTCTGATTGAAATGGCTGATAGCGCCGAGTGCAATGCCTGCGGTGTCGAGGAAACCATAGAACACCTACTGTGCTACTGCCCATCTTATGAAAATGAAAGGCAAGACCTCTGCACTGCTCTCAATCAGCTAGATGGAAAGCCGTTCACCTTGAAGAAGATCTTGGGATCATGGCCTCGCATATCACAGCTACAAAAGGCCACAAAAGCGCTGCTGCGATATTTGAAAGCGACCGGATTGAGTCAGCGCCTGTGATCCGGACTGAGTGACCGACTGATATCTCCAATGGACTTTCTCTTCTTTTCATCTTTCCGTCCCCATTTCCCTTTCCCCAGTGTAGGGTAGCCAACCAGGCTCAGTCCTGGTTAACCTCCCTACCTTTAATTTATCATTCTCTCTCTCTCTCTATGGGGACATCATATAATGCCCTGTATATTTCCGCCTATCAGAATCGGAATATTATTATTACCTGTTCAATAAGTTGGCAGGTACTTAGTATACAGAAGGAGCTCCCATATATAGTCAAAGAAAGTGTGGAGACGTCCTGTACAAAAACAATTATACTAGAAAGCAAGTCAAAGCAACAGTAGCAGAGCAATATTATGTCGTACGCAGAAATGCAAACACCTAACAGAACAAAAATCAACATTTATTACAAGTAAAAAGCTTTTTGCACCTCTCACTGCGGGAAGGTGAAAGGCCACAATAGCAAAAAATGCAGCCATGAATGAATGAACAAACAAACTATTTATTTCAAAACTGAATTTGTTATTTATTTATTTGCCACCCTTTTCCCTAAGTAGGGAAATGGTGAGAAATAAGGAATAGCTCGTTTTACTAGCAATATTCCAAGAGCACTACCTCAAAACAATATATATATATATATATATATATATATATATATATATATATATATATATATATATATATATATATATATATTCTTGGTGCTGTTACGGTTTCTTTAGCTCATGAGTAGTCGCCTTTATTTATTTTAAAGATTAAATGCTCAACGTATGCTCCCCATACCGTAGTCACTGAAGCCGGAAACCTTCAGCCTCAGGCAAGAGATGCCTTTATAGAACTGTGCACTTTTCTCTTACCGCTAATGCTCCTCAGAACAAAGACATGAATGTTATGGCACACAAATAAGTGCGGCTATACGGGAAGAGCCCCGTGTCGGAATACAAAGCCCTTTGTTTGCCCTTAGAGCGGAATTGTAATGTTCCTGGGGAAGACTGAATTCCATACAGACTTTTAGCCGACTACGATGTCCTCTGGTATTTTCGTTCCACGCAGCGAAAGAGCACGCTCCCGTATTATTTAGGTAATGCTCCCGTTGCCCTCTATATGGTTCGTGACAACAAAGAACGTACCGCTTCCACGTAAGTTTCGACAACCTAAAGGCAAACAAGGATCGGCGTCAGACCTGTGACATATAGAGTAGAAGAATGAGCTCCTTTGAAATATCTGTCTTTCTTTAAAACTCTGAGTGCCCACGGAAAGCCTGATGCAAGAGCTTTCTACACGTATATGTCGCAGGGGAAAAATATGCAGCTACTTAAGTAAGGCGGCTTCCTCTAGAAACACCGCCAGCCTCCAGTTCTCATGACTTGCATTTTGGAACCAAGAACACTCGCCCGCCCTTAAGACGACAGAGGATTTGGCGCAGTTCGTCAAATTCAAGGCCTTGCGCAAAAACTTGTGGCAGGAAGGTATAGCGCAGAACATTTACTCGCGCAAGGCGCGCATAAGGCACTCCTTCACATCGCATCGCCCTTTTATGACTTTTCTTTTTTCTTGATGTTCAAGCGAAGCTTTAAAGCTTTCTGACTTCCTTAATTTTCTTGACATTTAGGCCAGCCAATTCACGGGCGATTCTGAATGTGCTGCTGGGCATGCGCTCATTAGGAGCAATAAAGTTGTGACCTTTTTTTGCGGATAAACACTACATGAGAGCTCGCACGCTCCATAACATCAAAGCAAACCCAGCTGCACCCATTGTCCTAATTTTTATAGGATTTAATTCGAACAGTTTGACGGAAGCTTCGCGTCTCAGAGAGTCCATACATGTGCGCTAGGTCTCCATGATTTGTTTCACTCCTTCGTCTCTTTCTTTTGCATGACGAGCAAAACTACTGCCTGTATTCCCAAAGCAGCTCTCATTAAATGTGAAACCTAGCGTATAACCAAATGCAAACACTCAGGTTGCAGGTAAGGGGGACGCCCGCGCCTTTGCGCCGGTGCTGAAGAGACAGTTAAAATTAAATTATGGGGTTTTACGTGCCAAAACCACTTTCTGATTATGAGGCACGCCGTAGTGGAGGACTCCGGAAATTTTGACCACCTGGGGTTCTTTAACGTGCACCTAAATCTAAGCACACGGGTGTTTTCGCATTTCGCCCCCATCGAAATGCGGCCGCCGTGGCCGGGATTCGATCCCGCGACCTCGTGCTCATCAGCCCAACACCATAGCCACTGAGCAACCACGGCGGGTGAAGAGACAGTTGTTCACTGAAGTGGTTGCTATCCAGAACGGAACCACTATTGTTTTCTGCTGTCTCTCTCCGAGTCGACATTGAAATGATTCACTTCTTTACAAATCGTTTGTTAAACCTCAGGTCACCGCGCCCCTATTATTGCTGCGATCGACAACGCCTGGAGTGAAAGGTCACAACGATAGGCGAAGTCGAAGATCGAGATTCGCCCCGAATTCAGACCCCCGGCTGCTTATTTATTGCGATGGAAATCGTATGGACACTCCAGGTGTATTTCTACCGTCGGCGTCGGCGTCGCCGTGATGTTTTGTATAATGTCCAAGGGCTAAAACATCGTCGCCGTGCGCCGTAAGCTGTATGTGCGAGTGAAGGCGTGCGAGGGTGAGCCGATGATGGCGGCTCAATCCCAAGCGCACAAGGGAGGAATGCGGGGAGGAAGCGCGCTGCCTTCCGTAGGACGCAAGGCGCCGAGAGAGTGGGAGGAAGTGGGGGAGGGCCGCTCTACTCTGGCGGCTACGCGGGCCCCGCATCTTGGAGAGGGAGAGAGAGAAACAACTTTATTGAGCCGAGCTCGACATCTTCTTAGACGCCGTCGATGGAAGTGGTTCCCTCTTCACGGGACCCATATGCTTCCCTAGCCGCCTGGCCCCTGGAGATCAGGACGAGCTGGTCTTCCAGGGCGGTGCTGGTTAGCAAGGTCTCCCATCGCTCGGTAAGGGTGGATGAGGCATGGGGTAGGGTAGTGGGGCAGTTAAGAGGTGGGGGGATCGCCTTGATGAAATTGCATACTCCAATGACGTGTTGGAGCGTGCCTAAATGAGTTTTCTTGGAAGCGGTCTGCGATGGGGACAGTGCGCCCAGGGCTGATAGCTTCGTGTCCGCAGTGTTCTTGCCGCTTAGTTCGCCTTGAAGCGAGAGGCAGCGCGAAGGTCAATTCGCTCACTGCTGCTGCCGCACTTCCTCCCTCTAGAGTTTTTGACAGCGAGTTTCCGTGGTCATCGAGTGAGAAGTGTTCATGTTTGCTTGTGCGCGCGTGATACCATGCTTGTTAACTTATATAGCGAATGTTTGTACAAGTTTATACGGCCAAATATCTACTATCGTTACTAAGTATAGATGTCTACCAATTTGCTATCGCAATCGATCTTCGCCTTCGGGCGAAACTGCGACTTTCTTTTACTTCTATAGACGCTTTGTGTCTCTTCTTGCGTGCAACCAACTGCGCAGAAATCCACTATGAGTCGACGAAATTTTTCATTTTGTTTTCTTAAGTTGACACGAGGGAGCAATAACTTTTTTCTATGCGTTTTACTTATTGTCAATAAGATCGGGACAAAATGATTATTTCAGTAGATAATTACCGTCCTCTAGCTTGAGACGCAGGGATAAACAAAAAGCTTCGTTAGTGAGGATAGAAGGAAACGTTACAAATATATATCGGGAAATAAAACAGTAATCGGACGCGATGTTGTGCATCTCCCTTCGCCTTTCGCCTCTTTGTCGCAGTGCAAATACGACAAGCTTTAGTAACGTGTTGTGAAATAAAGGTTGCTATTTGCGCATCTATCCCTCTTCGTGTGTAATGCGGAGCAATGTGTATCGCGACGCATACGATAAGCGCCTGCGAGATCAGAGGGGCTCGTACGAGTGCTCCGCTTTCAAGCGCACCTTTTTCTCGAGCGGCGACGTGCAAAAGAACAAATTCGTTCGCAGAGGCCGCGGTATAACGGTCTATTCACGAAACAAAGATATGACAAAAGGCAAGAATACGCAAGGAGAAAACAGAGGAAGCACCCCAAAAAAAAAAAGAAAGAAACGTAACAGGGCTCGTATAAGCCGAAAGTGCGCCCTCTACGCCCGCGCGAAGGTCAAATGTGACCTGCGCGCCCGCGCAGGTCGTTTAGCCCTGGCGGCGAAGCGAACAGAAAGTTTAACCGTGGATCACGCTGGCGCGCCAAGAACAAACGAGGCCTCTTAGGAAACGCGGAGATGGCGCGGCGGCGAGGGTTTTGCGGCGGGTGATATTTATATAGGAAGCAAGAGTGCCGCTCACCTTATACGCAGCGCACGAAATAAAAAAAATAAAATAGAAATAAAACATCGCCATGCGAAGCATGGTGTAGGGTTGTACGTTACGACGCGTGAACGACGACCACAAAGTAGCTGTAAGGCTCGAGAACGCCACCGAGGCTAACGACAACAAACCGCGTGCGGCGCCTACACACACGCCTGCATTGCAGCCAGATTGTCTAGCCTGGTTGGTAAACCCAAATTTCTTTCTTTCTTTCTTTCTTTCTTTCTTTCTTTCTTTCTTTCTTTCTTTCTTTCTTTCTTTCTTTCTTTCTTTCTTTCTTTCTTTCTTTCTTTCTTTCTTTCTTTCTTTCTTTCTTTCTTTCTTTCTTTTGATTTCGCCGGCTTGTCGTACGAGCACGCAGGCGGCCACCGCGGGCCCGTTCTCTCGACGGGGAATAATTGCGTCCCAGCGGGAAAGCGAGGCCGGCGGCGTTGCGCTGTTCCCCTAATCTCAGCGCCGTCGAGCGTCGGCAGCGATGAACGCTATTAGGAAGCGAGTAGGAACAAAGCAGGAACAAAGCAGGAACAAAACGGCGCACGCGAGCAAATGGGAAGAGGCCGAGTTTAACGGTGAGAGGGAACACCGCGGAGTGGCCAGGGCACTCATGAACTCAGTTTGCGCTATAGCCTCAGAAAAGAGAAAGAGAGAAAAAAAAATGTACGAAGCAATAGATATGTTTGCGTGTTAGCTTTTACGCGCGCTGTTGTGGCCGGGTTTACGCAGGGAGGAGAAGCGCGATTTGTTTTCTTCTCTCGCCCAAGTGTTAACATCGCCGTGGTTTCTATGGAAATTAAAATAAAATCAGGAGGCATAGGCCACTTGAGGTTTTGTCGAGTAATCGTTGTCACTGAGAGGTGAGAGAAAGACTAAGAAAGATAACGCAAATAACGAAAATTCGAGTACACCTATACACTTCCTTTGACTTGTGAATGCGAAAGAATTAAGGTCCACTTGAACCCCGCTGAGCGCTCCTTCGAGTTATGAACTCCTCGCGGGCAAGCGAGCGCGTTGAGTTGCTTTGCACGTTTTAACGCGACAGCGTTAAGGAACCGTGTCGAAGATATACGGCATCCAGCGTCAGACGTCACTTCGACAAAAAAAAAAAATTCGAACCAGCCATATCTATAGGCCATCCATGTGACCCAAGGAATTAACTGAATTCATGGAATTTCTCAAGATAAAATACGTGGAAGAATCGCAAACTACGACATGCACACCACATACAGACATGATAGCTCTCGGACTGTAATTTGACTATACGAGAAAGCATAATTCTGTCACGCGAAAACTCGAAGAAACCCCTTTTCCAGCGCTTCTACAATTCACAGACCGCCCGCGGCGTCCTCCATTTGCGCACGCCGGTGCGTGGGTGCCTCAGTGGCCACGGAGCAGCGCGCCCGATTCCTTGCAACACCTCCAGGTGGCGCTCGCCTCCGCCGCATTGCGGCCCACGGAAGAGGCCACGTTTCTACCACAATGCTCACCTTCGTGCATAGCGTTCGCGGCCAGCGTTTCTCGGTAAACGTTACGGTTACATACGCACCAGTTGCCGGGAGGCGTGAGAAGCAGTCAGAGATTTTTGAATGCTATCGCATTCCACTATCAAAGGCGAAGCTTAAGCCTCCCCGAGAGAGAGAGAGAGAGAGAGAGAGAGAGAATGAAGAGGAAAGGCAGGGAGGTTAACCAGATATGAGTCTCCGGTTTGCTACCCTACACTGGGGATGGGGGATAGGGGTTAGAAAGATGACAGAGAGGAAAAGACAAAAAAAAAACGAACGCGCACGCATGGAGACACACACACAAAAGGCGTTCCAGTTAAAGTCGTTCACACAGGCCGGTAGATCGCAAGAAGCGCAAAAGCGCTTGCACGGCCTTCTTCTGTGACGGTAGGTCCTTTCGATGTTGCAGAATTCTTTTTTCGGACAGCGGTTGGTCGTCCAGTTGGTCAAGTTCGTGGCTAAGGCATGCCCTCTGTGGACTGTACTGCGGGCAGGTGCACAAAATATGGCCAATTGATTCTTCATGGCCGCAGTGGTCACAGGTTGGGGTGTCGGTCATCCCTATGCGGAAGGCATAGGCTTTAGTAAAGGCCACGCCCAACCAAAGTCGATATAAAAGCGTAGCGTCTCTACGGCGAAGCGGTGATGGCGCTCGAAGACTTAATGTTCGATCAAGTGAGTACAGTCGCGGATTTCTTAAATGTGGCTCATTCCATTGCGACGCGGTGCACTGCCGAGCAAGTAGGCGGAGCTTCCGTGCCGCGTCAGTTCTCGAAAGAGGAATTGGGACGTGGCGCTCCTCAGTATGGGCTGAGCGGGCATCGTGATCCGCCCGTTCATTGCCGATACTCCCGCAGTGACTTGGAAGCCACTGAAAGGTTATTTCGTGGCCTGCATCACTTATATGGTGTAATGCCTCTGTAATATGGAAAATTAGTTGTTCGTGTGGTCCGCGTCGTAAAGGTGGCAGTAGAGCCTGCAGTGCCGCCTTCGAATCGCAGAACATTGTCCATTTGTGTGGCGGTTCATCACCAATGTGATGAAGAGCAGTAAAGAGCGCTGCGAGCTCTGCTGCCGTCGATGTTGTCGCGTGGGCCGTTTTAAATTTGATTGTTGTAGCTTTCGCTGGTATGACGACTGCCGCCGCGGAGCTGCTTGGAAGGACAGATCCATCAGTGTAAATATGCGTAGAGTCACGGTAATTCTCGTACAAATATAGTAGCGTGAGCTGTCTAAGGGCTGGTGATGACAGATCAGCTTTTTTCGAGATACCAGGTATTGCGAGGTTGATTTTTGGCTGAGCGAGGCACCATGGAGGGATCGAAGGTCTCGCAGCCGGAGTGAAACAAGCTGGCAATGATTCATCATATGCAGTTATCGTTTGGCTGAAAGATGTGTGTGGCCTGTCCGCTGGTAGAGAGGCTAAATGGTGATGAGGAGTCCTGGCTAGATGCCTTATACGTATAGAAGCCTCCTCGAAATTTTGATTTGGCCTTACCGAGGTGACAGTGTACTATTCAATTCTTTATTTGCAGACATAACTGTACTGACACTATAACACACTATAGCTGTACTATAACTAAACAAACAAATAGAAAAAACAACATTGGAGCGCACGCACACAGATGGACGTAAAAAAAGCATTTTATCATTTAGTAAATCTGGATAAGATTGCATCCTTCGTGCGCTTCCTGCTTGATTCCTACGTTGTTTTCAATTATTTTTATTTCAATCTGCAATAGCTGAGGCAAACCTCTCTGCATTTATGTACATAAACTAAATTACCATTTTTCTGCAATTCAAGCCACCGAAGAAGGCTCCTCAAGAGGCAAAAAGAGAAATGAAGAAGACAATCTTAAGCCACTTCGGTTCACTGTAGTCTCCACCTCATCAACCTTGTGTGATTAAATGAATGAATAGAATTTATTGATAGGAAAGACAGAGAGGTCGACCTCTCTGTCTCTCTCTGATGCCGCCCTCCTATATCGCATTCGCACTGGGTCAGCGCGAACTCAAGCTTAGCGTTGCAAGACAGAACTTAGTCCATCGTCGCTGTGTGCATTGTCAAGCTCTTGGTCAATTGAATAATACGTACTAATGTGTCCCGAGTTTGAGGAAGAACGTAAGATTTTAATGCAGAAATGAACGCACAAGACGGCACTGCACTGACATGAAAGCGATATTTTGTTCTCGCAAGAACACTGGCTATTTAGGAGGGAAGTGCTTCGGCTTCTCTTAAAGTTCTTCCGGGATACAAGGGTTGTAAAGTGTGTGGTGAATAGTATGGGTCACCGTGGTTAGGAAAACGCGCAACGTACTTGGTTCCGTGTCAACTTGCTTTTGACACCTGCTGTTGTTATTTGTAGGGCGAAGTGTTTCAGGCCGTATCGTGGTTAATAAGCGACCTTCAAGCGGAGAAATTGCAAGCAACTTTTGCAAAGCTAGGTGCGCCTGCAGCAAGCAACACTCCTCCTCCTCCTCCTCCTCCTCCTCCTCCTCCTCCTCCTCCTCCTCCTCCTTTAACTCTTTGACTTCCCTCGCCCCTCTTTAGCGCGGAGCGTGTGCCTTGTTGCAAAGCCAGATGACATTGTAGGTTTGTTTTTTGCATGTTAGTTACGTGTGGCTTCACATAACTTTTCAGTTAGTGTGACTTGTACTTTGCCATTTTCTTTTTTTCTTGTCAGCCCACGTTTCCTCGCGCTGTTCACCATCAAAGTCATAAATACGTACCAACCCGCCCAACTTCCTGTGCTTTTAAAGATACACTATGCAAACTGAGCAATATACAGACAGAAATTGGTCTTTGTTGAAAATCAGATTGCTTTGCCCGCGTGTATTTGCCTACATCTCCTTCACATTAATTTTAATCGACCGCTAAAAAATATGGAACGCTTTCAGTATATAGAGTTTCACTCCAGAGTTTCTCGGAAAAGAGAGAGGTCCTAGAAGGAGACGAGGTGGTCAGAAAATACGCGACGGGCCACTGAGGGGTTAAAGGACCCTTAAACCACCTTCGCCATTTAGAACACATCAAAAAACAAAACGCGTGACGTGTACATAACACAGTGACGTTCACGTTTGGCGAAAAGTGAAGCGCTATGCGCTGCGGTGAACATAATAATAAAAAAAGAAGAAACAAGTCCATATGCCTCATTGTGCTTTTCTAGGCACTTCTTTCCACGTCGTGACGCCAGCAAGGTCAGGCGCATGACGCAATCAGACTGGTGCACCGCAGCCACTGTAAAATTAACTTGTGGCTCAGAATAGTTTAGGAGCCTTTAACGTAGCGGCACGGAAATAAGGATACAACAGACTGTCACTGCACTCACCAATCGCTATTTTCTCCTTTTGAAGTCGTATTCTAATTGGCACACAAAGACAATCAATGTCCAATGCACTGCGGTGACTAGACAATCGTCAACTAAGCCGTAGAGACGCTGCTGAGACAACGTCCCCTCCGATCATTGGCCCAAATGGCAGTGAAAGCAGTTTTGTGCTTTTTGAATAAGACGAACTTCTTTGAACGCGTGGAGTTGTCCGCGCATGCGCATTCTCTAACCATTTTCCTCTCTCTTTCTTCTTTAGATTCCTCTTTTTCCTTCCCCCAGCGCAGGCTAGCTAACCAGACGCTTCTCTAGTTAACATCCTTGCCTTCTTTCTTGCGTTTCCTCCTCTCTTTCCTTTATAGAACGCTTTGCTTTCTCTCGTTGATTCGTTCTACGCCGTGCTTCACTAAAAGCTTTGTCGTCACTAATATGCGCAGAAATTTTGTGTTCATTTCAGGCAAAAAAAACTAAGTTCGCCTTTGCTTTCTTCCCAAAGGATCGCACAGCAAGCCAACGTCCTTATATTCCTTACCTGGAGGTTACCTTTCATCTCGTGGTATTGCACTATACTAATTAAAGAACGGCTGTAGTGTGGCTTAAACAAAGCGGCCGACTTTCATTTGAATTTAATCCGTGCTTTCTTATGTGCCCTGACTTAATGTAACTATGTGACCCGAGTTTGCGTTTACTTTAGTGCACCTATTTGCCTGTACTCTGTTTTCTGTGTTTCTGAGTTAACTTTCAGTTTCAGTGTAGAATTAGTGTACTTATGTGCAGGACTTTGTGCTTTTATGATTTGGAGTTGACTTTCAGGTTTAGTGTGGACTTTCAGCTTTTGTGTTGTTGCGACGCTGGGTTATGTCGAACCCGGCTCCTTATGGTAACATTGCAGACGTATCGGGTTGAAGAAATCAGAAGCTCGGAAAAGTTGGGAAAAACGAAAACCAACAGGTTTACTGGCACTAGTACAAAAACTCGCTTACATCGTCCAATAGGTAAAACAGTAAAAGGTCAAGTGTTTAGCAACGAGAGCCTGGATGAGCCTCGTTTCCACGGCCCAGAGCGGCTTTCTTTTTCAGCACACTGTCATTATAACATCACTGTTTCAATCCCCGCTCCTGGCGATAGCCAATCACACGCAAGTCACAACCCACCAGGACGACAGCCAATCATGAAGCGCAAACAACACTGTCCCTGACAGAACACCGGATCGGCGACACCACAAAGTTCCAATGGGCGCAAAGGCGGAGGGAGGGTCTGGCCGTGGAAATGGGAGAGGATACTTTTTACTACGAACAGGTTTACTCCGCTGCTTCTCTGTATGGGGCAGGCACCAATTCGTGGCGGCTTTCTTACACGGACGTCCATGAGCCCTTCACGTCGTCTCTGCCTACACTGAACGGCAGCTCTTTCTTCCCTTTGTGGCACTTCTTCCCTGACGAAGGGAGCTTATTATGGGTATATTAGTAGCGCCCAGCATCGCGTAAGAACTGTCTTCATCTAACTCTTGCGCGTGACAAACAGCATGTTGTCTGCGGCAGTCATAACAGCGTACTAATATATAGAAGTACGCTGGACTAGACTTTGTGCTTTATGATTTGCAGTTGAGTTTTAGTTTTAATGCGTTTATAGTTATTTATTATTTTAGAAAATCTCAATGCGAATAGGAGCAGCCGGTGCCAACAAAAGGCGCCAACATCTCCTAAGTACAACAACAACAACATAATAATAATAAGAAGAAGTAGAAAAAGAAGAGAAATAATAATAATAATAATAATAATAATAATAATAATAATAATAATAATAATAATAATAATAATAATAATAATAATAATAAGAAGAGGAAGAAGAAGAAGAAGAAGAAGAAGAAGAAGAAGAAGAAGAGGAAGAAGAAGAAGAAGAAGAAGAGGAAGCAACAACGCTTGCGATAATCCTTCAGGCAGCGCCCGGGATAGAATAACACCAGTTCGCCTGAGTATCCGGTTTCTATTACCGCCGCCACCGTCTCCTTCGTAGCAATGTTATTGCAGACCGCATTGAATACACTCGCTCTCGAGAAGCTATGCGCTATGTTATGCAAAGCCAACATAACAGGCGAATAAAGCCTCTCTAATGTCTTTCTTATCAGAGCGGCTGCTGGAGCGGCACGCCTGAAATGAGGAGATATCGAGTTCCTGGGAATTCGAACAAAACAATAGCAAACTGTAAGAAACGTTGTCGCGGCACTGACTGCACGACCATAATAATCGGTGGAGCCACATCGACATATTCACGTTACGAGGGGAGGGAAAAGCTTATCTGATGCACTGCGGTGTGCCCGGTTAATTGGCGAGAAAGTATCACGGGATCTAATTTACCGCAGTCCAATAACCATAGGCTTTATCTCTGAGGAAGCCTCCGGGAACGCTAATTTTTTCGCGCCTTTCCTGCGCAGGGTTGAGTATGATTAAGGGTAAGTTAGTACCTTGTTCGAGATAGGATAATGAGAGTTATTAAGGCTGCTCTGCCCTAACGGAATTGGAGCTCGAAAGCACTTGTCTACGAAAGATGTAGGTGCGCGTGATTCAAACTTGCACATTTAAAGAAAAAATCGGTTTTCCTCGGCATACTCAACCAAGACAGTCTGACTTTCGACAAACTGAAACAACCAGCAGCTTGTTTCTATATTTTTTACATGGCTTTCACACACAGGCCATGGTGTTACTACATGATACATAAAGCACTTCGCCCTTTTTATTCCTGCAGAACCACGAAATAAGGGGAATAAAAGAAAATACGATAATAAACCCAGGTACCAGCCGCAACCGAAAAGAAGCAATTCGTGGAAGAATGGTGGGTTTTCTAGATTTGCGAAGGGCGTTGTTTTTTCATTGCATACGTTGCACAAAAAATCGAAAGAAAGTGATCGAAAACGGAATAGATTATGAAGTTCAGGTCAGGTACAGCGGAGAATCGATACGTCAGGGGGACGAGACACTGCTTATGCTTTGTAAGGCGTGAAACCAGCTCGAAGCATTGACGAAAAGCGGTGAAGAATTGCTCCTAAATCATTGTACGCACATCACCTGCTGCTAAGAAACAACGGTAATAGCATTTCGTCTGCTCGTATTGTATCCGACGGGGGACGCAGAGACAATACAGGTTTCCATTGTACGCCACTAAGTGGAAAGCCATTTGATGGACCATTTGTTGGACCATTTGTTCGAGTGTTTTGCACTTGCTGTATGCACTGCGCAAGTCTTTTATTCAGGCATTTGAGCATCGATGCGCTCGACACCTTACTGTGCACGGCATGGCGCTTCGGCTAGGATAATGGACACACAGGAGAAAGCTGCTGCGGCTCTTCTTATAGTACTTTACGTGCTCTAGACTTCGCTTGGGATTTGTAACGCTTAGCGGACCTAGACTTAACGTTTAGGCGGCGCGGCGTCATGCGGTGCGGGTGTTTCACAAACTACAGGCTTGCATCTTGTTCCACTGTCCTCGCTGTGTGCGTCGTCTTGTTCGACCATCTCGAACTAAGTTTCTGAATTGCGACGAGTTGAACGATATTCCTATAGCTGTTGCGTTTCTTAAGCTTTCCTCAAAGGTGGCTTTGGGACGGACCGATTGCGTGTAAGTCTTGTTACGAGGCTAGATACGCCTACAGCCATCCTCCTCCTCGTCTAAGGGTGTAAGCAAAATTATCACGATTACAAAAAAAAAGAAACAAGAACACGCCTAAACTTTGAAAAGTGGGTCAAGAGGCAGAATAAAATCGCCAGTCACTCAAAAAATAAATATAAGATAGACGAGAAAAGACAGAAAGTCCTAACCATTCCTCTAATTCGCAAGGCTGACCACGCGGCATGAAACATGCGTATGTGTTCCGGCGCTTCTATACGTCGCAACTGGTATCTGCTGCGCAAGAAAAGCGTAAACCAAAAGCTCCAAGGAAAATTACCTCAACGAGAACGAAACGAACAGAGCCCTGACGTTTCACAAAATGATCCCGCTGATAAGAGGTGGGAAACATAACTTAGCGTCGATGCATACATCTTCATTACTGCGCCTGAGAGACGCATTTTACATATCAGAAAAAGAAAACGCTGGAATCATTTGAGATCGCCCCCAAGGAGGAACAGTGCGAATGATATCGGTAGCTAAAATACAAATAAAAATGTGATTGAAACAATAAAAACAAAGTCAATACAGCTCCACTGACATGTTCTTCACACGACCGCAAGGAGTATGCGTATTAGCTTGCGGAAAAGTACTAAGATGAGCGTCCCGCTGAACATCATAGTAGACAACACCAAACCCCAACTGTATTTATTTATCGTCTATTTGAATGAAACTTTTCCTCAGAGCCTATATTAATTGCTGGGGCAGCTGGTGTCATGGATTAGAACGCGTGGCGCGATCGATGGCGGTGAAATCAAATCTTTATTGGACATTGTGGGCACCCCTGTCAACAATATGGGAATCTCGCACGAACCAAGCTTCCTCAACGCAATATTCATAAAAACGTAAGGGCAGATAAGGTATTAGGAAGTGCCGCTTTGTTAAGCTCCATATAAGCAGAGCTTTCCACACCATACATGGTATCGCACTTAATCTCAACGTTCCGATGAAATCAGTGTGCGCTTACAAACTACGGAATCATATATAGGCACGCTGATATACATCCCCCTTCGACTCCGTTTCTCTTTTTTATCTCCCTTAACCCTTCCCCCTGCGCAGGGTAGCCAACCAGAATTACCTCTGGTTAACCTCCCTGCCTTTCTCTGCATTATCTTCTCTCTCTCTCTACACTCGAGAAATCTTTAAAATCCCCTAGACGTAGCGGAACACCTACAACCTACAGTGAAAAACTCAAGGCAGTAAATTATCTTATTAAGATATTGGAAAACGCGAACGGCGCCTGGATAAGGTAATTAGGTCAATTAATTCAAATATTTCACAGTAAAACTTTACTTCCATCTTTTTTTTATGTTAGTGAGGTTCTGGCAGTTCTCGTCGACATAAAGCTATTCCATAGACACCGGGCCGTTATCCCCCAGGTAAATTGTTTTTTTTTTGTGCTTTTTAAACCTTTGTCTAGTTCAGCGGTCAGGTTAGTTTTCTGCCAGGTTTAGTCACATTTTCTGCCTAATATGTGACTAAATACTGCCTTTCTGAAGAACCCGCTACCTGTATATTAAAATAATAAAAAAGAAGAAACATTAATATGTGAGCTTTGGTTGTGTACTGCTACTGTCGTGAGAAAACCATTAGTAAATGGGCTGCCCGTAGATTCAATGGGCAGCTTAGCAAGCCTCCCGTCGCGATTCAGGATTTCGTGCTCTAAATGGAGGCATCAATATCGATGCTTTGTGCACTTACGTTGCGAAAACGCGCCCTTTGGTCAGAATTAATGAATTCTTATCCTCCACAAAACGTGGCACGCTTTCACGGTTCCACTCTTAAGCCCCTCACAATGCTCGAAATCCGTTTTCCAATGCCTACTTAAACGCTGGATTGAGCAATAAAGTGTGCCATGTCGTATATATGTGTTTCCTTCTAAAGAAAAAAAGCAAAGACAAACAATTCGTACCGTACGCAGAGTTAGCGGAAAGAGAAATGAAACCGTCTAAACGCATACAAGTTTGAATTCAGGCGCCATCGCATCATGAGAAGTGTCTAGCTTTTCCCGCGGCAAAACAACCTTGCTATGCCGCTTGTGGCTGGGAGTGGCGTTCACGAACGCATACTTCTATCGTTTGGGAATGGCCGAGAACCCGATGTGCGACTCCTGTGGGTGCGAGGAGACCATCGAGCACCTATTGTGTACCTGCCCTCGCTACGATGTCCAACGCCTCTCACTGCGGGCAACTTTACACCGACTGGACTCGAGACCTTTCACCGGGTCAAAGATACTCGGACCGTGGCCACACACGTCACTGGCTCGAAAAGCGATTCGTGCTCTAGCGCAGTACTTGAAGTGCACCGGTTTAAGAGATCGTTTATAGTGTCCTTCTGTATGGTGTCCGTCCTACACGCAATCAGTGCTTACTCTCTCCCTTTCTTCCCTCTTTCTATTCCGCTTTCCCCCACCCCCAGTGTAGGGTAGCAAACCGGATGCTGTTCTGGTTGACCTCCCTGCCTTTCCCATTCTTGTTTTCTCTCTCTCAGCCAAGGTACTATAGACATCCCTTGGATTCACTCCATAGAATCTAGCGCGAGCATGGATTTGACTTTAAACACGCACAAAAAAAAAGAAAAAGAAGAAAAAAGTAAAAAGATAAACAGAAATCGCTCCTTGCTATTCACATCTAGTGTGTGTCAAACAAGACATCTAGAGAAACTGGGCCTGCGCGTGCTCATTTAGTGTGACGATGATTTTAGATTTTTTTCGCCTTGGGCGCATCTCATTCAGGCACTTACGTATATTTACATCTGTTGCGTTTTAGGCATTTGCATCAAAAGAGAAAATTCGCGCATATCGTGGAATAGATATATAAGACCGAACCCACACCCATGAGCACGCACACAGGCAGGCGTCATACGCCCACCACGAACGCACACATTCCACTGAAAGAGCCGGCAGTCAGTTCTCCGCAGGGCCTGCGTGTTACTTTTGACGCCTACGACCAAAGCACAAGGGGGACGCGCAGCAATTTAATCGCGAATGTTGCGGTGCCGGAACGACAAAATAAGCACCTGCAGACGGGTGTCGAAAAGATGGAAATCTCTCCGAAACGACGTCGCGAATTCGCGAGAAAGAGGAGGGAGAGAGAAATAAAGAAGGGGAAGATGATGAAGCGAAGGGAGCTTGAGGAGAAGCGAACGGAAAGCAACGATTTTCGCTGTCGAGCTACCGAGCGTCGAGTACTCGGAGAAGCGAGGCGACGAACCGGCGATACCGCGGCCTTCACCATTTGCATGCGAAAATGGAAGGGGGAGGTGCTTTCTACGTCCTGACTGTGGTACACATGTAACGTTGCCCCCGACTTGGCGACAGGCTCCCGAGACGACGCGAGGAGACATCGCTCCGGTCTCTACAAGTTTCGCAACGGAATTGAGTTCCTGACATCCCCGCTATGCATCCCGCCGCGTCGATTGGTCGTTTAGGTGCGAGTATGTATACATTCATACACACAATCTTATTGTTTTGATTTTCCCGGTAATGCGGCAAAATCAAAGCTACAAGCGCGAGTTGTAGTTTTGTGAACGATATTAAAGGCTGGAGAGTGAGTGCGAATTCATTGTTACGAACTTGTCCACACACTGGAGCCAATAGAAAGAAATAGAACTGATGAGCGCAAATATATACATTTGCGTGACCATTCACTAGTTGACGTCACCTTGAAAACATAGACCACCAAAGAGTCGGCGGCTATCGTACAATAACATAATGTAAAACCAAGAGAAACAGAGAGAGAGAGAAAGAGAGAGAGAGAGAGAGAGAGACTTACGGAACAGCAGGGAGGTCGAGCTAAGGTTCTCTAAATCCTACCATTCTGCATCCAGATAAATGGAAGGGGAAAGAAAGAAGTACTAGGAAATAAGTAGAATAGACCCAACAATAAAGGAATCTGTATGTTCCTTTTTTTTATATAGAAAATATCTATACGAAATTCTGGAGGAAGTTATTCATAGACTTTTCCAACGAGAGCTCCCTAGTCGTCGACGTAATGCCCTCATGGACTGTCATGCCCCCTATCGAAAGCGCTGCAGGCAGAAGTGCAAGTTGCGCAGGCTTTGTACTCCTGGCCAGCAGTTTAGAGAGGAGGTACTCCCTCCTACCCGATAGAAAGATCTTATATGCTGCACGGCAAGCCCTCACGGCGCATAGAAAGCACCATGGTAGGCACATACAGCAGTCACCGCCTTCTAAGGCTAAGTAGATTTCCCTGAGTCGTCTAGCACACACTCCCACAGTCCTGTATAATTAGAGTTGAGGATTGGGCGAGTTGGTATTGCAGTCTAAAACTGGTACAGCGCAACATAGAAATGAATAAGCAGGCCGAGCCGGCCAAATAAAAGAACAGAGCGCTGCGAACAGAGTTCTGGCCGGCTCGGCCTGTTTCTTCCTTTCTATGTTGCGCTGTACCAGTTTTAGCCTGTATCAATATTTCTCTCTCTCTCGCTCTCTCTCTCTCTCTCTCTCTCTCTATCTCGCTGACGTTGCACGTCTTGACCTATTAGCAGCAACCTCACCTGCTTTCGGGTTCCCTGACGCACCGCACGCGTTTCAGTTTCAGAAGAACCTGACCAGCCTTGACCTTCGCCGTGATCAACTGGGAAAAGAATACCAAGCGTAAGGAATGGGCCTCGGTGTATCGCTGCGACGCAACGCGTCTGCGAGATATGTTGCGCAATGGCGCACGGCTCACACAATCAGCCCTAGATCCCAATCGGTGAGAAAGGCGCTTTGAGTCCTATCGCCCCGGAAACAGACGCATAAGTGACGGCTGCGGTTGTCTCGAGCGCGTTCGAGTGCGCCCTCGAAACCGAAATCCTCCCTCTCGGCTGCATATCAGTCAGTACGGGTTGCGCCGTCACTAGCGGCAAGTAACTGGCATGGTGACCAAGACCGCGGGCTTAAGGTGAAGTCAGCAAGTTTCTTTAACGACACAGGGAAGCTGAATAAGGGCCGTACGTGGTACGGAACATGCACCTTGTCCTAATATGCAGAGGGTCGTTTTTTTTTTTTAGGGCAACTTTAACGTACAAAACAACACCTGGTTTTTGAGAGACGCCATATAGTCTAGGACTCTTTGCAGATTGGTTTTAATAAAGTGGGATCTTTTTAACCGCCAGTTAAATGTAAAACCGCGCAGAACCTAACGTATAATTTTTGACACTGTGAGCTTTTTTGGCTTACAATGCTCATTTAAACGCTGAAAACTTATCGCAAGAGCGATATCACCATCTTTAACAAGCTTTAGTCAAGATTCAGCGGCGCTATAACGTAAACCTGTTCTGAACTTTTCTATTCCGATTCTGCAATCAACCCTCCAAGATTGGTCAAAATATCTTCGCCCCCCCCCCCCCCCCATCAGTCTGTCACGCGGCAGCACAAAAACCGCGATAGCTCCGGATCTGATGTGACGTGTACACAATGATTATGCGTGATTAGACCGAGTAAAATTAAGATATTTGTTGCTGATTCGACACCTTCTCGTCATTAGCCTG
The DNA here is from genome assembly GCF_038994185.2 of Dermacentor albipictus. Lineage (NCBI taxonomy): Eukaryota > Metazoa > Arthropoda > Arachnida > Ixodida > Ixodidae > Dermacentor > Dermacentor albipictus. The sequence goes on from NC_091824.1 coordinate 139,541,981, forward strand.
CTGTTATTGGTCATAGTGCGACGTCACAAAACCGCGAAAACTCACCGCGTCAATGTGCCATGTACGCGTGAAAGATGTATTATTATGCCGAAGAAAACTGACTTTTTTTTCTGAATAGTCGTCGACTGTCCTTTTCTGAAAGGAATAGAAGATGGTTGCCCGCCGATCGCTCAGGCACTGGCTGCACGCACCTGCCGGAGAGCATAAGTTTATTTGCGTGAAATAAGACTTTTCGCGTGGTAGTATACCGTTATCAAGCCCTAAAAACTTTAAAATTTAATTATGGTGTTTTACGCTCCAAAACCACCATTTGATTATGAAGCACGCCGCAGTGGAAAACTCCGGAAATTTGGACCACCTGGGGTTTTTTAACATGCACCTAAATATAAGTACACGGGTGTTTTCGCATTTCGGCCCCATCGAAATGTGGCCGCCGTGGCCGGGACTCGATCCCGCAACCTCGTGCTTAGTGGCCCAACGCTATAGCAGCCAAGCGACCACGGCGGGTTATCGAGCCTTATCGCCACGTGTGCGACATCGCTATGCCAAATTTTCTTTGTTGAGGACCCGTTTTAGTGGCATTCTTAGCCTTCCGGTGGACGCCGCCGCGATTTTCGACCAACCATCACAATCTGAGTAAGGGGAAGAGGACCCATCGTATACGCCGTCACCACCCTTTTCATCCGGTTATCTATTTTCACTGCTCTGGCTTGGCCCCATCATAACCATCTCCACTTGAGCGCCCTCCTGACCTCTTGTCAGCCAATTAAATAAGAAAAACCACCCGATGTAGGCAAGGTAATTCATTGTAAGGAAATAAAAGTGACCTACTATAAAGGAGGATAGCGTTTGATTGGAATGATCAGACAATGCTGCGGGTCACCGCCCGATGCTAGCGTCGGCGGTCACGTAAATTTGACGTCACGCGATTGGAATAGTTTTATGCTATAGGGCCCCAGTTGTAGATAGCTAACCAAATCGATCACTAATGGCGCAGTTCACTGAGCGAACAGGAGCACTCTAAAGCGTCCCCAAAGGGCTCTCTCAAGAGCAGCTGCGTTTCAATGGGTGAAGAAGTGCTGGAGCACTGCGATCCAATGGCGAAACAGGGGTAGTTTGTCGACGCCGAGTGCAGCCGAGAGCAGTTCGAGCTGCTCCCGCGCGAAAAGGGGAGTGCGAAGAAAGTCACGTGACGTAAACGCGTCATATCCTATTATTTTGCTCTTGTTTCCATAGTTTTGGTTCAGCGTGCGACAGCAACGGTGGCTGAAAAGCAAAGTTCGCGTGATTATCATCGCGGATTTGGCGTCACGAGATACATATTCCCGCCTGTTCTTGGAGCGCATTGAACGTTTAAATGGAGGAGGAGCAAGCAATCGCACTATCACTGCACTACTGGACTGCTCCTCTCTGCTCTTTGCCTCCGCTGCTATTCTGCCATGGAATGCGGCATTAATTTCACCACTAATAACAGTTTATGGCGTTTTTTGACAGGAATGTACTTCGCATGTTCTAATTTTCCTCGATGTGGAATGGTGTTTGGGCTTTACGGTGTTAAGTGCACAGGTATGGTTACATTACATCTTAACCATAGAACCGCCTGAACGCCCTGAAACCGAATCACGGATTCCGGACTCAGGGTATAAGGTGGCGGACGCTGAACCAATGAGGAAGGTCTGATATGGGAAAGCACCGAATATATGTTTACGCAATCATTATTAAAAATAAACGTGCAGGACACATCCCTGACGTCCGCGTAAGTAACTGAAGCTGTCTCGGTATTGGAGAACGGTGCACTGAAACACAACGCATGGTTTACGCAATCTTACTAATTTATACTTCACTAACCAATGCTATCGGCGTTCTCAATATAATCGTCTTTTACGGACGTTCGTGGTAGCATGCATAAGTAATCGAGAATCTCCTGTGGCCGCTGGTTCTGGTGCTTACATGCAAAAGAAAAAAAAAGCCTTAATGTTGTAGCTGCACACGGAGAAAAGCCAGCGCTCATCCTCTAGTCTTTTCACCACGTGCCCATGTCCTCTCTCTCTCTCTCTGTGTGTGCAGCTATAACATAAAGTATTCTTTCTTTTCTTGCCTACAAGCATGACAGTGACTGTGCATGCTCGATTATTTATTCATGCTAGCATACGTCCATGAAAGCCGAGTATGTCGGGGAAACCTGTAGTATAAGTTAGTAACACCTATGGAGCTGATGCCAAAGCCGTAAATAACTTAGTCCAGAAGGGAACACATCGGAAGCTAACCTTGACGTACGTGCATGTATTGCGTATTAATTCGCCTGTGGATATTAATTTTTTTTCTCCGTCAAATTAAAGGGGGTTTCCCTCAGTGCTCGTCCTGTCATTTCTTCCCCTCGCGTCCATGTTTTTCCTCGCGTTGTGCAGCTAGAATATGATGTCGTACAAGCTCGCCCAAGCTTCCACGGGTTTACGCGTTTTCACATTAGTGCGCACCTGCCCAATCAATAGCCCGGATTTATTATAGATACCTAATAAAGCTTCGCTTTAGAAGTATACGCACTGAATCAGTTATTTATATCTAATACGCTGTTCTCTTGTTGAAGGGCGACCTTCCTCGAACCTTGGGCTTAAAGAACAAAAAAATGTGCTCTCGAATGTTGCCACCTTTCGTTTTTAAAGTAGACGTGCTGCGCGGGGTATTCAGAAATTAGACATTTTCCCTGTGGCTCGTTGAATTTTTAATATGTGCCCGTGTGAGTCTCTGTCGACAAGATGAAGTAAGGTAAGACGAGATGAAGCGCACTCATGTTCGAGATATGTCAAGTCAGCTTGATACATTTACAGTGAACGTAGTTCAGCACATTTTTCTTTTTTTTTACATCTTTCCTTGCATTTATACAAAATGAGCGCTATCACCTTAATCTAATTAACTTCTTTTGTTTCAGGTTGCGAGCCGAAAGAACGGGGAATTAACAAAAGACAGGTGACGGGGTATAAACAAAGCACAGAACTTGCAATATTGCACTGTAATCTACTCAATCTAACCCGTCCTGGACTCAACGTTCTAAACTAGAACTGACCAATGTTCAAGGTTTCATAGTCCTTAATAAGAGATAGGACCTCGCTTTATTGGCAAGCAATCTCTTCGTGTCCTTCATCAAAATTAAAGGACAAAATCGGTCAACACATCCGTCCTTGCCCTCAGACTCACTGAACCCACTACGAAACTCTGACAAAAAGACGAGAGAAAACGAAAGATTGAGAGCGACCGGTCTGACAAGTGCACCCAATATTTCACCTCCGCGAGTATTTTCACTCTCTGCGCCCAATTTATTTGGACAGCCCTATTCTTTTGGAGGGCTTCCACGCGACCTCGCATGTTTTCCTTTAATTTTTTGTATTGTCTCGCTCGAGCCCGTCTCATATAACTCAAGTTCTCCCCTCGCCTCTTTTCCCGCGAACTTGCTATTTTCAAACGTCCATCCAGAGGAGCGGACAACACGAGTACTGACGCTTCACCCTCCGTCTACACCTCAACTCCATTCCCGCAGGGCACAGATATGAGGAGCGATGGAGAGAAGGGGAAGGCGACGGCGTCAACCGAGCGAGAGCGAACGCAGGGACACAGAAGAAGAATAAGAGGGGAGGAGGGGTGGTGGGGGAGAGGGACGATGTTGATGGAGATGGAAGCGAGCGGGGCCACAAAAGAACACGAACAGCGATCGGGCCAGCTCACAGAGAGCAAAGCGCGTAAAGGGCCGTGTAAGTGAGTTTCCGCGCCCCGCGCCTTGTGTTCGGTCGTATTTATGGCGTCTCGCAGCCGGGGGCCCGGATTGATCAGGCAGCGCGCTGTGGCATGATCACACCGGCAAACGGGCAAGCGGCTGCGGACCGGCTGAAGGAACCAACCGAATCGATTCCCGAAGGGGAACCGTCGCAGTGACGCTCGAGGCAGAAGCATCAATGACGCCGAAGGCGCGGCCATCCCCAGCTAGCTTTGCCGAGGGGAGCGAGTGCGAGGCAGTATACGTTCGACTGAGGGATGGCTGGTTGAAAGGGGTTCCAGGTCTTCTTTTCCTTTCCATCCTTTCCTTTCCATCCTTTCCTTTCTCTCCCAACTTCTCCCCAAAACCCCTCTTTCCTCGTCGCTCTCTCGGTTTCCGTCGGCCAACTAACGTCCCTCCCCCTCACCGGTTCGCTGCGACTCGGTTCAGATAGCACCTGCTTCCAGCTGACCCGGTTCCTGAACGCCCTTGCGTTTCGCTTCTACGTCTTCCCCGCTGGATGCGCGATAATGGAAGAAGCGCCGAAGACGTAAAGACGGAACGACGCCCCTAGCTCGCCGCCCTTCCCTTGCGCTTCGACATAGCGGCGCGTTATGAAACGTCTCTTTGTTCTATTACTGTTACTATTTTTCTGCGCGCAGGAACAACAAGGAATGAACAGTGGATTTGCGAACAATGCCGTTGGCTTCGGCCTAAAAGGGGTCTCTTACAACTCTCCTGACGCTCCGTGATGAGTACAGCGCCAGCGAATCATGATTGAGAAAGGAACAATGTTACCAAACGCGAACTTCCGCCTTGTTTGTTGATTCTCGCAGCGGCACCTCAAATGTCAATGTTTTCGCACCTTGTTGAAAAGGAAGGAACCATGCGAATCAATGTACAAAAACGAAGCAATCAGCGAGGAAATGAGACCGCCCGATGGGGCCATCAGAGTATCTCATAATGAATGTGTCTCCGTGCTGGGGTTACAAGGTTCAATATTTTTGTTATACCGTTGTCTATTGAGGAAGGGTAATAACGTCGTTGTCTTGGTAAACACAGTATTAGGCTCCTGCGCGCTGTCATATCGTTCTGACCTTCTATTAAGGTGGCCAACGTCATGCTTCAGTCTTCCGAAAGTGCAGTGTAAGCAGTATATTCACATTGCGCGAAAGTTTCTTTTCTCAGATGATCGCATAACGGTCACCGGTGATACATATGTGCAGTGTAGCACTTTTGTTGTGCCATTGACTTGCGTTATCCGCTCAGCTGCTAAAAGCTAAGGCGTTTTGTTCGCGACCGTATGTACTATAGTGTCCTTTTTTTTTAAAATATACTTGAACTTTGTTATTGAAGTTACTTCAGTATAATAGCTGCAATATTAATTTTGTTTGATTAACGTTGCCCGACCCGAAAACACATGAAAAGAACGTGCGTTACCCTAATGCGAAATTGCCTGCGGTGGAGTGTGTTGTCCTGCAGGAGACAGCACTTACAAACTGAGCATGCCGCCTTAATGCTGAAGTTACTGCCTCTGGCCTTAGCTTGTACTATGTTCTTTCCGTGCAACGTGTATATTTGTTTTGAGCTTGCCAAAATGCACCCGGCAGTGACGCATGTACGTGAGTACACTTGCCTGCAATAATTATTGGGCGTGGACAGCTTAAAAACAAGTATATCCGATCGCATAACATACATCGTGCCCGCGCTCTCAAAACCATTAGCGCACTTGCGACGTACGCAAACCCCACGAATGTGTTTCTCCTCGTGCGTGAAAAATATTGTCACGCGTTTATTGTTTTGCTGACTGCCGGTGACCGTTTTTTCCCATGATAACTGCTATCAAGTCATCGCTCGGCGCAAAACGCGCCTACTGTACCTGAAATTTCTTTTAGGTTGTCTTCCTTTAGGTTGTTGCCGATTCTGTCACAAAATGTGCTTGTTTAATCCCGTCGGCCGACGGGAATACTACAGTAGGTACGGTATCGAATGTTCGCGAACACCTAGGATGTAGTATACTGCGACACACGTATAAGCAGCGAGCGAACTTGATCCGTCAGTGCAGATTCTACGACCGACAACTGTGCTCGTCGCTATCGTTGTCTCTTCGAGCGCATCGTCTCTCTGGGCACAGGTTCGTGCAGTTTACCCAACTCACAGCCTTCGCAGTGTTCTTCACCGTTCCTACAAGGCGACAATACAACAAGGCATCCGCCAATCAATGACCGAAGAGCTGCAAGGACAGCAGACTGTGGGGGGTAGCAGTGCGCCAGTCAAAGTGAAGCTTTATAAACGCTGAGGAATTTTACGCAACTGCTTACAGCCACTTGTGCCACTTCGATTTGTTTGTACACGTTATGAACTCGTGACCTCCGGCTTGTCCTAATTTTTCTCAGGGTGAAGATGGTGGCGAGGCAACGTCATTACCCCATTGAATAAAAAAAAGGAAGCAGGTAACGCGCAGCGTCTTTCGATTAACAGTTTAAACAGGGCACTGTTCGTGCAAGCATCATGAAAAATTAAGCGCGCTCGCTGCAGAATTGAGGTCGCCATTAACGTACGTCGCAGCAACTGCTCCTTGATGGCGTCCGGCGCACATTAAACCCCGGGGCTTCGCAAGACTCTTAAACGCCCGCGAACTTTGCGCTGCAGTAAGGCTGCGCACGTCCCACGGGAGCTCCTGAAACGAACATTTCGTCCACGCGGAATTACTGCGTGGGAGTTTTGGTGCGAAAAGAATTTCTGCTCCCATTTGCGACATCGGAACCGGCGGCCACTGCACCCTTACCAGCCGGACAAAGGCAGTAAAGATTTTTCGCGTCATTAAGTGTGCCGAGCTGATGAACGCGCATACCCCAAAGGCTGTAAAAAGTTACTGTGCACCGGACGAAGTATGGACAGTAAACATTTTTTTGTTTTACATCATTAAGTGTGCCGAGCTGATGAACACGCATACCTTTAAGGCTGTAAAAAAAAACTGCTGCGCACGATAGCGAACTCAAATTACAGTTGCACTGAGTGAAACCGCACTTGAATACTGCACTTTATTTCCGAACAACTGATGCGGGGCGAAATTTCAGGCATGATAGTTTGGCAGCGATAGCTGTTAAAATTTATTTTGCGCAACTTTTGTGTCATCTTCCCCACCTGTCACCACGATTATTTGTCACATTAAAATTCTACCGTAAGGAAAATCTAAACTGTTGCCATCAAGGATTAGTCATATCTCACCCTTCAACTCCTTCAGTCATGAATTGCTATGGGACGTCCGTAAATGTATCAAAATGATATATTATTTATTACAAGGTGGTGCAGATTCTATTCTAAGCAATTCAAGGTGATATATCTATAGTTTTTGCTTGTTCTAGTGGGTGTTCGTAATTACAAAGTAGTAAAACCTTGATTTATTGCGTTGCGATTCATGTAAATTTTTCTCACAATATGAATTGCATCACCGTCTGAAAGCAGATGCACAAGTATTAGCTGCTGCCATTATGAGAAAGAAAAAGAAACAGCAACATTGTTCTTTCAATTATTGGCAAAACGTGAACCATCGAACATCCCGTCAAACACTGTATATCGGTTTTAATAAATTGCTCGCATGGAGCAATATTCTGAAGAATAAATTGAAATGGAGCCACGTTGAGTAAGCAAAGGGCTCAAATTACCGACATCTTAAGGTCCATATTTTATTTTCCTTGGCCCACATGACGTGTATCTGCTTCCTTCCCCGTAACCTTATGCGGGCATGGGAAGTATCTGTTCGGAGGCTTCGGACAGTAGTGGCCCTTACATCGTCCGTTCTTGGAGATCGACAAAATTCTACCGAGGAACGTACCCCAAGTGCTCAGATGCTCGACACCTCCTTTGGCTGGTGCCCTGAAACGCGGGCTACAAACTATGACAAGAGATCTGAAGAAAGGCCAGACTGAAGATAGACTGAAGATATGTGCTACCTGAAAGCAACACCCGTTAGGTGATGGGCGATAAGCTTGAGGAGACATTGCTGCAGTTCGAGCACAATGCAGATCTAAAAAAAAAATTATTTCATTTTCTTTTATTTACGTGTTCCTTGCGGCAAATCCTTCCAAAAAGACGTGTTCACGATTGTTTACACCGTGACTGAACGGATGATGGGCAAGGGTAGTCGCCGTGATGAAGAAACAAGCACCCTTAAAGGTGTAAATATTTTGACGGAGAATCCCACGCAGCGCGGAAACGTTCACGCCCATAGAGAGAGAGATAGAGAGAGAGAGAGGTAGAGAGAAAGGCAAAGGAAAGACAGGGAGGTTAACCAGAGATTATCTCCGGTTGGCTACCCTGTACTGGGGGAGCACGCCCATTATGCAGCCCAGAACAGTTCGGGACTGCCTCTATCATGAAGAGGCACGAATAGGAATCTTTAGAGCGACGGCCTAACTACAGTACAACCTACTATTGGTTGAAAAGCAAGGCAATGTTGTTACAAAGCAACAGATTTGAATAAACTTGCTGCATTTAAGTAAAGGTGCCCATAAAGAGAAACGAACTTCAAGCTATTGTAAATTTGAAAAACCGTCATTCACGTGGAGGTTGCAAAGCCACAACATTCGTTTATAAGACATCTCTCCAGAAACCTACCCACGCGACTTGATTAGCTTTTCTGCATGCACTTTTTTTTTTACCTATATCCTATTGAAGAGTGTAAGTGAGCAAGCCGAACCAGATATGATAACACCTGTCTACTCTTTTATTTCGCTATGAGAGGGGGAGGCAGGGGAGGAGGCGGCAAAGTGAAGTGACGTTGCAAGTTCCCTTTATACCTACTTGCGGTAGGTATCAAAATACACATAACACGAAAGCCAAGCTCGTGTCTACAGCGTCTGTCTTCTAGGCCAACCAGTTTTTGTTGCTTACAAACTACGTTGAAATGTCGGAAAGCAGGTTACTGAAAAGCCAGCTGTGCCACCAACAATGTTGTTCGCCCTAAACTCGTTTTAGCACTAGGTTGTCACGCGGAACACGCGGGGTTCTGTGCCACAAATGAAATCAAAACTTGGAGAGGAAAGAACGGCTCGTGCGCGCGACTACCCATGATACTGTCAAATCCAGACAGCACGTGTTTGATGCGGGGCAAAATGTACCGCGTGGTAGGCGCTAAGCGAAAAATAACTTGAGAACAAGGAGAAAACGCCCGCCGTGGTACAGAAATAAAACAGCAAGAGGCTGCTCGCGGGCAAAAAAACAAACTCAAGCAATCTGTGCTCGGCAGGCCATGACAAACGAATCGACATGGTTTGGCAAGAGCAAACAACTCTGCGCGCTGTGGGACGTCGCATCGCGGAGAGGTAAAAGGAGCGAACGAAAGAGCCGGTACAGCGAACACATGCTTCGATTGGGGCACAGCCCCGGGCGAGGCACTGCGACTGACTGCCTGGGCGAGTGAGTGCGCCGCGGCTGCGTTCAGAAAGACAAGGGCCTCGGCGCGCGGTGGTCGGTAAGAGGCCGACAGGTTTGGCAATGCTTGCGCGGTGTCTGACACGCGCTTTGTGAAATGAACGAATATGGCAGCCAAACAATGGCGTTCCTGCGATAGTGTAGTTGTCTCTTTGTGTGTCGAAAAGCGGATTCGGATCGACCAGTTTTCCAACAGCGACAGCTGTTCATGACACTATGTGCAGCATTTCTGTCTTTCTCTTCCACTCTCTTCCTCTTGGTTTTAATGCGATTAACATTTTTTGGGAACTTTGCCGAGTATGCAGTCGGTCGGTCGGTCGGTTGGCTTCTAACCTTTGAAGGAAAAAAAACCAGTCACAAAACACAAAGGACAAGAGGAGAGGTTCACACCACAACGACTAGATTATCAAATGGGCTTTCTTAGAAACGGCATAGTCCCAGCAATGGCAGCAGAGCATCCGCAACCACAGCATCGCTAATCACAGAGCATGAAAAGTGAAGATATCGCATCTACCGCGACCGACCTAGAAATGCAAATTCTTTTTCAAGTAAGCGCACCGAGGTTGTGCTAATGCAGTCGTGACCTAATCAACTGATGTAGTTCGCTTCCAGGATTTCTCGCTCCTCTTTGCCCTTGCCTCTACCAAAAATCGTTACATTGCTGAACAAAGGGTAACGGCCACATTCATTCATATGGCGAGGCAAGTTTGCACCGTTATCTGACCGCACGGTGGAGTGGTGCTCACGCAGGTGGTCATAAATACATCGACCGGTTTGGCCTATGTAAAATCTTTCGTATGTGAGAGGGAATTTATGCACAACCCCTGTGACACATGCCGTAAAACGGTTTTCATGCTGCGTTGTGCAAACGTGGTTCCTTGCCCTGCCTCGAGAAATGCGCGAGCACAGACCCGAAAGCTTGCAAGGGGCAGAAAACACAACACTTACTCCCTGCTTGGCGGTAACCTCTTTGATGTTGTGGCTCACTTTATGCACATATGGCATGACTTCGAGTTTCCTACGTTCAGTTGCCCCAACATCTGCCAGCTTCGTACGATCCTTCTTTAGCCTCTGAACCAGCGATTCAGCCACCGCTTTCAAAAGGGGCTGAGGGAACCCTGTGGCTTCCAAACATTGGAATTGTGCGTCAAAGCTATATTTAATAGCATGGTGGCAGCTTCCTTCGAGTGCATTGCGGAAACAACTCATTGCAACCGCTCTTTTTACAATCTTCGAATGTGCAGACCCAAATGGTAAAAAAGCTTTCTTGCCTCTTGCACCGACACAACAACGTCAATTAGCGAGATATCTTCGAGACTAACAGCGAAGCGAAAAAGAAGACACATGAGGGTGATGATGATAGGGATAAATAAAAGTGAACTTAAGACAACAAGAGTCATAAGTATAGTCCACTTTTCCAGTACTATTGAGATAGCGAATTATTGTAGTGCAAGTCGTTTGAATACCCGCCAAACCGCGGTTTTTCGTGCTGTTTTTCGTAAACCCTCCTTTGCACACGTATATGATGCGTAAACCCTTCGGAGGCGTGTCTTTTCAACCGGTATTCAGTTTATGTGAGAAAATGTGGTGTGCCAAAATTTCTAGCAGTCAAGCCATACAGAATAATAATACGGTGAGAAAGTTGCTGCTGACGTCCACCAATCAGGGCGCAATAACACCTTGCATGAGTCCGTTCGCCGCGTAGCCATCCGTGAACGTCGTTCAGTGCTGCCAAACCTAGGGATATTTTCCTATATCTAGGGATTTGAAGTATAGTTTATGAAATACCTTTTACGTCTAGCGAAAGTTTGTGAAGGAAGGAAAAGCGTTTGTACTGCAAGAATTTGCACTGCAACACCCCTGTTGCTTTAGCGCTGCGACGTCATTACCTAAATTTATAAATAAGGAACTTATAAAAAATTTGAACCATGTTTTCGCAGTCTATGTGCGTAAGAAACAAGTTTATCTCTACGGAAAATATATTGTCAACGTTTGTCAACGTTTGTCAACGTTTCCGGGGCGTGCAGCGACCATTCATGTGCATTGGTCGATTGCCCTAGAAATGACTGTGTTTGGCGCACACCTTCAGCTCTTCTTTTTCAACTCGGCTATGTCACATACACTACTTTGAAAGGTGCGTCAGAGCGACCATGGCCGGTACTTTGATTTATTGACCTGGCACAAGTGGCATGACGGAACATAGTTCTCTACATCTCTCTTCATATTTTTCCACGTGAGCCTCTGTAGAAGCTTATTATAGGTTCGCCAGAAACCATCACGACCACCAGAGTCGGGAGTGTCATGGTACATGTGGAGCACTTTGGGAACGAGAATCTCCGGCCCCACGAACATTTCATTGGCAAACTGAAACGTTCGCATCCTTCCCATAGTTTCGTCACGTTTAACAATTCATGTGTAACTTCAACCTCCACTCTACATAACGCATCTCCATTCATCAACCCGCTGCCTGCTCGGTGGACAACCTCAAGATCATACTGCTGCAGTTCGTTTATCCAGTGCGCCAGCTTTCCTCTTGCCTCCCACTAACTGAGGAGGATAGGTAAGAGACTGATTGTCCGTATACAGCTTGAATTTTCTGCCATCTGCGTACGATCTAAGGTATCGCACTGCCATGAGGACGGCAAGTACCTCTTTCTCCGTCATAGTGTAGCTGAGCCGTGAAGAGTTACAGGTGTAGGAATAGTACCTTACTATTTCTAGAAGTTAATAACGTAGGTTCACTTTTGCAGCTTATTTCTATATTCAAATGAGAAGACTTCAGACACTATGTCTCCTATTTTAACATTATTTGGTAGCGCGACCTGCAGTGACTGAACCTACTGTGCGTGGCCTGTACTGTGTGTTCTGCTTTGTTCTTTGAGATTTGCTCTCTTGCTCTTTCTTTCCTCTTCCTTCCCATCCTTCCTATCTTCCTTTACTATGTTCCTATCTCCTCCTTTCTGGAGAGTAGTACGACGTTGCACCCCTTCCGGTGGCAGGTGCAAGCCTGCTGCTCACTTTCCCTTTCCTGTCAAGCGCATGTATCTTCTGAAAGTAAATAATTCTCACGTTATTTTGACGGAAAGTGTCACTGAACTTTCTTATGCCTTTTCGTTTGCTTCGATGCTGACTTCAAATCTCCTTCAACGCAAGTAATTTTTGCTGTTGCCCGCAGAGACGTCGTTACATCGGCAAAGCAGATTACTGGGCGAAATAACGCTGGCGCGTACACCCAGAGCATACCTCACGTCTTCCATGTTCTGCTGACTGCGCTCCTTGCTGATTCGACAAAGAAGCGATTCATGGAGCTAGATAGGATTTGACTTCGTTTCGAAGACAGCCCTGGTATCTTTACTCGCCTTTGTTATACAGCGATGAGTATCTTCGCCGTGTTATACACGGCAATGAGAAAGAATCACCAAATCGGCTTATACCTCGCCACAGCCTTTTTTTGTCTCGCGTAATATTGATTGCTCTCTTTACCAGCCGCGAAATTGTATTGGGCACTGTAATCCCGCTACTTCCTATATAGCAATTCGTGGAGTGTTACTGAGTCGTGGACTCCGTGCTAGCATCTTGACGGTGGGCGGAGAGTCGTAGGAAAATCCGGCCATGTGTCCGTTGCCTCAATTGCGTGCAGCCTACCGGAAAGCTGACGCTGCGCTCCCGTGCCTGTCAGCGCTGACGGCAGGCATTGTGAGCCGTGAAAGGCGCATAGCGTACCTCTAGCTATTTGCACATTCTTCTCGAATCACCCGCATCCTGTTTTGTTTGTTTGTTTGTTTGTTTTTTGTTTTAGTGGTCCGGTATAATCAGATTTCGGAACACGAAGAAGTCATCGCAATAGGAGGGTATGATTGCGGGGCAACTCTGTCTCCCGTCTCGTAGCGCGCACGTTCACATACAGTGCAAGCTCGCCGAGTGCAATTAAAATCTACACTCACGAAACTCGATCCACGGGCTACGGAAAGCCGGCGCCAGAAAAGTAGACACCTGCATAGCGCGCGTGCTGACTCGGGATGTAAGGGAAAATGAGGCTTCGGGGAAACGGGGAAAGGAATTGAGGTCCGCGTCGACGGGCTTTATGGCACTGCGTATCGGACGGATGCGCAGGGCGGCCGTCACGGGCGGTAGAGAACGTGAGGGCGTCGCAGCAGGAGGAAGGCATAGGAGAGTCCGCGGTTACGATTCCAATTTCCGCCACCCGCCGGCACATTACCACGGAATGCGAGTCTGAGAACGCAAGTAAAAATCAGGAAACACAAAGGCACGATGTAGAGAGAGAGAGAGCTAAGCGAGATTGTGAAGTAGAGAGTTGTGCGCCAGCTGCGGGGGAAGCGAAAGGTGATAAAGGAATTCCTCTATGCCGTGTCAAGACGCAAGAGGTTGGGTGCTTGCAGGGCCTCGTGTCTCACTTCGTGACGAACGCTTTCTATATCCATTTTCTCTGGCACTCATCTCCTTCAGTATTCGCACAGGGGTGCGGCTGATGTCATAAGATCGCAACTTTTCTTTCTTCTGTTTCGAATTTATTTATTTATTTATTTATTTATTTATTAAAAAGACATCGAAGACCCTAAGGAATTACAGGAAGGAGTGGCGAGAAACATTATGCAGAACAAAAATTTAAAGAAAAACACACAACAGTGAGCAGTAGGCATGGTGTGCGGCAGTCTTAAAATGCTTGCTGTCAGCGATGGCGACGACGTATTTCGATAGTGGTGTATTCGACCCCGTAAATGGCCCGACAGAAAAGTCCTGGCTCCTACAATTACTTTTATCTTCATAATTACGCCTACGCATCACATAAAACGTCTTCAGGGCATCTGCAACGTTTTTTTTTTCAGCAATCTGACTTTTAGTTTATTTGCTCCACCCTTCTTTGCGCGTACTTTTCTTTGTACATGTTTATTACTGACTATAATACTCGCGGCAGCGTCGAGGCATCTCGAATGGCTGCAATCGTTTTCACTGGGTTTTACTGCGGTAGCCACTTATAACATACTAAACTCGGTGGTCCGCACTCGAAATGCCAGTCTGTCGGTTTGTTTGTCGCCGAAGATGTTCTTGCCATCAAAATACCATAAAAATTATTGCCTCTCAAGGCTTCAAATTTATGACTTTGCGCTTGCCAGAGAGAGAGAGAGAGTTCTATGAAAACTGGAGATGCTTCCTTGGCAGCGCGCCTGGTGTGCTTCTCCGGTTGAACGCGACAATAAATGAAATGATGCACAGAGGACACACGATAGAGACATAATGAGTGAGTGGGCACGGAGGAGCAGCCAAAATGCGCTCGCCGCTCAATGTCTCCTTCTTCTATGTGCAGATTTTCTTCTTTGGCGGATTGCTAGGCTCGGTACCACAAGCTGCTGATTACCAGTTATCGTCAGCACGAGTGCTTCCATCTTCGACATCAGCCGAGCAGTGTGGGTTCTGCTGTCGTCATCGCCATGAGACCTGCCATGCCTCCCTCTTCAACACGTCACACGCAACGTCACAACGGTGCCACTACTTAAAGGACTGGCACGGCCTAGCCGCCTTCAGTGGGCACGGAGGAGCAGCCAAAATGCGCTCGCCGCTCAATGTCTCCTTCTTCTATGTGCAGATTTTCTTCTTTGGCGGATTGCTAGGCTCGGTACCACAAGCTGCTGATTACCAGATATCGTCAGCACGAGTGCTTCCATCTTCGACATCAGCCGAGCAGTGTGGGTTCTGCTGTCGTCATCGCCATGAGACCTGCCACGCCTCCCTCTTCAGCACGTCACACGCAACGTCACAACGGTGCCACTACTTAAAGGACTGGCACGGCCTAGCCGCCTTCAGTGGGCACGGAGGAGCAGCCAAAATGCGCTCGCCGCTCAATGTCTCCTTCTTCTATGTGCAGGTTAGTGGCAGTCCGTCACTGCATTGCAAGCGTTCAAATAACGTCTTTTTGCTGCTCCTGCCGTGCCCGAGTGTGTTATATACCACTTTTTGTGATTGTGTGCACGTTTCTAAACTGCTCGTTCTCTGCGGGGATGTAGAGATGAATCCTGGGCCTGATGATGTAACTAGCCCAGTCCTTGCTGCCATTGCTGCTTTATCCGCTTTAGCTGAGTCCCGTCATGAAGACGTGATGCGTTCCTTTTCGGAACTTAAAGCAACCCAAGAAGCCCTCACTCACAAAGTGTCGGACCTGTCAAGCAGATTGCTAACCCTTGAAACAGTTGTGGAAACACTTCAATCTTCCACGCCTCCCACGGACATATCCAAAATAGTTACTACTGCCATTAGTACCGAAAACTCTGAATTAAAATCAAGGCTTGACGACTTAGAGGATCGATCCCGGAGGGACAACCTTTTGTTCTATGGGGTTGTTGATAACGCTTCGGAAACATGGGCACAAACTGAAATCCTCGTGCGCGATCTTATTAAAAACCATCTAAAATTAGAAATATCTGATGAAGCGATTGCTAGGGCACATCGTCTTGGCTCTTTTGTGGTCGGCAAGACTCGCCCCATAATTATCAAGTTTTCATCATTCAAAACAAGAGAAAAGATCCTGTCACTGAAAGGCCTACTAAAGGCCACAAAAATATCGGTGGGAGAAGATTTCTGCAGGGCTACACGCCAATCTCGAAAGAAACTAATTGAATTCGGAAAAGCTAGCGGGCAATCGTTTTCTTTGCGGACAAATAAATTAGTCATGAACAAGAAAACCTATGTATATTCTTCTGTCACCGATACTATCTGCGAACTCCATTCTTCCGATTTCGCCACTGAAGTAAATAACGATGCCACAGGTCCTATAAATCCTTCCTCTCAGTCTGCATAGCTATCGTCGAGTCGACCTTGTCAAAATAGCGTGTCTGTTCTTTTCACTAATGTGCGTAGCGTTTCCAACAAGCGAACAGCTTTATCTTCAACTATCGATTCTTGCTCCGCTGACGTCATTGTCCTTACTGAAACTTGGCTTTCCGCGAAAATAAAGAACAGTAAAATATTCGACTGCGAAAGTGCTTATAACATCTATAGGTGTGACCGCGATATCCGGTCAGGAGGGGGCGTTTTGATTGCCATCAAAGACAACCTAAATTCATCTGTTATTGACATTACATCACCCCTAGAATTAGTCTGTGTGCGCGTGAGCATTTCAGACCGTCCCTTTATATTCTGTGCATGTTATAGACCACCAACTTCGTCCTCTACATTTTCTGCAGATTTCCATGATGTCCTTAACAAACTGATTGTTAGGTTTCCCAACTCTCCGTTATTCATTTTGGGGGACTTTAATTTTCCAGGTATAATATGGGAGACTGACTGTGTTAATTTTAAACGTACTTCAGCCGAGTCCATTGCATTCTTAAATTTGTGCTTTGACTTCAACTTAACACAGCTGGTCCACAAACCAACCCGAGTCACTCCAACATCTTCTAACACACTTGACCTAGTGCTGTCTACTACCCCCGACCTAGTTTCCTCCTTAACTTATCTTCCTGGGATAAGTGATCATTCATTGCTGCAGTTTGATTTAAAAACACGCTTTTCTTACACAAAGAAGGTCAAGACAATTCGCGATTATTCCAAAGCTGATATTCCCGCAATTACGCAAGAAATGGAGCATTTTATGGATGCAGTGATGCCCGATTTCGACCAACGAACACTTGAAGAAAACTGGTCCCTTTATAAATGCAAACTGTTATTCCTAATTCGAAAATATGTTCCACAACGAAAAGTACACTGTAATCCCCAGTCGCCTTGGTTTACGGCCGCCTTGCGCCGTCTTCGGAACAAGAAAAAACGGTTATTTCGTTCCGCAAAAAACTCTAACAACCCGATTCGTTGGTCCGAATATCACCGCATCAACAATGAATATTGTAGCGCCATTTCCCAAGCTAAGCAAACCTTTTTCAACATTACATTACCATCATACTTACATGTCAACCCACGTAAATTCTGGAATGTTGTTCGTGGTAATACACCAGCCGCAATACAATTGTCCCAGTCTAATACCCCTGTTCAAAGTGATCAGTGTTGCACAATTTTTAACAATATCTTTGCTTCCTTTTTTCATGACGCTGCACCTATGCTTTTGCCACCTTCTACGACAGTTTATGATACCCCAATGGATTCAATTCTTATAGACTGGGTGGGCATTAGAAAACTAATCGGTAATTTGAAAATATCTTCTTCGGCGGGTTCAGATGAAATTAATTCAAAAATACTAAAGTGTACTGAACTGTATTCATCAATTATTCTTTCTAGGGTATTCCAACAATCATTACACTGCTCATCACTACCAAGCGACTGGAAGGTGGGGAAGGTGGTTCCTGTTCACAAATCAGGTAACACACATTGTCCCGAAAACTACCGTCCCATATCACTAACCAGCATTCCCTGTAAGATTCTGGAGCACATAATATATTCCCACATAGTTGATTTTCTTGAGACGAACTCTTTTTTTAACAACAGTCAGCATGGCTTTAGGAAATCCTTCTCCTGCGAAACGCAACTAGCTTGCTTTACTAACGACCTCTTTTCTAACACCGACTTAGGATTTGACACCGATTGCATCTTTATCGATTTTGCTAAAGCCTTCGATACCGTATCCCATAACCTACTAATCTATAAACTTAGCCTTCTTAACATTGACCCGCTAGTACTGGACTGGATTAAAAACTTTCTTGCTGATAGAACACAATATGTAATCGCTAACAATTCGTCGTCTGCGCCCCTCGCGGTAACGTCAGGCGTGCCGCAAGGGCCGGTTCTCGGTCCTCTACTTTTTCTAATCTATATTAATGATCTTGCTTCCTGTGTGAAATTTTCAACTATTAGACTTTTTGCTGATGACTGCGTTATATATAATAAAATTACTAACCTCAATGATTATCGTAAACTCCAAGACGACATTAATAACGTTCTGTTATGGTGTAACAAGTGGTCTATGAAGCTTAACCTAAGCAAATGTAAATGCATGCGGGTATCACAGCGTACTAATACTACTAATCTGCATACATATTTCTTGAATAATAGCCCTCTCTCAGTTGTCTCGTCGTACAAATACCTTGGACTAAACATCACCAGCAACCTTTCCTGGCACATGCATGTGGACATTATATGCAGCAATGCCAATCGCATGTTGGGCTATTTGTGCCGAAACTTCTCATCCGCACCATCGTCACTGAAACTAACTCTGTACAAAACATTAGTTCGCTCCAAACTAGAATACGCATGCGCCATTTGGGACCCAGCTAACATTACACTCATAAACAGCATAGAAGCCATTCAAAATCGTGCAGCACGTTTCATCTTATCAAACTACTCCCGACATGCTAGCGTTACCTCAATGAAGATAACACTTAACTTGCCAGAACTTTCTTTCCGTCGTAGATGCTTCCGCCTTTCGCTATTCCATAAAATATACCACCACAACCCTTTGTTGAAAGAACAGCTCATCACCCAACCGTCATACATATCATCTCGCTCTGACCATAGTTTCAAAGTTGGTGTGCCGTCTTCACGTACTAAACTTTGCAGTAGTGCATTCATCCCTAGCACAAGCAAAGATTGGAACCACCTTCCCGCCACCGTTGCAGCCATCCTGGATACCGACACCTTCAAAACCAGCATTCATGAAACGCCACATTGAATCTGTCTTTGTATATTGCACAAATGTTTTGTTATGTTCACCCACTCCTTTCTGTAATGCCTTCGGGCCCTGAAAGTATCTTAAATAAAAATAAAATAAAATAAAAATACACACAAAACAGACATGAAGAATCATAGTATCTCGTGGATAAATTGATTCAAGAGCTGTAATCATCGTGCTGTAGGGACGGAAAAGCATCTCTTTTGTGCACTTTCACTCATTTATGTTCCTGTGTGAGTACCTGAGTGCCTTTCTACTTTATTCTGCGTTCTCCTTTACTCGGGTGCCGAACGTCCCAAATGTTCGAGCTTTTAGATGGTCTTCAGTGTTTGACAGCGCTTTTCGTGCTTTTAGCTTTGCTTGTCCTGTGCTTAAGAGTGGCCGGCGCCAATAAACGCGCCAACCTCTCATTTATATTTATATCAATGTAAAGTTTAAAAAGTGACAGTGTGGCGTGCAGCTCCATGCAGGAGCGGCAGAGGCAATAAACAGCGCCACTTTTCTAGTGCTTCGGGAAGGACTCGAGCCTGGAGTGGCAAGCATTCGAATTCTCTGTGTGACAGGGAAAAGGCACATTTCGTTACGTTGGCAGCCAAAGTTCTCTAGTGATAATAATAATCTTGAAACATTTGTCAAAGAGAATATCAGTGAATGAACAGTCCACATGAAGTAAAGTAATACGATGTCAACATTGTATAGCAACCGGTGGCGTTGTGCAAACGCGCCTATCGGAGGAAGCGTGGGTTCCCATCTTCAGAGAGAGAGAGGGGGGGGAAGGAAGGGAAGTTAACCAGAGGCCAATTTCCGGTTTGCTACCCTGCACTGGGGTGAGGGATATAGGGGTTCTAACGACGAGAAAGAGCGAGAGGAGAAAGAAAAGTAACAAGAAAAAGAAAAGAGAACAGGTAACAGAAAAGACTTGCAGGCACATCATGGGGCGGATCAGTATCGTCCATGCTGACTGTTTACAATGCATTAATACGACGAAAAATTGCATATTCCGCGCCCATCTTACACGGACTTTCCCGCACGTCAGAAGAGAGACTTCAAAGACATTTAGCTAGAGGACTACGCCTATGCCTAGGAGTTCCACGAGTTACTTCGAGTTCTCTTGTAATAGCTGAGGCTCGCCAATCACCAGTTCCAGTTATGCGAACTACAGAAACATGCCGGCATTATTTACGTCTTCAAACCCAGCATAAAAACCACCCATTGGCTCTAGACATAATGAAACGAGATACAAGTTATGTTCATATAGAAATTCAAAAAAATCTTCACATATTGCCAGGAAATGAATTTTGGAACTCAGACATTGAATATCCTCCATGGCTGCTTACAGCTCCAAGAATCGAATTGTCAGTAGAAGGGATATTCAGCAAAGGAGACAAGTTCATTGAAGCTGCTCAACAACTAGCACTATACCAGATATATATGCGGTATTCAGAATACACACACGTCCATGCAGAAGGCTCCAGTACAACAACCTCTTCAACTTCATTCATTATACCGCACCTCAACAAACAAGAATCATTTAAGTTATCTGGTGTGACTTCGTCCACAACGGCTGAACTGTTCGCAATCCTATGTGCGGTAAAATTTATATTGTCAGTAACAGAAGCGCAAAAATGGGTAATTTTAAGCGATTCACAGGCGGCTCTAACATCACTCTGCAGCACAAAGGGGAAAACATTCAGCGACGGTATAATATACGAAACACCTAAAAACCTCACAAAGGCAAGCGAAGCGAAACATACAATAGCATTCCAGTGGATACCAGGGTATCGCAACATTCCTGGCAACACAGCAGCCGATGAAGCAGCACGACAAGCGCACCTGAAAGATGATACCGCTCCGCTCCCAATATCAAAGAATGAATTACGCTGCATTATAAGGACAACGTCTTTCAACATGTCTAGAAACACTTGGTTTGACCAGAATTCTAAGAGCTCTGACTTATATCATATTGATCCATTTATAGAATTCAAATTTTCATTGTCATTAGATAGAACTATGGAAACGCTTATTTATCGATTAAGGCTAGGCACTGCCTACACAAAGCATTTCTTACACAGAATTGGCCGAGCAGAAACCCCCGAATGTGATTGTGGATTTGTAGATGAAGATATATATCACCTCCTTCTAGATTGCCCACATCACGACACACCAAGATGCCGACTTAAATCAGCGCTAAGTAAATTAGACCGCAGACCTTTCAGTTTAAGGAAACTTTTGGGCCCTTGGCCAACAACGGCCTTGCAGAAGAGCGCTTTAAAAGCACTAAAGATTTTTCTTGAAGACAGCGGCATCGTTGGACGTTATTAGTGCTTTCATTGTTCTGTTCATTTCAATGTCACTCTATATATGCATCTGTTTGGGAATTATGTTGACTGTTCTCTTGTGACTGTATGGGCTAATATATTTACACGATGTATATACCATCCGCTGACTAGACAATGTGTTATTACGCGACAGTATCGTTTGTACTTTTGAGACTTTCGACTTCATAGGTGTGGAGACATTTGCCATGTATATTGTATGTACCCGCTGACCCACTGACTAGAAAATGTGTTATTAGGCGACAGTATCGTTTGTACTTTTGAGACTTTCGACTACATAAGTGTGGAGACATTTGCCATGTATATTGTATGTACCATGTGTTCCTTACGTCATAGTCTTACTGTGCGTTGTAAGTCCTGGTGCTTGTGCGAAAAGGTTATTTGATATGTAACCGTGAACCCTGAATGATGTATGACGGAACCACCCAAAAGATAAGGAGTAGCCGGCGCCTTAAATTGCGCGCCAACGTCTCCTTATATCACATCAATAAAACAAAAGGCGTTCCAATCATAGGCGCTCACAAAGGCCAGTCAATTCCCATTTTCTATTGCCTGCATCTCTCAAAAGCAGAGCGTCTCGTAACTTCTTTTTTTTTTCGTTTTCTCTTGGTTTCTTTCTCTCCTTTACTGAGAAGTGAAAATTGGCTGTAGAGCAAGTTAGCTCAATGTTATCCTTTGACCACCGTAGCAGGATACTAAACAAAACTTAGCTAAGAACCTCGAGGCAAAAGCATATCATGGTTGTTTATAAGCCCGACGATATAACTTATTCCAAGATATTTTCGTATATGGAGCTAATATATGGAGATTTATTTAAACCTGTGCCGGTGCTCGTTAAGATAAAAGATAGGAACAAAGGATAAGCTAATGTCGCTAACCACGTCCTTGCCTAAATCATGCTCATTTAACTAACGAGCACCGTGTGCGAACTGCACGTACATAGCTGGCTAATAATTATCAAATGGGCTAGAGAAAGCGCATAAGAAGTGAACATTGCTTTATAACTCCGCGCTTAACGTTATCTAGCAAAACACCCTTGCGTATGTGCGTGTGTGCGTGCGTGTGTGCGTGCGTGCGTGTGTGTGTGCGCGCGTTAATAATGTCAGCACGTAGAACAGCGCACATCAACGGGTTGCATTGAAAAAATTAGGTAGACGCGTCGACGCCACTTTTTTATTCTCTAACTATAGCAAGAGCGAGGGAATAATAAGGTACATAGAACAAAGGCCAATGGTACCGCAAGCTGCAACAGACAGGGAAGGGTTGTGGGGAGGCGGCTTTGTGACACAGAATACCAAGATATTCTCTAGTTTTTGGAGAAGCGAACAATGTACGCATATCCCCAGCCCTTGTACTCCCTCGCTGTCTGGATAAAAGCTGCGATTCCTCGCTGCATTTGTTTCTATCTTTCACGCTATAGCTATATGGGGCCTCGAAAACGCATTAGTACTGAAGCGTACACAAAAGGTCCAGGAATTTGTCTGTAGGTTTCGCTTGCTTTTTTTTTCTTTCTTTGGATGCTTTTTGAAAAAAAAATGAAACAACAGAACGAGCTCTATTGTCGAAGCAGCTGTCGCGCTTTCTGAAAACAAAATATTTAAAAAGGAGAGAGCGATGCTTTTATTAAAGGTGGCGTACTAAAGTGAGCCCGGTACTTTCTTTTTTTAAACCTAAATTCTCGGTCTAGATTGCATTTGCGTACATTCTGTACGGTATTTATATTTCAATTTTCCTGCTTGTAGTGGAAGAAGTGCAGCTGGCCCGTCTGCTCAACTTCGAAGGTTGTGCTAATCTCTTCTCCCCTTGGACAGAATCAGTGCCTGGTGTTTAATACAATTTCTTACCTGCATGACAAACAAGAAAAAAAAACATGGTGTTTTTTTATATTCTGTATTTTTGCCGCTTTTGTGGTTAGCAGTGCTCAGATAAATAGGAAGTGCATATGGGGTGGGGGAAGGTTGGGAGGGAAGGGAAGATGAGGAATGCCTGTGAAATTAGGTTAGATTTTGTTCGTTGTCTTTTGGGGAACATAGTTCTTTTGACAGCTGTGCAAATGAATCACTCAGTAAACAAAATTGAGACATTCGTTTACGCGAATTCACCTTCAGCGTTCTTCGCGAAATTGCTTTAGTATCTCCATGTTCGACCGATATCCTGTAGAAAGAACATTCAAATTAGCCCGTCATCTACATATTCCAACAAACACCGGCAAATTGCTACGAATTTCCTGGTATGGGCGCAACGCGTGCATTCTTTTCATCTTACTGGCTAATCCTTTTCATCCGCACCATTGGTAGTGCTCCGACTTTGCTTGTGATGTGCTTTTTCGTGCTTTCCTCTTCTCCCTTTTCTATTCCCTTTGTCCCCATGTTTTCCAAACCGGCGGGAGTGGTGTTTCCCAGTGGTTATGCGGCTCCTTTTTCTAAATGATGTTCACACTTACTCAAGAAAAAGAAAGGATATGTAAGATAAAATTATTTTTTAGTACTTGTTCTGGTTGACCTTTCAAACATTTATTAAGCAAATATGAAGCCAGAGATATTATGTCAATGCATCAGGTTTCTTGGGAAGAGGAAAGGAAAATGGTTACGGTGCATTATGGGAAGGAAAGTAGAGCACTTCTATGTACGATACTGAAAGAAATGAACCGCTCTAAAGGGAGCGCACAATATTCGGTATATTTTGTTCATTTACCATTTGCTGGAAAATATTTTACCTTTTTTAATCGACCGATGTGAAGGTGACTGCGAAAGCCACAAGCAATCCATTGCATCCGCATGCATCCTTGAGCACGTACCCTTCACGGCGTGGCAAGATGCAACGTAGGCAAACCATTCGGAATATTACGTTTGATTTAGTGAGGGCAGTGCCTATGTACGCAAAGAAAAAAAAACTACGCTTCGCGATATCTATTGTCAGTGTTGCTCGGTAGCAGCAAGACGATGAGCAAAACGAGAACAAGGCGAAAGCAGGCGCCAATGTTTCTACAAGTGGACTTGTCTACTTCAAGGCGACGTATGCTTTCCTCGCCATGGTATGTATAGGAAAGCATACGTCGCCTTGAAGAAGACAAGTCCACTTGTCGAAACGTTGGCTCCTGCTTTCACCTTCTTCTCGTTTTGCTCATCGTCTTGAATTTCCATCTTCCGTGCTCCCCGTGTTTTCCCTCGGTAGCAGCAAGTAGTTTGCGCCCTTTTATCAAGACAAGCTGTTTCTGCGTTACGCTTTCCCATTTCTGTGACCTGTGAGAGCAGTTGCGATCTCTTCTATCCTGTCATTTCCTCGTGTCGTTTCACGTATTTTACACCTTAACAAGGATGAACCTAGCCGAGTAACGAACAGGGGTAAGTTACGCGCAATACTTGTTTCGAAGGAATATAAATTAAGGTATATGGTTTAGCAGCGCGAACCTGCACAGCGAGTTACGATGGAGGCTGCAGTGGAGGGCTCCGAGGTAACTTTAACTACCTGCGTTTTTTTTTCTTCTTCATTAGGCCTTTATGGAAATGAGACCGTCCCGGCCGGCAATTGAGATCACGACCTCGTGGTCAGTAGATCAACGCCATAGCCACAAAGCCACCACGGCGGGCACGATAAGAGAGTCACGATAACAGAGAATGGCAAATAAAGGAGCGAAAAAACGTCTTCAAATAACAAAGGGCGCAAGCAGTGCCCGAGAGAAAAATGCGAAGGTCGCTTTGAGTAATGGACTCCATTCTCATTAAATGACACGAAGTTTAAGATAAAGGTGCCTGATTCCTGCTCAGAAATACCCAAAAAGTGGCGTACGAGGCCTGCAAAGGTAAAAATGACTCAAATTGAGATAAGTGGCGACGCCACTTTTTTAAATTTATCGTAATGCCTTCCCTTGACGTCAAGGGTATTGAAAGTGCCTGCTTGGGGTCGGTTAACTGTTTGTCAACGACGTAACATCACCTTGCATCCAAAAGCGAGCACACACTAAACTTGGCGAGCCTAGGAAATTTTTCTGAGCAGTCAAGCGGTCGAAGTGGAGAAAATGTGTGCAGTGAAATTTGTTACTTCACGCTGATGTCATCGGCGCACCCATTTGGACCCCAAATTCTATAAAGGAAAGGCTGACGTTACGCGCACTGTTTCGAACACTTTTAGGGTAATGATCAGGCCACAAGAGTAACTGGTACTGCATCTTAGCGCAGCTATTGCGAAAGAAAGTGTGGCATTCATTGTCTAGCCGCTATGTAAACCTTATCCACAAAGTAAATGTGATTGTAATATTTAAGCAGACGCTTACTAGTATAAATTGATTTAATGTCATTCTTCAACATGCGCTTAAGCAAAGAGTCATCCTACGTCGACATCCTTGTTGATTTTTTTATTGAATAATCTTGTATACGTTGAATGGCAATCCTGAGAAATAGTGTCAGTTGGAGTTTCAAAAGAGAAATGTCACCCAGGAAACACACTGGTCATGGTAAGTGTGCATCACGGCATTGCAATACTGCTACGAAAAAAAAGCAGTCTCCAGAGAGTAACGTTTACAGCATTGCGCGCCGAGCGGCATGTGCTGCAACTGTCGTAAACCAATAGTTATGTACAGCGAGGTGAGGATAAATCCAAAAGACTCGTGTTATACAATGTGTGTTAAATACAGCGAGGTCTACAACAGACTAGACCCATTTTTGCTTTCGCGGAACAAAACGCAATGTGCCATCGGAGCTCTACTCCCATCGCGGCACGTTTTTCACCACCATGAAGTTGACTGCGTCCTTCTCACTGCACGACGAAAACAAGCGTGACTTTCAACTCAAGATGAAGCTTTCAATTTATTTCACTGCACTTAAACTTTGTGAGAAAAATGACAGAGGGAGAGGAAAGAATGTTAACCAGATTAGAGTGTCATATTTGCTTCCCTGCATGGGCGTAAGACAAGAAGGAGATGGGTGGGGGGGGGGGGAATGTTGAAAGAGAGGAAACAAAGAAAGCTTAAATTCTCGCTGTTTCTGACACTTTAGAGTGGATTCTTTTATATATACGCCATGAATATTAGGGCCGGATAATTAAAAAATAATAGTGAAGTTTCTGCAAGTATACTGTAAAATAAAGTTTCTGCTACTGATTCCTCTTAAATTATGCATATTGCAAACATACGGTAGATAAGTTGAACTTATAAGTACATGTACATACCATGGAGGGTTTTTGAATAGAAATTTCGTACTCTCGAAGGTGAGCAACAGTTTTCGGCTTCCAGTTTCACACAAACTACAAACTGACATTAGGATTGTGTCCACTGTAAATAATGGACGAACTTTTTACGTGCGAAAGGCATACTTTAGCCATGGGAGCGCGCCATTTCTTGTGGGTTTAAGATTAAAGTTAACCACTTGGGATACATTAACGTATGCCTGAAGCTCGGTAATAGTACATATAGGCACACTGTGGATAAAACACTGGAAGCATTGTTGAATGCATTAGGCAGCGACAAATGTTTCTAGCTCATTCAGCCACAATAGGCACGTTTCACTGCATTTCGACTACGTATCACATCGGCGATTATTTTACGTGACGCGAAGAAATAAAAAAATAAAAGTAAAAGACGAGGCAGGACATTGTATTGTGAATATCTTTTTTGCGCCGTTCAATCATAAAGCCGAGATGTCCGGCGGCATTTAGGAAAACATGGTAAATGGCAGCGCGGCGACGGTTGTCCCTACTTCGCGCCGTTTTCAGGAAGACTTCTATGTGGACCTAATACACGACCAGCGCGATAACATCACAACAGTTGAAACTATCCGAAAAAGAAAGAAAAAGGAATGAGATTGCGACGCTCCTGCAGTTTCAGTTTGCCTACCTACGCTCGACATCCGCGCAAACAACAGCCACTCGTGCTTTAAATAGATCGCAAGCAAACATTTAGAAAGGAAAAATAAGCCGCGCTCCTAGCACTCGGTCTTTCCCCCCGGCCCGTCAGCACACAGAAGAAGCCCACTTTGAAGGGGCACCCGCATCAAGCCACACTCTAAACATATGTTTCTCTTGGGTCGCGTGCGCTGCAGAACGCCTCCGTCCACGGGAGCGAGGTCACCTCCGGCGCATGAACGAAGGCTCGTAGCCGATCCCGCTAATCTTTTTCAAATTTTGTAAATAAAGGTTGTACTCTCTCTCTCTCTCCATCTCTCTCTCTCTCTCTCTCTCTTGGGTCAGGCACCTGGATATTCAGGGGGCCGCAATGTAGTATCGACTAACAGCACGTCGTCGCGTAGAAAAGTGCCCTATGATTGCGTTCGGCTGTGAGCTCCTATAGGCGGGAGTGTTATTCCCGCGCTCAAGAAGAAGGCCTGTCAAAGCGCGAGAGATACGATATGGGACGAACCCGTCAGAACAGAGAATATAAGGCCGCGAGGACAACGCCACAGAGAAGAAAAAGAGAACAACAGACAAACAAATAACAGTAAGGGCAACGATCCAAATGCCACGAGCAAAAAGAAAATCTTTTTGCTCGTGGCATTTGGTATTGAGAAACGCGATGAGACGTGATAGTCTCTTTGATCAAGGACAAGCCGCGCAGCTCCTCAGGGGCTTAGCGCTCGGGGCTATTGGCACGTCGGCATCGGGAATCCATCGCGTCACACGTCGAAAAGAAGGCTCCAGAAATAGCATCCGCGGATCCTCCATGCACGTTCATACACACCGCTTCGTGTGCGTGGCAGCGGCACATATACGTAGCATATAAGAAAACACATATGTGATGGAGTCGATGAAGCAGTGCGGAGTTTTCCTAATGCATTTTTCTGTGATAATGGTTGCGAAACAAGAAGTGTCACAGTGCCGTTCTCAGGATAAACAAAGAGCAGCGTCCGCGGACAGGAGAAAAGAAAGCAGTGGGGAAACCAGGCCAGCTGACATCCTCTGATCAAAGGTTGCCGCTGACGCCATGCTCTGATCCTTCACATCGTCTTTGTTACCTGAGCCTTCTTGAAGACGCGGTTTTCTTCATTCCTTTCTGTGTTCCCCATACGAGTTCCTTTTTCCTTGATACCACGCGTTCGTTCGTATTATTGATTGAACTTCTTGTTTGGCGCTGTTCAGATCAAACACTCTTGTCCTAGATCTGTTGTTAACCCGGCTTGTGTCATTCACAGATGAAATCCTTTTACATGTGACTAGCGGTTCTTCCTCAGCATGAGGGTATTGAACTTTGAATTCATTGTAGAAGATTACTCCCGCATCTAATCATTCCAAAACAGTAACAAGAGCGGTGATAACGGAAATAATTAATTCTGCGATGTTCACTGCGTATGAAGACGCCAGGTAATTTGCGCCGAAACGTTTACATGCTTGTTTAAAGTGTCATCAAGAAAACCGGGTTTATTGGCTTTTAGCGTTCACTTAATTTACTTGCGGGCAATTGCTGTCTTCAGGAGTTTGTGCGGCGGATGACTCCCACAAAGCTATCGCGTTCCCAAATATTGAAAGCAAGTTCTCCAAGATGTAGAGCAAGAAAAGTTCATGTCATCACCAGATACGTCCAACTTCAATCTAACTCATCACTCAGTGAATTCTGCCGGTGTAAATGATATGTCAAGTGGTTAGAAAAACTCAAAGAACGTCTAACGTTGAACTTCTAAGCCAAAATTGAGCGGTGCTTCTCCCGCATTTCTTGCTGTTTCCAGTGGGTCATTCTTTGACGGAATGCCCTTGCTTAAAGCCAAATTTTTGTTGCTTTTTTTTCTGTGCGAATCATTAAGCACTTGGGTGCGAACGAAGCACGGCCAGAACTCGCGGGGCAGTGTAATGGGAGCGTGGGAGTGACCTTCAAGACATGGCAGATTACTTCAGTGACGGCCGGTGCACACCCCACTTCAATACACGTTGCCCTCGAGCGCAGCAACGTCCCTGTCTACGTTAATCTAAGTGGAAGCGTGACCTTTACTTTGGGATTAAGTTTCCTAATTCCCTGCATACACGTGTTGCTCCTCTCTAAGGGCTTCATCTCCTCTTGACGCCCTCGAATTCCAACCAGTGCTCTATAGGGTGACATCTGAAGCTTGTGTAACAGCTCCATTTTCTTGTTTTACAATCTCACTTTCTTAGTATTTTCCATTTCTTATTCTTTTTCAAAACTTCAACTAGTTTTATGTTTTTCCCCCCTCTCGTGCCGCGAACTTTTTCAGCAGCCATTACACGGACCCCTCGTAAAATTTGCTTTGCCGCATAAAGACTAAAATTGAGAGAAAGCCCGCTTTCAAGTGCATATGAGAAAAGCGATTCGGCGGGAATGCAAAAGAGGAAAAAAAAAATGAAATGCGAGACACGGTGAAATGCCGGATGCTATTTCTTAAAGCGGCTTAAGTAGTGCAATGTTTCCTTACTGGCTGAAGGCAGAAAGAGTGAAACTGCAGACAAGAAGTAAGTATCGGCGCGAGATGCAGTGTTCGTTCATTCGCCAGGGAAAATAGACCTAGATTTTAATGCCGTTTCGCGATGCTTCATTCTCCACTATAGGCAATGTTCATTCATTACGCCTAGAAATATGTTCCGCTCTTGTGCCTAGAATTATTCATTCCACAGAACATGGAAGCTGCCGCAGACATAACTCATTTAAATGTAGGAGTTCGCGAAGACATAGAACTGCAATTTCCTGAGCTAAAGCGAACGCAGGGCCTTCGTTTCTTTTCATCACTTTATAATTATTTGTTGTGGATTACAAACGCAAAGTTGGTTCTATTCGCAAGACCTACGATTGAATATTGAGGTAATACTGTTCTTTTTAGCGCTGCCTTCATGTAGCTAGGGCGATTTTCAATTCAAAATGGGTTGCATGCTGAATAAATGAGAAGTTCTCGCGGCTTCCTCAACTACGCGAAGAATGTGGAGCAGATTTTCTCGGATGTTTCTTTTGCACTTGTTGACTCAACTAGCCGAAATTTTGTTCACACAGTCAGGTAGCGTGAGCCTGTTCACACGGCCGTGTTCGCATGTGAGAACCTTTCTTGCGAGAGATTTTCAATTTCTTGTTAACGTACATTGCAGGAAGGTAATGGTGATGCCGACATGGAGATAAATATTTTATAGGCGCAGATACTTAGGGCTTCTAAAGCTTCCTGTAGAAACAGACAGATAAAAGTTGTACATACAGCTTGAGAGGCAATATAGCGTGAAGTAGTGTTACTAAACTGTGTGAGGTCTTCGTGTTTCACAGGAGTACCGACCACCACGGGTTCGAATCTAGCGAGTCACAGGGCCGCGTCAGTCGTCGCCTCTAGCACCGCTGCGCGCGAGCTCAGGCCGAAAGGCGCTACTGAGCGACGCACGCAAGAACACAGTATTGCCCTGAGTTGACGGAAACCATTTATTGGCCGGCTGCAACCGACACTCCACAAATGCCCGGCCCCGGGGCCACCGGGAACCAAAGGAGCATTGCACCAAGAGCGAAAATACAGCCAGGAGCGCCTGTAGCACGTCTCTGCGAGAACACAGGCTCAAGCTGGGACACACCGCTAGAAAAATTGCGGCGCATATGCTAGTTGTTCTCGCGATAACCAATGGGCCAACTCGCGAGAGCTCGGTCAATCTCCTTCGGCTTGGGCCTCCGATGAGTGCGGCTCGGCATAGTACGACCTTGCGCGAGCACTAGGCACCCATTCTTCGGCTTCTGAAAAGTCTGAAAAGGATCAACACAAGGTACGCGCTCTCGCAAGCTTGGCGCAAGCTGGTTCTCTCGCCTTGCGTCTCTAGCGGGCCTGCTACTGCCTATGTACGCACAAGAAATAGTCTGTGTTTCTGCACACGTGACAATAGTAACTAGGCAACCACGGGAACGTATATCAGTGCAGCCCTCTAGTAGGGCTTGCTTGGTTGCTTGCTTTCCTGCTTACTAAGGCTTGGGAAAACTGAAGGGGATGGTGCCGAGCGGCATATTTCGTGCCAGAGATACCTGAACTGCCTCACTCCAGGTAGACGCCTGAATTATCCAAAGCCCACTAGCTCAGGTCAACCTCTGCGCCTTTTTTCGAATAAAATCTCCTTGTCTCTCTTTAAAACAAAATGCCGTTTAGCAAGGCAATGAATTTCTTCCAGTGAATGGACAATGAATTTGCTTTCCAAATGCAGTTATCGCGGCGCTGCTTACCGACTACAGCCTCTACCACTGCCAAGTTGTTTGCGATAGCGCGTGCGTAGGCCTCATTTAGAGGATGCTAGAACGACATCATCACGGCATATTGAACGCATCAGTGCACTCCACAGCTTCCAGAGTGCTCAACGTAACGTCGTTCTTACTACGCGTGTGTGCGTGTGTGCGTGCGCGTGCGTGTGCGTAAGCGCAAGCATGTGCGTAAGCGTGTGCGTAAGCGTGTGCGTAGGCGTGTGCGTAAGCGTGTGCGTGTCTGTGTGTACGCTGCTTCTTTGGGAAATGATGACTTCGAAACGCGAGCACGCGTCGTGACAAATGGAACGCGCAACACTTCTCGGCGTGCCTTCGCCGAGCCTGGATCGAGCGTGGGCGATGCTGCTGCCTCGTGGCATGATGCACGACAGGGCGTGCGATATCGTTTCTTTTTTTTTTTCTTGTACGCACGCGTGTCCATTTCTACGTGCGTGTGTGTTTTTATTGTACGTTCGAGAGCGTGTTCGTATGCGCGCACGCGCCACACGTGTGTGGTGTAGGAGGAGAGGTCGGAAAGATATTCGGCTAGCGCAGTGATAGACGTCGGTAGGCAATATCGTAGAGTGGTTTTCAACCTGTTTGTCTGTCAGCTGCAATAGTCTTGCGAGATGAAATAAAAGCAACCTTGCGTGATTAGGATTGAAGAACTGAACTGAAAAAAGATGACTAAGGAAGACAGACAATAGGACGTCGCTGTTCCTCAATCTTGCATTTCTTCTGTTCGGTTGTTCGAAACTCGTCTTAGCTATGAACCAAGCGGCTTAGTTAAATACTGTTCATGCGTGATTGTTTGCTTTTTCATGACATTACATCTGAGCACTCGCTTCTTCTAATAGCGCGTCTACTTGCCGTTGTGTTGTTTCTCCTGATAAAAAGCGAGAAAATTACCAAAAATTAAAATCTAGGGTTTCACGTGCCAAAACCACGATTTAATTATAATGCACACTGTACTGGGAGACTTCGAAATAATTAACCACTTGGGGCTACTCAACGTGCACCCAATGAGCGGGTGTTTTTTGCATTTCTCCCTCATCGAAACGTGGCTGCCACTGCCGGGATTTCACCCCACACCCTCGTGCTTAGCAGCGCACCGCCAAGAGAGAGAGAGAATGAAGAGGAAAGGCAGGGAGGTTAACCAGATATGAGTCTCCGGTTTGCTACCCTACACTGGGGATGGGGGATAGGGGTTAGAAAGATGACAGAGAGGAAAAGCCATTGCACCACTACAGTGGGTGCGAATGTGACAAAGTCAATTTAAGTAGCAGAGCATGACACAGCAATCACAGCCAATATCAACAAGCAAATGGAAAAAAATAGCTGTAGAACTCCTGTGTGCCTCGAGAATTCGCTATATGTAGTTAAGATCCAGCTTTTGCCTCAAAGTCTTTTTTTTTTTCACCGCTTACGTCAATGTTTCGTCACGCAAACCCGGTTTTAGTGACGAGTTCGCTGAACTTGGTTGTTGTTTGGCTATCGAAGCATCCAAACACCAGCGGAAGATTTAAAGTAGATGGAGAGAAAACAAGAATATATAGTTCAGCTTGCGCCAGAGTTAACCCGCACAATTCGCCGTCGAGAAAACCGCGTATAAGCCAACTCTGACGGTGCAGTTTCCTATCGCGATTGTTCGACATGGAATAACAAAGTGTGAACGTCGCTGAAAAAAAAATACTGTTTGAAAATGGATGACTACTTGATAAATATGGGATATATTTCTCGCGCGGCCATGCATGACACCTACAGTTTTCGCGCAAAAAGAACGGTGTGCTCAGGACCTGACATTGAGGGGTGTTTCTTTACATGTCAGCTCGCGGGAGTTTTGAAATAGCGTCTGTCGGTCCAGAAGCTGAACGTGTCACGTATACGAAACTAAGAAGATGAAAAGGGTCCTCCTGCCGCAGCTCTGAATCCGCAACAACACGCAGCAGACCTAGAGCGTTGAAGTCGGAAAGAAATTCGTGCAGTTCATTTACCCGTAGGATGTAGAAAAGAAAAACAAAAGAAGAGCTAAACGTGACCCAAGCAGCCTGAGAAAACTTGCGAACATTGCCGTCTAGAAGTTTAGGAGTAACAGTTTAGGAGTATAGGAATATCAGTAACGTATATGAGTAAAACGCGCGCAGCTGCCTCTTTTGGTAAAGTACGGATGCAGCGTCGATGAAGTGTGAGGTTAGGTTTTGTCACCTTAACACAGGTTGGATCAGATTAGGTTGAGCGAGGTTGGGTCAAGTTTGAGAAAAGTACGTTTCGAAAGTATGAGAGAGACAGGAAAGATGTCCGTGGTGACACTACTTGCATGCTTGCGAGTTGTGTTTTCGTGTGTGGTGTTTGCTGTTATTCGAAACCTTGGTCTTCCTTATATTTTAATGCGTTTGGCATCTTTTGGGGTAGATTTAGGCGCACGTTAAACAATCCCAGGTGGTCGAAATTTCCAGAGTCCTCCACTACGGCGTGCATCATAATCAGGAAGTGGTTTTGGCACGTAAAACCCCATAATTTAATTTTAATCTTTTGGGAGCTATAACCACGATTTCTTGTGGCTGTGTCACCATTTTGCTGAACCGATCCTGAAGATAGTGCAATCTAGCACAGCGGCCACTTGAACTGTGCGGTACCGAACGGTGGTGCATAGGTAAGGGGAGCGTTCTCGCATTCTTCTCGGGTGACACCTAGCCCTTTGAGACGCCGTCCTTGAGACGCTGCACCTCTCGTCGAAGACGCAGATGCTACCGTTTGAAGCACTAGGTCTCTGGTGGCAGGTTCTTTACGGGGTTCCGAATTGGCTCGCGCGTACGGTGATAAGCCCAGTGCCACCCATAACAGAAAGTGCATCATCGTGCCACAAATAGCCATCTTCCAATGCATGGCGAACGCACTCTTGGATTGCAACCATGGCTGATTCTTTATACATTTCATTTTCTG
The DNA here is from genome assembly GCF_038994185.2 of Dermacentor albipictus. Classification (NCBI taxonomy): domain Eukaryota; kingdom Metazoa; phylum Arthropoda; class Arachnida; order Ixodida; family Ixodidae; genus Dermacentor; species Dermacentor albipictus. Next base: position 139,576,201 of record NC_091824.1, read on the forward strand.
AGCAGCGTATACTTGAGATGTCGAAGCGAAGCTTTCTTTGCCTCTTGTCCCGACTTTCGGGGCACTGCTGCTGTGGTCTTGCTCGTTCGCGCCGCTGGGCTTCTTGCAACACCACCCGCTCGCCTCCGCGCATCTCGGCCAGTGCTGCCGCGGCAGCGTTTCACAGTTTGTGCGTATGGCACGCGTTGTGCTTGCGTTCTTATGCGACAAAAATTGCAGGTGCTGGGCTGGGGAGGAAGTGTGCTGGGCTGTGATAGTGTGAACATTACAATCGCTCATAGCCATAAGAGAGCGCTTGAAGCTGGCGTCCAAACAGCGTGCGCGACATGTATGCAGAAAAAGCAATGATAATGCTGAGCCCTCTCAGAGATTATGAACAACGACGCACAACGACGCTTCAAGCAAGCACGTCTCTGTGTGTGTTCTGTGGACTACGCAGACAAATAGCAGTTGTGCACGCAAGGTAACGTGTAACATCGGCCCACCACTCTCGTATTGGACTAAACGCTGAAGAAATTAAACATCCGCCTCCAACGTTACCGCTAATTATCGTCAATCAGAGCAAGCAGCATACAAAGCTTCGCTTACATCGATGCCCACACTGCGTGGGATCCACAGATTTATTGCGATAGCTGGCCCTGAAGAAGCCCGCCTTCGCAATTTCTCCCTTTAATTAAAGAAGCACGGGAAAGGAATGACAGAAACCTTAACCAGACGTACATACGGTTTTCTACCATACGCTGAGGGAAGGGAAGGAAGCAACAAAATTGACATTGCGAGTAGGCGTGAAGTTAGTTGCTTGATAGCCCTCCATTATAAGATGAGTTGCCTCGAAAGCCGCCTGCGACCGATAAGTCAATTCTATTGGCACGCTGTTGCAACCGTTGTGATAAGTTGGCTACCATAAACCTCCCCAACTTTCAACGTCGCCCACAGTTCGAACAATCAATATTATAAGCATTATTAATTGAAAAGATGTAAGCACTTGTCGTACTTGCTTGTCCTCCGGCTATTGTTGGACATGCTCCCTAATTATGATCTCAAACACTTCCTGGGCGTTTCGTGCAACTGTGAAGAGTCAATCTAACATGTGTTGTGCTTTTGTACTGATTAGGGAGTCAAGTACGACATCGTTCGACTGGTCTAGAGACCACTTCCAGAGGCAAACTTTCCTAGGTCATGGCCTCATGCATCTCAGACTCAAAAGGCAACGCGAGAATTATTACTTCTGCAATCGACTGTCCTCAGTGAGTGATTGCAGGCGTGACGGGCAGCACCACGTGGGCATAATCATTCCAATCACGCAATACTTTCTACGCTCTGCACTATTTACCTAGAAAATTAGCAAATCTGTAAAGGCCTTGCAAAGTATGTGTGTATGAGTTATCAATAGACTGTTTGAAGACACCGCAACAATATGTACCAGAGAGCTATAAATTACTCTTTCAGAACGAACGTCATACACGTGTAAATGAATTTAGGAAAGAAAGAACTGCCTCGAAACCAAATATAAGGCTTACCTGCTCCCTTTTTAAAATTACTTTCTTAGCATTGACATTGACATTGACTTTTTTTAGTAGGATAGGTCACTGAACCTAACACGTAACCGAAATCGCAAAGGAAAGCTATAGAATTGCTCTCGTTTGAAGAACTTGATAATGGTTGGCATGGCCCGGCGGAGCGTTTTAAGCCCTCCACTTAACTTCGAAACAAGCCGCGCGTAACAGATAAGGCTTTCTTTTCTTCTTTATTATTCCCTCGTGGTGTGCCCAACAACATATGGCGCATAGCGACAGCAAATAGGCATGACCTGTATAATAAATTAATTATGCCGGCGAAAACTCACCTTGGCGAATCCCTGCTTAAACGAAAGCAAAGAAAAAAAGAAGAAGAGAGAAATGCAGAGACTGGAAGCACACTTCTCGCAGCTAACGCGAGCGTGCGAAGGATCAAGTACGCCCGCAGAGACTCCGGTTGCAAAAACGAGAAAAACCATGACCGCACTCGTTTCCGCTCGCCGAAGACAGAGGCACGCGAAGGAGAGACTATTCAAACGGCAAACACGAGATGAAAGGAGATTTAATTTGCTGCCTCTTAAAGGCGAAGGAGCGGATACGGAGTGCCTCTGTATAAACAGCTCGGGAAAATTAGCCGCTGAACTTTGCGGGTCACGCTCTCGCGCAAGCACAAAACAATAATGTGACGGCCGGGACCGTACGTCCTGCGGAATACTCGTTTCTAAGGAGATATTTTGGCCGCCTTAAAGGACTTAAGTTTCGCGTAAGTTTGCATACGAAGGAAAATAACAACTACCTTAATTACCAGGGCACAACAAAATGAAGATTATGGTTGATTTGCTTGTGTAATTGGTTATCTATCGATTGAATAAATGATTATGTAAACGATTGATTGAATAAATTATGTAAGCGATTGATTGATTGATTGATTGATTGATTGATTGATTGATTGATTGATTTTAACCTCCTAGACCAACACTAACTGGGAGGAACGTCTTGGCGTAGAAATCGAGACCAATTTTGACTGCCTTGAGTTATTTACTGTGCAATTAAGTGAGCGTTATTGTACTTCCCGCCTACAGAAATGTGGCCTCCGCAGCCGGCAACGGAACCAGTGACTTCGAGCTCACCAGTAGAAGGGCGTAGTCGCTAAGCCACTACGTTCGTTGGCTAGGATGCGTTTCTCTCAATTGCTTGCCAGCTAAATACCTCCGTTGCAGCTTTATTCATTGTTACACTTATATATCGTGGGATTGTGTTCACCGACGGATGTGAACGAGTTACCGTAATTATTCACAAGGTGGACAAATGCGGTATCGATAGACGCGAAAGAGCATAGACAAACGCGTACCCAAATTTATTAAACATTTCAGAGAGCGGAGGTCAATCACGATATTTGGCGTCTTATATTTGTCGACCTCACACGAAGGTCGAAGCGAGAGGCGAGTACAATCAGCTGTGCGTTTCCGCGCACTTTTTAGCGACATATGCTAAGCCAACGCCTGCTGAAACTCGCTTTGCAAATCAGTATTTCGTATTGATTCGGATAAAAGACGAAGTTATACACTTTGAGAAATAGGCAAATTATGAAGTGTTAATGACAATATGTGTGATTATTGTCGGGTTGATTATAAGGGCAGCTATGAATTCACATCTAAACTTGTACATGCAAACAACGCCGTCAATACTTTCATATCGCAATCACTTTTTTTTTCTTTTTAACTCTCTTTTCGAATTAAGTCTGGGGTCAAACTTCTGTCTAGAGTGCTCGTAGTGGATTATGCTTTTTTAGTGTTAGTAAATAACCTAACGCATTGCTCGTGCCTGTCAGGAGCGGGGCATACTCCCTTCTTATGCCGCGTGTAAAAAGAAAGGAAGACTCTTAAAGCTTATCGGTACTACAGGCTCACAAGGACCCTTAAAAACCAAGAAGCAATACTGAAAGCCAAGCTCATGTAGCGCCGCCGATCACCGCGTATTATTTCAATGTCAGTCGCTAAAATGTAATCCGTATTTAAGTTATAAGTTGCAGGCTCAATACCAAAAAAACGGCTTAAGAAAAAAATTACTCATAACGTCTTAAGGCAAGAGATTAACCGTCCTAGCATGATGAAGTTCTGGCGGAATTTCCTAATGACTTGCCGCTCGTGAGGATTGCTTGTGCCACTTGCCCATATTTCGTACGTAATCTTTTCCTCTAACAGCCAACGTGGGGAGCGACTTTTTTTGTTTCCAATGTGTAATCTGGCTATACGCCGAGCACTCGGTTCGTGAACGTTTTGTCGATGTGAGCGAGGCTTTTATCCCTTGAGTACGGCGGTGAGTGTCTACCCATTCATTTCTTCTTGTTTTCCTTGCAGGCCACATCGACATCTGTGGAGGGAACAGTTCCTATTGTTCCCTGACACGCGTCAATTTGACTAGACGCCGATACAATGCAATCGAACGTCACAAGTAATTCCATTGTTCGCTGGGTCTGCAGAACGGCGAAGGACGCTGACGTCGCGGAGTACGATAACATCTGGATGTAGCACGCCCGCAATCGCCCCCACACCCTTGTCCCACGTTTTAGAAGGTGAGCGCATACGAACAAATCACGTGTACTGAGTGTTTGATACCGAAGTGCCAATCACACAAGAGGCGCACTTTCAATACAGCACGTTAACGCAAAATTAGGTATCGTGAAGTCGTAAGCACTCCCACCTCTTTTGACAACCGTATATAAGAAGAAAAAAGTACACGGCGGGTTGTAAAAACTATTATGTTCAATGGACCTTACGTAGTTCTAGTGCTCAAAAAATGGGGAAAAGGCTGTCCTTAGACAGAGTGTCAACATAGTAGCAAAGTAACAATTGGGGCTTGTCGTCAAAGCGGCGGATGAGGACAACAAAAACGTACGTACTTAACAGACACAGCTTCTGTAAATAATACGTTTCCCGCATTCGCGTTATTAAATGTCACTTTAGAATAGTCTATATACTTCTATATTATGCCCTTCCCACCTTCTCCTGTCTTATCTTCCCTTAAGGATCTGTTTCTTGGCCAATCCCCCGTAGTGGGTAAGCGACATGGTTTAAGCTGCTAGCAAGCACAGACAAAAAATTGACGAGGCATCGTCACGGGACAATACTGAAGTCTTACCATAAAAATAAAAATTTGAAATTTAGAAAAAAGCACCCAAGCCCGTATTCAGAAAACGCTCTTATGCTTGTATTTGTTCTTAGGAGCAGCAAATTAAAGGCAATGCTGATTGTGGCCATATTAAAAAAAATGGCTGTGGCTTAGGTAAGGTTAAGCCCAGGATGCGAAGCATACTAGCGTTTATTTTAGTTGTTGAACCACTGTTTAGCCTGGTGAACTGCTGTTGATTGGCTATATTTGGTTCGGCTAGACGAAGAAACAACTCATGCATTACTGCTTCGCCTTCAAGAGTGGAACGCGACAGCGTTCCCGTCGACCCGCCAAGGGGTGTAAGACAATGGGCTACAGGGCAGCGACTACGCGCCCCGCATTGGACGCGGTGAGCGTCGAGCAAAGCAGCGTTCGGCGCGGCAACGAAATGTGCGCCTGAGCAAGAGACGCACGCCTTAGAAACAGCTCGTTTCTAAGGCAACACCGCATTCACTAGAGGCGCTTTTGTACCGCTTTGAAGCATCGTACTCGTGGCTCAGTGGTAGCGTCTCCGTCCCACACTCCGGAGACCCTGGTTCGATTCCCACCCAGCCCGTCTTGCAAGAGTTGAGCCAAAGCCACTTCTCCTCTGTCGTGACGTCACGGTGTCACGTGGTTTCATGGCGACACCGCCGCGCCTGAGGAGCTGGGTCGAGCTCTCGTAATATGCTTCGCATAAAAAATCAGCTAATGCGGCAGGCCAATACCAAAGAACAGTTACGTGCGAGAAGCTTCGTAAGTTCGGCGACTGTTTGTTAACGGTCGTTTCTAGTCACTCCACATGGCTGCACTGTTTTCCTCGCCTCCTCCTCTGCTAACCTGCATGGATATGATATAACGCAGAGCTAATCGTGCTGACGCTCTGATGCCATAGTAATGCCGTTGAAACGGCGACAGTTTCCGGATGACGAGGCCGAGAACTAAAGGCCTCATATGTGGTGAGCAGAAATTGGGCGGCATGGCCTGGAGGAAACTTCGGCCAGCGATACTCAAACCTATACCACGAACCGAACAACGTACGGCGTGCTGTCCCCAGGGTTCAGTGAGCGATGTGTGCATTAGCTGAATGAAAGCAGGGTGAAAACGTCAGAGGAGGTTGCCTGGCGATTGAAGACTGCATGACGTCATGCTCCCTCGTATTTCTTTTTCTTTCCTCTATGCGAGCAAGCAAGCGCTTGCGTCTGTAACACTCTTGTTCGTCCTCTTCCTCGACTTGTGGGCTGTTGTCGTCAAAGTAATACGATGCTTTCAACATGGCGACTGTGGGCTTATACCACGTCGCGCAATCACCACATCACAATAAGCAGCGGTATTTTATAATGATCCATTTCAATTTTAATGCTTCGAACAGGGCGCGGCAGTTTTGATGTTATTGGAATCGACCTCTTGCAGCAGCGAATGGTCGAGAAAGGAGAAGGCAACATGAAGGGAATCGTTTCAAAACGCCACCGCTAAATCGAAAGCCACGTTTGCAGCGCAAGGACTTCGCGGCAAGAAGAGTGGTCAGAAACGTTGTTGCCACATTAGATAGCAGTATTTGCGCAATTGCAAGAGATAAAACTGCGCGCTTTAGGCAACTGGCAATTAAATTTCTGCGTCAATCACTGGAAACAGTCCTTCTATCATCTATTTAGAAACACCCTCTTTAATACACTGTGCGGTAGCCAGATGAAGGTAAACGGGAAGGCTATATGTGAAATGGACCGAAACAGCAGAAGGAAGCCACAAAAGGAATGGCACTACTGAGACAGATTGTTCAGCAGAATTTCGATACAGAATGGGTACACTTACGGGACGGATTTAATACTGTCCTCTCAGAATGTTCAAAGAGCCAGTATCTTGAACCATTTTGTTACTGCTGCCCTCTTGTATGCGCTTAAGTATACTTACGCGCACCAAATTGCGTTGGCAATAGTATTTAATGCACGTTAGAGAAACCAGATGGTAAAAATTTATCCGGAGGCCTCCACTACCGCGTACCTTGTAACCCACTGTGATGTTTTGGAAAGTTAAGCAGCATAAGTTAAGTTCTACGTCTATAAACCCCAATCTACAAAATACGTCGTAGAAGGTGACTTAGGAATAATTTTTGACCATCTGAGGTTCTGATCTGAAGGAATTCTTCAAGTTCGGCACATCATCACAAATGGCGCCCACTCTAACGTAGGCGCCACGCTAGGGTATCGCACACACACACACAGCACGCTAGGGAACCAGGCAAGCACCATCATAATGGCGCACAGGATTTGCCCTTGGCCGGTTCCTCGTGTTCCTGCACCTACGTCCACATACGCTGTTGGTCGTTTTCCTATCCCCGACTCTATACTGAGTATTGCTCCCAAATTTTATTCCCTTTATCTCTCTCCATCTCTCTCTCTCTCTCTCTCTCTCTTCATTCTTGTAGTCGTTCTTCCTGTTTTCTTTTTTTAAGCTGCCTGTTTTACGGGTTCAGCGAGCAAAGTGAGAGCGACGTTCGGCACTACACTCGTATATTCGCGGCACGAGACACACAAGCTATCGATTTCTCTTTTTCTGGCTTTCGACATGTCTGTCCTCTAACACTGCGCCAGGCATTATAGAGCACGTGAGAGAAAGGGGGAAATGCGATTCGTTCTTTAAGGTACATTTGACACTCTCTATTACGCTTTTTTTCCCCTCTATAATATATTCTGCAATTTCGTTGTGTATTTACCCTCTCGAAGTGCTTTATTGGCCTTTATTTTTCTTTCTATTTCTGTAGATCTCGCCTGTAGTGCTCCGCCGCCACCGGAGAAAATGCCGTCTAGAATGGATATCGCTGACTTCGGCAACAATTGACAGCGATCCCGGCAGGCAGTGGGCAAAAAAAAAAATTAAAGACAGGAAAGAAATATTGCTCCTTCTGGTTGCAACGAGAAACGAATTCGTTTTGGGCTATACCGTATTTATATATATTTTTTGCTCAGTATTCACCCGCGTGCTTTCGTGCGGACTTCTAGAGACGCATTTGGCGCGGTCTCCAACGCACGCAGAGTGTCAGGTTCTCGAACGGATTGCCAGCTCAGGCTGCCGTTAGAGCATATCACGTGGCTTGAGAAGAACGGGTTTACTTTCTATGCTGCAACCGGCCCCTTTATGCTTCCCCCTTCAGACTCTCCGCCCCCCCCCCTCTTCCTCTGTCCCGCTCCGCTTTCATCTGTATAAGGGGAATAGAAGAACAACGCGAAAGCGAGGTGACAGGGGTGCGGCCACGACGGCTGGAATGAATTCGGGTGGTTTGTCACTAACGCCGAATGCACTCGCACTTGTTGTTTTACCCTAGATGCTGGAATACAAAAAAAATGAATAATTTTTCAAGACAATTTTGCTTATGCTTGGTGTTTCCGCTAGTATGAAAAGCCTCTTGTCTGAAGCCACTTGCGTGTCATACGTGCCTCCGAGACGTCTACTCACGTTCAATTTTATTTGCCATAGAAAGCGATGCTTAATGTTTTTTTATGATGAAGCTATGCCTAATGTATTTTTTTTTGTTTAGCTCCACAGTATATCGGTGACATCGCTGTTGCTTCAGTCACACCCTCTCCATGTACTCTAAAGGAAGTTTCCTTTCAGCTTTGAGCTATGGGACTATTTTTGTATGGTCCACTCCGTATGTAACACATTTTGCAAACAATAAGCACTGTGATTGATTGATTGATCGATTGATTGATTGCTTGATTGATTGATTGATTGATTGATTGATTGATTGATTGATTGATTGATTGATTGATTGATTGATTGGGCTGCTTTATTTTTTTCCGAAGCCTTTTGTATGCCGTATGTTTAACTCGAAAAAGAAGAAAGCAAGGTGGAATAAGACTCGGAGATATCCACTGTAATATCTGAGGTCATAACGCTTATTCGTGGAATATGTGTTAGATTGCTCCAGATCTCGAAAGGAAATAGAGTTACCCTAAATGATCCCACAGCTACGGGAGCAATATTCAGTAACTCTAGAAGGAAAAAAAAGCTTTGCCGAGGTGAGTAGTGCCCGCACATTGCTAGCGTAACTTCGACAACGTTCACCTGAAGCGCTGGTAGATGAGCAAGAGCGTACTTCAGGAGACCCCATGCGGAAAAAATACCCGAACATTTCTTTGGACGAGTTTAATCGGCCGCGCAGTTATGCGAAGCGCTCTTAGTTTATTTTTATTTTTTTCAGAAATACAAGTGCAAGAATGAGAAGGTTGTTTACGGAGGTTACTACTGTCGGATTTCGTATTTTATCGCAAGAATATTTCCTTAGCTTTATTAGAAATACGCGCGGAAGTACACACTTCTCTGAGCGGTAAGTTTAGTTTAACAACTTCAAGCTAGACGACACCTCCATTTGGTGCGAATTACATATACCCTTCTCAACAAGACTTAAAACAATATAAACACGAACGGCACCGTCTACGACAGTTAATGTGATGCTAAAAAAGAGAATTTCAGAGACCCACGCAATCTGTCTACACAAAAGAAAACATGAAAAGCTTTGGAGCCACACTAGTAATGCCCATCATGACGTGTACCGCAAATACGGGTCATTGCGTGAGACGCATACATAGCTATACATGTGGATACAGACAACTTATGTAGACACAACGCTTGATATTTCCGGTCTTCACAAAATCTTTAAGAGTATACGTGTTTTCTTTAGTTACTTTCTTCCAAAGTGATTTAATCTATCGTATATCATGCTTAAGCGCAAGAACAACCCATCCGAAGAATAAGGGAAAAGTCGTTTGAAGAGCGCCGCGAACTTTACTGTAACTTTACGTTGCCAAGAAATTCGAAAGTTCGGAATAAAACTTTATTGTAATAGCAATTATACGGACACTCCAAGCGAATTTTTTCCGTCGGCGTGGCATATATATTTCGTATATATTTTGGCATATGTATGAATCAGCCGCATAGCGAACTAGCCATGGACGTGGTTGATAATTGTGGAGGCTGTTCGACGCGGCGTCACTTTAATTCCGGCTGCAGAGTTCTACTTTAGTCTTTAGATTTGTCCTGTTGCAGTGTTCTACTTTGGTCTTTAGATTTGTCCTGTTGCTCTCCTTTCCTTTTTCCTTTTTCCTCCCCTCCTTCCTATCTTCCATTTCTGTGTTGCTGTCGCCTCCCTTCAGAAGAGTAGGCAGGCTGTTGTGCCATTACCACAAGCCCGGATTCCGAATCTGCAAGATGCAGAATTTATCCTGCGAGCGCCCAAATTCTCCCTTGAAAAGGCAAGATGCTGAGCCGTCAGGCAGCGGTGTCCTGCGGGAGAAGCCTCGGCGAGCAGCGTGTTCGGACGTGTCAGCGTGTGCCAGACAGCCCGGCGCCGCACCTCCCTTTGCATGGAGGTCACCGCGCGCGCGAACTTTGAACCGGGTGGCCAGCGCGTTCGCTGGTTGGACCTCTCGGACGACCGCCGAGTGGTGACTTTGTATTGGGCCGTTTGCGTGACAATGGTTCCTCGGGGATTATAAAAGAAGCGACGCGCCACCTGAAAAACAGGATCCGCCGACCCACCGGGAGACAGTGTCGCTCCCGACTGGGGTGAGATGTGTCACGCGTTTTCGCCGGACGTCGCCGTGCGGGAACAGTCGCGTTTGTGTGAGCTCTCGGCCCCAGTGCCGATCCGATCTTGTCCTGTACAATGACCTGTATATAATGTATAAAATCCCTTTCGTTATTCTCATCGACGCCTGGCTCGGAGTCTTCGCTACCAACGCTCCGTCACGAAACGGGTGACGAGCGCTACGGGACCACAAAGTCGTAATCGTGGTGCAGCGGTGCAAAGTCGTAACAAGGCGTTGTGCCCCTTCCGGTGGCAGTTGCCAGCCTGCTCCTCGCTTTCTCTTTCCTGTTACCTGTGTATATGTGTGCAAAACAAATAATAATAATAATAATAATAATAATAATAATAATAATAATAATAATAATAATAATAATAATAATAATAATAATAATAATAATAATGTTGCACCACATGACACTCAGTTTATGCGGGTTCTATGGTCACACCACTCTATCATTAAAATTGCTCATACCAGGTTTCACATTTATGGCCGAATTATACCTCAGAATTTCTAGAATGGTGGCCCCACAAACAAACGTCATGAAACAAAACACCGATAGCGCATGCCTGTTATCTTAAATCTTCTCAGACTTAAACATTTAAAGTGCGAAACAATAACAGAGTTCAAGCCTGAAAATGATGTTACTTTATTGGCGGGGCTGTGCCCTGCCTCCGGGATTGCCCCAGGAAAGAGGTTTGAAATATACTCGATACAAAAAAGTGGAGTTAAAGTCGCTGAGAAAAGCGTTGGCGTTAAGTAATAAACATTGATAAAATTGTCCGATGGCAGGATTCAAGCAGCGGACCCCTAGCACAACAGCTAGTTTTTACTTAGTCGGCTTACGTTTACTTCAGTTCATATGGCCACTACAGCTACGAGTCTTAAACTTCGTGTAATATTCCAACATGTTGCTATATCCCATTAATTGCTTCGCCTTTATGGCGAAACTGTGATTTTTTTTTAGCGTTTCATTTTTCATTTTATTTGCCGTTCGTCATCGGCTCGACCGAAAGCGCGCCAACCATGTCGCCGGGATCGGAGAATACGGGAAAGACGGTTGATAACAGAGTAACGCGTAGAACTCGACGAAAATAACCCTACGAACCTTGCTTTCTTTATCACTTTCTTTCTTCGGTCGTCTACTTTTATTTTCCTTTTTTTTCCTTATCAGTTCACTCTGCAGTTGAGCCACTTCACTGCATTGCATCATTGAGCCCATCATCACTGTGGGTGAAGCGTCAACATTTGGACAAGCTGGCACACTGGTGCTCGCAGCGAATACAATCGCCTTTCGTTTACATTTCAGACCAGGCGTATCGCGCGCGCGCGCACACACACACACACACACACACACACACACACACACACACACACACACACACACACACACACACACACACACACACACACACACACACACACACACATATATATATATATATATATATATCTGTGTTATGCAGAAATATGGTAGCTTGGCTGGCGCGTCACTGCCATATCGCGGTAGTGGAACAGCATTCATTTCGCCCCCAGACCTCCCTGCTACTCCTTGCTACACCTTACTCTTGCTACTCCTTGCTACACCTTACTCCTTGCTCCACCTACTCCTTGCTACACCTACTCCTACTCCTACACCTACTCCTACCTACCTACACCTACTCCTTGCTACACCTTACACCTTGCTACTCCTTGCTACACCTTACCTACCTACACTACTCCTACCTACACCTACTCCTTGCTACACCTTACACCTTGCTACTCCTTGCTACACCTTACTCTTTCCTTATCGGAATGGCCAACAGCCCACTGTGTGACTTCTGCGGGTGCAACGAAACGATCGAGCATCTTCTTTGTCAGTGCTCTCGTTTTAACCCACAAAGAACTGTCCTCTCAGCCACCTTAGACAAACTGGACAAGCGCCCTATGACAGAAGACAAGATCCTTGGAACCTGGCCTACGCGAACATCAGCGCGATCCGCTATGAAGGGAAAGACACGGGACTTTCTGACAAATTGTGACAGTACACTGTGTGGCGCAGGACTGTACGGTGACACTGCGTAAGACTAGGAATGCCTTTGCGGGTTGCGTGACAGTGCCCACAGAAATAGTTCGTGTGTACGTGCGTGTGTGTGCTTAGGTTTTTTTTTCCTTTTTTTTATCCTTCTTTCTTTCTCACCTATTGCATCCCCTTTCCCTTCCCCCAGAACAGGGTAGCCAACCGGAGATAATCTCTGGTTAACCTCCCTGTCTTTCTTTTGCCTTTCTCTCTCTCTCTCTCTTTGCTACACCTAACCGCCTGGAAAGCAGCCGTACAGATCTCGTCTTATGCATTCAGCGACGGTGTGTACCTGCAGCCGCTTTAATTGGAAATGCATGAGCTTCACTGCTATAGCTTGCTTACACTGATTGCTTCCAACTGTCGCATCACTCGCTCTAGTTCGCGTAATCTAAGAACAGGAAATTACATCCGTAGACACACATTTGGTTAGCTAGGGCGCGTCGCCTCGGTGTGTGTGCGCGACTGATACTGTAAAGATCTTGCACCGACAGTCGAGCAGCGTGAAAGTGGCTCCCAGAGCGTACACTCTTGTGAAAAAGAAAATATGGAGAGGCAGGGTTATTAAATAACTTTTGGTATCGTTGTTTTTAGCTAGCAACACAAGCTTTCTTTCAATATTCCAGTTACTGTTTGCATATTGAACTAAACGGCTAATATTTCGAGTGGCAAACGCAAAAGCATGATTGCGATGTCGTAGACGGGCGTGGTACTGCTCATACATGGGCTGCCTAAGCAATTGCTGGTGTTACAGTGATGAAAAAAAAAAATTCGCATTACCAGCCCAACTTGTTGAAAGTTTCGTCGACCATTTCCTAAACGTAAATAATAAGGCCTGTTGCCGCTGTGGCATTGACGCGTTTGACGCTCCTTGTGAAGCAGGGGCGTTTCCGAAACAAAGATCCATCCGCTTGGTTTTCTTCCTCCTCCTCGACCAAGAGCGTTTCTCTCCCGTTAAAAGCATCCACTTGCAGTTACATCACTGTCGATACGCGACGCCATGTGACCTCTACCACGGGCACTCGTCTCAAGAACGAGCTCCAACCGGGGCGCGAGGGTGCGATAGAGACGGTCGATGGGGAGAATCATTTTGCCGGCACGCGATGCGAAGATAATCTTTCTCGCCACTTTGAGCGGAAGGACGCCCGTTGCGCAAACGGGGCTGACGGTGCTCTCGCTAGATAGCTTCTCGCTTTCCATTCAGCGAGTTGCTTCATTAGAGAGAGAGAGGGGGGGGGAAGAAGGAAGGGCAGAGGGCTTAACAAGACTGAGTCCTGTTTGCTACCCTACACGTGGGGAGGGTAATTGAGAGAGAGAGCATGAGTCTATGCTGCACTTTCACATGCACTAAGTTAGGCGGCTGTAGCCAGGTGCCCCGAGCGGCGACGAGATCCGCCTGGAGCGTCTCCTGCAGCATTTCCCGCTCGGCAAGAGTCCTCCTCGGCGTCTACGCTATCGACAAGAAAGCGCGGCAACCACGGGCGGCCCTCCCCGTGGCTTGTAAGAGCAACTGAGTGAACCTAATCTTCTGATGGCTGGCGCTCATTAAATTGCTGCGTAAACAAGAACCTGCTTTTCTTGCGTGTGGTCGTCGTTGCTTCCGTTTTCGTATGTGTTCGAACGCACGGCGAGAAAATCGGAGAACACGTAATTTGCGCTCGCGCTTAATTATATTTTTTTTCTCTTCTTCTGATCCAGCCGTTTCCTTGCCTGCGCGGAGGCCAGCGGGAAGCGGCGCACGTACGACAGCAAATTATGTTCTTGAGCAGCTCTCGGCTCTTTTCTCCTGTAATGAGGTCGTACCACGCTCGTTGTGGGACCATCAATTATGCATTTCTGGCGCAGGTCTAAAGCTTTTCTTTTAGTCGTTTTCTGGTTTTGGAAAAAAAATATTCTCGCATTTTCGTAGACGTCCGGCCCAGTATTGATTTTAAGAAACTCGAATTCTGGACGACACTTATGGTTAGAGAGAAAGAGAAACGCTGCTTTTAATGAAAGCAGTAGTCGTGTACTTAGCCAGAGACATTTCGTGCTACGTGCACTGAACGCGCTGCCCGATAGAGCGACGCACTCGGCAACAAAGACAAGCAATCAATTTCTAAGCGAGTTACAAACTCACAGGGTGGACCGTCGCGCTGCAATTAAAAAACATTTGTTAACGTCGATTAATATCTCGCTCAATTTATTATGCCTTCAACAGACTATGTGTAGCCACTAAACATTACACATGTTGTACTCGGGAAAGGAACGCCAGATCTCCTTTGTTGTCTGCGCAGGTGATGTCCTTCATCAACCAGGGTCCTTTATTTGTTAGTATTATACATTCCTTGTGATGCATACTTGTAACCAACCACACGGCGAGTTTCAGCGCACCAACGCTGTCACTTAAGTACACTGTGTCGATGTGCTAATGTGTTTCTTTAGCTGCATTTTTACAGACTCGTCAACGTGCAGGGCTTTTCATATGCTTGTCATATGCCAGCATGACGGGATGTCTGCCCACTCTAGATGCAGGCATGTAGGTTCATGAACACAAAAATACGAGCATGAAACAATACTATAAGACGAGACGACAGAAGAAGCACTGTCGTCCTCCCCTATTCCTGCCGTTTTCATCATTTTCCTCTCTCTCTCTCTCAATCGTTATTTTTTTTTTTATTGTGATCAAGATTTGAGGTAACGTATAACGTAGGGTTTGTATTATATGTACGCCGTGAGACTAGCTCCTCTTTTAACATTAGTGAATATGTATACCAAGTCTCCTAACCTCTTGCTAAGTCGCAACTGGTCATACCGCATTCAGTGGTTCAATTTAAGGATGCTGTTCATAGTTCTCTATTGTCACCTTTCCTGTTCTTGTTTGTTTTGATTGCATTTTTCCACTCCTCCCTGTAACGCCTGACCGGCCCTGAGAGTAATAAATGAAGTGAAACAAAATGCATGTACACGGTGTACACCGTATAAGCACACAACATGTGCGTGTCCGTGGATATATGTGACCGTATACGTGTTGTCATCACTGCAGCATAGGTCATATTTTTCAACCAACCCCTGGAGCTGCATGGCAGGCCGTGCACTAGGCAAACATCTCGAGCTGTTTATTAACGTAAACATCTCTCTCTCTCTCACTCTCTCTCTCACTGGCTATATGTTTGCTTAAGCTATCGTCAGTCTATCCGAAACACAAACAGAAGAATTCAAACTGGAGCACAGAAGATGCAAAGCTTTCAACCACAAACCTGCATGAGAAGAACACTGTGCCGCACATGACCTTCGAGATAATATGGGTATTCCCTATACTTCAAGCATTAACATTGAAGACTCGCTTATATATAAAGCCCTATTTTTGAGCTTCCTGCGGTACAGCTTACTATGTACTAGGAAATACCTGCACTACAGATATCCGCAGGCGTGGAAGTCTAAGTCCAAGCCCAAGCACTGAGAATTTGTCTTCGTCACCCAAAAGCTACGTCATCAATTGTGAGCGTGGCCATTGCAAGAGACGCTCCTTTGACAGTCCTACACTACTACAGATGTCCTGAGAGCACACATCCGACACCTGACTCGGATACGCTCATACCATCTTGCTTGCTTGCCAGCGAAGAGGCCACATTCAGCCTTTGCCAAAAGCATTGAAAGGCGTCACCAATGCTTGGCAGCACAATTCACGCCTGCTACAGTATTATCAGCCCCATTGTGGTGTCTGCACCGGCCGCAGGTAACACTGACAATTCCAGGCATCAAAACGAAAGTTGGAGCGCCATTGCACGCTTTGAAGCAAGCAACTTTGGAACACATTTACAACGTCCACAGATTCCGACAACATGGCTACACAGATGGTACAGTAAAACTCAACAACTCTGCTGCTGCGGCCATCATCCCGGCAAAATCTGCAGAAATCAAGTTAAAGACTTTATGTGTTAGCACCTCGACGGGTGCAGAACTTGCGGCACACCGTGCTGCACGTGATTTCATTAAGCAGGAACTAATGCAACAATGGACAGTTTATAGTGATTCCAAGGCAGCCCTTCAGTGCATGCAAAGCCTAATGCGTTGCGGACCCAGTGAACAACTGGCCTGAGAAATTCGACAGATATATAATCGCAGCCATGACAAGAGACAAAGCATAATCTTTCAATGGCTTCCAGGACATTATAACATCTGTGGGAATGACCACGCCGACTGTAGGGGTTGAGGGACGGACTCCGGGATGAAAACCAACTTGGGAGGTTTATTTTACATTATATACAGAGAGGTGAGAGACAAGTAACAGTTGTACAGTCATTACGGGCCGGCAGCAACTCGGACGCTGCGGCCCGCGGCAAGAAGTTCGAGAGAGGTCAATCAAGGGAATCAGGGAATGCTCTGGTCTCTCTGGAATGCTTCTTTTAAACCGTTCGAGCACTGGAAGTCGCGTCATGTTTGGCCAATGGGAGAGTCCGCTCAGATGACGCCATTTTCAGCCAATGGTTGGCGCCCGTATCGTGTTGTCACACCCGGCGGCTCTCTGCGGTCTTGCCTCGCAGACTTGCAATGCGCTTCTTCCAAGGCGGAGAATGGGGGGGGGGGTGCTCATGCTCCATTGTCCTAGGACCCACCGGCTCCCGGTGCTACGGCCGCGCAGCGGTAGCAAATGTCTTCTTCAAAGGCGAAGAGGGGTGACGATTGGGCTCTATTGTCCGAGGGCCCCTTCTAATCCCGGCGGCGTACGAACTTGTTTGCAAGTGTCCTGCCTCAGGAATGAGGCACCCCTGCTTCTGCATTCCTCAATTAGCTGTGCTGCGATTCGAAGTGGTTTGGGGAACTCGAAGTAGCCTCAGGAAACGGCACCATATCTAACACGACGAAGCCGCCTGATCTGTGCATGAAAGTGGTCAATGTGTCTGGGTTCCGCTTTCGCGAACAGACGCTGCAGCTGGGCTACGACTTTTGTCCAGTGAACGCACTTTGCCCTGTGGGAGTCGAACGTTTTCACCATGTGTCATTTGCGTTCGTTGTCTTTTTTCGTTCGTTCTTTTTTTTTTGTTTTGCACAGTTATTCGCTCGGGAAGTTAGAAAACGACTAGCATGGAACGCCATTTCGTATTTGTGTTCCAGCTCTGCAGCTAAATATGCAAGCGAAATACATATTTCTCACCTCATATACCGTGTATGAATGAGCTGATCTGAAAATTAACACAAAACAAAAGAAAACAAGAAAAAGAAAGCTTAGTCTGCGCGTTGCCGCAAAGTCTGCTGAAAACAACAGCGGCATGCGGAGGACGCCGGGAGTCTCAATTTGGATTGAATGAATGAGCTTAAACTATTGTAAACCACTCAGCAAACAAGCAGGATCAGCCTAAACACTCAAGCCGTTATGTTCAAAACTGAACGAGGTTATGCTTTTCGTTATGTAAAAGAAGTCGAGGTATTGGTGATGCGGAAAACTTCATTCGGTCTTGTCAGCATTTCAATATCGGAAGGAAGACTCTGCTTGACAACTTGCAGATACGCGAGTGTGCAAGAGAACATCTTTTCTGAAAGAACTTGGACAGCGCAAGCAATTTGAACTCACGGACCCGTGGCAATGTATTTCCAAACAGCTGAATAGACGGAGAGGTGGAGCAATCGCTGTTGAGACTGCCAGGCTAACCCCGCCTGTAGCAAACAGCTTGCACGGCAGGCAAAATATAAATAGCGCGAAAAGAAAGAAAAAGCGCACACAGAGGTGCAGAGGAAAAGACAAGGCAAGCTCTGCAAGACAAGTCCTTTTCTCTGCCCCTTTGTCTCCGTCTTATTGGAGCTGCTTCCCCCGTTTCATCCATGAATTTGTACCAGCTTGCTCAACCTTCACTGCTTTTTGAAAACTTTAACGAACTTGCTCACCAAGCAGAATGAGAGAGACGAAAGAAAGGCCGGAATCTCGATCAGAACAGAAAATCTGCTTTGAATGTTTTTATCCTGCTCCACGGAACGGGGGATGTATAAAGACAAGAAAGAAGCAAATAGCTGTACCGTGCATGCACACACACACGATCACAGCCATCGACACACGTTAGCACTAGTCAACACTCCCTTGAGCGCTAAATAATAACACTTGTTCGTGTAAGATACGTTTGCAAGAGCACTAAGTTTCCTCACGGTTGCGTGAATGAGACAGGTGCTTGCGGAGCTCTCTGTACAGGCCTATAAATTCCGTGCGCCGTTGGCGAAGAATTCGATGTAGAACGCGATCGATACCGCTGCCCACTAGAGTATATAGACCGTTTTTTCGTAGGCGCCGCCATATTGTGAGCGCAGTGGCGCCGCCTATGAGCAGCGCCATACTGGCTTGGGTGAAAGCGGCCTTTTGCATGGCAGGTATACGCTCGGCGGCAGGTTCTGGTGTTTGTTTTCGCCGTCGTGCGGCCTGTTTAGTATGACGTGCGTCTTCTACATGGTAAACGGTTCTGTGAGACGTGCTGAAGTGGGTTAAGGCGTCATGGCCGGAATTTCTGCTGGCGTTGAGGTGGACGGAACACGCAGCGCGATGTGTGTGCGCCTATTCGAGTCTACAATCAGCCTCGGAGATGAATTGTGTATTTCTGAATGTTCCAGTCACTAATGTGACCTTATTGCAGCATTATCCTCTATTTCTAAGCTGCGGTTTAGGAGCCATGAAAAATACGCGACGATCGCAACAGCGTGAGCGTAGGTACCGTTCTGCTACGATAGGAGCTGTGATGTTGTACTTTGACAAGCGTTCAAACTGTTCGCTGCAGGTTACATTGCGTGACTACTTGGTTCGATGGATGAGGTTTGCGCCCCTGAATAAAATAGCTTTGGCAAGTGATAGCAGCATACCTTACAGTCTGAACTACGCTTGTCCAGCAAAGGGACTGTTTACGAACTGCGCGAGCGTCCTAAGCAGTGGTAGGTGCTGGATTACATACATCTTTGTTCTATATACCGAATGGTCTAAGCATACCGCATCAGCGGTATATATTTATAAACGTTGTGCGGCGTGACTATGCGAGGCCCTGTTGCGGCGTTAGCCCGTTTTCTCTTGCTTTTTTTAGAAAGAGGATGATAACCGAATTTCTTTTTCGGTTGTGTTCGTTCCGTTCTCTACAACGCACTCACACGGATTACGGAAATTTTGTCCTCAAAAATAGGCATCGCGTTCTTTTTATGCAATCCCTCATATATCATGGCTGTATGCAGGCCAAAAAGGCAATGCCGAAGCGCACAGCTTACATATGTACCGTGCTGGATCACCAACCGCAGTGATCGCTGTGTTGAGCAGCGTCATCGGCCTCATGCAGGAAGGCTAGCGTAGACATATTGTAGTTTCAAGCCTACCAGACTTGAAATGCGCGAGAACGATGCCGGTGCATCACAAATATTTGATTGCGCCTGCCGCTTAGATGTTTCGTGGTTGCTTTAGGTTGGCCGTGCACGAGCATGAGCTCTTGTGCTTTATGTTTTACTCCCTACGCCAAGCGGTCAGATATTGAGCAGATTTACCATTTCATGCTGCTAATACAGAGACACCGATTTTCTTTGCTGAATTAAAACCGATATAAGCAAAATAGTTCACAACACATACACACACCGCGACTGATAATGCGCGTACACCGCGGCTGATAAAACGCGTCACATTTTCGCGCCCCCAAAAGATATTTCCGCCTATTTTAGTTACCGATGCACCGAAAGGCTTCCCTGACGACCTTATATGAACGGGCAGGGCGTAAATTTCACAGAGTACGATTTAAAACATCAAGAAATCGTTCCGCAGCACGCGACAGCAATACTTTCAAGCAGCGCCGCGCCGGATCGCCCAAGCCAGAGAGGAGGAAAGGCTCTCCGCGCGCCCTATCCTCCTCGCCCGATGAAACGGTCTATATAGACTGTCCGCTATCGATTGTTATATTCCCTGTTCTGGCATTGTTTAGCTTGCGCTTTGTCGTATGCTTGTATACTCACCGTAAAACTTCAACTGTGTTCGCGTGGTGTACAACCTTTATATCAGCATGTGGACACAATTCTTCAGGGATCTACAATGGTATGAAATGCTGCATTTCTCAAAAGAATATTTTTTTTGCTGGTGTTTGTCTTTTGTGAAAGTATCTGTCCTGCATAGCACTCAGCCAAACATCAAGTGATGAGGTTTAACGCCCTAGTGTGTCTCCGTAGCTACGAAAAACGCTTTTGGGTGTAGCGGGGCGTGGTATGTATTGTTTCATTGCGTTCACTTAGCGTTGTTCTACAGTGCTCCTAAATCTAAGCCCACGAGCGTGTTTGCATTCAGTTTCCATCGAAAAAGCGACAGCCATGGCCGATAAACAAGCACGTGATTCCGCACTCATACGCTGAACTCCACAGTTAGGAATGTACTCCAACGGATCTGCTATAACACTTTCTGACAATATCTGAGTTACTTGCGCTGCGCAGGTTAGCAGAAAACAACATAGATGGAAGACCGAACGAGACTCAAACCTCTAGGTGCGCAGTTCGCTTCGTCTTTTATTTCGTCTTTCCTGCGTCTTATTTTATAGCAGGGTGCAGTGTAGCGTGACTTACTCAGATGTGGAAGACCTATTCTCTCTATGAGCCATACTAACTGGCTGAAGAGTCTGGCAGTACCTAAGGAGCCACGAAGCGAGGGCAAATTCCAGAAAAACCGCCGCCGTGATATAGCTCCTGCCCGCGCATCTCGCAAACCCACACGTTACACTAGGTAACAAGACGTGTAAGCAGCAGGCCGCGCTCACATTCTTATGCAGCACTGAACACGCTTCGAGGCTTAGGATTACGCTGCTTGAAACAGACGGAAAAGGTAGACCCACCCTGGACATTCGGGGATATAAGATGCAACATAAATGTACTACGACTACAGTAAAATAGCTGCATTCCAGCTGCACAAGCCAAGTCACTATAGTTCTGGATCATTCGAGCACGACTTACCCGAATCACCTCCAAGTATACACAGATAGCTCTGTCAAAGTAGACGAATATCGCTGCGCAGCTGCATTCTATGTTCCCTTTCTGAGATATGCGTGGTCTGGCCGTCTGGACTGTGTAGGTTCGTCGCCTGTTGTGGAAAACAACCAAATAGAGGCTGCTCTGCGCAAACTCTACAGCGGCCTACCGTACATCAAGTTCTCACGCAAATCACTAGCCCTCGTGCAAGAGCTCGCCAACAAAGGTTTCAAGGCAAAGTTTCAGTGGTTTCCTTCCCACATCAGCATTGCTGGCAACGAAAAAGCATATGCTCTTGCATACTCAGCGCACCATCATTCTCCCGAAGTCAAGGGCCCAAAGAACAATCAAGTTAAGTAAGCTGACATTCAACATCACTTTGGGTAACTTTAGGTTCCACCACATATGTGCCATGCGCAACTAAGATTTCGCCGAGAAGAAACATCACTTCTACATCAACTAAGGACAGGATCTGCTAATAAACCAGCATGGTTATGTAAGATGGGGCGCATTAATTCTCCGAACTACGACATGCGATGAGACAGGAGAGACTGAACCATTCCTTTGGTCGTGCTCTAAATTCTGAAATGAAATGGACACTCTCCTGGAAAAAAATCTGCCACAGAAGGACCTTTCGCACACGTTCCTGTAACACCTTGTGTTCCCCGAAGGACCAGTTATAACGCGCAGAGAAACTTCATGTCTTCTTACTGCATTCTTAAGAGAGGCTGGCTTGATGGACATGTGGTGAAACACCACAGTGATATTATAAGAGACCCTCGGGCGGAGCAGTTGCCTGTCTTGATTGTCAGGCTAAACCCGAATGTTGCTAAACCATTCACCCTCACCATCACCATCATTGAAGTTTTTTTTTTTCAATGCCCGTAACAAGGAACAAAAAAAAAAAGCTGAGCTATCTGACGCGGCTTTGGGGTTAGAAGCGACCTTACCGCGCGCGATTCACTTCTCGGCTCTTTTCGTTGCTCGCTCTGTCGCGTTCTGTAAACGAAAAAAAAAAGGTCTCGCTGTGTGCAGCGGTAAACAGGGTGTCTCGCTCTTCGCGCCACGGTTTCGTGGCCTGCCGAGCTGTGGGTCATCAATCTTGACCGCACGGTTGAGACGGGACCCGGGCGGTTGATAGCCGTGATCGATGGACGTCTGCCCAGCATCGAAATTCCATCATCGCGAAGCCGTACTATTTCCTTGCGCTCCCGCGCTCGTTACCCGAGACGCGGTTATTGCACATGAATACGCCCGTACTGGATTCTGAAAATAGGAAAAATTATGCACGTACTCCAAAGAAACCTATGTGGCATATTGTTTCTTCCCTCAACCATCTACTGAAGATGACCAAGAAAATGATGTTAGCCAAAGGGAGGGGCCGTACCTGTCGAAGCAGTGTACACACACGCTGCGCGAATATGCGAAATGTTGCGTCGAACAGTCTCTCCTATACGATTAGTTAAAAGTAAATTGCCGAATTAAATTACCACACTGTTCGATCAAAATCTGGAACTTCTCGAAACTGCCCAGTGGGTTTATGATGGATGCCGTTGTAGAGGGCTCAGTGTTAGCTTTCAACCACCTGGGGTTTTCTACATGCACTCAAGGCATGGTACACAAGCGTTTTTGCATTCAGCCTTCGTCGGACCGAAGCCGTAACCTCGCGAGGAGCAACGCTGCTCCATAGCAAGTGAGCCACCGCGGTGGTTATATACACGTTTAGTGTTCGATTACAGAATTGCATATCAACACTGCCAAATGTTCGCGTGCGCCCAATCAATCAATCAATCAATCAATCAATCAATCAATCAATCAATCAATCAATCAATCAATCAATCAATCAATCAATCAATCAATCAATCAATCAATCAATCAATCAATCAATCTTTAGTTGCAGCAGAGATATTTCGAAGAAAGCCAGGCGAAAAGCTGCGCTAGCAGCTCAAGGGATCCGGGCAGTGGCCGCGAAATGACCGCCACACTTATACAGATTACAGTAATACAAGAAAACATTGCATTATACACAAACACTATAAAACACGTACACGCGCACTAACGAAAAAGTTCGAAGTTAGAAATTACAGATGTGTTGCTAAGCTCTTTGAGACACCGAAGAAAGGCCTTTGAAAATTCAAGTATTAAGATCCAAATGTCTTTCATCAGAATATTTGTTCTATATTACTAACGGAATATATCATACATTCTTCTCGCTGTCACGTGGTAAAGATCAACTGTCACCGCCTTATGATGGCTAAACATTCATTTACGGTCATCTCAATGCTAAGAGAAAGAGAGAGAGAGAGTACGACAATCGACGATTGAACACGTGATGATGCAAGCGAGCAGCAGCAAAGCGAGTTTCCGAAGAATTCTCTGAGCATCGGGTTAGGTTTTGCAACGCCTAAAATGCAAGGAAGAAAATGTACGAGTGTAGAGAGGACAAAGTTGGCTTCGCACGCAGATAACTGGATTTTCACCGCCCGCTGGAGCATATATACGCCGATCATCTAAAACTCATTCCCGCACAATTTTTCTATGCGTTCTTTCACAGCATGCCGGTCTTTTCTCGGCTCGAAGTGTCAATCGCTTTGTCATCAAATCTGTACTGTTCCGTACTTTGTACGAGTGTCTGGAAGTTTACCACTCGTCTTCGGGACGTCATTAGCTTCTTCGAACAAGTTGTATACGCTACAAGCCTGTGCCATCCCGTTCGGCGCGTTCTGCTTCTGAGCGTGGAAACAACGCTGTTGCTGACGGGCACGCTGTCTGCATCTGTGTACGTGAATGGGCACTGAAAGGAGGCACAGACAGAAGCAAATGGTGCTCTTGTTCTGGACATTTGAATTCCGCAATATTTCGGCATTTGCCGTGCGTTGCGGTTTGGACGAATTCGACTGGGCGTTTACAAAACGGATAGTATATTACAACGTTCAGAACAGGATTCCGCGAGTGTTATAGAGTTCCCTACAAAAGCACTAGAAAAAGCTGTGGTAATAATTGTCTACGAAAGCTGGAAATGTATGCCAGATGAGCCAGCACAGAAATAACGGGTACTACATGAGTTTTTCCAGACTTCGTACTTATGGCTTAAAACGGCTTTGTGAGCCTGTATCTACAATCATATTCAACAACATAGCGCTTTATAAAGGCAACAATTCGCAATGACTGTGCATGTGCGCAGACATATTTTTTTTATTTCACCCTCAGGGCCATGCTGGCATTACAGAGGGGACTGGACAGAAGCAAAACTAAAGTAGACAATGTGAAAAATGGAGGTAAGTGAATGCTTGCTCCGATGCATACAATGCTAGCTAAGAAAAAAACAGTAAATTTAATAATAAATACGAATTTGAAACCATCGGTGTTCATACAATGCCAACTAAAACTTTGCTAAAATGATTGTTGTCAGTAATAGATACAATTCCATTGGGAAGATCGTTCCATTCTTTAGAAATGCGAGGAACAAAAGAGCATAGAACGGAGGCTGTTCTGCTTAAGAGGATGGTTACTTTGCGGGGATGATAGGTGCAACGCGATATGTAATTTGGCCAATGGAGGAAGATATTGTGCAAGGTGGAATGATAATATAAGTTGTGGAACAGTTAGAGTCGACAAATCTTTCGTCGCGGAGTCAACGATGGGAAATTCAAATTAGTTTTCATTGCTGTCATGCTTGCTCCTCCGCTAAAGTTCGAGAAAATGAAACGAACTTTTCCTTGCTTGTGTTCAGAAAACTATGATTACCTGGTAATTTAGAAAGTTATGGCGTGATAATTGAAGTGACAAGAACATAGGCACAAGCACGGTGATTAGACAAATTCGTGCGCTACCCTTAATTGGCGTACCAGCTGAACAATCGACAGTGCCAGAGAGCCGTCTAGTAATTTTCGCAGGACACACTGCATCGTCTTACCCTTGTGCGTCTACTTGGGATACCACATTAGGAGAGGCGTCGTGCGCCAGCTTTCAGTATACGTACAAATGTATCTCACTGTTGCGAAGATGAGGCCCACATTCAACTTTTTGCTAAGTTAACGCGCAAGTGGGAGACGTTGAAACGCTGTCGGGACAGGGCATACTTCCTGAGCGAAACATATCGGGCATCCGTATGGCTACGACTTTCATATCCGCTTCCCGCGACCTTATCGTATTGTCCGGGTGGCTTACCGCTTCCCGACAGTCACGGTCTCACTGGCCCGTGAAGCCGGGTCACAAGCGTGCGCGTCTGCGTCGCGATGATTGACGGTCCCGCGAGAGCCATTTCGTCGGACCGTCCCCGAGAGGCGAGTGATAATCGCGAAGCCAAGCACCGGACGCGAGTCACCGGCCAGGCTATTACAAACGCAGCCGACCAAGCGACGCCTGCTTCGAGGCAGCGACAATGCAGCGGCAAGCTCGACAGACGTACAACAATCGCCCGCAAAAACACCGAGCAAGCCAACCTTCCTGACTTCTCCCACTGGGCTGAATAGATAAATAAACAAAAAGATTAGAGACCTCTCAGAAATCCAGAGAACCGGCAAAGTATAGTAGCAGCAAAAGGTAACCAGGGTTTGCGATTTGTGCCTACTGTGTGCTTTTGCCGCAATTACTGCCAGCTACATCGAAGCGTGAAAGAAAGAAAGAAAGAAAGAAAGAAAGAAAGAAAGAAAGAAAGAAAGAAAGAAAGAAAGAAAGAAAGAAAGAAAGAAAGAAAGAAAGGAAGAAACCACGTTGACCGAAGTACAAGTTTCATGCCTTTTGCTATTACTCTCGCAGTGGCCTGCGTTAGCAAGAGCATCGCAGTGAAGTAACAACGCACAGCCTGCGTTCCGTTGTTGGATGTCTGCATACATCCAGTCCTCTTCTTGGCGAGACGACACGGTAAAGTAAGCGCAGCGTATGCAGACCAATGTGAGGCGTGCTTCCCACTCAGTACTCTTTGGGGTATTGTGGTATAAGCTGTGCCTGTGAGGTTTGCTAACGCGCGGATGTCTATAGGGAGTACAAGAAAGATGCATTACGGTGTTATTGCGCAAACGCATAAAGTAGCCGCTCAACACAATCTGGAGCGAAAGCACGATGCACTCGGTCTTTCTTTTGGGCTAGTCTATATATAGGCCGGCGTTCGATGGGCTCATCCAAACCTCTCCTACATAAATACTTGGTGGACCAGTTGGTACTTATAAATTTAAACCATATCCAGCCAAACTAACACGAAAAAACGTGCGCAGCTTGCACTAGTGGTGCAAGGCTGGAGTCAACAGCGGAACTTGTGACACTTAGCTTTTGCGTGGCTTGCCTAAGTTGTGTGCAGGTTTTCCGAGGTTATGCTAGGTTTTGCTAAGTTGTTGGTAGGCTTGGCTAAGTCGTGTCTAGGTTTTGTGAGGTTATGCTAGGTTTTGCTAAGTTGTTGTCTGGGCGTGCTTGATGCTGGAAGTTTTCGAGCAGTCGCAGGCCGGGATCGCTTTCTCGGCGACGTCGAGCGTACAGGCGCTGACTTTCGGGTTCCTTGGACTGAAGCTCGAGATCCTCGACTCGGCGTCGGCTTTTCCCAGCCGCAGCTTCGGCGCGGTGTTCCGGATCAGTCCGGTGGCGACGCACCACTTCTCGCTTGGCAGTACGGCGCCCTTCCTGGTAAGTCGCTTCTTCGGGCGTCCGGACTTTCTTCGGTCTTCCCATGGCAGCAGCACGTACGCACGGAGTAGAGGAGGCGAGAGGTGTGTCGCACCCGCGGCTGTTTCGAGCTTTTACTCGCCTGTGACGTCACGGCTCCGTCCTACGCGCGAGGGGTGTGAGTAGGTTACGTGGCTCGGTGCTCTCGCAGGTGTTGCTAGGCAACGCAAGGCGGCACACAGCTGAGCTCAGTTTTCTGGTAACACTCCACGGCGGAACTAAAAGCTTAAAGAGCTTCGCTGTTAAAAAGTGTTGTCGGTTGAGTTGTTGCTGTTCTGACCTTTGTCTTTGTCATTTTCCTTTTGCTAAATTCTAATCAACTTGTAACTTTCAAGAGTTTGACTTTGCATCCCTTGAAGTCGGCCACGCTATGGCACGCCGTTTGACTTCTTTCGCCACACTTACGCTCATAAGACTCATAATGCGTATTCTCCTCTTACGTTTACGGCTCCAAGCCACGACTCGGCAAGGATGGACGCTGTACTGCGCTTTAGTGGGGAGAGTCTATTTTACCACGACGGTAAGATATGATAATACGTGTAAGGCAGCGCGCGAGCGCATGATCTAGCATGCTTAGTTTGGAACACATTTTCCCCCTGCACATCACTTACAGCCGGGAGGCAGGGGCTGATCTATACACGGCAAACAAAAAAATTATGAAAGCGTACATTTCTTTCGGCCAAGGCGCTAGCCACGTCACACAATGCACAATGTATGATGGTAGATATCAGTGACACGCATTACGCCATAGATGTCTCGATTTAAACGCTTGGAAATTCATGTAAAGGCGACGGAGCGTTAAAGATATCGCATAGCGCGCACGTACGCAATACTGAACGTAGGAACGACAAAAGATTATCTTTCAGCAACTGGCCTCGCCTTGCTCTTGTGAGCCGTGTTCGTCCCTCTCGAAATGTGCAAGGTTGCTTTACTGATTTTACTGTTTTACCTAATTGGTTACTTTCACAACATATTTAGTCAAAATTCGCGCATTAAGACCACCGTAAATCCATGCGTCGACCATTCTCCAACTATGGATAGTTCTACGAAACCAAGCAGATGAGTTCTAATTGGTCATCCAACAAGTGTTGCTTGATTCGTCACTC
This sequence comes from Dermacentor albipictus, assembly GCF_038994185.2. NCBI lineage: Eukaryota > Metazoa > Arthropoda > Arachnida > Ixodida > Ixodidae > Dermacentor > Dermacentor albipictus. The sequence goes on from NC_091824.1 coordinate 139,604,216, forward strand.
TGAAAATACCTGCAGTTTGCTGCAATAAGTTTTCTTTGACTCGAGACCACCTTGCGAGCGGATCTTCTCCACAGCTAATTTCCTGGTAGCCGGCTTGATGTACGTCAGCGTCACCATAAATCTTCCCAATCCTGCTGACGAACTAACGAGCAAGCACCATAGCGCAGCGTGGCATCAACTCTATCAACTACAAAGACATATCTGGAGCAAGTACACTTCGGTGCTCCTAAACTGGCGTGGGCACGATGGATGTGCACAGTATGTATGTGACTGCAGGAAAAGTAGCTCAGTGAATCATGGCAAATATCTCAGGAACACGCCCTGTCCTCAAATCAGGGTAGGATGTTTTCTTTCTTTTTTCTTTTTCAGAACATGATTGTCTAAAATGAGTGGCGTACTACATCCGCACAAGTGCCAAACCTGCGATCGTGCAAGTAAGCCGCCGCCTAACACCACTGACATCGCCGTTACGCCTTTTACGACGCGTCCACGCTTGCGTTTTCAAAAGCCTAGATTAAAACATTATGTTAAGAACGGCGAACGCGAGGAAGATTGCTAGCGGAAGAACTTGCCGGTAGAAATCAGGCTTACCTTTCGTGTGCGACGCAACGTAAGCGCTGAATACGCTTCCGAAGAATGGCGCGGATTCATTTGCGGCGCATTCCACGTTAGCTGATGTCCAAAACGGCCTAACGCACAAGACTTGTTCGACGCGGCACGTTTAACGTTCCTTAGCACGCGTCGACCGCATGTCAGACGTGCGACTGATGGCAAAACGATTTCGGAAACAAAGGCGTAAGGCGGCAGCCGCAAAGTGCCGGCGCTCTCAGTCGGTACGAGATGACGCCAACATTGTACGTACTTACATACGTTCCGGCATGAAATGCTATCTAGAGTCGCTTGACGAGGAACGATCTACGTGACGCTTGGCGGCATCAGATAACATGCTTCGAGCCAGCCGGTGCAGAAAATACAAACCCTGTCACCGCTGGTAGCCCAACTCATGATTTCCGCACGACAAATGCGGTGTCCTACAAAGTGAGCGACACTTTTTTTTGTTTTCTCTCCTACTTTCAATTCCTTCTTCCACGGCTATAGATAATCACGTTATGACGAAAGCCAACCACGAGGTATAATTACACCTGGACTGTTTGAAAGAAGGGGTACATTTCTTCTCAGCCTTGCTTAGCTTCGTTGCCTCCAGGCATCGTGTAGTTGACTAAACTTATCGGTCCTTTTGGTCGTTCTGATTATTCTAGTTTATTAATTACTCGTGGGCGCGAACCGCAGGGATTAACGTTTTTAGCAGTTGAGAGGGGTTTATCCATACATATATTTCCCGACCGAACGTATTTTCGGATGATCAAATCTGATCGCATGTGAAAACGTTTTGTAAGCGCCGGAGTAAGTCTTTGCACCACTTTTGAGACCTGTATCGATTCAATATCACAAGCAACTCTTTCAGTTCACGTTAAGTCAGGTTCGAAACATATGATCATTATATAACTATTGCTGAGCTGCAGCATTTATTTAAGAGTTCACACGTGTGTGTGTGTGTGTGTGTGTGTGTGTGTGTGTGTGTGTGTGTGTGTGTGTGTGTTCTACATTTATCACAATATTCCAATAAGATAAAGTTGTTAATTTGCAATTAAATTATCAATACAATAATTATAGAAGAAAGAAAAAAATATTCCAGTGACTGAGGGGTGCAGAAAAAAATAAAACAAAAGAAACAAATGGATAATAGCAGTAAGGAAATATAGTAGAATAGAGCATTGCTTAACTCCTGCACAGTCTGGTGAGTAACACATGGAAACTGGCACTACTGCACAGCGAGCTTAAAAGGGAGGTTTCGAAACTGAGCTAACGCAGTGTGAACTGTAGTCTTACGGATTGGTCGTGCCGAACCACGAAGCGACCAGCGGCGGTCTCTTAAGCGGAGCCTAGACGAAAATGTCCGGCCATTCAGAAGCAAGTCCGCCGCGCCGCTTCCTGAAGGGGCGAGGGTATGTGTAGGGAGCACCCGTCCACTAATGACACGCCGTTGCTAAGCAGCCGTGAACGCACCGGTAGCGTCCCCACCCCACCTCTTCGGAAAAGGCCGCATCCGTCGACCCCGGAGCCGTGACCTAGGCACGCAGCGTGCCTGGTTGCTCCCTTTGCTGCCACAAAGCGTGTGAGAGTGAAAAGGGCGTGGTACACGAATAGTACTTTTAGCAGTGGTGACAGCCTTGAAGTAAGCACCGCTTTATCGCTATGACAAAAAATATTTATGCTCAATGTGTGTGCTCCTTCAATGTGAAGGGAGACAGACACAAAAAATGAGAGAGAGAGAGAGAGAGACTGAGTCACAGCTGTTTACGGCAAAGGACAACTAATAACGCTATACAGTGCTAAACTCGCTTGTGCAGGTTTGTCGCCTTCAAGAATTGGCACAACGCCCATTTAGTTGCCCTCCGTTACTTTGGCTCGTGAGGTCGGTATGGTAGCTAGCGCAGTCGCGAGCAGTTTTCTTGGCCTGCACACTTTATCGAGGGCAGTCACATGAAACGTGTCCGAGCGTCTCCTCGTGACCACAGCGATCACAAAAGCTGTGTCAAAGTCACAAATGAGACTATAGGTGTGGGCCATGGCTTGGAGAGCCGCAAATATGGGGAAGGAGCAGAGATACTAGGAGACACTTCTTTTATTAAATAGAAAAAGGGGACAGACGTTGCCGCACGTAGATAGATAGATAGATAGATAGATAGATAGATAGATAGATAGATAGATAGATAGATAGATAGATAGATAGATAGATAGATAGATAGATAGATAGATAGATAGATAGATAGATAGATAGATAGATAGATAGATAGATAGATAGATAGATAGATAGATAGATAGATAGATAGATAGATAGATAGATAGATAGATAATTTATTTATTTATTCATTTATTTGTTTAGCTGGGGAATCAGGTGGAAGGCTGGAATAGAATAATATAATAGAAAAGAATAAAAGCATGAATATAGATAATTACACTCACGAAGGAATTGTATAACTACTACAGGAACCAGAGCGAAAGTATACCCGCCTCACAGCATCCAATATGTGCGCATGGCGTGCAGTTCTACCCAGGTGCGCTAACATGACAGAGAGCTCTCAAGGCGATCGGTGTGATCGTTAGGGAACGCTTCCCAACGCGTCATTGCACGACGTTTGTCTAACCAAATGAGAGGGACGTTCATCTGGCGTTCATCTTCGCTCCACTCCATTTTTAATCAGCGTTAACCCGTCACAGGAACTAAATTGCGATGTTTACCGTTCCGGAACTGCACTGTGAGTAATGGGGGAAGCCACTGTGGAAGGCTCCGGGTTAATTTTGACCCCCAGGTTCTTCGACGTGCGCCTAAGTCGATGACCAAAACGTCGGTGACCAGAAACACGTCTCTCCGTGAGCACCCGCTGTGGGAAAACAGGAGAGCGGATAAATCACAGCGGCATTTTGAAGTTGCGTAGCGCTATTATCACAAAAAGTGTGTTCGTGAATTGAACGTGGTGGATTGTACGCTTACTCACGTAAGACTATAGGTACAAGGGGGTTCTATCTGCCACGGTGCTGTGAGTGACGGTGCGCTGCTGAGCCCTAACTCTCGGGTTCGACTCCCGACAACCGCGGCCGAATTTTCATGACGTTGGAATGCAAGATTGCTCGTGTACTGTGCATTTGGTGCGCGTTAAAGAAATCCCAGGGGGTCAAAAGTAATCCCGATCACTCCACTACGATGTCCCTAGTAACCCACTCTGCAGTTGCGGGACGCAGATGCCCCACAATTTTTTTTCATAAGTCGTTCTCTGTGTCCTCACTTGCAGTTTCAGGAGGCTTCGCCCGTGGCTCATCGACAGCACTGCGTGGTTCGAAGCTTAGCAAGAAAATTGGCAGGAGCGAACCGAGCTCGCAGCTAAAGGAAGTATCAAATAAGACGCCCCTCGTGCTCCACGGGTCGTCACGCAAAACCATAGTATCGTTATTAAACAGTTGTCGCAGCATGTTAGTCCCCACGCCATATCGCCGTCGCGTCGCAACACGTCTCGGCTAATACCGGTCGTCTTCACTCACTATGCAACAGCATACAGACAACGCCGCAATTTTTCGTGGAACACCTCGCAACCCACCGTGGTGGCTTAGGGGCTATGGCGTTTCCCTGCTAAGCGCGAGGTCGCGGGATCAAATCCCGGCCACGGCGGCAGCTTTTCGATGGGGGCGGAATGCAAAAACGCTCGTGTGCCACGCATTGTATGCACGTTGAAGATCCCCAGGGGGTCTAATTTTCCGGAGTACCTGTCCATGGCAGCCGTCATATTTATGTCGGGGTTAGCGCACGAATTTTTTTTAACATTATGCCTGCGTGCAGACTAATGCATCGTCTCTGTCGAAGGCCGTGCTTAGCGAGTTTTCGTAAATGAGAAAGACACTCGCTTTTAAGGCATGCTCGTGCTATAGAAGATCAAAGCGCGTTTCACGATTACGTGCTTGTTTTGCATCGAGGACGCAAGAGAAAACTATACGTGCACGTGAAAATTGTGATTTCTTTTGCAGAATCTTCCACATAGCAAGTCTGCGCGCTCTTAGCGGTGATATCCGGCTGGAACAGCGAGAGCACATATTTTTGTGGGCAATACAAGTAAACATCACTTTCTGCATACAGGGAGCGCCAACCATCCTATAAGGAACGTCATATTGCAAACTCGGAAGCTGGAGAACATCCCTGCCTTTCCGTCTATCCCTTCCTCCTCCACATCGGAAGCCGTTTTTGACGTAGGAAATTTTTTTATTAACGTCTGCTGCCGGGCGAGTTGGTACATGGATTTTAGAAACGGTTTTAGGCGCAAAATATAGGACACGGAGAACAGAATAAATGCACCTGTTCGTTGTCTTTTATTTTGTTTTCCGTGTCCTACTTTTTGTGCCTTCAACCGTTTCTAAAAGACGTAGGAGATGTTTACATGACGCGCTTGCGAATCAAGTAGCCGGGTAAACCTAAGAAGTTGAAACGAAGCCACGGCAAATGTGCTCTCAGTGTTTGTCGCTCGGCCGGGAATAGAAAGAGCGCCTCCAGTTCTAGAGATGTGTGCACATGTCCCTGGGGTCACCGTCTCTGCATCTAAGGTAACAGGAGGAAACATGCTTTGTTCATCCCAAATGTTGGAATTCGATGACGGGCTCGATGTTTTTCTGCGTGAGAATTTCGCGCGTTCATATTCAGTGTTTGTCCGTTCTAAAGTGTCATCACTGCCCCGATGATTAATTTACCAACGACTGTGGGGGCTGTCTTGAAAAAGGTTGAAAAATTCGCTGTCGTCTGCGGAAACGGGAAATGATGCACTCGGGAGTCAGTCGAGGCAGCAAGACGTGCTTCTGCCTAGCATTTATTCCTAGAAAGCAAGATTTAGGATGCGACGTTTATTAGTAAAGTGGGCAACTTCGCATCTGGTAAATTCAATGGCGTATTCCACATATACCACTGCAACTTAGAGTCAAGGTCCCTTTATAACTGAACGCCATCATTTTAGCCATTAATTTCACGGTGGAGACAGCAATCATCAGCACAACGCGCTGACAACTCGGCAAGCGTATAAAATCATGTACTTTTTCTTAATGTAGGATACTTAGAAGATGCTGGCACCTTTAGGCAGCGCTGGCTACTCGTTATCACATAGAACAAATATCTAGTAAAATTAAATAATAAGCCGACACCGAACAAATCAAAGGTAACAAGAACAAAGGATCAGACAGTTCAGGTGCCGTAAATGCACTGAAAAAAGTTCGCCACAGAAATCATATAAAACATACTGGAACATAAATCCAGCTTACATAAATGCAGAAAAGACGACTCATAAAACGGGTCTCATAAAACACACTAGAACGTAAATTGAGACCACATAGATGCTCCAAGTAGAGAAAATACGCAGTCGGGTCGCAGGAATGCACAATAATTCGGCACAGAAAGGAATACAAGCTGTAATCAATTATTTTTGACAATATTACTCTGTTCTTTAATTTTCTTGGCACTTCGCGCAATGTCGATGGGTGAAAATGCATCTGTGCTGGACGATTTCTGGTTTTTTCCTTCCTGTAATTATTTTTCTTGTTTCAATGGAACAGTATAAACAAGTTCGAACTAAAGCTTCAGTGGGTAGTTTGCAGTCGTGTGTAGTCTCGGTCTGTTTGTTTTTCACCCTGTTATTGATGTTATTGGGACAGGGTCATGCCAAGGTTATAACTTGATATAAGTAAAGTACTACTAAAGCACTTCGCTATTGATCTTAATACTTGAGGGGTGTGTCAACAATATTTTCATTTTCGAGCACCAGTGCTACTTCTAGCGCTTGAAAGTCAAAATATTTGTTTTCTAATTACTGATTTCATTTTTACATCCGTAAACCTGCAATTCTTTGTCTCTGTCCTACTCAACCATACTTACCGTATACAGTGACGCCATAATCAGCTTCATTTTTACTTCATGTCATTATTCATCTTCAATCTTTTGAGACAGCAGCTTAGATGCTGTATTCTTTGTAGTTCAGAGAGTGCTTGCACTAAGATCTGCATTCTGACGAGCTCACGGCAAAGTGAATATGCAAATGAGTGAAACTGTCTTTAAGTTCCGTATTCAACGATGCGATCCCTTAAGCCTCCGCCAATACGCCTTCGGTTCCACGCAGACCATATTTCATTTGGTGTGTAAAGGTGACCACGTTCTTATAACAAGTGCAACAGAAGTTCTAACTAAGAATCCTAACAAATGCCGAGTCATTATGTCCGAAACGGAACATGCCGCTTTTTAGTTATGCTACACATAACTGCTAAATGTAGTTATGCTACATTTAGTAGTTTCCTGAAAGGAAGCTGTGACTCTCATCTGATTTATGATTTGATCGTAATGATTGCGTATTCCATTGAGCACCCAGCAAACTTCCAAGACTGCCAATTTTTACATACTGTGGTCTTCGTGCACACCACATTGGTACACTGACTCCAAACAGCGCCTGGTATTATGCCACGTGGCAAGCCAAGCGAATAATAATTAAGAAAATACTAAAGCCCGCTTCCCATCACATACTTCAAGCATGTGTAGGAAACGAACGTGCGTTCCCAAATAAAGCAAGTGTTATTCCCGTCACACGGTGACCTTGAAATAGGCAAACGGAGTTGGAGTGTTTAGTTGCATCGACGAACACTGCATCTGATGTCATCGCAACGTCCGCAAACACGCCCATGCTTTGCGTCAACTGTCGTAACTATCGCTGTCTGACGGTTGTTTTCACGGGATAACTAAGTGCACGGCCAGACGCGATATCAGAACTGTCAGTTAACGCGAGCACACCGCTTATATTTTGTTAACTGCACGACGCTGACAGAAGGAAGACTATTAGCGCTTTACGCAGAAGAACGTCCTTTCCTGCAAACCGTTCTTTCGTGCATCGCATGCAAAAGAAACGTCCGGCCTCAGCAGTTCCTTTGGCCGAAGGTTTGGAAAACATTCATTTATCTACAACAGCATACTGTTGAAATCGTTGCAATTACCGGCTAGCTGTCCAACCTTACTTGACGTGCACTTCATGCCCATTTATCACACCTAAGCAAGAGCACAGACTTCATTAGCAACACGTGCCATTAGACTAACGGCGCTCGATGTTTTCTTCTCTCAGGCTAATGGAAGCATCATAATCAAGACACGCTACGCGCTAACGAAATTTTTACACTCGTTGGGGCTAATCTTGTCCTCAAACAATAGTCGTAGTGAATCTTGCGTGCGCTTCTTTTGTTTAGCGCTGCGCGCCTAATACTTTCCCGACAGGAACACTATGTCACGCCGATACGCGTGAAAAGTTGGTGACTTGGAAGTGCTGATAGCGCTGCGTTAAGTAAAGGAAGTGCATTAAGATAGATTGCGATTATTCTTCGGGAACAGAATAAGCTACAAAGGCGGCATATTTTGTTTATATCTATATAACCTGATCTGCCAAAGTGCATATATATTTTAAGCTTTTTGCATAGACGAGCGGCTTAGCTAACCACTCTTTTCTCTCGCGCGGAAGAAACACGGAAATTTTCTCACGCGCGCGATTCCAATTTTCATGTAATAAATCAGCGCACAATGTTACAACCCGACATTCATGGTTACTTCATTGAACAGCGCACGTAGCAGACATGATAGTGATTGCTCAATAAAGAAAAAATCCCCTGAGCGTGGTGTTTGCAGTAAAAGTGACGTGCGGTCGAAAGGTGTTTCGGTGGTCCCGTCGCAGTAAGTCTCGCCAAAATGACTGGCGTCGACGTAACAGATTAGCACAGTGATTAGCAGTAAGATTGAAGACCACGTGATCAGCGAGAGGCAAAAAAAAATATTTTTTCAGCCCAGATCCACAACGTGAAATTGTTTCAACACATTGCGCCGACCGAACACCACGCTCGTATAAGCTGCATAACTTGATTTCAGCCGGCATACCCAGTTGCGATATTTATTTTTTTTTCTCGTGGTTGCATTGGTCTCCAAACTTTTGCTCGCGACTGGATGTTCAAACTCGTCCACGCGTAGAAAAGAACACAAAGAAAACCGTGCACGACATTGGGGATATTTCCTTCTTGTCATTATTTCCAACCGTATTTCGATCGCGACGCGTCAGACAACTGTAGAGAGTATTAGGGCGGTAGTATCACAACACGCGCGCTCGTAGGGCAACCGTGTTTCGATCGCTGCGACAGTGCGTGGCGAGGCAACTACTACGCAGAGTTACTACGGCCGGGCGCTTCCGGCGTCTACAGCGCTCCACGGCACGCGCCGAGCGCACGCGCCAGAGTGACTCACCTGCTCGTCCCGGGAGGAGACGGGTCGAATGGGACGTGCGGCGAACCCACTACGCCATATTGCGAGCGCACGACTGAAACGCTGCTGCCGACGTCGGCGCGATCTTGGGGCGCGTGGCCGCCGCTCGCGGCGCTGTCGGCGTGGGGCCCCGGGCTCTCCAGATGGCGCCCCGCGTCGAAAGCACGAGGCGGCGGGGCTCGGCCCTGAACAAGGGAACCCCGGGGTCCGGACCAGCAAAAAGTATTGATTGGGCCTTCCCACCCCCGATGCTGCTGCATCGGTGCCGGAGATGGGGGAGGACTGGGCGGCACAGGACCAAGGTGTACTGCGTCGCCGCTGGGACGGGCGAGCTGGCACGAGGAGCGCGCACAAAAGTAAAAGAAAAATGAAATTGAAGGGGACTTCTAGGTCAGCCGCCAGAGCACGAAGACCAGAGGTGTCGACCACGCTCAAGAAAGTGTCAGAACCCTGGAGGCAATAAAAATTGTCTATTCTTCTGAAGTGTGCACTTAACTCGCCAGTTGATGCAAACACGTATCTTGTGTAGCGCGGGGCCCGTCTGCTTCGTGGAGGTCACGGCCATCCGACACCGTGTAGCTTGTCTGCAGCTGCCACTGGCTATTTCTGGTGAATGTCAGTGTTAGGCAACTGAATATGCTTGCGCTTGCTCTGAGACTTGACGTAAGTACTTTTCCAAGCATTTCGCAAATGTAATTCTTAATAGCTGAAGACCTGGCAAGCGCGTTAGTACGAAGCCCAGCAGAAGGTCCAATACAACATGTATCGATTCTGCGGTAGCAGATTTTTGATATCTTGTCAAACATGAATGCTTCTTGTTGATTCCATTCGTGAATCGCTCATTGCCATTCGTGAATCGCTTAGTTTCAACAAATTTCTTTTGAAATTTCGCCCATATCGTAACACTGCATTATTGGTCTTGATGTCATGCGCCGAAGAAAAATCATCGTGACATTGGCTTCAGTCGACCATCTCATGGTTCAAGATCAGGTTTTCACTTACTCATCTTTAAGGTATATTAGCTATATCATTATGTGGTAAGAGATGTTGGAGTTTCAGGTGAGTACGCGATGCAAGTTTGAAGAACGAAGAATATGCGTAGACTTTATAGAAAATGTTAGCGATCGGTAACAATGTATCCCAGATGTGCCTAATAGGGGCGCCACGCCGATAGTCACGAAATACCGAAAGCAACTTTACGAAGAAGAAAATAGACCAATCAGAAGAGGGTGGTGTGAAAAATACGACCTAACAACGATAAAAACGCAATACCGTCATGCTCGTCTGGAAGTTGATCGCATTATTTTGGCGGAAGTACTACATGTATCTGGGCTTCAGGCAATTAAGAAGAGATTTTTGTTAAAGTGTAACTAGAGGGTTAATTCTTCACGTATTTCAAGGAGCTTGACAGCGACAGTGACAATGAGAATATTGAAGCGTTCGTCTGAAAGAATAAAGCGATGTCTACGATACGAATGTTTCATAAACATGATGCCTTTTAGCGCAAAAAACTCGAAAAAAGAGAAAACAGAGAGATGCAAAAGGAAAGGGAAGATGAGCGCTTCACCAACTTCACCAACTCACCCAAGAGAAAGTCATCCTCAAGTTTAATAAAAAATTTCAGCCCGTTGAACTGTGGTCGGTACGCTTCACCGCTTCATGTGCTTTCAATATGCCCAGGAGCATGAACATATTTTTTTCACATACAGTCTCACTTTCGGAGTCAACATTTGTAAAAAAAATAATTCCGAACTCAATCGTTAACGAATAAAGAAGTTTCAAATGAGCCGTCGTTGAGAGAGTTCAGCTCAGTGCAAATACAGCTGTAAGAGCAACGCCCACGTTGCCATGCAAAGCTTTCATAGCAATGCTGCATAAGAGGGAAGGCTAGCACCCGCTCGGAAATATAGCCCGAAGCTACAAAGGAAACACACATTGGTTTTTCAGAAAGAAAGCTCCACATTTGAATAAGAATGCATCCTGCTCGGTGCATTGAATCCACCATGACGGGATTAGAACGAATTAGGCGACGACTCTAAGTACAAGAACAATTATTACGCAAATTACGCAGTTAGGTGGAAATCAGCAAGTTGGGGAAGAGGCCATGAATAGGGAAGTTGGCACCCAGCCAAACGTATCACTCAGCTACAAAGGAGACAACCTGTTTATTTGCATTTTGTGCTAATTTCGCATGCGAAAGCCTGCATGCTCGAAACTTGGCGATGTTAAGAAACCCGCATGGCGCAAAATTATGGATCTTCTTTAAATCAGGCTTCTCCACAACAACATGCTCAATGAGGTGAAACAAACTTGCACTCCTTCGCTCCAATTTACAAGTCCACTTATTCGAATTAAACGTATGTATCCCAGATTGCCAACGTCAGCGATCACCATCAAGGGACAGGTAACAGTAAAATTTAAAATACAAATGAACTAATCTTCGATCGGCCCCGGGCTTTCTTCATTCAGAGGCAAGCGCTCAACCGTTAGCTGCGAGAATGCGTTGCGCACGGGCTTGTACAAGCTAACGCAACGTGGCTCAGCATTTGGAGTGTCTGCCTCATGCCGAGTGCTGATGACTGCAGCATCCTTTATCCAGGTAAAAAAATGGTGCGTGTCGAAGACAGCAGAGGCGGCGCGAACAGATGGCGTAGAGCTGATGCCGTCGTAACGGCTTTTCCTAGTGCACAGGATATTATCACGCATATCAATGCTGATGCGAAGGGTCATCAATGTTGCCTTCAAAGCATAAGTTTACTGTTCAAGCTTAGCACAGCTTATTAAAACGTGTTCTACGGTCTCTCGTGAACGGTTACACGTGTAACAAGGCATAGCTGAACGACGTATACGATACAAAAAGCTACTTGTATACGTAACTTCTAACCTGATATGATGAACGAGAGAGTCTATGTCATGATCATCACCAGCATATATCGGAAACTGTAGATGGGGTCAACTTTATGTCCAAGACTGTCAATAGAATTGGCGGCAAATCGCTAAACTTGTGTTATCGAGTTGAAAAATTGATTTGTTTTAGTTTTAGCACCAGCTGCCGTGAATTGAGTTAGTGTGGTTGGAGCGGAATCATGTGCCTCTCTAGCCATTTTGTCGACTTCGGTGTTTCCTGCTGTACCGACATGTCCAAGAATCCACTGCATCTTCCTTTGGTCGCTTGACTACGCAGCTGCAGACATTTCAAGACAAAGGTGATAAATCATCATTGCGTTTGGATCACGCAGGCAAAAGCACCACGCGAATTGAACAGCCGACTTTGAGTCTGTGAGGGTAAGTCACACCGCAGGTTTCTCCTGCGCTTGAATAAATTCAGCAGTCAATAGTACCGCATTGACGTCTCCTACAGTTGATGATGTCCCATGTGAACGACGACAACTTAGACGTATTCCGTGTGACGGTGGAGTGTGTTGCCGGCCCTGAGCGCCGGTAATGTGTTGTGAAAGGGTTAGTTACGTTGACGTCATTGTGGCGTACGTCATAGTGAGCGCGCGTTTGATATCGCTCAGACAGACGCGGCTGTAAGACCCGTGAAGACTGAACATTGGGAATATGATCATTCCTGATCACTGATATGAAACGAACAATGCGCTGTACATATATAACATAAAATAAGGCATTCCAAAATTTCGTGCTTACGAAGCCTAAGACGAACTGGCAAAGTATCTTGTTGGGAATAAGTACTTCTGAATATGCATTATGCGAATGAAGTATACTTAGAATTTAATTCGGAATAATGCTCAACATCCAGAATCTCGCAGCTTAAGGTGCTGAGCACTGCTGCGAGCTGATCGACAATCAAAAACATCTCAATAAGTCGTTTGCCACCTGAAAATTATGAATATAATATCCGAACAACCAGCATAAAGTTTAACCGCACGTCATCATGGTTTAAAGTGACGAACTTTTTGTCACATTCGAGCTGAAAAAGTATACGAAGGCAGTTTGCCTGCTGGAATTTTTGTATAACTTTTGCAGGCTGCATGCTGGACGCATTTGAGAAATCTTAATGCTTGGCTGCAAAAAAGGCGATACCGGGTAGAGGTGGTGTTTGCGGAATTGGACCAGCTCAGGCCTTCTGATCGAATGTGCCTATATGGAAGAGCTCTCAATTGTGCCTCACCTTAAGCTGGTGTCCCGGGTTAACGTGCGCCGTGCTAATTAATCTTGGGGCTCGAACTACACCCAGTGGCGTGACCCGAGAAAACCGACGACGCCAAAATGCCAAAAAAGCAGCCACAGTAAGGGCACGTAATGTACGACTCTCGGTGGAAGGTGGCCATAATTTTTCAAAGAGAAAACTTCTTTTCTTTTTTTTTCTAATTTCCAGATGTTCTTTGACCAAAAGAAGCATGGTATTTTGAGACTTTTTAGTCAATGCATTCAGACCATGTGTTTTAGAATAACCGATGTGGTTGCTCACTAGATGGCCGAATGGTAGAAAATGTAGCTAGAGCCAGGCTGTCGCCGAATCATCAAAAACGCCAGTTGATAATTACCCTAATGGCATTAAACTTCAGGCATTTGTACCACAACAAATCTTGCTGACTCACCTGTAGTTGACAACTACGTAATGCCAGGCATTCATGGATTTTTAGAGAATGGTTGTAGGAGTAACTTAACTGTTGTGCAGCGAACGATCGTGTAGAGGTTATATGCTGGAGTGTTTACATTTCTAATAATTCAGAGAAGATATTTCTGATTGCAACATATACGGCTGAAAGCAAACTCAAACCCAGCGGCGCATACCTAATCGCCCCTGCGGCACATAATTTTAGACTACACTATCACCGGGATCGGCTCACCAAAACTGTGAGATGTCTCGCCCGCCTATAAAAAAAGTGGCTAGACTTGCAGAAGAATGCGTTGCGTGATAATATTAATCGTACTGCAAGTGCGAGTGCTCAATTTCTTGAAAGGTTTGTTAGACGAATCTTGTAAAATATTGCCACGGTGCCTTTTAGGTCGGTTGAATGAAGAAGCTGGAGGCGCGCGCGTGATATCTGCCACGGCCCGCTTCGTACTTTGTGCTGTATGACTTGTAGTTTTCGGTGAACTTCTGGTACTCGAGATGATATTATTTTCTTGTGTTTGTATGTGTGCGTGTTCATTCAGTTTGTTATCGTTTCAGTGTGGCTTCGCGCAATGCATCTTAATCCATTCCTTTCTTCTTTGACGTTATTTTGTATTATTTCACGTCACCAAAAGGTGCCGGCACTAATCAAAGGCACTGTCATCTTCTAGAAATCGAGTAAAGACCAACTTCATTCATTTCAGGACTATGGAATGCTATAACGCAACACTGCAGCCCTACTGCCGTACTTGGCTGATGAGTAAATTGATTGATTGATTGATTGATTGATTGATTGATTGATTGATTGATTGATTGATTGATTGATTGATTGATTGAGTGAGTGAGTGAGTGAGTGAGTGAGTGAGTGAGTGAGTGAGTGAGTGAGTGAGTGAGTGAGTGAGATATTTGCAATGGAAAGAAAAAAAATGTTTTGAACAGTCAGCAACAACCTCTGTCCCTGTGTGGAAGGGTGCGAGTGGCATGACGTGGTAACGAGAAAAATGGAATTCAGGTTAAGTGAGAATTCACCTAACAGGAAGAAGCTGCGAAAGAAGCCATGAAGTTGGAGCTCGGTAGATGATGCAAAATATTCCTCACCATTTTCTGACTCTATACTTATCTTGAAGTTTCCAGTTCTCTTCGCTCTTGACTACCTGAGCTTCTGATGTTGCAGCTTATCTCATATCATTTGTTTTATTTACTAATACATGGATAGGAGCAACAGTCACTATTATAGTGTGTCTAAATCTCCTTCTGTTATCTTCGCATCAGAAGAGAAGCAGAGAGAAAGACGTCCGCAGAGCCTGTAGCGGCCACTCTTCCATCCACGAATCCGCTTCCCCCGTTACAAGTTTCCACATAATTAGTTTCGCAAGCTCTAGATCCCTTGAAACTCGCAAAGCGCTCCTCAACGGTCAGTGACGCGACAACGTGCAACAAGCCAGTGGGACCTACTGTTACAGCTTTTATAACAACGTTGCAGCGCTTTCTTTTTTCGCGGCAAATGCTGGCGCGAGTTCGCCAATCGCCCTTCCATATTTCCTTCTTATTTACTGCCGCAACGACGTCGCCTCAGGAAAAACATGGACAGTGTGTGCCACCCTGAGCGACCGGTCCGTGTAGGGTCGTGGCGCCGTTGCCTACACAATGACCTGATAATGCGTCCCCCACCCTTGTCTTCGATTTGCCGACAGTAGTCGTCACACATTGCAGAAGCGAGAGAGGAACTCGATAGATCCGCACGGCTCGCGCGACACCCACGCTACGAGAGCCGATAATGCTTGCGGCGCGTTTACTTAGCAAGCCTGGAGCAGGCACGCTACTACGACGCCGCGATGACACGAAATAACAAGATATTCGTGCTACCTGCCCGTGTATTGTGCTTCGTTTCGACATCCTGTTGTAGTAGGATACGTATGGAGTGTGCACAATACGGGTACTGCGAAAGCTCGCTGCGGAACCGGGAAAACTAGCGTTGCTTGTACGCACATTGTATGACATCATATATCCACATTCTTTTCTGCGCGGTTGCTTTCCTGCGACTTGCAACACAGCTTCATTGGTTTTATGTGCCCTTTCTTAGAATGCGAACTGCTTGTTTGCGTGAGCGTATTGGGTTCTCTAAGTGAGTTGCAGATCTATCTATCTGATTACTTCCCTAAGGGATTTGGAGAGATCTAACTGATAAGACGCGTTGGCTTGTTGATGATGCGGTCATATTTTAGTGCATATTTTCCTGTGACAAGCAGTAGTAGTCAAGGTTTCGTGGCCCTAACGTTATGTTTGTTTCTCATTCGTTTCAATAAAAAGACAAGAAATAGATATATAATGGGGAAAATGCATCTCCCAGGAGTAGAATGGCCACCCGAAGTCGCAGCATTCAAGTAGTGCCATAACTTATCTAGCTATATCGTGTCTGCGAACGATCTTTGGGTCGCTTACCACAGCACAGAATGAAACGATCATTTGCAAGAGGAAAAAAAAGAAGCAAACGCAGAATCCCAATTAAAACGGATCATGAAATTTGCATGAATCACATAAAATGGCTCAGAAAATATAGATTTACGAACGCGTCTTGCTTGGCGTAATAAATTAATGTATTGACGAAAGAGACCTTCACCGGGGTAAAATATTCTTCCTTAACCTAGAGAAGATCATGGTTCAAGGCCACGGTGTAACAAAGGGGCTCTTTAGAAAACGCGGTTGAGAAAAAAGACCTGCAATGATAAAAATACGCAAGAAAGGAAGCAGGTAACAAGAGCACAGACTGCCAGCTAAAATATATTCTTTACTGTTACAAAGTAAACATTAGGTTGAAAGTTGCCACTAATTTCGTCGACCAGTCCGCTTTTGTTTATCTGCTTTTTGCGGGATTTCCCCCTTAGAATCTCACTTAATACACAATGTGGACTGACGTCTAGCGTTGGAAGTTTGCGTTTACGAGAATGTTATTGTGGTCTGCTGTTGATACGGCTGCGCACTTTTTATTGAATAAAGCTCGCAAGATTGTTGTGCCCCTTACAGGGTGCCGTCTTCATCTCTGCTACAACCAGCAATGAAAGAAACAATCAGCAAAGAGTAATGTCATGGCGGCAATGAAAAAAAAAACAGTTAAGAATTAGTTCATGAGAACGGTTCACAAACACTCTCTATGAAAAAAAAAATGAGTCTCGACACAAGTTCAGCTATGGGACGCGCTCCTGCGAAGTCCCGTCTTTGAGGACCAAATCCTGGCCGTCCAGCGCGCCCGCGATCGGGCCGGCAGGCTAGATATGTCAGTCCCGTCGTGGGATTAGCCGGGTGCGCGTTTCATCGCGCTTTACTGGAACAAATAAATGTTTATTCATTCACTCACTCACAAGCTCAGCTATGCGACCCTGAGAGAAAAATGAGGCAGAATGCACCGAGACAGCTTGACCCGACAAACAGCGTCGTCCACCCAACACTCGTCACAGTAGTAACACCATGCACCAAATGAACACGCATGAAAGCATCCATGAAATTATGGGTTTTGTGTAGTTGCTACAAGCGGAGAAAACATAGACACGCACGCTTGAATGTATGTTAAAGAAAAAAAAGGAATAAATTATCGCGTTTTATGTCATGATATGTCGGTACCCTAAAACAATATAGCTGGACCCCGAAGGATTCATTGCTGTCTCCCGGTTGAGCGTTATGTGCAAGCACGGTTCGAACTTGAGCGGTATACAAAAAGCAGCTAAATTGTGCTACACTGCTGCATTCATTACTCAGGGTAACGGAAATAAATGAATGAAGGCATGAAGGGCAAATGAATGCTGACAAGGGATGGTGAAGCCACGTACGACAAAAGGTGTGTTACACGTCGCTCCGAATCGGGAATTCTTAGCGAAAATTGAGCAAGCGGAGTTGTTCTACTGTTGCATTCTTCGATTATGGCCTATAGCTGACTGTTGCATCTACTACAGTGACTGTCACCGCACAGCACTTTACCACTTTACCACTTTACCTCCCCCTCCCCTCTCTCCCCAGCGTAGGGTAGCCAACCGGATTTTTTTTTCTCTGGTTAACCTCCCTGCCTTTCCCCTTCCCTCTCTATCTCGCTCTCTACTACAGTGACGTTGAGGGGGCGTCCGTTCGAATCGCGACCAGGACAATGACAGCGCAGGTGTTCCATTCTCACTCGGTATAGCGACGAGCGTGGCGCGTAGCTCACAGTCGTCTTTCTTTGGGAAGGAATGACAGTGACGTTTGTTTGTTTGTTTGTTTGTTTGTTTGTTTGTTTGTTTGTTTGTTTGCTTGTTTGTTTGCTTGCTTGCTTGTTTGTTTGTTTGTTTGTGCGCGCGTGCGTGCGTGCGAGCGTGCGTGCGTGCGTGCACGCAAAAGATACAGCCTTCTACATAATGCAATGCGTTTACTCACGCTCACATTTGCAAGCCTCAAGTGCGACTCCAACTTTACGCGGGAAACTTAAAACTGCTTGTTTTCCGCCACAGTACAAATCTCGTTTCCTTTTATTTTTGTCAAGAAAAGAAACAAATTTGAAGTGTATTGCGTCGAGAAAATATGAATAGTAAGCAACGCTTGAGCGATGCAACCATGCTTATTGGTCTGCGCAATGCCATGCTTTTACGATTAGAGGCTCTGAGAGTGCGCAAAAAAAAAAAGACATGTATTCGCTGCAAGGGTTTGGGAATGCGCAGCGATTAATTCTAGCTACTGCTCACTTTGCAGTTTTGTATCCTACCTGCAGCCTTCGTGCGGTGTTTGTTTTGTCTTGTTGGCTTGAAGCAGAGATGGTAGACAGCGCTGTAAAGCTTCTCAGAGGGCGAAACGGCGGTATGAGAAATGTAAACGAGTAGGCGGCAGCAGCCTAGATACAAACATCCCCATTCAAGCGTCGGTTAAGCCTAACGCGGTGAGGTTAGGCCTTGTAGCAAATGCATTCTCAGTAAGCCAGCCAGTTTGAGAAAACTGTCACCTGCGCAGTGAACAGTGTGTGTCAGTTAAGGATGTACTACGCAGCCCGCCTACGCGCGATGTTTGTTTTGCTTGCTTTATTCGCAGTCGCTTTGAAAAAGTTGCCGCCCACGTTTTCCTTCGTTGGCCTTCCAGGGTGATTTTGACAGGCTCCCCTGTTTACATTGAAGCTAAAGGTCTAGTGCTCATATTTTCTAACCCCCATAACAGTGCTTGACAATGGTGCTGTTTTAAGCTTTTATTCTTTCCTCGCAGGTGTTTTCAGGCATGTCTGTTGCGGCGAATTTTACGATGGAAATTTCTGTACTCCAAGCATTGCTGAGGCGCTTCAAATTGAAACGGGCGCCTTACTGTATGGCGCAGATGTGCTGGTGCATTTTGACAGCTGGGAAAACGTAAACGAATCTGCGGTGAGGACTAGTAAGGGGTGGCTGGAGGTTTGTTTGAAAGCCAAAAGGAAGGGAAAACAAGCAAACAGGGTTAAATTTATGTTTTGTATCATATAACTTAATGTAGAAAGAAAGAGAGAACACAGGAATGGCAGGTAGTTTAACCAGACGCATGTCCGGTTTGCTACACTTCACTGGGGGAGAGAGGATAGGGGAATTAAATTAGGAGAAAAAAAAGTGGAGAGACAGCGTTAGTTGCAGGTGCACGTTACGCTGAGCAGGAAGTGTATAAACAAAAACAAAAATGTTAGGCTCGTGCCAACCGTTTGTGGCTGACATGTATCTGTGTATGTATCAGACGTGTGTAGCTAAGGTCTGATTTTGTTACATGTGTCTTAATTATGTAGATATGCGCAGATACGTCAGCCGTCTGCGAAACTGAACTTAGGTGCGCGTTTTCAGACTGTTTAGCGCACTTTCGCTTGTTTATGAAAGTATGTGGCTCCCTGAGAGTCATTGTACTCTCTTCCATGCCTTTCTTTACTCGTGCACCGAACTTCGCAAATGTTAGTGCTATATGTACGTCTCCAGTTCGATCACTATTTTTGTGTTTTAGTTAGCTTTAGTGAGGCTTACATACACACACACACACATACACACACACACACATACACACACACACATACACACGCACATATACCTATATATGCAGCTACTCTGATACGTGCACGTAATGCCGTCCGAAACTGGACGTCCGGTCAACCGAGCAACTTACTAATGAGCAAGGCTTGATCTAATTATTTGGCAAAACCAGTACAATGACAGCAATGACACGAGAACAGAACGCCGTTGGAGTGCTGGGATTATTGAAGAACATAACTGCGAAACTATGTATACTATAGCACCAAGCTAAAAGGACAGAGATATGCTGCGAGTGATTAAATAATAAATTGCTTTCACCAAAACACAGAGCTAATTCGAGTATAGGCTGCCTAAGAGCGATGCATTCGTATTGAATGACTACAAAATTTTCGGCACACGTTATCTGCCCCACGCACTCGCTCGGGAAGTGGTGCGTTTACGCTACAACCGCGGCCCTCCCGCAGCGACATGTTCATTCGGAATGATTCGGAATCATTTGGAATGTTCCTCACTTGCACCAACCCCTCTCTCCCTCGAAACTCCGATAAGCGCTGTTATCCCTTACGTTTGAACACACACGATTACTTGACAATTTCGAATACTGAGTTCTCGAATCGAACATTAATGTTTCAAATTAGGATGCCTAAAGTATCTCCGTCGTTATCACTTTTGTTTTAACCCTCTTCAACGTTGCATACGATATATGTCACGCTGAACCTGATACCCTAAAATTCTCAATTTCTGCGTTACACACTGGAAACTTAACGCAAAGCCTTCAGTACTATATCCTCGACACGCTGTATCGTTAAGGGTCGGGCGGCGAAACAATTACTAAATATTTGATTACTAATTAACGCGTTAGAGTTAAGCGCCCCGTGTCGCAGAAGATGCGGTGTCGGTGTCGGCGGAGTTGTCCATGAGAGAAAATTTCCGTATATTTTTAGGTATATGTATATGCCACGCCTTGCTATATAGCATGCGGTATATGCGGGTTATATTGCCACATCATTCTATTGCTAAAGTTGCTCATACTTTGTCTTACATTCTTGACAAAGTTATTTCTCGGAATTTTGAGAATAACAGCGCACAAACAACTATCATGAAACAAAGCACCGAAAGTACATGCTTTTTGTAGTAAAGCTTCTCAGACTTAATTATTAAAAGTGCGAAACAATAACAGAAACCTGAAAACGACGCAATTTTTTTGACGAGGCTGTGCACTACCTCCGGGATCTGCCCACGCAAGAGGGCGTGTTTCTTCCAGAAAGCTCGCCTACGTGCACAGTGTTCGCCACCAGCGTTTCCCGGGAAACGTTACGATTACATAAGCCGAAGTTGCCGGGAGGCACGAGAAGCAGTTAGGAATATTTGAATGCTACCGCGTTCTACTCTTAAAGGCGATGCGCACCTGTCCACAAAATGTTAGTCATATTCTCACTAAAAAAACGTTTTTTTGTTCAAATGTACTTTTTGTGGCTACAAATAACTACAGGGTCACCGCCTAAAATGAGAAATGACAAAGATATTCCTGTCCTTCCCCCCTCACACCAGCTCAGGGGAAAAAATCCCGCAAAAGATCATCAACAAGATTTTATATAATGCGAAGAGGGAGGAAACAGCAGATGACGGCCGGTAAGAATTCTGCCATGGTGTTTTCTTCTAGAGCAAGCAGCATTACCTGGTTACTCAGCAACATATTCGACAACGCAATCGCTCCTGGTTCTTTCTTTCTTTCTTTCTTTCTTTCTTTCTTTCTTTCTTTCTTTCTTTCTTTCTTTCTTTCTTTCTTTCTTTCTTTCTTTCTTTCTTTCTTCGCGTTTTTGGTACACCCATCAAATAATCTTTCTTTCTTTTTGCCTGAATTTTCCGACCTTTTTTCTTTCAGGCGCCCTTCTCCAAACGTATTACCTGCGCGCTTCTCAATATCAAAGTATTATCTGCGCTCCGACTGCGGTTTGTGCCCCTGCATTCGGTTAAACAGCAATCTGCTTTCATATGGGAAGATGGCAAGTTGG
Source organism: Dermacentor albipictus (assembly GCF_038994185.2). Classification (NCBI taxonomy): domain Eukaryota; kingdom Metazoa; phylum Arthropoda; class Arachnida; order Ixodida; family Ixodidae; genus Dermacentor; species Dermacentor albipictus. The sequence goes on from NC_091824.1 coordinate 139,625,678, forward strand.
TGTTCGTAGGAGCACATGGAAATCACCAAATTTTTCGTGGGAGAGAACTTTTGCGAATAAAGTATCGGCGTGCACTGCAACTGCCGAGTGTCCATATAACAGTTAATGGCATTTATTCTCATTTCCATTAAACGACAAGCTTCTAAAATCCATTATCGAACTTCGCCGCCTCTTGAATAATGGTCGCGTCTTGTAACAGGAAGGGAATTTTTGGTTTTTGTTTTTTAGATTCCGCTGCATTTTCTACTTTGCGCGCATTGTTCTCTTGCTGCCGATGTTTAGTTTTCGCAAGTGCATCGATTTACCCAGAGTTTTCGATGAGTCCACTTCACGCTTCTTAAACAAATGTACCGCACTCTGTAGAGAGAGGCACAGTGGTTTGCAAATCGCGATTGCAGTGGGAGCAGTGAACTTTGTTACAGCCTCGGCACACAGCAAGAAATCCACAAGTGCATTGCGCTGTACGGCAGAACAGAGCTTGTGACATAACTTGGCTTTATGTGGAAACCACGAAGAAACGAGGGTTCCTGCAGCAGCTTCAGTCAACGATATGGTGCACTGATTGTACGTAATATTATAATACTTTAAGTTCCGTATTACTAATAATGCTCTTGAATAACAATAAAGGCATCGAGAAAGCCCTCACTACAGCATCTTGCCTTTCGCAACATTCGTCAGGCTCAGTTCAGTGACAGAAAATAACTTCTCAGAAAACCGGGGCGGTGGCCTTCCCAAAAGACCCCCAGAGTCTCTAAAGCGTTTAATTCGATTCGGTACACCCGTTTCACAGTCTCAAAGTGCGTCTCAAGACACCTGCATCATTCGTGGCTGAGCACACCAAACGCCGGTGAAAAGGACTGGCCTTTTCCCACGGCTGTAGTTATACAGCGCGTCTTTGAAATCAGAAGTCGTTGCCCTCTAGATTCAGCCTCGCTCACGCTGTGCGGACGCCGCCTTTGCTCCGGCTAAAGGCGTTTCAAAACGAAACCCTGCACCCTGTGATCGAATTCCACGTCTGGTTAGGTTCCGTCCAACGCAAGATGAAAAAAAAAAGAAACGCAGGGGACCGCTAGTTCGTATCGACTGCACTCGCCTGATCGACCGCGTCGTTGGGCGCGAGGCAACGAAATATTGAACCCTCCCTGCCATTTCCGCCCCCTTTTCCTCCCCGTTTCGCTCTGTGCTGCGCCTTGTGGCGTCTCGAGTGTCCTAGGTGAAGCCAAACGTACAGGATGGGAACGGAGAAGCCACCCTTACGGCGGAGTCAACGAGCTGCAGACGCAAATGCGACCTGTGTTTGGTCCCGGCACGCCTGCTTACTCCATTTTCCTTTTTCCTCGTGTTCTTCCTTTTCTTCTTCCTATATGGTCACGCTGGAAGCTCCCGGTGCTAGGCGACTTTCTTTTGTCGGCTATGGTTAGGAATAGTTAGAAATACTCTTTGCAAATTAGCTTTCCTTACGTCTCGAGACGGCTGACAACGCTGTGTATGATGGCTTTGGTTAAAAAAGAGGCCATGAAGCAAATTATAAACAGAGAGCGGCGAAGATGAAAGCGAGAGAGAGAAGAAACAGTCTCAAGTAAGAAATTCGGGCAGCGCTTATCTGCGAAGCGAGCGAATAGCCGAAACGCGTCATGTATGACGAGTATACAGTTTCAGCCGGGCACCTCTCTAGCGCTCGTGATTGATGATGACTTATTGGCATCCCCTTTGAAATGGGGCAATGACACACAGTCTCTAAGTATGCTTGAGTTAATCAGGTATACTATACGTGTTTCTTATTCTAGCATTTTGTATACATCTCCTTAATCTTTTTCCCCTTCCTCAGAACTTATCCTTCTACCTTCTATATATCACCTATTCCTGGAACAAATCCGCTCATATTTTTCCCCACCAATATTCTAAATGTATTTTGCTTATCTCGACAGCTAACTCATTGATGCTTCCATCCACTTTGAATTCAAGCGCTTCTGGTAGGTCTATGTTGTTTTTCATCCGTGTTCCCGAGTCTTTCTTCAAAACTAATTTTGCTCTGTGCTTTCGTGACGTCAAAAGAGGCCCAACCCATGTCAGTCTGCACTGCTTCATTTGTGGTCTTACCGTGGACTCCCAAAGTACCGATCTTTGGTTGACTTCCAACCCCGACAAAATATCCGATTTTAAGCACAAAAGGGCATTTGCGAACATTAGCGTTGCCAACGTTATAGTCCTTTCCAGATTCCATGCTACGCCTCATACTTCAGCCATTGTCAGCATATTTCTCTGCGTTGCATCGCAGAGGTCCGTTCAAACCGATATTTTTTCAGTGCAAAGAACGAAGACAAACAAAACGCCAAGACTCCTCCACAAAGCAATCTGGCGGTCTCATGCTTCGAACTTTCGAATTAGTTGGTGTCCTTCGAAGCGTTTGGAGCTCACGTAGTGGCCGAGCACCAGGCTAGATGCGCACGTGTGCCTATTTTGCCAGTAGTTAACCGGCATTAGCACTCGTCAGCCTCGACCATTTCGCCAAAGCTGTGGCGGTGGGTACAAGGACCGCCCAGCGACCTTCGCAAAGCTATGTAGGGCCCCCTTCCGGGAAGAGAACCCACACAAACACCCGAGCGCCAGGTCGTGGTACGTCTCTGTCTATTAGCAAAAAATCCGGTGGGTTTTCGATGGCACCAGGATTTGAACCCAGTGCCTCCCGCATACGAGGCTGACGCTCTACTATTTCACCAGCGCTACTTTTGAAAAAGGAGCCTGCCGGTGCCGTGCCGCCAACTTCTTAATAAGTAGGTGCCCTTCCAAGCGTCTGGCACTTCCGTATAGTTGCCGGTCACCTGGCCGAAAGTGCACTTTTACCTATTCTTGCGATAGGTTTACGGCGACAGCCCTCGCCTACCTGAAGCATAGGTGGCGGACGTTCTACCATTTCTACCTATTTCTTTGAATAGCTTAGGCCGACGGCCAAGCCGCAACGTTACTAAAGAAAATAGTTTTTTTTAATACCTAGCTGTGAACGTTTCTTTCATGATCCCTTCTTCGGGTTGAGAGAACACTTAATTTGACTATATATCAGTGAGGCGTTGACTCGCAGGATCCAGTGAAATAGTTCACGAAATAGAAACACGTAGGGAAAAAAATAACGGCTTCACTGACGTTTCGGCTGCGGGACCGTTCGGAATATCAGTAAAGTCGTGGAATTTTACAATATCGTGTAATTTTTACTTGTAATCTTGTATCTTGTAATCTTCTAATCTTGTAAAAAAAAGAAAACCTCATTAAGTAAATAAATAAACAATGACGTTCGCTTTTCTTTTATTTTTTAACAAGACATGTAAAAATGCAATAGGCATCGCTGGCATAATATTTCTTTAAAATATTAGTGCAAAATATCAGGTCTAGAAAAAATTTAGCACTTTACAGTCTTGTTTAATTTGTCATTAAGGTGTGCCCATTAACTGCCGGTGACAAAGTAAGTCATCCTCCCAACGATCGCCCTCTAGTGCCGACGGCAAGTTAACTCCTCGTGAACTTCCTCCAATTGTCGCACCTTTGTATATGCGAAGCCTCTCGTAATTTTGACAAACAAGCTATAGACAAATGACTCTTGCTCTTTTTTTTCAGCAAGACCAGTAAAAATGCAGTAAGCATTCTTGGTAACATATTTTTTAGAAAAGATTGGCACAAGATATTGATGTCCAAAAAATTCCGCACTTCTAAAGGTTGTATCGAATTTCATTACGGTAGTTAAGGGTTTAATGGCTGAAATTAGTTGAACGTATGAAAAGAACTGGGACTTTCTAGGACTTTACAGAACTGTCAGGAATTGAAGTGAGTGGGTTTCAACTTTTTCTTTTTTTTTCACTTGTGACACTCACTTAAGAAATAGCGAACGCGAGGCTGAGTGAGTGTAAGAGCAATGAAAAAATGAAAAGAGGAAGTGCGAGAAAGTTCTGTACAATGTTAAGAACGACGCAGCTCTGCAACTGCAAATGTATCGAGCAGCGAGACAGGTATTTCGCAATCATAATTCTACGAACGAGGTTACAAGACACGTGCCGTGCCAACAGTCTGAAGAATTACAAATGCGCCCATTAAGCTAACATTTATTCCTTTCATCGTCGTTCGACCGTTTTGCAAGAAAGCGCGAGCATCTTCTTGCAAGCGCTCCAACTTGAAAAAAAATAAAGTTGTACTGAAACTGGTACTGCCATCTCCAACCTGGGAGTCCCTTTGCCTGGAAGAATTATGTATTCGGGAACTAAGAGCGTGAGAACGCTTAGGTACTTTTCTTTCACGTCGTTCTGTACGAGGATTTTGTACGGCCTTGTCGGTCACGTGATAACATTCGTATTTGAATAAGCCAATAAAGAGGTGCTGCATAACGACACGGGCCGGCACCGACTGAGAAATGCAGGAACGACGTAAACTAGAGTGGGAACAAATTGTTTCGTACTAAATGCATTACAGTATGCACGGCCAGCAAAATAGAATGTACGTGTTTTTAAGAGTTTATCCAAGGTAGCATTCTGTAAATTTCGCTGTGGAAGCGTTACTCAGAATTAAGAGAGAACAGATGGCAACGAAGCTGCGAATATGTGCTTGCATTTTGCCAGTGTTTGCTACTTCTTGCGCAAACTTTGAGCTGGAGGGCGGAGTCTTGCGAGACCACGACTTAGTCGCAGTCTCACCTCATTTGCAGAAAGTGTACTCACCGGCTCCAATTCTACAACAGCAATTTGTACGCAAACTCAACAATAAACAAACAAAATCTAATTATTTATCGATCATTGTGTGTGATTATCGCTAAGCTTCTGATCTCTGCGAATATCATGTTTCATGGCCAGCAAAAATTATTTTCTCCAGGTTCCCTGGCTTATTATCATTATTGTTCTTTTTTTTTCGGAGCTGTCACCTGTGAAATGTTTCCTATTATGCATTGATCCCATGTAGTGAAACAGATCGCACAACGACCTATGGCACTATTGCCACACAATGGTATGTGGGAGGGGGGTAAGGAAAGAAAGAAAAAATGAAAAGCAAATCACTTCAAAAATGGCTTCTCTGTCATGCAGATCATTGCAGGATGGGGCCTACTTTTTGAGAGGGGTGATTCGGGAATGTAAATGTTTGGTCCTCTTGCTCTGCAAGCCATTGCACTCCCAAAAGAGATGCTGGACGGTTGGGCTCAACCCAAAGCCTCATTTACTCCAGACAACCTGCGTCGCTGTTGTAGACGTTTCTTCCTATTCTGCCACCTCTACATATATGCATGATATGCTCGTTGTAACGCCAGAGTCTCCAGTGCCCTGTCCTTGAGTGAACGGGACGATCGGCCTTTTACCGAAGCGAACGTCCTGGAAGCCTGGCCTCGCATGTCGCTAGCCAAGAGAGCCACGGGAGTTCTTCCACACAGCCTGACGGCGATAGACTTCACTGCCTGACTATGATACACCTTACTTAGTGCGAGTGAATGAGCTAGACTCCTCTAGTCTCTCTCTCTCATTCACTCCCCCATCCTCTCTCCACGTGTAGGGTAGCAAACTAGGCAAAATCTAGTTAACCAGCGTGTCTTTCCTTCTTCCCTATCTCTAAACACCGCGCCTGCTCTCTCTCACTCTCTCTCCTGCCTTTACTCCAGTATGACCCCGCGTGCCAGGTATAACTTCTAGACCATCTTTCACCCATAATAGACATTGCATGTTTTTCTGCTTCTCTCACGTGTTTACTTTTCTTTTTATTCTGTTCCTGCCTGTTTTTTGTTTATGTTTCTGTTGTGTTCTTACCGGCGCACTCTATTCTTTGTCGTTGCTCTGCTTTAACCTCTGTGGCCTGTCATCTGTATGATTCTTTTCTCTTTACTTCCCTTCTTCCTATCTTGAACTTCTGTTTCTATCCCCTCCTTTCTAAAGAGATAGTAGGCATTGTGCCCCTCTTAGTATAGGTTGTCCACCTGGTCTCTCCGTATTTCCCTCTTTTTCGATTGTGTAAGTGTGTTTTTAGAAACTCTGGAATTTCTTGATTGTAATGCTGCCGGCTAACGCTTCCTTAGCGACACTACATATTCAACTTCAGGCTTATTGGCAATAAGACAGACTGTGTGAACGATAACAATCCTGGCGCAAAGTGATGTGCAAACGGCTATTGTGCAAACGGCGCGAAACACAGTGCCGATCACGTATACCTGACCAGCGTACTCTTTTCGGGTGCCGTGCTTTCATCACAACGATGAAATAGAGAATTCAGATGCAGACTCACGCAGGTGTAGGAAAAAGCCCGTCTAAACATTCTTGCTCTCTCTCATCGGCTCCATATTTATGTGTAAAATAATTTTATGTGTAAAATAATTGAGAAACATCAAGAAACGTGTCAGTGTTGAACGGCGCAAAAGAACATGGAGTTTCGAGAACTCCTCTCAAGGCTCCCAAAAACTGTGACCTTGGGAAGTCTAACATTCACGTTGCCGTCTGCGCTAGCCTGACCGGCCAGCACAGAGCTCTATACTATTTTACGATTGCGTGCCCGCACAAACAGAGCGAGTGTTTTTTTGTGGAACAGGCGTCCCGTAAACCTTTAGTATCAGTGTCAGTTTCAGTATCAGTTCAGTATCAGTATCAGTTTTTCTGCTTTAGGTTCTTTATCACGTTAGTCTACGGAACTAAATCATAAGTCCTTACTGCGACAGCATTCAGAATGCTTTGCCTATCTCGTTTACAGATTTGTGTGACAACACAAAAATACTGCGGCATGAGCGGAAAGTTAGTCGCCACGTACGGCAACAAATGCGGATTCAAGTCGGTGAGACTGAGTACCAAACAGGAGCATTTCTGAGCCACAACCTGTTGAAACAGAGCGCCCAGAAAAGGTCCCGTGCATTACTTTGTCCTTCTTTTCTTGCGATACGATGTTATATTGGGTATTCGCACTGGTTCGTGAATCCTTTTTTCCGAAGCCTCCTGAATGTCATACGTCCCTTCGAGATCTCTAATCACGCAACATTTTACATGCGATTTCATGTTATGCGCAGTGTTTTTATTCGCAGTTTTAGGCGTAGCGGTTCGCGTTATCTTGCCTTAAGCCATTTGTGTGTCACATGATAAGTCACGCAAAAGTGAAGGTGGAGACAGATCCCAGTGTGCTCGCGGGAATCACGGACGCAACAGCCGCCGTTCTCCGAGTGCATGCTAGATGGCGTCACAATAGCAAAGTGCAGCAAACTCTGGGGCCTTCTCCAAGAAACGTAGTACCTGCGTCTTGTTACCGCAATTTCATTACAGTGCACCTGAAGTGGCGATCAGTGAGCCAGAGCATGTACGTACGCCATGTGCCGAATAGAGATCTGAACTCGCCATTGCAGGTCCCTCCAGTTGCACTCTTATGCCAATATGACTGATTCTTATCTTCTTCTTTCTTTCTGTGTTCGTCACATCTTCCCATTCAGCAAGCTGCCCTAAGTCAATGAATAAGTGAACGCAAGCACCATCTGGGCGTCAGTAGAAAGGGGGTCACGTAACGCACAGAAGAAAACCACGTCGTGAGACTTCCTATAGATAAACTCGATCGCGAAGACATTCGATGCATTGTCTTGTACGCGAGCAAAAGACGTTGACTAGTTTTCGTCGAAACACGATCCTACCGCTCGCATTCGCTGCCTACGCCGCTAATTTTTCTTCGGGAAGGACGGCACGGAAATGACTCGCGGAGCTTTCGGCTGGAGGGGATGTTGCTGTAGGTACAAGGGCCACGGCCCCCGGAAGGCAGAGGAAGACAAAGAAGAGACGTTGAGGCGCTCCTCGTTATTCATGTCACGTTCTCGGATCGAGAGCGCCCAGCGCTTGCTCGCTTTTTTTTCCCGATCTCCTCCTAGCCTCGCGCGTGTCCCGAAGGCACGTCGTCTACTCCCACTACCGGTGCCTCGTACGGGAGAAGGAGCGATCCGTCGGCGACAACCGTTCGTCACCGAGCGCACATCGGCCGTCAAGATTCCGGAGCATTCCTGGCACGTCCCGGTTGTACTCCTCCCTCCCCTCTGCGCTCACCTCCGAGCAGATCCTTCGCTCTCGTTTGGGCGGCCGGGGTGGATCGCGATCGAGTTATGTGCGCGCCACCGTACTCGTGGCAGCGCCAAATGCACGCTGGAACCGTAGTGACCCCGTCACGTCGTTTGTGCTCGCCGTCGGCGTGAGCGCGATCATCGCTTTTCCGTTTGACTTGCAAGTGGGCGTCCACCGAGATGTCATGCAATCGCGAGAAGTTGTTGCTCGCTGGGCGAAGCATGCACTGCCCCGAGCGACTGTCGAGTCGCAAGAGCGCTGAAGGCGTTTTGTTTGCTGAATGTCGAATCCGCGGGACAGTTTTAGGCTTGCGTTGTAACGGCCGAGCTTGGACCGGGTGGCTTGAGCAGACCGCGTTACAAAGGACCGGCGGCAGTGCATGAACAAGCTTGTCCACTGCGTGAAACGTCAAAGAACCGCAACACTTATTATCGTTCGCGTGCATCGCCGACAGAAGAGACACATCAGGACTTCAGAGAAGAAACAAAATACCCATCTTGCAGAGACACACTCAAATACTAATTTATCAGGTGTGTTTCTTAGTTTGAATATTAATGCATATTTCTGTTTGAGAACTAGATACTGCAAGTACTTCCTAACAACATTCGCGGGTCGCTGTCTGCGCCGCTGTAGCATTTTGCGTATGACAGCCATCGTCATCACGCCATCCTGAACCGAATAAGAAATAAGAGTGAAGAAAAAGAGTGAAAAAACGGATACACCTCGGCCGGTTTCGCGCGTGGGGGCCGTCATATTACACAATGGCAGTGTGAAAAGCAGCGCTGCTGGGTCATTGTATATAGGATGCGGGCTTAAAAGGAGCAACGTGTTACGAGGCAGCCGCTGCGGTATGCGTTGCGGTGCACGAGAGACGCATAAGCCAGCACCAAGTTGAAATAAGTTAAGCGAAGCCGGCAGCACGAAGGGACAGGTAAGACCTGAAACACGAAGTAGCAAAAAACGGTAGTTCTCTATGGCTGTAGCAGGCAGCGCGGTTAGATATCCACGCAACTAGGGGTAAGAAAGTAAAGTGAGAGGGGAACGCTAATGTAACTGGCAGGGCCCACGTGCCTTGTATAAGGGCAGCCAAATTACTCCATTTTCTCGCGGGCTCTTGGAAGTCAAATATGTATAGACCAGATCTGAGCAAGATACAGCCCGCGGGCGGCGTGTGGCCCTCCAACTGAATGAATCCGGCTCGCCTAGCCTACCCGCTGCCCCGCAACTTATCCACGCCCTGCGATAAAATAGCGTATTCCACGATTTCATATCCGGAGCGTAACGGACTCGATCGTGCCTGTACCACTAACACAAGAAAAAAACGCAGTTTCTTGCCATTGGTAGAGAGAAGGCGAGAAAAAGAGAAAGGCAGGATAGCGACGTAATGAAATGCAAATTTCCGGCCTGCTACCTTTTACGGAGGCGTGCCAGATGGAGGGCCGCATACGACCCGCGGGCTGTATCTTGCCTCCATTTGCCTTATGATGTGCTTGACTTTCTTCAGTAGATACGCCTTGCCCCGTACAATGGGCCGTTTGTAAATTGAAGTTGATCTCATTCTCGATCTTTCTCCAGAACAGCCCTGCTTCATGTGACCCATGAAAAAAAAGATATTTACCTACCCCTGCTATGGAGCATATAGACCTAACGATCATGTTCTTTACACCAAATGCACACAGAGCAATAGTGTACAAAAAACACTTTCTTATAAGTAGAAAATTTAGCGTAGATATTCATGGACTGAGGCTGCAGAAACGCTATATCTCTACTAAACGTACGTAGTGACGTCGATGTAACTATGGTGTTTATATTAAATGGATCTCACCAGTAACAACGTTTGGTAAGTAATTGTGATGAGCTAAAGTAGCTTAAATCAATTTGGATTCGAAATGGATCCGACTGAAGATACGCAAACAAATGAAACTCTAATCAGACTCGATTCACAGCCAGCAACTCTATTGTCGCTTCTCTATCAATCTAGACGTTTCCCTGAGCTGAGGCCATTCACGCTTTTAAGTACGTGACGAGGAAACTGCAAGCATCCTGTTCGGTCTAGGTGTCTCGCTTCAAACGGTACCGAATTACTTGTTCAGCGTAAACCCCACTACCGAGATGCAAGACAGTTTACTGGTGCAGCCTGACTCGCAGTAAAATAGCAAACTACAGTTTTCATTTCACGGCGAGCAGGAGCTTACGCGACATTCGAATTCTTTGAAGCACTATAACGTATGGTAAGTGACATTGACGAGGACCAACATGGCGGCAATAAATAACGTTTCGATGTATCAAACAAAAAAGGAGGAAATAAGAAAGTCACTCCGGAATTTCTCGTTCTGCACTCGGCTAAGACACATGAAAAAGCACTGCACCATTATTCGTACAGTTGTACTGAGAACAAAGTGTAAAGAAAATGGAGATTCGATGGAAGATTAAAAATGACTGCAGAGTATCCTGCACCCAAAAAAAGTACAAGAAAGCCGGGAGACTGATAACCAGTGGCAGAAAAAAAAACACGTGAGGCAAAATAGACACTCGACTGTGGAAGCGGACGAAAGGTACACTTCATGATAGCAAAGTGAAAGGGAAAGAAAGGGAGGTTTCACAGGGAACCGAGGAATGCTGAAAGTCAAAGCAGATCGTCCACGGGGAATTCTTCGTCTGAGATCAATGAAAGGAAAAGAGGCACGGAGGCAAAATAGAGGCGATGAACACCGGCGGCGGAGCCGAAAGGGAGGGCACAAGAAGTGAGCGAGAGATAGAGTGAGAGAGTGAGCGAGCGAGCGAGTCAGGCGAGCGAGAGAAAGGCCGGCGAAGCACCATTACGCGCCTTATCAGGAGAATGTTCAATGGCGCGAGCACGGTACAGCGGGTTCTGCGTCTATCATTTGGCGCGCCTCGTTGGACCCGTTTTATTGCGTTCGAGCGCCGCGTGTGTAGGAGCGCCGCTGCGCACAGGATTGTTCGGAGGAGGAAGGACGACATTGCCGGGAATGGTTTTTTCTTGCGATGTTTACATAGAAGTCCCCAGATAGCGGCTGATGTTCATTCTAGCGGCAGTGCGTTATAAGGAGGTTCCCTTCGTCAAGGAAGGCATGAAAAGGCTGAAAGAAGGCGCAGTCCAGCTCACTGTTCAGATTAGCACGCTGTAGTTTCCCAATTCAAACTCATTGATTGAGGAAGGACGGCGCATCACCGTCCGCTGTGGTCCTGTGTGTATGGAACTGCGCTGCTTATTACGCGGTCACGCGTTCGATACCCGAAGGTGGAGACCGCACTTAGATGGGAGCGAAATGCGAGAGACGCTCGTGTTCTTAGATTTCAGTGCAGGTTGAAGAACCTCAGGTGGGGAAGCTAATCCAGAGCGCTCGACTACGGCGCCTCTCATACACAGCCCCATTGTCCCTCCCTTTAGGACACTAATGCACACGAAGCTATCTATAAACAATAAACAATAAACGCGTTAAATCTGTTGTCGAATGCTTGCGTACCAGAGGGGTAATTCCCTAATGCAGAGTACAGATTTAATTCATAGACTACAATAGAGTTTTCCCTGTGTTTTGTGTATTCCATTGTCTCCGCTTCGACAAATAACGTCAGCCTCTCCGGTGTGCCTGAAGCAAACCGGACGATCGGCCTTATACCGAAGCCAAGGTCCTGGCGTCGCCATTCATAGGCCCAGAAAGTCACACGCGCACTTCGGCAGTATCCGAAGGAAGCCGACCTGAGGGCCCGACTGTAGATATGCTGAGCCTCTATCTATCCCTCTTCCCGCTTACCTAAGGCTAAAAGGTGCTTAGCTAACCGCCACTTCTGAAGTGGCCATCAGCCATGTCCCGCCTAAAATATGCCGCTTATCGTTGATTCGCCGAGGATCAACAATGTTGGGCTCAATATCTCCATTGAAAGAAGACCATCCGAGCGGGGCGTGAACCAAGAAAGGCACCGCTTTAATTTGTGTTCAGGTTCAAGATGCATTGATCTTGCTGCGGTTCAGTCCCGGTGCAGAAAACAAAGAACTAAAATTGCGCGAACCGGTTGCACGTCGGCTCTTCGTTTTGTTGTCACGCGACGAAGTGCACACACAAGTTGTCATCAGCAAGGATCGGAGATGAGCTCTCCGAAGGTCGGAGACAGGACTGCATCTTGTGTTGTTTCAAGCATGGCGATTTAATGTTTTAGAGAGACTTATACGTTTTCCTCTACCTGCAACCAGTCGAATTGCGTGGTTTCATGTATGTTAAATTTAGTACATACACGTATAAACGAGCGCGACTAAGACAACATAGCCAGTGTGAGCGATGCGGTAGTATTATGTGGCGAAGCATATGTTTGCGTACAGTTTCTGTCGAAAAGGCGCATGAGGCCGACAGTGGCAACACTCCAACCTGTTCGCAACAAACATCTTTAAGAGAACGTACGGAGTCACTATAAGCACTGCTGGGAAATGCTTGCAAATCCAAGCGCTGTGTGGCCGGAAATGCACATTCTCCGGAGCGCACAAGTTCAATTAGTCAGTGTTTGACGCTTGATTGGTGCGAGAACCTACGCCACCGGGATGTGTAAAGACACGGCATGGTACAGGCGTTCCGTGGTGTTTCTCCCGACTGCCGGTTCATTCTCTCTCCTTTTTTTTTTGCTTAGTTTGTTCTGGACGATCTATTCCCACCGCCGCTGATTAAAAACAGTTTATCCACGCCAGCGTACGTGGCACCCGTAGCGAGCCTCGAATTGTGTTTTGGATTATGGCTGCATTCAAAGAACGCAGGAGTGTTCACTTTCATTTAGTTCTCTGGTGCGACTGGGTGACCCGAAAGCGCGTTCAACAGTGAAATTGTTCGTGGGCGAACTGTTGTTTAAATAAGCGGGATAGTGCGCAATCAATAAGGGAGCGCGCCGAGCGACATTGTGCTTCGACTTGAACATTTCGCCAATTGTATAGGCGCTCAGAATGCAGAGTCTCTATGCAGAACTAAACAATTCTTGTTGTATATTGCTGCCCTTATCCCCTTTCTCTTTTATTTCCGGTGAAAGACGAAATGGCAAAATGTTATAGAAGCAAGTCATCGGTTTACGAAGATAACAGAGAAAAAGGTTGTAAGGACGCAAGGACAGCACAAATACAATGAAGCGATGTGAATACAAAAAAGAACCTGCTCATCACAAGGGAGTTCTGCCTGGCCACGACAATTCATCCACGCGTGTGAGAACTTAAATTGCTTAATTGCTTTTTTTTCCCTGGAACACGAAGATAACAAGAATTCACTCAGACGAACATACGAATAAGTGCAGCAACGCTATTAAAAGCTTTCGTGCAAGACAGTTTTCACCTTGTTCTAATCATCCCTTGGTTTTATTTATTTATTATTTTCGTGGAACTTGAAAACTACTGTCCTCTGTTGTGTCCACCTCGATGATACCTTATGCTGGAGGAAAATAAGGGATGGGTAAGATCAGCGCTGGCCTGTGTAATTTATTTGTTTATTTATTTGTTTATTTGTTTGTTTATTTATGTATTTATGTATTCATTCATTCATTCATTCATTCATTCATTCATTCATTCATTCATTTATTTATTTATTTATTTTGCCTTTTTCCTCTGAAACGGTGCCTTCGAACTGCAAGAGAATTAAAATAACGTTCAATTATAATCTATCCCCCTCATTGCATACCACCTGCAGGGCAGCGAGTAGTGAAAGGGTCTATTCGGCTAAGCCCTGAAATTCGCAAGTTCGCCGACGAATATACTATCTCCTCCTCTTCGTAATTCAAGGACCCTGGCTTCCTACGACTCGCGAAACGTTTATGTTTGTAAGTGTCGCACAGAATACGAGCAGTACCGGTGGCAGCCATGCTGCTAAAACCATTCGACCATCATGACCACATCGCGCGCTGAGAAATGTTTCATACTGAAGAACGTGCATAACGAGGCATCTGGCAGCAAACTCGAAAGCACAAAAATCGTGCCGAAGCCATCGACGATGGTTGCCAATGTAATCGAATAACCGAACGCCTCTACGAAGTCATTCCCGTTGTTAAATTATTAAAGGGATGATGCTCTTGGAGGCATATATTTGTTTGCCAATGGTTATATATACGTAGCGTTTGTTGTTTTATTGCGCAATTCCGTAGAGAAGACCGGTTAGCCCAGCAAATGCGTAGTGGTGGTACAAGTGGCTACACATACAGGCCAATTCGTCATCTCTGTTGTCTTCAGCGGCGCGAGCGCCGGTGTGGAAGGCGACTGTCTCCTCCTCTCCTGAAGCTGCCACGGAATGAGAGGGCGGCTGGAGAAGAGGAAGCTGTCCTCTCCAGGCATTCCATCACAGCACCTAAGCCTTCAGACGCATTGAAGAGAGCGCCAATAGTAGGACGGTTCGGGAACTAACGCGCCACTCAACTCAGTTGAGCGAGAGGACGTATCCTTTGCATCGGCGCCTTTCTATTGGTGGTGACCATATTACCATTATTAACCAACCACCGATCACACCGAAAACGGGCGAAAGAGCCAAAGAAAATTATGCGTTCTAAAACACAAAAAAATTAAAGGAAAACACAGAATTCCAAGCGATGAAAAGCTGGAACAAAAATTACAATCCGTCGTTGAGCCTCAAATCTAATAATTTATACGGAAGAAATCATAACGGAAATCATCACTTTAATAAAACACCATTGGTGTGTACATAGCTAATGTATTAAGTGTATACCAGGTCTTTTTTCAGCTGCACCAAACTTTTAAAGTTGCTTGTGACAGACAGCATAATTCTAAACCTTGAGCTAAATTAATTGATGAGGCCGCCATTACTTCTGCGAGAAATCGAAGTGTTTAATTGAAGAATCACGATAATTACAGTAAGTGACTTTTTTTAACTAATTGCTGCACGTCAAATATGTCACTTCACGAATTGTATCCGGCAAGTTCGCAAGCCGAATTCACTTCGAACGAATTCACGGGACAATATATATACACCAGTTTTCTGTGCAAGTGCAAGCACAATGCATTTTTACCGCAAGTTTGACGACGCATATCCCGAAACCGGTGCCATTCTCCGAATTCGTTCTAAGTCGATATGCCATGCGAAATCAACGGCTACTATTCGTAGATCGTAATACACGCCGTAAAGTAATTAGCAAGAATATAATTTCAATTACGTTAATTATTCAATTCGACATTTCAATTTCTCGTAGATGCAATGGCCGCTACATCGAGTAATTAAGCTGAAGGGTTAGAATTGTGCTATTTACCACAGGCAACTTTTAAAATTTTGGTGCAGCTAAAAAACAACACCGCTTGGAGCAACTGAACGGATTTAGTAGTTTCAATATTTATGCGATTTCTAAATAAATGCAACATTGGCGTCTCTCATGTCTTTAAATGACAGTATTATTTTTCAAGGATTTATTGCGTTGCCTTAAATAATTAACTGAAGGGCTATAGGTCAACTTTTTTTTGTATTGCTATGTGCCAAGTGAACCAGCCTTATTAAGACCAATAAATTTTCCTCCATATACACGGCAACACAATAATATCCGTAAGGTCGCTTATAGTGCATTTTCCATCGGACGTTTGGTGAGGGGCTTTCTATGCTCCAAGTAGAAGTTGTAAATTACCGCTTCCTTCTATCTGATCATAATTTTGTCGACGGCTATCGAGTCGTAACAGCGCCAAACATTCAAAGAGGCCAGTCGGAGCCAGATTGAGTATGTTAATTTACAGACACCCAGGGGAAGCTATTGATGAGAACTGCTGGCATTGGATAGCTTTGTGCTAGGGCATTCGTTCGGCCTTAACCTTAATTATGCTGTGGCAAGAATAACGATGCTTGTACCAATGGGATTTCGTGCAGATTTTTGTATCCCGGGAACTTTCGTGACACACCTTATCATACCAGCCTCTGAACAGCTGACAAGGCGGTTCACCGCGGCCCATCCGTCAGCTGGAGGTGTTCAAGTGACTGTTTTATATTTCATTCTTAACTATAAGATCGAGCGTCATCACAAGCGAATAAAAGTGACAGAAGGCCATCTTTATCAACACCGTGCGCACTACTGTACCAATAGCTATTGCTTGTCGTTTGCAGCAGTTGCCACTCTAGAAGAACGTCTCTTGATTCACTGTCACTGCCACCTGGCAGGCCCAATGTAATTGTCATAAGTTCCCGACATTTCTAAGTGCCAATTTATCTCAAATTAAAGTGCGAGGAAGGTTTTCCCTCGTGATTTACCCATTTATACTGAATACAGTACGTGCTTAGCATTTGTGCGAGCGTGGCTTCGGCAAGTGAAACTTCGGCTGTGCAAACACTCAATTTCAGCTCCTTGAACAAACGCAAGCCACCATTGATTATCTCCAGCTAGCGTAGTTCTCAGACGAGAATCCCATTTCTTTTCCTTTCTTCCCCTTTATCTTCGCGCAGATTGTTCCCGCTCCCCAAACCGGAAGGCCCAACCTTGGGTCTTCGTAATGAGAGAGGGAGCGCACAGGCACGAAATGCTGAGTAGACAGACGATGGCTTCTCCAAGCTTTCCAACGGAACGTCTCTCTCTCCTTGGCAAACACGTACGCCGACAAAGAGGACCAAGAAAGAAAAGAAGAGGAGCCGCTCTCCACGCTTTAGCATTGTGCAAGCGCTCGCACAAAGGCATCATCGTGTCCCCCGAAGCGTGACACCAAATCTTCTTAATGGACGGCGTATGCTTACACAGGTCTCGCAAGCCCACATACGCGCAGGGATGCCTTAGGAACCCGCCAATGCCACGTCCTACTACCATCCTTTTTTTTTTCTTTGCGTATCGTGCGTTTCGAGTCTTTTTCTCTTTCCTTCCGTTGTTTTTGCTAAGAAACACGGAGAAGAAAAAAAAAAGCATCTTGTATACGGCTTTCCGGTTCCAGGAAACGCCGCGGACGTGTACGCTGTAACTGGAACGTGCTGCCATGCTCTACTTCCTCGTTTACCCTGCATCTCCTGCTATAAATTTTTGGCTAGCATTATTAGTTAATTCTGGAGTCCTTGCGGAAAAAAAAGGAAAAAAAATTAGAAAACGGCGCATTTTACCGAAATTCGCTGCGCCCTAACGGAAGAACTAAGCTATCACGGGAAACAAGCACACGTCCTCAGCATTTATAAAGCTTGTTCCTCCTCATAGCTTTCTTTATCTCTTAGGATTTTAACATTAAGGAAGGTGCGCAAACCGGATTCCAGAGTGCCTTATTTGCTGCTTCCTTACAAAACGACTGCATTTACAAGAAACGCCGCAGCTGGTGGGACGGTGGGTGGGCGTGCGAGTGAGTGAGTGAGTGAGTGAGTGAGTGAGTGAGTGAGTGAGTGAGTGAGTGAGTGAGTGAGTGAGTGAGTGAGTGAGTGAGTGAGTGAGTGAGTGAGTGAGTGAGTGAGTGAGTGAGTGAGTGAGTGAGTGAGTGAGTGAGTGAGTGAGTGAGTGAGTGAGTGAGTGAGTGAGTGAGTGTGAGTGTGATAGGCAGAGAATCATATAGCCACTGACCTACCGCGATGGGTGAGGTGGAACATCGTCTTGCTCAAGTGATATAGCTGAAAAGCAAAATTCCATTCTTTGTCACAAGTGACAGCGTTAGCATCTTCGACTTCCTATATAAAAAAGAACAATACACGCTACGTAGCTAAACACAGCAGACGGCAGTTTGCATATTTAGCCGCATTCGTTTAACTATACAAGAAGATTTAGCCAGGCTGACATCTTCACCATATCCTTAACGGTTGTGTCGTGCCACCTATAGCTGGCTTTTCGTTCGGTCATAAATCATAAATATTTTAAACGTTAGATTTACTGCAAGATTTCAGACCCAGCAATATGAATAAACCATTGAAGTTTTTTTTTTTTTATTGTTAATCTGCACATTTCTCAACTCTGCCTCACTAGCTCAGGATCGGGCGTACTACAGCGTCACTGGTATACCGTTTGCCGAATATTCAGAATAGTCATTTATTTATACATGGAACATGCCGAAGTTGAGCTTTATTAATTGAGGAAAATCAAAGAGATTAACGTTAGTTCTTAACGCTAACACACCGATAACTATAAAAGGCCTTTACGATACATATATATATTTTCAAGACATCGCAACACAAAAAGAAATACTTGAACTAGGCAATTCCGAAAGTCGCATCTTTCCCTAATTGAAAACACTTTTGTTACAACGAAGTATCAGAACAGTTTTTTTTTTCTTTTCTTCTGATCGTCTGCGTCTCCAATTCGAATCTTTGTCGAACATACTAAAGAACTTAACGGAAAACGGCGAATTACCCGCTTCGAAGAGTTCCAGTAGAGCCACGCCCCTCTTGAACAAGTCCTGCTGCTGCGACAAGCACCCCACCGTCATGGAAATCGATACACCGATGCCGTGCAATTCCTTAAACTCTGAAGTTGTACTAAACACCACTTGCGCAACTTATTCCGGGGCGATTTCACGTTACGGTGTTAGCCGTTACATTGTCAGCGTGCTTACTTGCACTGGAGGTTTACATGGCAGAGAAATGAAGTCGATGGCGTGATAAGACCACAAGAAAAGTCTGATTAATAAAGAAGCAGTCCCTCAAAACTTATTTCGACTGTGTCGCTCGCTTTATGCCGTATCAAAACACCAAAGCAAAAGACTAATGCCACCTTGCATGTTTGCGGATGCCAATAATGCGTACATATATCTTTGAAAATGTATAGGCAAAACGACGTCTAATCATTTCAAAGTACGTGCTTGCGTTGTTTATTTTATTACGCATTACCTCACACAAGCTCGTTTACTAGCATTCTAGGGGGGGGGGGGCGCAAAAGTAATGAGAATGACCTTTTATTTGGCATTATTCTAAACATTTTAAACTGTCACCCTGAGAGTACAATCTCTTGGGCACAATGTAATTGTCCCAGTGCTTTACTCGTTTTTTAATACTTCTCCCTTGTCTGACGAGAACTTATCTGAATAGTCACGGTTTCTCGGGTACTGCTACGGAGCTTGCTGCACTTCGCAGCACTTCGCATGATTCGTGAAGATCTAACACGAAGATTGAACATACTTACCCATTTCAAGTCAGCGCAGCAATTTCTGCTATCTGCTTTATAGAGGTGGGGGACTACAAGGAAATAAGATAGCTGTATCACCAACTAGCGGAGAAAGGACATGACGTCACCTTTCAGTGGCTCTCAGGCCACGGTGGCATCGTAGACAATACGAACATGCAATGAAGCTAGTAGGAGGGTTCCCGAAGACGCCGTGAAGGAACCCATCCCGCTATCAAAGACCGATGTAGCAACAAAGCTCCGCATACCCGTGCGTGATGCCACACGATTTATGTAGAACAGGCCAGGTTTCCGGCATACACTTCTGCACCGCCTGAACCCATCCCTCCCACTACGCATTCCATCTGGATATATCTCGAACCAATACCAAGTGTTCTCTGCCGACTCTCTGCCGGGCTGAGCACCCTGCCTTGGAGTTCATCTGCAGCGGGTGCAAAGCACAGGCAAGTCGAGAATGCACGCGCGCCCTAGCCTCGGAGGACACGTAATCTCAAGTTTCGGAGAATCGTTGAAGATAGAGGCAGCATGAACCGTTCTCTTTTGCGCTGTTGATCTCACTAGCTTTGTGACAGCGTGTATTCACAGTCATCGAGTGCGATCTGTTCATGTTCGCCTGTGCGCGCGTGACATCATGCTTACTAATTAGCGAGCGAATGTTCACCGCAGTTTGTACGACCAATAAACTAAGACCCTTACTTCGTGTAGTTTCCCAATAATTTGCCATAGCCATCAATGTTTCACCCTTCTAGCGAAACTGCGAGAACGGAGCAACGCAGAGAGGGAAGTAGACGCAGCGATGTTGAGTGCGCCGAGTACTGTCACATTCCACATTGCGAGCGGCCATTCTTCCGCGACGCTAAATACAGATGTTTTAGTAGTTCGCGCGTTTAAAGCTTATGTTTCCTTTAAAAGGAAGCTATTGGTGTACAATAAACAAACAATAGTGTTTTCCTTTCGGCGAGGTGCCGCTAACCTGTACGTGAAGTTCCTTGTCTTTTATTGAACGGAAGTAAATAAGCAACATGAGAATCAATCGTAACAGTTTAATTCTCCGGGCACGCACAACAATACCTGCAATAAGCAGAACTCCAAAGAAACTCACTCAAAAAGAATTCAATGCTACCCTGCCGGAGAAGTCCGGAAATTGAACCTAATGCACAAGTATGTAGTACAGTATATAGTACCTCACCAACTGAACCACCTGGTAACAACCGTGTATGCAGAAAACCATGTCTAAACGGCAACGTCAATTTGTTTATTGGCACCTTTAAATAAAAATTTGCAAATTCGGCTTCAACAGATAAGAGATTTCATAGGAGAGTACTAATGGCTTGCGTGAACGTTTGTGAATAACGAAACCGTCGCAAGCGACGCAATGTACAACATGCTCAAATTTTGGAGAACACGGTACTCCAGAGCTCATTTTAACAGCCATAATAAACCTTCAAAAGATGCAAGTTAGCTTTCTCGCAACGCACACTCACAAAAATTTTGACGGCTCTGACACTGTTCAAGACGCTGAATTTCCGGCAAGAACGTGCTTACAATTGCACTTCCAAACGATATCCCATAGCACAAGAACACTAGCAATACACCGGATGCCCCATAATGAAAGTACTGGTCGTCACATCAGAGTTGCGCATTGCGAGAAAGCCAGCTTTTCACTTTTCGAAAGGTCCGACAGAATTGCTGCTTTACTAAAAGGGATCTGCGTTGCGAGTCATATCAGTGGTTGTTTTAGCCACGATGTAGAACAAATGTCCAGGAAGTATCGGAATGTATATAAACGAGTTATTTCTTGAAACAACTACTTTTGTATGTAACTGTCCACGCTAAGCAATGCCGCCGGTGGCTTCAATCGAAACAAACGGATCGAAGTCGCGCGGGCGAAAGGACTGGATCGAAGGGTTCGGCCGCTTGCCAGCGTCATCCGCATCCTCAGAGCCAGATGTCCGAGGTGGAGTCTCCGCCCGGGAAGCGCATCTCGTGGGCCAACACGGGTCCTTCGGGCTCTTCGCCAAAATCGACCAGGAACTCGCGGTCGATGCAGAGGCCTCCATTTTTGTTGTCCACGTCCACGCGTAGCATCATGGCTCCCTTCCTGCGCACCGTTGCAGAAAAGCAGGCTTGACCCGAGTACGAGCATCCCGAGTTAGTAAACCCGACAATGCTCAACGTATCATTTCTCGCTACACTTTTATATACCGAAATTATGCAGATTTTTTTTTTTATACGCCGGGGCTGGTTTTCCCATTTAATGACTGGTTCGCCGAACTATTCTCAAGTATTTACCACATTTTTTCTTGGAAACCGTTTCGTTATTTTCGGTATAAATGCACTCTGACAATTGAGGAAGGTGAATAAGTTGCTTTAATATTCCTTAGTGGGAAACTAGGCTTCACGGCGTTAAAAAGGCCAGCTGTGAAGGCACAACTGTTACGGCTCTTGCTCAGTGGCACAGCTCGTCGTCTACACTCTGCAAATGGCGGAACAGTATCTTCCCAAGCGTCAGCATTCGGCAGCTTCTTTTTTTCGCGAAGTCGACAAAAAAAAGAACAGCGTGTTTGGGAGCTCTTCGTTGATTAATGAACGAAATCAACGCATTTCAGCTCCGCCGCTACAGGCGGCAGACCGGAACGTTGACAGTTAGGCACGGTCTTGTGCGAATTGGAAATACTACCAAATAGCTGTGATGCCTGGAATAAATCAGTCGATGGTTTAGAAGCGAGAAAGCAAGAAGAAAGCCTAAAAAGCAGCCTTTCTTCAGTAAGCCAACGCAGAAATAAATTGAGTTTTAGATCGCGGGAAATTATCACAAGTATTCGCGCGTGCACTTTATTAAATCTATTTGAGGATAGGTTGGTGCCTATGTGTGGCGCCGGCTACTCTTCTCTTACCTGATAGTTATAGTCGTAAAGTTAACAATCACCAAACTGGACAAAAAAAAAGGACATGAACGAACATTCACGCACTAAGTCTCAGTATTGCAATATAACTGTTCGCGCAACAGAAGAGTTCACGTGGCATAGACACTAAAGCCGCAATGTTCACACGCAACACATGAATTTGCACAGCTTAAATTTTCACAAGATCAAGATGTTCAAATAGATGTTGAGCACTTGAATGCCGCACTCTAAATGCAATACACATGCTGCATGAACGCGAAGACAGAATTAACATGTAATTAATGGTGCTTGTTAACAATGCGAGCGATAACTATTGTACGACTTATTTTTGTGATATTTTTGATTCATCAAAAAATTGTACTAAGGCGCGAGCAGCAATGGTTCGACGTTTTTCTGCTGGCCATGGACCTAAAATTTTTCCCAAGGATAGCGGCCGTCTAACCAAGTCGTGCAGTTTTTTCTAGAGGTTCTTGCGGGGAGCGTTGTTATTTTTAGAGGAAGAAGAAGTTGTTCTATGTTTTCTTCAGCCTCTTCACATGATCCTGTAGCACTTGGTTTTTTCCTATCCTATATAGGAAGCTTTTAGTATAGGCAGTGCCTAATCGAAGCCTATGAACTATGTGCACTTCTCGCTGTTTGTGTCTGAATAGCACTAGCTACATTCAGCACAGGCATTCGCTTAAGAAGCGATCGAGACGTTGCATTAATGTTGCAATAACGTAAGGAATTCAAACATGTTTAGGAAACCTACAATTGAAGCAGGTTGCTTGATGTTTCTGTAGCACTGAGACTAATGTGGAAGATTATTGTCTCGTTGGCAAAAGACTTGTCTTACTCCAGTTGATTTCATGCGAGTCTTCTGCTTTACGAATAAAATCGTGTTTGGAAGGAAAGGGCGCCGAGCAGAGTGGGGAGGGGGATGCAACTGTCTGAATGACCGTGATGTAAGGAAAAAAAGAAACGCGAGCGCTTCCGTAGAAGCACGTTGTACTAAAAACTCGGAACAGACACGCCACTTTGAGAAAGCCAGGAGAGGCGCGAACATCCAGTGTCAAATGAACGGGCGAAGTATTCATCCCGCAGAAAGCCCTCGGGGCTTGGTGAGCGGACGGACCACTAGCCGACGAATTCTCTCGCCCCGTTTGACTGGGCGTCGTTTGCTGCACGCATTGAATTACCTTACGGGACGGCGGGTTTCACGCAAAGCTCGGCCGATCGGGCTCACTTCAAACGACCGCGGAGTGAAGCCGTAGTTCTTAGCAACAAATATGACGGCCCGAAGGTATGTATAAGCAAACACAGTACGAGGCCACCCCTCCGGGATATCAGCGCCTCGTATGGATAGCAACCATATACTCTCAGGGGCCTTGTGCTGCGGGCTGGCACTACTCACGCTGTTTACACGGCCTTGCGATAAGGATGCAGTTGTAGAAACCGGTGTCGGAATGCTGGTAATATCTGGATACTGAGACTCGCTTAGGTAATGCGCAGGGAAAGAGGAACGTGAAGCAAGAAATGAAGCAAACTGGAGGCAGAGAAAACGCTGTTGCTGGTTGCACAAACAAAAAAACGCAAAGAAAGAACAGGAAATGAAAGCGAGAAATGAAAGACGGATAAACATGAAGGAAAGGAAACAGGCGGACAGGCGAAACAAGACGGATTTAAAAGTTAATCGAAAGCGCCAAATAGTTGGAATAATGTTAGCTATTCACAAGCAACTGCAGGACTTCAATAAAGTTTTACCATACCATTCACAAGAAAAATGAACTCTCCACAAATCCAGCGAATGTCGTGCCATTTCTAGCGACTTTTAGAACAAAGTACACTAGCTGCTTCGGTGCTAAAGCTCCATTTGCTCATGAGTTTCCACAAACTATGCGTTTGCGGAAACTATACCCAAACGCAAAATATATGTTTGTAACACACGTGGCATACTTATGAGTGCAGATATTCATAATAGCGTCGAGGTACGTCGACCACCCAACTGCCGAAACAGTATACTGGCCTGATCACCACCTAATGCGTGAGTCGCGCGATTTAGAAAGGGATCAAGATCGGAACCGGTCGCTCTCAATTGTGGAGACACCGCAACAAGACTATTTACGATGCTGGTGACCTTAAAAAATGAGGGAACCTAGGACCTCAATTTTGTTATGGTTACAGCTATGAAGCAAACCGACAATGTAGCCTATAGGAAAGCTTATAGCGGAGGTTACTCGTCTTTAATTGAAATGCACAAATAACGAACAGACCACTTCCACTTGCTTGCTGCTAATCGCACCCACTGTAAGCGACTCCTGCGATTGAATGGAAGCATGTTCCACGTCTGCACCGAGGGCCATTATCAGCGCTGTGCAATACTCCCACAGTCATAGATATATGACACACGTACACAAATATCCAAACATTTTGACAAGGGGTCTACCACCGCGGTAGCTGAATGTGGTAAAGCGGTGCACGTGCAATGCGAAAGATTCGGATTCGGCGTCCACAAGAACGAAGTTGCCTTTTCGTGCACTTTTATTTATCTTTTTCCTCAAGTACATTCCTATAAAAAATAGCAGGAAATGTTCTGCGTTTTTCCGGTCCTTATCGTCCTTTCCTCGATATGGTTGTGACGATGCTTGTTGGCAGCTTTTCACACTCGATGCTTTTCACGGGACCACAGTCCGCGCTCTTATAGCAAAAGGTTCTCTG
Source organism: Dermacentor albipictus (assembly GCF_038994185.2). Classification (NCBI taxonomy): domain Eukaryota; kingdom Metazoa; phylum Arthropoda; class Arachnida; order Ixodida; family Ixodidae; genus Dermacentor; species Dermacentor albipictus. Next base: position 139,650,366 of record NC_091824.1, read on the forward strand.
ATCGATGTCGAATCTAACGGTGCACAAAGAATAAAGGCACTTGGCTAAGCGACACTTGCCAAATAACCTTTCTTAGAAGTTTTTGGTGTTGGTTTCTTATGAAAAGGGATTCATTCACGAAACGAAACCTATTCGTAGTTCCTTAGCGAGACTTCGGCTTTATTTGATCCGAGTAAAAGGTCATAATGCAAGAGCTATAACGCCATCACGAACTTCCAGAGGCTTCAGCGAAACTATACCGCCGCCGGCGCAAAACGCAGAGCCCTTCTCCCACTCAGTAGGAAATAAGCGAACGCAGAAACAAAAAATCATAAGTTTCCGCTTCAACTTTCCACAGTAAGAGCTGTGCGTAGGCGCACGGACTCGAACGAGGAGCGTAGAGCTTCAGTGTCGTGAGCGGTGGGACAGTGAGTAAGAGCCCGGATTAGTTGTCGCTGAAAGACCTCCTTTGCGCCGAAGTTCCTGGTCGCGAAAGGATTTTTCTAAGCAACCATCTTTCGCGACGCTGAAAGGCGTAGTAGCCCCTATGCGAGAGGAATTGCAAAGCACAGTCATTTCTCCGCGGCGATTCAGACTTGCATACCGCGAGCCGAAAGGTAGACAAAATCCGAAGCAAAGTCTGTACTTCCGCAAAGCCACTCTATAAAGTTTGTTCCAGTAGACTGCGGATGTGCAGGACATCAGTAAAGGTAGCAGTAAAAGAGAAAAGACGTGGGCAGTGGCTTGATAGTTGGCCGAGCTGCACAAAGCGAGTGGGAAGAAGGGTTGAGAGAAGAACCTATGTGAGTAGGCTATTCTCAACGTTCATGCGTCCCAGTATGTAGTTAAGAAGAGAAAACTTCGGGTACATTTGCGCTAGTGTTGCGGAATTCTTGAAAGAGCATCTGCTCTCAGTATAGTGCGCCTTTAGGTGAATAGTTTCGCGCAAGATGAAGTTGGGTGGTTGAGGTTCTTAGAGGGCCTCCTATTACATTCCTGGGCCATTCGGCAGCATAAATTAGGAAGCGAAAGTTTGAACATGCAAGAATGTTGATTACAGGCTGACTACATCACATATTTATTTTAGCGCGGAAGAAGTAACTTTCTTTCGCAGCTGTCCTGTCTTATCTTCGCCCTTGTTTCTACGAATTCTGCCAAACGTATTTTTGGCGAGTGGCTATCTTGGGGGCGTTAGCGATACCCACAAGCCATAAACGGCAACTGGGACGAACGCATATATTCGTCAATTCTGAGCTGCATTTAAGCTGCACGTTGCGCGGTTGTTACATCCGCATGGAAGCCCATTTAGGCGGGATGGCGTCGCGGTAATCCCGCGACGGCAAGTGATGCATCGCAACTGCTACATGTGGTTATATTTTTGCTTTATCCGTAAGCAAAACTCGCCAGTTTCAACCGGCGGTAGGTTGCCACCGCAGGGTTTCACTTACATACGCAATGGGCAACGTCGGAAATTTGAGAAACGCGGTGCGGTGCATGGCAATCTCTCCTTTCCGCAAATAGTTCGGCGCGCAATATGATAAATCGCGGGGACAAGTACGTGCCTAGAGATAAAAATGGCTTTGTATCTTGAGCTATGCACCTTTTCTGGGCCTATACGCCAGATTTGAGCACTTATTGGAATGCATCATGTAACCGCACAAAAACAAGGGACAAAGAAGAAACATACAAGACAGGCACGCCTGTCTTGTATGTTCCTTCTTTGTCCCTTGTTTTTGTGCCGTTACATGATGCATTCCAATAACGACCACCAACTAGCCCGCTTATCCCTGTTAAATTGAGCACTCAGCAAGCGTATTGGGCTAATTGACGTAAGTGCCTTTCGAGGGCGACCGATGTGACCAGTTTTATTTTTTTGACTTAATAGCAGTTTATGCTATTAAGTTATGCAATCACTTATGCACCTCCATGCACTTATTTCTGTGGCAAATGTTTGGCGACCCATTTTCCACCATGCTGCAGTCCGCTGAATTTCCAGCACAGGTAATTAAAGACGAGACCCCGTTATACCTGCCAACGCGACATGTCGTGACACAGCCAACGCAAGGCCAAATATAAGGCAAATTCAAAACATCACTTGGCCGCCAGAAGCAGAGATTAAGGCTGCGTTCTTTATTGGGCAATAAGTGCAGAAAACGGAGGATCACGGCGTGGGCTATGCATTTGTATACTGCAGCAGCAGCAAGCGCTGCAGTGGTTCCGGAACTCGCCGTTTCAAGATTAACCGAGAAAAGCATGTTTGATTCCTCGTCACCTCATTGCGAGAACGTTCTGCCACTCATTAGCTACGCTTCAGGAGGATAGCGTCAACTTTATAAACCCAAGGGGTTTTCAAACGTGTCCACATGCTTTCAATGTGATTCCTAAGCCAAGTTTAAGGGACAATGAAGAAACAAATTTCTTCTGCATCAGTAAATTACCGTTCTAAAACACCAAAAACACCACTGTTACCCCGATAAGGCTCTTGGTAAGCCATAAAAAGCGCAAGAACGAAAGCGACGCCTCCTTGAAGTTCCCACAGCTGGTCGCTGTGACGTCACGAATTTCGATAGCATATTCTTGGGCCTACTTAAATATATAGCGGTACAGACTGACTACATTGTGTTCTAAAGGAACTGAATACTAAACATGGCAAGTTTCGGGAACGTTTACTGAGCCAACGTGGCCCAAATGCGAAAAAAATAAATACTTTGGAATCCCTGACGTCACACCGACATTCCGGCTTCGGGGTTGCCGCGCGAAATTCAAATACTGATACTTCGACCTTGATTTTCCCATCTAATAATCACTATTATTTTTAGACGACTTCCTGCGAGATTCTCAATGTTTTATTAGTCTAAACTGATTTACTGTTTCGCTTTAGCGTCCCTTTAAGGATGATTTCACGCGAAATCAGCAATTAGCATGTGGTCAGTTTTACGAGACTCAAAATTTCCGCGGGGGCTCCAGTCCACAGAGAGGCTGCAGCTACGGTAACGTACAAAGTGACTTTAAAACTTTCTGCTATATATATATGCATACACAGGCGCCGTATGAAGCTTTAGAAACAGGAAAATCGCGACAATGCCTTACTGTCCTTGCATCAGGTTCGGCGCACATTTTGCTGCTCAGAACTAAGCTTCATAGAATCGACACATTGGTGCAGAGTGAGCACTATTCAGTACCTCCCGCAAGCTTATGTTAGAAGGCTTTATGACTGCAACGCGTAAAAAGTATTTAGGCTAATTTATGCATCAAAGGAGCCCTACTGAAAACTCGAAGCTGCTCAAGCCTTTCAGGAGACTTCATTGCAGCTCAAAGTTGCAAGCAAGGAAATATGTGCAATTTTTTCCAAAGGATTTTTACAGTTAGACCGACGTGTAACAGTACATTTACAATTCAATCAGTCGCAAGCATGTCTGCTGGAGAGGCCCAGGAAAACCTACCTATTATGATGCATCAAGAAAATCCAAGAGCAGGGTAAGAATTTTCAACTTAGACACGCAATACCTTATAAGCCCTCCTTTAACCCACAGGCAGTAGTCATTTTTCTACAGAAACTTCATTCGTCTTATGTCTGCGCGCAGCTCGAGCCACATATGTATAACAGGTGCAAGCAATACTAAAAGCGATGCAGCGATTTTACAACAAAATAACCTCATTTTCTCCGCAATAAAGCCACAGAAAAAAACGCCGCGATACGTAGCCAGTCTTACTCGTATAGCTCCGGGTAGAACTGCTTGTCCCAGGCGCTGTACAGTGACGTTGTGGCGTACAGCCTCTTGCCGTCCAAGCTGAGTTGCAACATCTGGGCGGCACCTCGAACAGCCTTGCCCTTGATCACGCACCGCTCGGGCTGTTCCTGTCACGGGATAACAGGCAGGAAATGCGTGTTGGATCCAGAACGCTTGTTCGCCGCGGCCAATCGTGAGACTCAAACCAAGGACAGGAAAACAGTTTCAGTACCGTTCAAGGACATCACAATGTCAAGGGCGGTATACCCAGTCGATCACTTCCAGGGATACGACTGCTTTCACGAGATCTCGCATGGGTCGGCCCAGGACACGCGTCGGCGTCTACGGGCAACGATGTTCCTGGTACTGTGCCTAGGCTGCTGCATGCTAAGGCATTGTGCGAGAGACGCTCTCGGCCGCAGATGTTGACACGTTCACTGGCGATCGAGTCATGCGAAATCTCGCGACACTGATCGTGTCTTCGAAATTGATCAACTGGGAATATAAACGACCCCAGGCCTCCCCACGAAAATTCCACACTGGTCCTCAGAAGATGGACACTAAAGTAGAAAGCACGCCGTATCTCGTGCCATGTTGCTGCTAGATATAGATCACAGTGAGGACAATGCATACCGATTGAACCCTCACGGCTCAAGAATTAGGCACGCGGCTGACACTCGCGCAGTCGTTTTCGTATGATGCTAAGGCTTAGTAATCGCCGCGAGCGCACATTTAAAGCTACGCAAATACCACTTTTACGAAGCAGCGAACCAGAGATGGAGACATTGACATCAAATTTAGCACCAGCAAACTAGGACAGAAGGGAGGCGACACCACACTGCGCTAGCCTCAACTTTATTTTCGGGAAACAAGTACCTATTTCACCCATGCACAGCGGCGCCACATCCAAATTTTAACCATTCAGAAAAGCCGTCTCCTTATCTAACAAGTCGACCGAAGGGGCGCTAACAAGGCATGTTAGCGCCCCTTCGCTAGTCGAGCTTCGATCACAGGTCCGTCTGAAATTGACCGCATGCTCTTTCTTGTGTACGTGAAAACACCACACGACTTGGAAGGAATGATCGTAATAATTTGTACATACGCTATCGAAACGCTGATGGACGAAGGCAACCCACGTAGGAAAAAAATAAAGTTGCACTTGATATTAGCTGAACACAATTATCAAAATAATGCGCACACATGAGCATCTACGATTGTTTGAGACATCGTTAAATTGGTTAAACGTCCGATCGGAAAATGGGACAGCCTGACAGAAGCTTGCGTCTTGACTGCTGCTGTCCTTTAAAAATTATGATACAAAGTTGACCAAAACGCAAATATTGCGGTATTTTATTGAGGAAGTTCTCGGAGTACTGGAAGCTAGCTTCGAAGATACTTCCCGTCGAAGTTTCATTTTCCAGACTCCTACTTCTGCCAAAATTGGTCAAACCTGACAAGTAGTTCCAGTTCAGTCGTCATTTCAGACGGCGCATGACGTTGCTAATATGAGAATTCCAACAGAAATGTTCGATCGACGCGTTTCACAACGCGTTGTGAAACGCGTCGATAGAACCGATTTATATAAGTACGGCAACGAAAAGTTTATGAGATCTCAATCCAGGCTACACGATCGCTTTAGACCGGCCTGCAAACAGCACAAACTCGCCCCCTACGTTGGTGCCTCCCATGCCTTCAGCCAAATGAAAGAACGGCCCTACATACCACTCTTTACAGGACGCGATAACCATAGCACTTGTTTCCTCTGTTCCGGTATAACGCATTGACACGGTCCTGTCACTGACAGGGCAATTACACGGAGCAGTGCAAGAGCCCTGGTCTGCGAGACCCCGAACACTGGGCGGGACTCGTCAACACGTGTCCAGCAAACCGACAAGAACATGAGCGCCGAAACCAGTGCGCTCTTACCTCTCCACCCCTGGTTCCCTCCACCAGATCTTTTTTCGCATAGCCCTGCCTTTCGTTTCTATCTTGCCATGCTTCCACCAATTGCACACTGGCCGTGAAAGCGTTCTTACCCATCTTGAGTTTTTCGCAGAAGGGTGCCGCAGCGTGGCTCCGTATCGCCCAACGGCGTTCTGGAATATCTGCATTCTTTTCCTCGACATTTGTTAATCGCTTAATTTATTTTTATGTTCGCGTGGCAGCTGGTCTCCGGCAGCCTATTTTTTTTTCGACTCGCATGAGTCTTATTGAAGGAATGAAACTACACGTTGCACAGACTCAGTGGACTGCAATGAAATCACTTAGTCAATCGATGGGTATCAGCGTCTCAGAAACGCTTGCTCGTTATCGCAGAGAATAGGCGTGTTCACACGTGTGCGTCCTGCTCTGCTTATCATTTCAGCTTCAATGAACTCTCGAGTACCCACCCTGCCTTTGCTTCTTCCTATGACAACACATTTATCAGTGAACGGCTTCCACGTTTTTTTTTTTAAACGCAGGAAATGTGATAAGCTAGTGTTGCCCCTCACTCGTATCTGATATCGCGAGCATGTTGCTTAAGGCGTTCGTTTAAGCTTCTGCCGCTCCGACCGATATAGTGGTTCCCGCATGATAAGAAAATCTGGTACACGACACCATCACAAGTGACGTAATGCTTCTGATGTGTCCATGCATCCTCGCACTTTGCTGTTGTCAGCCTTTCTTATCTTGCACAATGTGGCAAGTTTCTTCAGGGCCGAGAATACGATGGTTGCATGTCCATCTGCGATGTCCATCTTACCAGGCGTTGCAGGCAAAACATAGTGGCAATATCATTCGAGTGGTACTAAATAGGAAGTAACCGGTATCTGCGACATTTTAGCCGAATGCGGTGCAGAAGTGCCCGATCGCGCCTGTTAAGGCCGCACGGCATTCGAAATTCGCAGATGGGATCGTAAGTGTAATTACGTCCCTGCACCGAGTTGGTCCGGAGTTCAATCCGCAGCAAACCCACTTGCGCTATGCCAACTACGTCTATTCATTTCATCATGGCGTATAGCTGTTATGTCGCGTACAGTTCGGAGGCTTTTTTTCTATGTTGTTATCGGCCAAAGGTATTCTTTTTTTTTTCTCATTGCGATAAAGACTAGCCCTTAAGTCATAATTTTTGGTGCGTATATGTGTATTATGTGTGTGCTGTGAGGCCTGTGTTGCGTATGAATTGAAGCAGTGTTTTGTGGAATCTTGTCATGCATCATGTATTCTTGCGTATGTGGACAATGCACGTTTCCCGGGTTTTACAACAAACGTTTCTGCTGCGGGGAAGAATTGTGCGATACACGGTTTGCAATGTTCTTGAACTTAGGAGTGACTTCTCTGTTAACACCGAAACATCAAAATGGCTTGTGTTGCAGCCGATCTGGATATTTGGCATTTAGTGTAAAGTAGAATTTATGGAAAGGTAAACAGGTAGAGCAGAGTTCGTGTGCCTTAATCTGCCACTATAGGCACTGGAGAAAATATTAAGTAAAAAAGAAAGGGATGGAGAGACATGAGAATACCGACGCGATGTTGGTCGTGAACAGCGGGAACATATTTAATGTCTTGAAGCTATAGCCATGTGGCCGTAAAAATTTTACAACCTGTACTAATATTTAGGGTGGCAAAAAGGACCCGGAAATGAAGTCTTAGAATGGCCTGGCGTCAGTTTCTCAGAGAAAGGGCTCAGTCCGTTGCTGCTTTATTGTATGTCGGTCAGATAAAATATGTGCAATAGGATACCTGGCACATTGCGCGGGTTGCAATCAGCGTTCTTCTCACAGCTGATAAAGCGTTACATTTAGAGTTACGTGCATTAGGTTAACGTAATTTATGAAACGCACTCTAATATTCACATGTCATTTAGGCTTCGACGCCTATTCGAAATCAGTGGGGCTCACGCAGTATCATCAAGTCTAATTGGCTCTGAGGAACTTGTGACAACAAGCAGTCCTACGGAATAAAACATGCCTGTAAGTGATTTAAAATTGAATTCGCGGAAATTAACACGATGAAAGTCAGAAACTAACAGTGATACACGCATCGATTCAGCTTAGATAGACCTAACTAACTCGCAATTATGGGTCAGTATAAGTGAGTTCCGAGTGACTCACCAGCGAGGTTGGGGAACTATACAAGGCTCCAATTAGCCAAGTTCGAGTTATAAGTCATGCGCGCTGGTACGTGGCTGTCGCTTCCCAGCTGCACCGAGAAATTCATCGCTTTATCTCAGTAGTGTACATACACTATTTTCCTGAAGCCTATATGAAAACACTTCTAATATCGATACTTGGACGGCCGCTCACCCACTGGATGAACGACTTCTATTAGAGGGGCCTACAACGCTCCCGCAAATTGATCTGCCCATAATGAAGCGGCCACAAACGTCCCCCGGATATTTGCTGCACGATGCATCGACCCAATAAGCCGTCGCGGTGTTTTTTTCAGCGCGCTAAGAGGCTGAGAAGTTTACGACGGGGCGCTCGGTAAACTTGCTCGGCCATTCGTTGTTGAGCCCGATTTTGTTGCTAAGCTTCGCCAGGAATAATTGGAAAGCACGAACAGTGGCACTACTCAAGCCGCTATGTTAAAGCTGTTGTCATTCTGGTGTTTTAGTACGATTCCGAACAACGTACTGCATGGAAAGGAAGCATGTTCTTCAAAGCGGTGAAGTACCTATTGCCTCAATACGAGGACTGATGGCTGTTGCTGGAGAAGTTCCTGGAAGGAATTGCATCTTCGGCAATTAAGGAACGGAATTGATACACATTCTAGGTTCTAGTATTTTGTGTCAGCTGCGCATAAAATGCATCAGTTAACGAGTCAATGAAGCGCTGTTCCACTTGGTATAGCATTAGCTCTTATCATGGCACTGATAGGGAAATGTGCAATCGCCCACAGAAGTTCAAAGGAGATATGTTCCAAAGCAAGTATGAATTTCTGATCTATTACCGCGTGCCGCTTCTAATTCAAAGTGTATACTGCGCGAGTCGCAAAAGGAGCTAGACTCAATGCGAGGTTGTGCGCTCAGGAAATGGAAACTTCTGTAATTATTTCGAACGCCTGATTCCGCAACGTACGACGTCACCTTCGAATAGCTACCGGCACGCGTGAGACATCACATTCAATTCGACCGCGACGAACTATGCTGATCATCGTCGACAACGAATCCTTCCTGCAACGACAAACGTTTTAATAAACAGAATAGCTCATTAAAGAATACCATGCTTAACGTATTGTGTTGTTTGTTGCAACGTTAAGGTCACGGCGTGCGTCATTTCCCGGCTCAGATCAGCACTCACGAAGGTAGCAGGTATGCCGAATGGTTTAACTTGCTTACGAAACATTTCCTGGTGCAAGCTAGAACTTGAAACAGGGGAGCAGCAAAAAAGAGGAAGAGATGAGCCAGAGCGACAGATGGCTTTGCTCCTTTATCATGTTTCATGTTTGACTTCACAACAGGAACAATACATTTAGTAAGCCTAAGCTCCAACTTTTTTTTTCCCACTTACAGCACCACCAATGGCTTGACACTTTCAACGCGAAGCCATTCTAAGCGGAAAGCGGTATCTCACGGAGAACACGCGCAAAGGTAACGCGATGAATCGGAGAGAGCGAGCGGTCAACCTAGCAGGTACACTCTTAAGCAAATGTGCACCCTTTGTGGTGTATATTTGCCACAGCGATAATTATCTGTCTTGCTTGTGTTTCCTTCCTTGAAAACGCTGCGCTGGCTAATTTCTCGTAGAGAATGCTCTGTCATGCTGATAACGGGCATGCCGTTCGTGACTGGGAAGTACCGGGCTCGCCGCGTTAACGAAAGGAAATGCGGACAAGAGAGGTGAGGATTATTTTCGTGGCAAAAGGGTGTAACGTTGCTTAAGAGTAGTATGGGAAGAGCATACACAAACTAGCATGGGTCTTGGCGACAGGCGAGCTCACGTGACAGCACGCCAGGCGACGCAATGATTAAATTCGGCACGTGTGCGCTGGGGCCTTTTGCTTACGGTCACGGCTGTACTACACGTGTACTCTAGCTCTGAATGCTGTCATGCAGTTATGGCAATTATGTTCACTAATCATGCTTGCTCTCCACCCAATATCACAGTTGACCTTTCCCAGATACATTTATCAATTTCCTTCAGACCATTATATACTGGGCACGATATTGATCAGGAACTTGAACGCTAGGTCTTGCCACCCTTGCTATCAATGCAAAATAATTACTCAGTGAATACCGGACTTACTTTGAGTTCCTCGTCGTGAAGTACAGTCACTGGACCGCCTCTGTAGATAGATCCACCGGCGAAAACCTGGGCAAGAACGGTGACTATCAGACTTACGAAGTTATTCAAGCTTGCTCATTGTACATCCCTCTCCAATTATACGGTCCTGGGTTAGGTACAATGTGCCACACATACGCAGCTAATTTTCTTTTATCCACCCAAGAAAAAGTACGCGACAACGAAATGAATCCCTCGTTTTTCAAAATATGGCTTCGATGCAAGTACAATAAGTACATCAGGACTTCAAGAAAAAGATAACACTAAAAAAACTGAATATAAACTACATTTACAAACTAGATTTCTGTTTTGCTCATGCGAAATTAAGTGATGGAGGAAAATAAGTTGCTTTGGATTAGTGCCCCGCTCTAAGTACAGTGGGAATCACTTGTCATAGTGGTCAAACAAACGAGTTCGCCGCCATATCTTGGAGAAAAAAAAGCACAGGCCGTCATCGCAATGAGACCAAGCATGCTAGTTGATAGATTTTATAGGACAAACATTTACAGCCCTGCAACTACCGCCATGCAGCAGCTGCGGACGCTGGCGCAGTCCGCAGCCGGTCACTCGAACACTCTGGACAAGTGCGATTTCGACTGTACAAGCACGCAAGTCGTGAGCAAGAACGGAGATCAATGGTACCGCAAAATAAACTTTCTTCGCACCTTGGTCATGCCGGCTGTGATCAAACGGTGCATTCTACGCGCGTTTTTCAATAATATTTCCGCAAACGCAGTGCATTGGAACCATTCCACATTTCGTTAGTGAACTATACTACACTAAATATTTTACAGCAATAGCTTTAGCAATACCCACGTTGCAGTTCGTATATTTCTCGTAGTTTAAGGCCAACTTGGGAGAAAACTATATGTAACTAGTTGACCTATAAATAAAATTTACCTCCAATGGTCGGTTTCAGCAAAACCCTGGTCCCCAGCATAGCTCTAACCACTAGATCACGGACGCATTTTGCCGATTACGACGTCTCAATCCATTTCACGCGAGTGCACTTTCCGAAGTGCATGCAATTTCTATACGTTAAATGTTTCTGCTACGTTCATGGGAGAGCAACGGAAAGAAAGGAACAGAGGTTAACTAAGGGTGTGCTGGGTTGGCTACCGACGCCTGGGAAGGGGGAAAGGGGAATAGGCAAGGAAAGAGAAGTAATAGTCGTTGTGGACACATTCGCAGAGGAACATTTGCTGCCGCAAGCGTTCGTAGTCCCGTAGCCTTCAAGTGCGGAAGCGCTTTTGTGGCCTTTTGCATGACGTAATGCACAAGCCATTGTCCCACGATTTTTTCCTCCGAGAGCGCTCTATTATCTAACACGCTGGCTCTACCTTGTAGAGCACATCGTTGTTTGTCAAAGGACATGCAGTGACACCACTGCTCTAGAGTCATCCCACCCGCACAAGTTGCACGCCGCACAGTTGGCCATGCCTATTAGGAATGAATAGGCATCTGTAAATGCGAAGCCCAACCACATGCGATACTAAAGGCCTTTCGCGACGGGAGAGTCTGCTGCGTTAATGAGTTCGCAAGCTCATTACGGCGTCCATTCACCCACCTTTACACTTCTGTAAAAACATTGCTTCTTGCCACTACAAACGCAACCACACTGTGATTCAGTGTGTAGACCGAAATCTACATCTGTGGTTCCAGCGCATCGCCTACATCAGACCTAAATTAAGGCAAAGCAATGCGCTAGAACATCGCACTGACATTATAAACCAAGATAACATGCATTTAAAAGCACCATTTATTACTTTGAAGCAATTATAAAGTTTTGCTGGTTTTTTCCGCATTTGTTTTCTCTAGTACGTCACCTAAAATTTTGTACATACTGCTATATTGGGGTGCACAGATTTTTCTATTATGCTAAGCTTACTTTTTTTCGTATGCTCATCTTATGCGGTAATTGTGCAATGGCACAGCTTACAGACATCAGTTCTGCGGAAATCCGCAACGTTGAAGCCGCGCGAAAAAAAAAAAATGTCCGCCCGAGAAGGCGTTGGTCCAGGGTTCGATTGCATTAGCTGCACGAATTTTTCCTTTGTCTATAGTACGAGGCTTTCAACTGCGCAACAACTGAAGTCCAGTACGTCCAAAATACTGTGGCCCGAAACTATGCGAGAAAAGCATGTACATAATTGGGATTCCACCTCAGGTGCCCCGGAATACCTACCGAAGGTGATCCCACGGAATGACAAGCCAACATTTCTGAACACCGCCGCTTTTAGAGGCACAATTTGGCGTGTAGTTATAGCACAACATGGATGTTTTCGACATTTATTGTCGCATTTGCCAGAAGTTCGCAATGTTTCTGCTTTGTGAGTAAAGCTCTACATGCAAGCCTGTGTATCGACTTCTAAAAATGCTTGGTTGTCACGCTTGGTTTTTGAGCACTAGAAATCTGGATTGAGTGCTGAAGAAATGTGCTGAAGAAATGTGGGTAGTCCTCACCTGACCAACAAGCTTCGGGTGGCGGGTGTCCGTGATGTCATATTGGCGGATGTCCCCGTGAATCCAGCAGACGATGTAGAGGTAGCGGTCATCCAGGGATATGAGTATGTCCGTTATTACCGCTGCAAACACCAAAACAGAAGCAGTTAACAGATACGCCACTTCCAGATGACTTGGCCACTCCGAGCTCTTGTTTCGGATGGCCGATTAGGTTTTAGCCCAAGTTCAAGAATAATGCTCTAATATTTTGCTCTCTAGAAAAAAAGAAACTGCAGCGGCTTATTTCACTAAAGTAAGAAAACGTGAGAGGGGACCGTTCATGTTTTAAAATAATTCGCACTAAATATGAACGGCCTAAATGATTAGCGCGCTGCTTTGCGCCATTCTCTTGTTCTTACGCGTACACGCGGTGCGCCGGCCAGAAAGCTCGCAGCTTCTGGCCTGCAGTTTAGAGTGCAGTAAATAGTTCGAAGCCATAAGTGGCAGTTCTGCCTTTGGTATTGTTAAATCACTGCAACTACAGAAAGATGCATCAGGTGTGAATTTGGACGAAGTGCACAAAACCACAAAGCGCAAAAACCAGAGTGGTCAGGTTGTTCCAGACACAGCGCCAAACCTTTCATTTTGTCTGCTTCATCGGTTCATAGTTCTAAACGTCAAAATTTTGCACCCTCCTGCTTTCGCTTGTTGAAACGAAAGGCCGTTATTTCACTTTACTTTAAAAGACTTAACTCAGTTTCAGCCACTGACGCAGCACTCCGCCAGAAATATGTAATAGGTGAGCCAAGCGCGCTGCGAAACTCCCGTTTGTCGGGATCAGCACGAAGCAGCTGCTCTGTCTACCGGGATGATTAAAAATCGCTCCGCACCCTAGTCCAGCGATGACGGCCCAATTTGACAATTTGCATATCAAGGCACTCGCTTCCGGCTCGTGCTATCGGTTCTAGCTCTAGCTTCTCTGCGATCGTCGGCAGCCTCTTAGCATATCGTGGAAATAGGCACCAGCGCCCTTTCATCCTATACGCTTGCAAAGATCTGCGTTACATTAGCACCTATCCCGAAAAAGAATATAAATACCGTCTGCCGCAGTTGATTGTAGTCCCATTGTTGCTCACCTCGCTAGATCCGACTGGCCAGTACCGATTCCCAGATCCGAATTGGTTGATGTTACTTTATAGAAAGTATTGATGTACAAGTTAAGACTATTCCTTCCCAACGTGTTAGTTCACAGATGCATTGATCCGTTGCATCCCTGTATAAAATAAACTTTAAGGATAGTGTCAACGGTAGCATCCCATTGCGCATGACTACGACCCACATGACTAAAAATAAAAGTGGCCATCGGATGTGCACGACAGCGGGAACTTCACTATCCTATATTTTAAAAAAATATCCCTTACATTTCACCTAGTCGATGTTTTCCCAGTGCATTAGACGTGGCAATAGAATAGACAGCTGTCGGCGGCGAATGCGCTAGTAAAATAAATTATGCAGCACCTATTCGCCCAACCTTGGTGAATGTCACCTAATATTGAAAAATGTCGAGTGGGTTTGAATTATGACAGACGTGAATTTCCCCTGAAACGCACATTCTGGAGATATCGCAGGACTGGAACAGTCTTCCAAAATCAACGACCCTGACTTATTAATTTCTAGTTTATTCTTTAGCAAACACTTTCTTATCATGAATCCAACAAATTCTGTAATCAGTTAGATTTGTTGCTCCATCGATTAAATTATAATGCCTCAAAGCAACACAGGATCTATGCGGACAAACTTTCACCACGTGAATTTTTTTTTTTAATTGTCCACCCAATGTTCCATACACGCACATTTTCGCATCGGGTCCCTATCGGCATGCGGCCCCTGCTGCTGGGAATCGAACACAGCCGCTCTGAGTCATCGCGGCGGGTATCATACTTTTTGCAGTGACGACAGTTGCTGGCCGCTGGAATCTGTACAAACAAACTTAAAGATCTGAAACACTCAGTCACGCTTGTAACAAATGACTGCGGTAGGCTCTGATAAGCACATCGTTATATCTTTCGGAAGTGAGCTTGACATTTAAATTTACGCATTCGACCCCAACATTCGGTTTATCAACGCAATTTTCTGGCATAATTTTGTGTGTACACCACAATGACGACAATGATGTAGCTCCTATACCTAAGTTGTCTTGCCTACAGCACGCAATGCGAGAGTCAGCAGATCTTACATTAAAAAACACCCCTTCACGACACATTTCTGCTCAGCCAATCAATCTGCTCCCTTACAACGGGTCATTTCGTCAAATGTATGGTTCTTAAAGGCCACTCGAAGCCTCTTCGGTTCGTGATACGTGGGGATGGAACCTTCGCTCAAAGAGAGCTGAATGTACTGAAGAAAATACGCAGAAGAGCTCAACTGCGGGAACAAATATCTGCTTCGGGAAGCAGTACGCTCAATGCGTTGTCAGCAGACGTGAGGCATGTCGATGCTTCGATGAACTACACTATGTTCAGATTGTTCAGAGAAAGCCCGGTGCGAGTTCCGAAAGCAAAAAAAAATGATCGCACGAACTTCGCCAACGAAAGCACGGAGGAGTGAGAAAACAGGAGGCTCGTTACTTCATCGCCAAAGTTACTGTCGTGCTCTGCACTGGAGCATGAGGGAGGGAAAGATGAAGACAGTAACACAAACGCAGCAGCAGAAAGACACCGAGGGTAAACAAAGGCCCGGCTTCAACTATAGAGACTGGATAATGAAGAGCCTCGTCTAGGGCCAGTATTACCTGGTGTATTTTCTTTTATATCTCTGGAGCCTTGTGAGTGCGGTTTACGCTCGCGTTTCTCATAAAGAGGACTATTAGGAGCTCCCTCGGCATCGTTATGGCGAGAGCACGCTTTCCTAAAAGTTCCCTCGGCACCTGTGTTTAATTAGGCGGTCGCAAAAAGGCACTAACGTATGTGCCTCCACATTAAAGCAAGAAATGATGGCATCTAGCCACAGCACCAGCTTCCGTTTCCATTAGCCGTCGAAAATCAGGATAAACATACGAAGGTTGCAGAATTCTGCACACTTGCGACAACACTCAGTGGTAGCCGAGTAATGAGTTTTCATTCTACGTTCCAAGGGAAAACGAACTGCATTAAAGCTTCCTCTGGAGAAAAGCTCAACCACAAAAATAATGTTAGTCCTGTGAAAGGTTTGGCATGCCACTGAAGGCAGAGGTGGAAATATGTACAAGGCACACGTAACGGATGCATTCGCGCACACGAGAGCGCAAACGACCGAAAACGTTGCTTGGCAAATTGCCCCTGGCTATAGGAGCTTCTCCAAGCGCATTCATTGCAAACAGTACGCAGAATGCACTTACCCATGGACCAAAGTATTACAGCTAGCTCAGTTCGCTGCGGGAATAATCGGAAACCTTATAGACCGGAAGTCGCTACAAAAGACGTGGTCAAACAAGGCCGGAACCTTGCACATTCCGTAAGTTGAGATAACCAACCCCGCATTCAACCGACGTACGCCTCCACGTTAAGCGAAAAAAAAAAGCGATGAGAAGTGTATCGACTCTCAGTTAGCGCCAGAAGCAAAGCATAAAGCCCGCACGAGAAGCCCCAAGCTAGACATTTCAGTGGAGCTTGAAGTATAGGCTGAAACACGACGCGACTGTAGAGAGCTTCCGTGTCACAGTAACCCGACTTGCAAGATGTTAACTAGAGAGGCTTCGTACCCACACGTGCGCAAGCTGCATAGGCCTGCGTAGTAAGGATCCCTGATGTCAGTGAGCACCGCGTTGATCTTTTCTACACCTTGAAATACTCGCCAACGCGACATTCCTTTACCTGCGGTTCTGCGCTATTCAGCAACACTGGGTAATGCAGCAAACTGAACCCGCACGGGTGTTGACGCAAACACCGCTGTTAACTCGAGCGCGAAACCGCGCGTGCATGCATAGTTCATTTGAGGCGAAACTTTTAAAAAGGCGTTATGAAGCAGATTCACAAACGACTGGCCCTGCACGCAGAGCACACAGAGCCCACGCGCTTTACTGTGGAGCGCGTACGTTTGAAGTGAATCAGCAAGTTTCTTTTACTTTGACTTCATCGTTAGCATTGTCTTACGTCAACCGAGCTGAAAGAATTCGAAGGCTAGGCAACTGCAGTGTAGACAATGTCTTGCAGCGGCACCATCTAGATGAAATGAGGGTTTGATCCACAGATGACCGAGGTCATACTTCGAAACAGTACATGCCCTCCTCGAACGGAGACGCTGACAAGAGGCTACGCTGGACGCGTCCATATTCTCTCGCACTTTGCAATGGGAACGCCGACGTCCTAAAGTAACGTGAGGAAGAGAAAAAGCAAGGAAAGGAAAGGTAGGGAGCTCAATCAGACGAGCGTCAGGTTTGCTACCCTAGACTGGGGGGGGGGGTAGTGGTGGCGTAAGGGAAAGGGGAACTGGAAGAGGAAAAGCGAGCGCGGAGTTCACGTAGGGGGACGCATCATAAGAGGTATCTCAGGCTGATACACCTGCACGAATCACTTCTTGTGCAAGTGACAAATGTGGCCACCGTCTGGGTCTCAGACTAAAAGATCGCGAGTCCAGTCGGTTTAAAGCTTTCCGGAGACAAAGGCGTTTGAAGTCGCAGAGCGGACAGATACAAGGCACGATAGGTTCTCGATGGTTTCCTTGCACCTACAGGAGTCGTGTGTCGGACTGTCCGCCATTCCAATATGATAAGAGTAAGCGTACGGCTTTTTTGGAGTTTTAAGGCCCTGCTTTATATAAGCAACTTAGAGACAACCTAATGTGGTCCTTCACATCATTTCGGTAATCTCCGCCCAAGCTAACCGCTTTAGCCAGAATCTAACCAGAAGATGCGTAAGGGCGTGCTGTTTTATATGCAATACATTTATGAATCTTGAACAGTTACTCTTTTCTTGTTTGAATTTTATGGGGAAGGACGCGCGCAACCAGCGAAAAAGAAGATTTGTAACGAATGAGGTTTTACCTGGCATGTCTTCTAGAACCCACCCCTTCACCTTCTTCGTTGGGATCGTGATGACTTTTTCAACACTCCAGGAACCTTGCTGCAAAATGAGATAGGAACAGTAGAGTATTTTTTACTTGAAATAGATATCAAAGTAGGCCAGAAATGTTGTAGACAGGCGCATCCACTATGTTATCAGCACAATAAGCTGTAAACCTGCTCATCCTTGTCAGGTAAAAGGTGGAAGTAACTTGAAGAAAAAATACACAGCACTTGCCCGTATTCGCCAAAAGGATGATTCAGTTAACGCACATTTTCGTTACAAACGTCAACGAGCTATGAAACACGAACATAAAATAACGAAGCAGTGTGCACTACGAGTGGTAAACTACTGAAAAACTGCAACCAATTACTCATAGAGAAGTTAAAAATATTACTGTATTGCGCGCGAGTTTCTTCTAAATGTACTCCTAATCATAAACCATTGCTTAATGTGTCGCAGGCGCAGAAGGCAAATCAATCATTGTTGCCCTCTCTGAAGTAGACTGGACTTCCGAAGCGTTTGTAGGCAATGCGCAGTCCCACGTTCCCATACAGCTAGTGTCCTTTCTCCGTCCATCTCCCTTCACCCGGCGTAGGTTAACACACGTGTCGTGCTGCCAACGCTGCTTTTCTTTTTGCATTCTTTTTAGTGCCATTAAACCAAGTGCCTTGCAGCTGCGACCAGGATTACCAGAGGTGGAAGAATTGGGCCCACGTTTACATTAAAATATTCTTGCCTCAGAACTGTTCGTAAGAGCCAATCGTCGTAGTGCAGATTACTAACTGAGGCAGCCGGGCAATGGTGTCAAGCTCATACGAACGAAAGAGCTTTGCGACTTCAGGCCCTGGTTTTGTTATGACCTGAAGTTAGACTTGCGACTTGCCTATGTCACAATCGACCGTCACGAAGATAGGGCGCCAGATCGTAGTACATAATTTCTGTATCGTATTACTGTTGCAAAGACGAGTTATTCTAACCTTTATCAGAAATGCATTTTCCGGCTAGGTGATCTGTGATTAGCACTGTCAGTAAACATGTTTGTACAAACGAACTGCGGGGCTGGTAGCCTACAAAAAGAAAAGCATGCGCTGCGTTCCTACCTTGTTAAGACGTTATGATCGCGCTTTATTCCACCGGTACAATCTCACTAAACGTTCTGTACGTCTACTTCAAGAAAGAGTGCTGGCACGTCATCAGTCAGAAAAGACATAATGATCCGCGTAGTCAGCTCATACGTTCGCGCTATAATCAAAGCTGCATTCACAGCAACAGGTTACTGCCTCTGCCACGCGCCTTATCGTAATCACTAATGATCCGCGCTTAGAATACGTAAGGAGAAAGTGACATGCTTAAATTATAGATGCCGGATGAATGGGCTCTTCGGCGATTAATTGTTAAGCATGGAATCCGAGGGCAAGATAACCCTACACAGAAAACATGCGTGCATGCACTCATGTTACCGTAGACATGTTTGATAGAAAAAGCTTTGTGTTCCTGCCTCACTACATCAATTTTGCTTTTGTCGACTTCATTAAATATTGCACATAAGAGGATGAGCGCCAAGAAAAACACTCATTGACGTATATTCCAGTGCATGAAAACAAAAAGTGTTCACAATGTGACCAAATGCAAAATTATTCGTAGCTCTTTCTCTGAGTGTGTGCGTGCGTGCGTGCGTGCGTGCGGGGGACTTGCTGCGAGGCTTCCATAGAGTTGAACAAAATTATAAAACTTGTTAGTTTCAACACTTTAGATCGACCTCTGCAGAAAGCGCGCGAACCCTAGTCGTGTCCTAGTAGGTACGCTAGGAGTCCATGAAATTTTTTCATGTATGATGACTTCACCCATTGTGAAAAAAAAAAATGGCGTGTTTCGACGAGTGTGATTCGACGTCAGTTCCAGCTAAAGCACACTTCTGCTTTTACTAATACACGGTGGCGACAACCACAGTGGGTGCCAACTCAGGCGTCCCTGCTTTAGTGCTCGCGCTTCGTAGATTTTGCGGCACAGCTGGCTGGGGGTCGGTTACCAAATTTGAAGGTCACACCAGAAAATGCCATCATGACGACACGGTGAATTTTCTTGCAGTAGGTGGAGAGGCGAGGAGATTAACTTGACGGGCGTCCGATTTTCTACCCTTCACAAGGGAAAGGGAGATAATCGATGCAAATGAAGGGGAGAAGCATTAACAGTCGTAACATGCAAGGTCGCCCATCACGTGTGCAGGCGGTAAGTGACGTCCATGTTACATGCCGCAGATACTGAAGCCTATAAAGAGACCCACAGTTTTGCATGCACGTATAGTACGGCTGGTGGGTATACTCTCAACACAACTGCGGCCATCGCCTACCAGCCTATACACCAACCCAACCAAAAGGATTAGGGTTGTTAACTAGAAGTAGGTTGCTACATTGGTCTGGTACACCGCAGTGGAGGAGGGATTGGACTGACTGACCGCCCCGGAAGCTCTGAGCAGCGGTTTGAGTAACAATTTATGCACTTTACTAGGACTTTATACGCCAAGTTAGTGTTTCTGAATGGTGCGTTTGCTGCTAAAGTTACACGAAAAAAAAAATGTAAAAACACAAGGTAGCTGTTTTCTTTAATGTTTCTACCTTTCCGTCTTTCACAATTTGCGACCCAAGCATTCCTCGGCGTTTTAATCATTGTCGTCCCGCTGCGGCAAGCTAGAAGGTTAAAGCTCACTTGTGCGCCAGTGTGCAACGGCTTTATGGCTGCATTGCACCCGCATACAGGAACCACCAAATCTATACCTGGTCCTTGAAGAACCTCCAGACAGTGCTTCCCAGAGCGCAGCCGACGTAGCCCTCGCTGGCGTCCGGATTATGCAGGAATCGCACTTCCAGGGGCATCAATCCTTCAGGGCCCAGGTCTAGGCTCTTCTGAAGAACCACTCCCGGCCACTCCCAGACGTCAATGTGAGTACCATACTTTCCTGAGAACAAACGATGCAGCAATAACGTGTCAACTCAATGTTCAGTAGAGTAGAACGAGACATAAGGCAGATCTGTTGACTGGAAGTATACTGGACCGCACATACTAATTAGATATTTCCTGGAAGAGCGAGTGACCCTGCCGTAGGCAATTTCCTACGGGTTCTGTCACGCGATAATGTGGCAAACAAGATAGCCTTGAGGTTACTGAATTGATTTCTTAAATTTTGCATCAGCCCTGTAATCTTACTTTGTGCAGGAATGCATTCCATGGGGTAAAAATAAAGTAAGAACGATCGCCTGTCCGGACTGCTAACTTTGGAGAGCGGCGCTGAGAACGGCGCCTACAAGAGCAACCCTGCAGTTACTTAAACTATAAAACTTGCCCGCTCCTAGGGCAGAAATGTTAGACGTATCTACGGCAAGCGCTTCTACGTCCACGATTTTCTATATAGCGGGAAAAAACAGACTCCACGTCGTACACGGCATGCTGCTTTCCCATCAGTCATAATGCGAGGGCGGAGATGCTCGTCAGGGAAATATGGCGCCGGTATTGCAGTCACGCGCACCATTGCAAGTGATAAACAAGCTGAGCCATGCGCACGACCAACGTTTGAACATTTCGAGGCTGGGCAACGCAATAGTTCCCCGTGCTCGCACGCAGAAGGACAAGGCGATTAGAACAATCCGTTTACTCCCTGGTCAGATTGGTAGGACGCAGGCTCTAACGTACGAGGGCATAAAATTGCCGCAAGCCACTTCCGTGGAGATCGTACTAACCTTAACTTAACCAGCCATATCCTTCCTTTTACCGAAAATGACTTGGCCTGATCATTCCCTAGCGGGGGGGGGGGGGGGGACGCGTCAGACGCTGCATTGGCTGCCTGCTCCCATATAGAAGCGACGTGCTACGCCACTTAGAGCAACGTACACGTACAGCACGCCAACGCATCCCCTGCCCAGCACGTCGAAATACACGAGCACAAAGATGACGTTGAGCTATTTTTAAGGCTTCCTGTCATAGCTGGGGATCATTCTTTATTATTATTATTCTGCCCTTTATTCTTTTCATACGCTTATTCCCTTCCAAGCATGACGACCATTAGATAACACCCTAACTAACCACGTAAGCTTAACTTTTTTTTTTCCGGAGCAAGCACGCAGGCCAATTGGCTGTGAACGCAGATTTATTGACAGTGCGGTCTTTGAAAGAAGCAACCGCGTAATCAGTGAAGGTGCAAGAAAACCCGTCTCTGAGCTGGTTCCGCATAGCTGCACTATGCGGTCAGTCAACCAAGTTCTCGGGGGGAACGAAGGCTCAAGTGACGCTCGTCCTCATGCTCAATAACAAACTTAAGTACACGCCGCTACTACAGGGAAGCAAGATGCGAAAGGCAGGCAGGTTAACCGGAAGACAAGCATCCAGTTTAACACCTTACACAGCAGGGGAAATGCGAGACAAATATGGAAGGTAAAGAGGAGAAGCACATGTACAAACACTACGTGCGACCTAGGTTGTAAGCGGCTGTCGCTTATTCTGTAATGGGCGCGTCATTTTAGCTCATTGTTGTGGTGGCGTCAACACGTACTCAGTAAGAACGACAGACAAGAAATACATTGACTAACTTTATTCCCAGTAAAAAAGAAAGCGAAAACAACTCAGCCTGAAATGCGCGCCTGAGAAGTCCGATCAAAAGGTTTCTTACAAAGCACACGTTTTGGAAGTTGAAAGAGTAAAACAACTCAACATTTTGGATGCAAGCCGTACTCACCATCTTCCACGTCTTTCATGTCAAAGCCCTTCTTGAAGGCAGACGGGGCTCCCCACTGACTGCTAATCATTACGTTGTGCCGAGGCTGGTACCAGTAGTCGTAGCCGAAGGCCGCACATTTGCACGGCGTCGAGCACACATTGCGAAGTGTCAGCGTAGTGCCGTCAAGCACGAAGAAGCAGCCTGTAAAGGTTAGCGTTCGAGAAGATGTGAGTAACGAAACGAGGCGGCAACGTGGAGAGTTGGTTAAGATTCACGATGAAAAACTGCGCAGCTGTCAGCTACACGTGCACAGAGGTGACGAAGCACTGACATAAACACAGAATGATTAATGTGCAAGCATAAAATATTCGAGGCCAGCAAGGCAACGTGCAAGCCGGTAAGGACGTTGAGGTTCGCAAGAATAACTACGCAAATAAGGTTGACTGAAGTGCAATGGAAAGAACAAAAGTTCAGCACGCATACCTTATCGAAATATGCACATTTATATACCGGGCGGAAGCCAACATTCAGGTACCAAAGTGACAGCGACGAGGATAAATGAGCAGAGAAACTAAAATATCAGCCGAGAGATGTTCATAAATGTCGCTTGTCTGGCTCTTTCCAGCTTTTCTTGCTCCACTCTTATTGCACTTTTAGAGTGATATGCGTATGCTTGGGAAGTGCAGCTTTCGCCTTCCCAAAGACAGGCGCGCATCGTGGCTTTTCCAGCTATTTTTCACGCTGCGCAAAGTTTTGTACGACGTATCTGGCGCTTTGACCTGATTACGTCTCCCGTCCTTTCGTGGCCCGTTGGTGACTGAGAAAGGGGGTGCATTTTTTTATACTTTGAAGAATCTTTAACCACCTGTGGAGGATAGCGTGAGGTGGATTACTGGAAGCGACGGACATTACTCACGAGAAAGTAAAATGCGTAATAAACGAAGAAAAATCGCTAATTAGCTTAATCTCTTTACGGCACGTATTGCTGTTTACGAATATTAGCTGGCGAGTTTGCAAAGCACACCTACTTGAAACAACGTCTAAGGATCCCACGCGTTTCAATATATGAGCCGTGAAACTTGCGGTAGAAATCCACTACTGTTGTACTTTTGTTTTCTTTAAGAAACAAGTTTTACGCACTGAAACACGTAAATAACTGGAGCGCCCATGTACTTCGTCACAGACATTGGGAATTGATCTCAAAACTGGTGTCATCCCGAAAATTCGTTCCAAGGGCTTACGTCTCACGAACTCACCGGCTACAATTCTTAAATAGCAATCTGTGTGGTAATGTAACTAGAAAGGCAACTAGTGAGTGTGTTTATTAGTTGATAATGCATTTCGATTTCTCGTGCAAGTGAAGTGCACCTCTGAGTAATCTAGCTCGATGACTAGAATTACGATATCTACCACAGGTGAATTAAAAATTATGCACAGCCGCAGAAAAGAAACAACCTGGTGTATGGCGCATCCGTGTTCCTACTACAGCACCTTCAAGTCAAACTAAGCTTATAACGCCCGAATCATGCCATTCTTGGCGCGGCCTAACAATAGCCCATAACGAAAGGGGTACGATTCCTCAGTGCTCCAAGGTTAACACGCAGCTCTTGCTACTCCTGGCCACAAAACTGGTAAAGAAGAAATGCGTGCGAGCATGTCAGCATCTAGCTCAAATCAAATTCAGCGCGCCTAGTATTAAGTCGTTGGCAAAAACAAAGCCTAGCCAAAGTCGATGCGGGGCCTCGCACGTCATGTGGTGCGCAAACAGTCTTACTTCTGTGTTAAAGAGGAGGTCCTTTCATTGATGTAAGCGAGTATAGCCTAAGAACACTTACCGGCACTTGCTGTGCCCGAGCGCTGCCTCAGGCAGAGGTGAAACTCAAAATTTTCCGAGCATTCCGCTCAGCGCGTTATCATTCAGACGCGCCCGCCGCATGAGACAGGCAAACAAGAGGCGCAAAGCTATGCCTAAGGGCATGCTTTCGAATTAAAAAAAAAGCAAAAACAAAAGAGGCGCAAATCGAGGTTAAAGGATGGAAGCCGGCAGCTTGCGAACCAGTGAACGCGCGATGTCGTGCCAGCCAGACCACCACCCTGATGCAACGCCTTAAATCGTCCCTGCTCAGCATCAGCACACAGGCAAAGTCCATGCCAATTAAAAAATACGTCTCCATTACACCTTGTGAAAGCGGACGTACAGCGAAGCTGGTGCGGATGTTAGACCGCGTTACGGAAGAACCACCACGTGTGCGGAAGTGCAGCATGCATCCTCATTCTTCCAGGCCGTCCGCCAAGCGCAAGTGCCTTATTGAACTAAAGTAATGTTTAAAAGTCAATTGCGTCAGAAAATGTGCAAAGTAGGACTTGCACACAGGCTGCAGATATGGTAGCTGCAGATTGTTATTCGAATATACGAGAAAATAATTATGTTACGCGGGAACGCGAGCACAAACCCCTTATATACAGCTGCCTTTTTTTTTTGTAGAGTCCGCGAGACGTCTGTCTTGAATACACAGTGCTCTGCGATTCCAACGTGATGTGGGGCCGCATGGCGGTCAGCACTTTGTTGCGCCCCCGTTGGTCGAGCGCTGGGTGACCAAATGCAATCACAATGCGCGACGCAGGTTCTCGCCTCTATATTAGACCACAGTGAATCGGTTCACCCTAGCGTCCACCAATGGCACAAAAAGAGCCAGCCAGTACGCGCTCCGAGTATCGCGCTTGCATCGTTGTGCACTGTACGATGTCCTATATGCAACAACGTCGCCCGCACTACGTGTGGAGCACCGGGACACTGGATGGCCGCACCCAGACAGCCCAGCTGTGTAGCGAGTGCAGAACACGGCGAGTAGCAGTGTTCTGCATCATTCCGATTTCTAAGGAAGGAAAAAGTGGAGTAGGAAAGGCAGGGAGGTTAACCAGTTTAGCTTAACCGATTTACTACCCTACGCAAGGGAGCGGGATGGGGGGATGAAAGATGGGGAAGGGTGAGAGAGAGCACATAGCACAGCACACACATCGTCAGTTAGTGTCCATCCCTCTTGCGTGGTACGCGATATCACTGTCACAGCCGCTTGTTCAATCCGGTCTATCAAAACCCGAAGTAGCCGATTTCTAAGGTTACACACAATGACTACTACTCGGCTAGTCCAACCCTGTACAGCCATGCCGGAGCATTCGCTGACTCGATGCAAGGAGGGGCGGGGGGGGGGGGGGACGTGATAGATTCAGTCTTTGTGGTCGCCAGATATTGTAATCTGTGGTTACCACATCGGCAGCCCTGCCTGGCTAAAGGACCAAGGCGGCCGGAGGCCTCCCTGATGCAGTTTAGGTTCAGGGTGCGCTGCATGGAACATTAATCATTTGACATATAATCTTGGAAATAAGTCATAGAATAATCTTTCCATGGAACTATATCCAAGATGTGCTGCAAGTCGTGGCCACACACAGCAATGTTGCCCAATGCCTGTGCTGCCGCAACGTAAAAAGCAGTCGTTCTCTATAAGGAAACTTACCTTGCAATACCCCATTTCATTTTCTTGTGTTACTTTTCCCGCAGAAACGCACTGACCAAATACCTTCATGAAGACATTGAAAGAATGGCGTTTCATTGGCGTCGTACAATATATCCGAAGCGGTTTGCATGTCTGATGTGTTGCTGCTAACGACGCGTGCTACGTGCACTCCCAAAAAGCCATGGCTTGTTATATACGTAACGTCCTGAAATTCTGCGTAAAACAGCAATTACATGGTCTTTGTGTGCGGGTGCGAGCGCACATATCTGAAGGGGGCTGATATTCGACATCAACCCAGCACAGACGCGGCGTAGATTACGTACCTCTTGGACCATGCGGCTCAAATGTACTGCACTGTACAGGTGTTGTCAACAACGTTAAGCGTTATCTAAGCGCGCGCGCGAGAGAGAGAGAGAGAGAGAGAGAGAGAGAGAAAGAGAGAGAGGGGGGGCAGGGAGGTTAACCAGAGGGGAAGATCCGGTTTGCTACCCTACGCTGGAGAAAGAGGGGAGGGGGAGGTAAAGTGATAACAAAGTAGAGATAAAGAAATGAGCATAGACACACAACCACAATCGGTCACTGTCACCGCATACTGTCACCATATGGCACAGTAACACTTGCAGCACTAGTCTTCTAAGCGAGGTTGCGCTTACCTTTGGCGCTGCCGTCAGGATTGCCCATGGTGCTGACCATGACGTTGCCATCGGCAAGGCAGTGAGGCGTGTGAGGCGTAGCTAGGCCAAGAGCGTGCATCTCTTCAGGTTCCACAACCTGAGAACGAACTTTCGCTCTAGAAGGCTCGTCGCAGCTGGCAACATCTGGCAAGCTTTCCGCAACCGAGCGTGCAAGTAACTATAAAGCCTCGAATGTGCTGCAGGAATAAAGTAATGTGGCAGACAAGCTTGGAAAGAGGAGCATGGGACAACACTTTGTAATACCGCAGTAGGCGTCGTCATAGAAAAACGTACTTCGTTTTCTTGCGGTTAATTATGGCGTATGCGCTCGGTGAATCGGTGTAGTTGCCTGAACTATGAATAGATACGAACAGAATAAAGCGTACTGGCCTCCCGCCTTTCGCCTCGCTTACAAACCACGATATACCAGCGAACTTTTTCCTGTTACTTTAGCGTGGGTTCATCTTTTCCCTTAACCATCTTATGAATGGACATTCAAATAGTTCCACACTACCTAGAGAAGCAATGTCGCTCGTTTGAAAGCATGTAAGCATGATTTACCCAGATAACCCAAGAATCACACAAAGATGAATCCGTCAAAGCGCCAAACTCTTACACTATACAGTTACTGGCTTCTCTTGAGCGGTAAGGCTACTAGCATTATAGGGAGTAGACGAAAGCTTCAAGCGGAGTTCAATCTTTTTAGCACTAAAGGAAGGTGCTGTCTCGGCACCAGCTCCGTGTCCGACGCATTTGCGGATGATTGAGCAAAATTCACTCTGCTCATGAAAACACGCTTGTAGGTAATGGAAGAGCTAAATGAATTGCGCTTGGAGACACACACGCATTGACCTCACAGCCGCAGCACCCCGGCAGGTCTTCGACCGCTCAAATTAAAGTCCCTTGATAATTTGAAAGTACCGCCACTCTTTGAACTCTGCCGCCGCCGCGCGACCTCCTCGCCTCCTCCTCGCCCCTTGCGCGTCCCCCCCACGGCAACCAGTTTTGCCCCCGTTTTCCTGCACGACGATTGGTCTCCCTGCCGTTGCCCTTGGAAACGCGCGGATCTTGAGTTTTGCTTGTGTTTTTCTTTTTCGTTCGCGCCATTTTCCTCCTCAGCACGGCTTGCTCGGCGCTTTAGCTCGGCGTAGCGAACGTTGAAAGCTGTGTTTCCTGCTGTATAAGCTAGCGCTATGCCTTGCTGTTGCGCATATAACTGCAACAAGAAGCCTGAGCATGGTTATGCCGTTTTTGTGATACCGCAAGGAAAGCGTGACGGCTTGCGCAAGAAGCAGTGGCTGCATAACATCGGCCGAAAGAACTTTGTTCCGACAAAGAACAGCGTTGTTTGACAGGTGAGGCGTCTCTCATTGCTCGTAGCAAATCATATCGTAATGCATCTAGTAATTCTTCCGGCCTGCTCACCAGCGTTTTTGTTGCGGCAATTTGTACGTTGCATAAAAATGCGGTTGCCCTCAGTAACGTATTATTATAAATGTATGAAGACGTTTTACTCATCCTGCCTGAGTGACTAACTCTTCTCTAATTGTTCTAGCTACATTTCACTGAAGACCAATTTGAGCCGCGCATATTACAAAGACTCGGGAAAAAAAAAAGCTGAAGCTGAAAAAAGTTTGCTTTCGCTGACTTTCATTGCCATTAATTTATCATTTGTTTAATTCAATCGGTAAGCACTAGTAATTTCCCCTATGTTGTCCTTCGCGTCTTTGTTGGCTTCTCATGATATCTTACCACTGCTGTGTTCTCTTGAGCGTCTCTTTCTCATAATTCTACACTAGCATTGATTCTGATGTTGAATATTATATTCAGTACTATTATTATTGTTGTCGAATATTCTATTTTATGTTCTCGGTTACGTGTACCTTGTCAACCAACGTTAGTGCGTGTACATAAAAATAAAACATTCTGCTGACAATGCTGTTTGATTTTCGTTGCTATAAATGTTTTGTCATGCTTAATTCAAATCAAATTTAAATATGCTACTACATAATGTAACAAAATTTCATTGTGAACTATTACAATACGTTATCCAAAGGCGTTTCTCTTGCCTAAAGATATAGAATGTCTTCTCCTATAGATATACCGAGTATTTCTTAACGCTTCCTTGACGGAGACCCCTAAAGAATATTCATTAGATGCCCTCCCTCGGCTTCTACTACTGTAGTCAATGAGCGGTTGCCGGCACCGCTTTTTCACACTGAAATTCCGCAATCGTCCTATTCAGTTTACAGACCACAGCAAAAAAGCTATAACTTTCACATTGTGAAGACAAAGGCATGAACAGTCGATGCACTCGCGACTAATTAAGGCATGCTGAATATATTAACTGCGGTGCACATACGCGCACAGGCAAGAAAAAAGGGTGCCAGGTGTTCTTATTTATCGCCCAAGAGAAGCGAGCGTGAAAGCCTTCTAAAGCCTACTGCGGTAAGACATCCTTCATCCAACTTAATCGGCCTTAATCCCCTCTAATGTACCTTAATCCCTCCTAATTCACCCTAATCCACCTTCATCCACCTTAATCCAGCCTAGTCCTTTATACACCTTTATATTTACTAATGCACCTTCATTCACCATCATTCACCCTAATCCACTTTCATCGACTTTAACCCTCCTTAATACACCCGAATTAATCTTAATCCAATCACTAATCAATCATAACTTTGCTAATCAATAATCATGTCTTATACACGGGTGCACATGCTTTGGTTCGCTTCCCGCCTTCTTTCGGTCACGCGATATTTTCTGTAGGTGACAACACGACCTTGAAACAGAGGTCTAAGACTTTTGCTTAATATGCCGCACACAAAGGGATGTGTCACAAGCAATACTAGATCAGACGCACAAAGTAAAGCATCTCATCATGCGGCAGAAAAACTGTCTGGAGTTTAAACTCGCCTCAAAAGCTCCCTTTACATCGGTATACACCGTTCATACGGCTTTAGGAAAAAACCAACCCCGTCATAAATGTTGCCTCTAGCATTATCGATGCTGTTATTAACATTTCTCAAAATTTTCAACCCCACTGGGGCGCGCAACTGGCCCAAAATAACACGCCTCCATAGAATCCTGCGGCCCGTCCGCGGGAGCCAGGGAGGAATAGCGTGCCGTGCGCAGCCGGCGGGCGAGGAGAATCGAGGAGGAAAGCGCCGTGAGGAGGAGAGTGTCGCTACTTTCAAACATCAAGGGGCTTTAGCTCAAATGAAGCAGCAGCGCCGCGAAGCGGCCCAGTCGACAGTCTCGTGGATGATCTGTGCTATCGGAAAAGCGATCGAGACCGAAGAGAGCTATAGCAGCGTGCAAGGCGCAGCCATTCGAGAAACTAGGCCACCCGGTGCAAACCATGCTGCTGAAGCCATTCAATGATTCGGGCTCACTGGCAGAAGCACTTGAAAAGATTTATGGACAGCTCAGTAATAAAGATATACCTTCCCTCCCGAAACGATTTCTCCGACACACGCACAAGACGGCCTTTGCAGAAGGCAGCAAATCCTACGGAGAGGAAAAGGTACCGTGCATTGATCGCGCCCAGAAAGCTGTACTTGATCAGTGTGGCTCCGCGCGAAGCTTGGCTTTGCGAGCTGTTTCGCGATTCATTGTAGCAGCCATGAATTGAGAGCCCAATGTTAAAGGGACCCTGAAACGCTTTTGACGATTTTCTACAAACGTACTGAGTCGTTAGAGTAGGTCCTTCTGATCATTAATTGACACATCTAAGTTATCTGCGTAAAGCGTGTAATTTATTATAAGGTTTTAAAAAATGCACATCGCTGCCGATCGCAGCGCACTGCTCGGCGGAATTTTAAGCCGCCCCTACCCATATGACCGAAATCACCCATATGACGTCAGTGGGGCGAGCTATCCGATTGGCTGAACAGGGCGCGTGATCGATAATTTTTCCAACTTTATGGTAAACAAATGATCTTTGTAATAGTTGGAATGTTAGTTAATTTGTTTTTATGAAAAGAAAGTAACACAAACAGAATGCACAAGAACAATTTTTCAGTACACTTAAGCACTTCCGACACACAGCAAGTGTCGTCTGCTTGTGTTAAAACGTACTCCATTTTGACGAGAGCTCCGCGGTCAGAGTTGGTCTCAGTCTTTTCGCGAGCACTATGATTCGACTTTGTTGCCTTGTGGACTGCAAACGTAGCGACTGGTAATGTGTCAAGCTGCGACATCGTGTCCCTCTGCAAGGCAGCGTACGAGCGAACTGGCTGCTGCGCATCGGACTGCCGCTATCCGATCGGCGCCAGGATTTGCGCGTTTGTGGCCGCCACTTTACACCGAAAGATTACTAACGCAATAGCGTTTCGCGAGTCCCGTATTAGGGCAAACGTAAGCGCAAGGGGACAGGGTCTGGCCGCTTGACTGTGCCGTAACGGGATGAGCAGAGATGAGCAGAAGGGCAAATGGGAATGGTCTGCATGGTGCAGCCACCTGGAGGCATAGAGCTCAACAATACACAATAGCAGCAACGAAGCGTATTCTTCTTTGCTGCTGGTGCGTATTTTTCGCAGGAGTGTAATCATCAACACGTTGTTTTTATAAATGTTTAAAATTTTTTACACTTGGTTAGAGCAATATTAGTGCTTTGTTTGGCTGGTGAAGCGCTGCGTCAACAAGTGTCTGGACCGTGCAGACCGATCAGACGTCTACGCCAAAGTTCCTTCATCAGCTTGAGTTTATGCCTCCAGTCATTTGCCGAAATGACCAGCTTGCCTGTGGTTAACGGAATACCAGACACGTTCGGCGCTACGACAGAATACTCGCAACGCACGCTGCTTCGATAGCTCTCGCTTGGGGTCGACAGCCAAGCGGCTAGCGGAGAGGTTTCGCGCGGGCGGGCTCCAAAACAACCGGAAGTGGACGATGTGACGTCGCATCGTGACGCAGGACCAGTGAAGGCGGAGCTTAGCCCCGCTCGCTCGGCGAACGAGTTGAGGAGGAAAAGCATGGCTGGGGAGGAGGGTAACTTCTAATCGCTTGTAGCTCCATTAATACGCAACGCTTCACTTAAATTGCGGTGCGAATGTTCTACTTAAGCTGTACCCTACGCGTCTACAAAATTTGTCCGAACCGTTTCAGGGGCCCTTTAAGGATTCTGAAAAGGCGGAAAGTTCCACAACAAAAAGCAGGTTTATCACGCAAACACGCAATTTTCGCATAATTTTCCCAAACAACAACTGCTTTCTCTAACCAACTGCTTAGCTTGCGATAACACAACTGTTAGCCAAGGCAGTCGCAAAGCGTTACTCACCAACAGCTGTACTAAAGACTCCATTGCGGGAGGCACGAACGGCGCCTCTAGCTCTGCCTGTACCCCAGGCAGAGCACACGCTCACACGAAACCCGCTTTCAACCAGCGGGCGTCAGTAACCGGTGCAAGCATGTTTACAAGTGTTGCGCTTCTGAGCGATAGATGTGTTGACGAAATAAAATTCTAGCGGTTCTTTCCCGAAACCGAAAGGTACTTAAAACGCATGCCTGATGAGCCTCCTATGAGCGATGGATAGCTTGATTGTTCAATCGATCGATCGCGTGATTGAATTTGGCATCGCAAAGCAGCATTTTGGCTACTAGACGCCATACTACAGAAGTCTGAATATTGGTAGCCTGAGCTGGAGTTCCTTAAAGAGCTCTTCAATCAAAGTACACGAACGCTTTAGCTAGAATCGATGGTCGTACACAGGCAGAGCGCTGACAGTGCTTTGTCTTCTGTGTGCTCCTTGTGTCCCGCCTGGTAGCGCTGCTTTCATTTAGTCATGAACGGTTTAGCATTTCGCCCCCCCCCCCCCCTCATGAAACGAGGCCGTAGTGACCAGGAAACGAATCCACGACCTTAAGCCCACCATCACAATGCGATATTTCACCACCGCGGCGGGTGGGTGAGCCACACGCTGTACACACCTTGAGCAGAGTGGGCTTCCTGATGTTGTGGCTGAGGTCCACGACGTAGACGCGATCGCTGTTCAGGCACGGCAGGATGAGCCGGTTGCGCCGCTTGTTGGGCTTGCCGTAGCAGCTGCTGCACGTGTTCCAGTTCATGTGGTGCAGCTCGTCTCCCTTGTTCGGCATCGACAGCCGGTAAGTCACCTGCGCACGCGACGTGAAGGCGAGGTTCTGCTTGAGCACTTCGCGATGAACTTTATGGAAGCCCACGACCAACGATAATCAGGAGCCGTGCCGCGTACGACTACTAATGACCGTGATATATCAAAGGTCAATTACGCACACGAGGTGTGCGTTCTTCGGTGTGTGCATTGTTACATTCATTAGGATCAGCTTCAATATACATCCATTTATTGTTTTGTAGACAGTTTTCATGGTTTTACGTGCCAGAACTGCGATCTCCGGAGGAACGCCGAAGAATGAATTTAGACCAGCTGGATTTTAACGTACGCCCAAAGCACGTGAAATAAGCGTTTTATTAATTTTTTTTCTATGCATCCACATTGATATGTGGTCGCCGTGGCTGGGAGTCGAAAAACATATGTGGTTTTACATGCCAAAACTACGACCTAACTCGAGGTGCGCCGTCGTGGGGGACTCCGAAAATTTCGACCACCTGGGGTTTCATAACATGCACCTAAATCTATGTACACGGGTGTTTTCGTATTTCGCTCCGATCGAAATGCGGCCGCCATGGGCGGCATTGGATCCCGCGATCTCCATCGTGCGTAGCAGCACAGCACCATATAGCCACTAAGCAACCACGACGGGTGGCTGGGAGCCGAACCCGCAAGCCAGTGTTCAACAGCTCTACGCCGTACCACTGCGCCCATGCGGCGCGTATAAACATGATCATACCAGTAGTCCCAAACAGTGATGAGAGTTGGTAGAAATGCGACTTTAATAGGCTATCATCGTAATAATAACGCCACACCGATCACTTGACGTACACAGAACAGTGGCGAAGTAAAAATTGGGGCACGTTCATCAAGTACTAATATAAAGCTGCATATCTGCGGAATCTAATTTGCGCAGAGCTTACACTCGCGCTTTTTTGCTTAGCAAAACGGGAACTTCATTTACATGCACACGCAAAACGCCTCGAAGCCAGGAGCACGAACCAACCGCCGACAAATTGCGCCCGTGCGGCGAATTAGCCGAGGTCCGTGTAGGCAGGGCCATGCATGCGGAAAAGCCCGAGGAAGATGCCGTATGGCCAGCCGACTCGCCTTCCTAGTAAGTTGTGCGCACGCTTGCTGAAATCTCCAGATTCAATTAGATTAATTTCTCTCTGCTCTCTCTCTCTCTCTCTCTCTCTCTCTCTCTCAAGAGTGTGGAAAGCCGGAAGCCATTCTGAAGAGAAAACTGATGGCTCAGTTTAGGAAATGACTACACGCGCTCGGTGGCCTGCGTTTAACCAGGGCCCGCCCACAACTTTCCTGGAACCTCCTTTTGCCGGTTAAAAGCTACAGCCCGCGTCGTCTAGTCAAGTGTGATGTGCAGAAAGGAATAGCCAATTGCTTAAAACGAAAACAACTCCGCGATATTTGACATATGTGCTTCTTGCCATTCCTGTATCATGGCTCTTGTTTAGTGTAGAAATGTATGCCATGGGAGATATCGCTTGTGTGACGGCGCGCTTGTCGGTGAGTGAGAATTAAATGTTCGCCATGTTTTTGGCCCAAGGCGAGCTATTTCTAGCTTAAGTACGGAGAAGTGGCGTCCGCGGGAACGCACTTAAGGTGGGAGGAAGTCTTACAGCAACTCAAACGTCACTTTTTAACTTGTTAGAACGTACGAAAAATCCAGATTTCTGGAATCATATTCCGACATGCACAGGACTTGCACTAACGGTCCCTATAGAAACCTCTGTCCGTTCATGCATCGACCAAGAGCGCTGTGAAAGCTTTTACGTTGATGAGCAGTGTCAGTGAATGCCCGGGTCAAAGATCATCCCTTAGAAAAAAAAGTCGTCAGTCACTAAGTAAAAGCTAGTAACTACTGGTCACAAGGTTAACGAACATTCCAGTAAGGGCAATTAGTATCGGCGCCGATAGTTTTATTTGCTACTCAACAGTTAGATTGCTTCTGTTCGAAAGGTATAAATATGTATGCGGAAAAAACTCAAGAAAGACAAAGACCGCATTGCCACCCAATTTAGTGGTATTTATAAAATCATAAAGTAATTGCAGGTAAGTGTCACGATGTCACGATGGCATGATGTAAGAGAATAAAAATTTTACAACTAAAGCTTCGAGATGGCTGGCGTTTGCATCACGTCACAAAGCAACTTATGAAAGAGAGAGTGCCAGTTTTTTTCTTGTGGCAGTATAGCGCTTGGAACCAATATCGGGCATTACACAGCATTCGGAATGGACAGCCATTTATACTGGTGGCGTCGACTCAGGTCGTTACGCTTTGTCACCGTACGACAATAAATCTGTAATGCCCTCGCAACACACGCACACATTATATATTATGTTGTGCCTTCTGCTAACATATTGCGGAACCTCATCCAAAGCTATAGATGCAGAATACTTTGCACCTTTGATGTTTGAGGTTTATTGATTTCTTTCTGTACATGAACATAAATCGAAGCAAAAGCAAAAGGCTATACAGCCTGACAGAGGCTTTTGCTCCGAGATACAGTTCAGCAAGCAGGCATAAGCAGACATAAGAATCATTGAACAATCTAAATTGTCTCTAGTTATAAAAAAACAAGAAAATATAACAGAGTAAAGAAAACAAGCAGATCGACATGCATTTATTGTAACAAGCAGCAAAAAAGAAAAAGAAAGTGTGTGCTAAGAAATAAAACACAGTGTACATTGAGTAAGATAAAAAAATCAATACACATGGAGGTTGTAATCAACACTTAAACAGTAATTAAACATATTCAATGCAATTTTTAAGAAGAATTTGTTTAGACCTATTTTTGGAAATTAGTTTATTTAGGTCTAAAATGTTGCGAAGTTTATTAAGCAGACTATGTATTTGATGCGGAATATCCTGCCGACCATAGGCAGTTCTAATTTTTGGTGTTCTTATACTTTGTGACCGGAGGCAATATTGAACACATCTAGAAGAACTGTACGTGGGGTATAGCTAACTGTCGGAGCCCTATCCGACAGTCTAACCCCTATCCCCCATCCCTAGTGCAGGGTAGCAAACCGGAGACTCGTATCTGGTTAACGTCCCTGCCTTTCCTCTTCATTCTCTCTCTCCCTCTCTCCGACAATTCGTGGAATGCGCTTAATTTTTTTACAATACGCGAAGCGGGATCCAACTTACCTTGCAAAAGTCGGGCGAGTGGTGGTCGACGCACACGACCGCCAGGTAGTCTGGTTTCTCCTTGGAGGGCACGATACAAGGCACGTAGACAATCTTCTCACGATGCCCCTTGGTAGCGGCCTCCAGAGGAGTGGCGTAGCCCACAGGGCACTCATCGTCGCAGCAGCCTGCATTTGTGTCCAACTCGTTAGTCGGCACTGGTGTCGAAATTCTGGCTTTCGACAGTTAACGATATTGAAGCTCAGGGGGCGGGAAAACAAGGCGAACCATTTGGCCACACGCTAGGAAAAGCGAGATGAGTGTCCAATACGAAAAAAAACGTGCTGAAGGTCAGCTACAAACATCGTCCTAACCAGCACTAGCTGACTATTTGCTTCTTGCATGATTTTAATATTCACTGTGTACAAAGGTTAGAATTCTAGGTGCAGCAGATGTGGGCCTACTTTTTAAGTGATACGGCAGCTCAAACATGAATTCCTCGACTTTCGTTGGTCCTTTCTTTCGCGCCTTTGACCACCCCACATTTTTTATAAATATTTAGAGACTTATTTTATAACTTGTGGCACAGCTGGATCTTTGGTACGCTATTTCAGAAGTTTTAGTTCACTTAGCATAACTTACGCGCACTCTGAAAGTGATCAATTCCTCGATTTAAGGGTTATGTCAATGTATGCTCCTAACTTAAGTGCTTGTTTCAAACGCACTCGTGCTATTCTTTGCCGAATTCACCGCCAGCCTTAAGTATGTCTTCAAAGCATACCCGAAACCTTAGAGAAATAATTTGCAAGAATTAGCTTCATAGGTTAACAACGAAAAAGTATGAACACAACTCATTCTTGTCTATCATACAGGTCGCACGTTACCCCTGTTAACCACGTAACATTTGATCCGTTAATTTTCAACGACGAGCGCAATAAGAGCTGCGATGCAGCGATGAAAGTTTATTGAACCGGTATATTACATAGCAGCTGCAGCCTTCCTACGGCATATTATTTTAGCTGAACCATATCTACGGCAATCAACCAAACATGTTTAGTGCTCACCAGTGTTCCGGCATTCATGGTCGAACAGTTATTTTTACCATTTCGATTTTGCGCAAAAATGTGTGTGCCCTCTTTAAGTTGGCAAAAAGTGCATTCAAGTAGCTAACATTGATTTCATGTAGTCAATAACTTATTCTTGAATTTTAATATGTCGAAAACGTTCGCAGCATTTGTTGTCGGATGTTTCTCATTTACATGAGGAAATGAGCACATGCAAATGAGCTCTTAGCGTTGATGAGTAACGTAGTGGGCTCGACAAAGAGTTAGCCGCACAGAAGCCACCCTCCAACACAAAAAGAACTGGATTGGTCTATACACTCCTGCATGGATGTTTAGGATTGGCCGTGCTCCATCTGGTACCATCTGCGATGAACTCGGCGATATAATAGTTTCTCATCCTGCAAGCGCTCATGTTTGGTAGAAAACATGCTGCTGGATTGCATGAGAAAACATGGTTTCCTCGAAAACGTGCGCAGTTATCTTCCCAGAATTACGGCACACAGTTCTCAAGAGGGTGTCAGAATGCGGGTCACATTTCTGCGAGAGGTTGGACTGATCGACTTGCGACATATCCAACGCGGAAAGATGCTCAGGCGGAGAAATTGCCGCGAAGTACGATAGGCTAACTCTACCTGTAGCATCAGCACCGCGTGGCACAATGTGGCCATAAACGTTCATGAACATATAGTTCTGAAGTATCTTCACACGCGAGAGGTTCGTTTTATCTGACGGCTACGAAGTTCTGCAGAACACGTCGGCGAAATCTAGGCCTGGCGCAGTGCAACGAGCCGAGGACAGAATAGAGCTATTTTCTCAATAGCTGTATTTAATACGCCTCGTAAATTCTCCGCTCTTTTACACTCCCATGCCAATGAGCCGTCAGCCCAAGTAAACCTTTAATCACCATAAAGCCCTCGCGAGACGACGTTCTCCTTTGAGGCTACAGGTGGCAGTACGAGGGGAGATCAAGCCAATAAACAGCCCGCCATCAACACGTTTATCCCATAACTCTTCACTATAGGAATGTTGGCGCAGCATGTCACGCTGCCCAAAGCAAACAATTGTCCTGAATTTCTGTCTGGTGCGCAAGTTGCAAAAAAACATAATAATAATAATAAGCGCGATGAAACAAGACAATACGCTGCGCTATCTAGCTGCTGACTGCGAAAGCACGATGCACGTGCTACAGCGCTGGACAATGGGCCCCCTTGCATGAAAACCGTCGTGATAACCAGCGTGGTTCACGTCTCTGACGTCGTGGTCGGGCTTAGTCTGCAACATATTGTTTACCACTTTTGGTCCGAGGCTCGTGCTTGCTGCGCAGCCCAGGCCACCCGTCACTCAGGCTTTGCCAAGATGCGCAGTTCCTCACGAGCACGTGGAACATATTTTTCTCTTACCCCTCAGAGTGGCAAACCAGACGCAATCCAGTTCAGCCTTGCTATCTTTCAGTTAACTTCAAAGCCGCTTTCTCTCTCTCTCTCTCTCTCTCTCTCTCTCTCTCTCTCTCTCTCTCTCTCTCTCTCTCTCTCTCTCTCTCTCTCTCATGTTACTGCGACACGCGCGCTGCTGATTTCAACGAAGAGAAGCGGAACATTAACTCAGCTCGACTGGTAAACAACACTTGCGGAATAGAAACAAGTTTACCCAATCTATTCTCATCAGTGTTTGTTCGCCTCAAAGAACAATGCAGAGGAAGGCACAGGCTTGATAAGCCTTTAAGAAAAATTGAAGGAAGGTTGCAACGTCGCAGTACACCGAAATGTGCTGCGACGTATATTATAAATTCCTACATCGTTTGTGCGAAACTAGATTACTAGTATGCAAGCAGTAAATTACATCCTAGAAAATGCGGAGGCCCATCCTATAGCGAGTCTTCCAGAACTTTTTTTCTGTTCAACAAGGGCCGAAACACGCGCGAATACTTTTGACTTTCATTACTTCAAGCTAGTACTGCGCCTGAGATTTCACCGCGAGATTCGTAGAGGGCTACTTCGGACTCCATTCTGCCTTTAGTAATCAGTGATTTTTTGA
This sequence comes from Dermacentor albipictus, assembly GCF_038994185.2. Classification (NCBI taxonomy): domain Eukaryota; kingdom Metazoa; phylum Arthropoda; class Arachnida; order Ixodida; family Ixodidae; genus Dermacentor; species Dermacentor albipictus. Next base: position 139,689,064 of record NC_091824.1, read on the forward strand.
GAATGAAAATTCCTGCAGTCATGAAAATGTACCGCGCCAATGGGATTTAGCGTCACTCTTCAGATTCGTGAAATCTACCGCCACGCGTAGGCGGTGTAAAGGTCTTGCTGCGTTATTAATGGTATGTCGATTTCACGCCGCTTTGTATCCACGCTTTACATGGTTCAATTAGACTTTTCTATGAGCGGAAACGGCATCTATGTGAATCTTTTTTGGGGGGACTACCGCTGACCTCATGGATGAAGCAAAGATGTGGTGTATAGTGCGGAAATGATTGAAAACCAAGTTGGTAAACAGGCTATATGTTTTGAGCCGCCAGAATATATGCCGACAATTAAAATCGCTGTTAGCGCCAGTCAAGTTCTTGGCCGCGCTTAGTATGGTATTTAAAAAGGCATTTGTGCAGACATGTCTCGTGCAAAATATGCTACGCGGAAAATCGTTTCACACCACTGCTGCAAGGTGGCACTGCCGATTAGAAAAGGCTTTGTTCGCTGTACAGTAGTCACCTAGTATATTAGAGCATATGGAACACATTTTAGTGTTGCGCACAGTGGGGCATACTAAAAAAAGAAAAGCTTAGTCATCCAACAATCCGTCATAGCATAACGCATGCTGAATTCACGTTATCATGGGACATTATATATAATAAGGCGTTAACGGGATTTTACGGCATTGAGGGATGGTACTGCGTCATGTTAAAAACAGGCGGAGGCACCACTCTCAAGCTACGTGGGACCCCGGCTCCAACTAACTCCTGCTTCGCCATTCAACCTATTCAGTGCTCGGATAGTCGAGCAAGACGCGCCAAGCAGCGTTCCATGCGCCTCACGTGACCAGATTAACAAATGCAAACTAAGCAGTTGGCGTGCCGCCAACTCATCAGCCTTGTTCTGTCCCGTCATCCATCAGACAGTTCTCAGTGAAGCTCTCCATAAATAGCAAGCGGGCAAGCTCTCCATAAATTAGGCAATACATAATTTCAGCGAAGAGCAGTTCATCGCACGCTACTTACTAAAATAATGGATAATGTATTGTGCTTTGCATTTCCATGAGGCAAACGTTTCAGTGGAATCACTTGAAAAGTCCCTAGAGATATCGAAGGAAGTTCTTGCATCAGGCTTGGTTCTTGCGTTCGCTGTAGTTCGCTCTCTGCGATGCGACTCGTAATGAGCTCGAAAACAAAAGGTCGGCTACAAGTATCCCTATTCCGCTTCTCTCCTATTAATTCTCCCGTGCCGTACTTGCTTGGTTTCCTTTAGTGGTACATCACTCGTGCTCGCTGTCATCACGATTTTTGGTAGACCACACAGTCCCTCTAGGGAAACTCGCGACGTCACTGCAATAATTGAGTTCAGGGTGGCCCATAGCAGGCCGGGCTTTTAGTGATACTTTGCACATATACCACTGTGCCACTAGCGTTGTTTGTGCCTCTAAGCATTTTCCTCCCGAGTAGTGGCTATTGTAGCGAAGTTCAGGTCAGCGTGTTTTCTTTAATACCTACGTCTCCTTTAGTGTCACATCTTAGGGCGCTACATTGTCAAGGACCAGCTTATATTGATCTAATATTTGCATGTGCATTGATCCCGTAACAACAAAAATGAAGGTTTCGATCTTTTCGTTACGGGCTTTTAAATTTATATCGGTGGTGTTTTACTGGCTTCTCTCCAGCCATAGAAACACGTGCTCTTTAAGTGCTACATTTTGTTTCTTTGATCGAATTACAGTCCACGTAAACAGCGGCTCACTGTTAAAGGGAACATTTGAGTGTGCCGCATGTCCTGGTTTTTCGTTCTGTCAAGAGTACAATCGCCTAGATTTGCAGAAGAAAACTTGCGGTTGATATCTCTGACTCATGATGTGCGCGAAATCGCCGTGGAGCGATCATCAAGGACCGTTGAGAGTTCACGGCGACCCGTCGTGGTTGTTTAGTGACTATGGTGTTGGGCTGCTGGGCGGGATAGAATCCCAACCACGGCGTCCACATTTCGATGGCGGCGAAATGCGAAACATGCATGTTTTAGATCTAGGTGCCCGTTAATGAACACCAGGTGGCCCACATTCCGGAGTCCCCCTCAATGGCGTGCCTCAATTGGATCGTGGTTTTGTCACGTAAAATCCACAATTTTATGAGAGTTCACGGCGCCGCGCGAGCTTTGTGCACAATGAAGACAACGACGACGCACTGCGTGATTGTGGCACGAGCGTGCCGAGAGTTGCAATGAAAGAAAATGTAAACAAAGATATTCAATTTCAGAAGTCTACGGGTCAGTAGAGAGAAGAAAATAAGAATTGAAGGTACAAGCCATCCAACACGATCCGAACGATTTGAATTGTAAGATCATAACGTAAGGGTTAGTTATATTTCTACAAAATCAATTAGATTGATGGCATTTCTGCTTTAGTTTATTCCTCTATTCTACGAAAATCATGCTAGAATCAATTCCATTATGTCTACTCACAAATTTTGTTTACATTTGTAGTTGATGTTTCTTATTGTTATACTGAACTACCCTGTTCTCGGCCAATCCCCCAGAACGGATATCTGCCGCTAACATCTAAGCTCTACATCTCGATACAAGTCGGCGGGCAGAGTGGATTGCGCCATTTCACTGTGGGACAATGGTCGGCGGGGGTGACCGGAGGAAGACGGCTTGGGGTGCGGAGGTTTACGCTATACAGGGCCAGAACGACCCCAGCGTACAAGGCCTCCATTCAGCCGCGTCGAAGCTTCCCCGGTGGCCAAAGGTCTATACGGAGCACGACGAAAGCAGGGGCCGTTCGAGGAAGGCTGGTGGGGTGCAGAGCTTGACAGGCTCCTGGACCCGGGCTCGCAGAGGCTTCCACCCAGAGCATCACGTCTCCCCGACGATCTGTAGTCTTCTACCATGGGAAGATGCGGGCGGCGTTTCGACAACCGGACAGCTGCACGACTTGGCCGTTTACGAGCGTCGCCGCTCTACCTTCGTCATCCAGACCTCTTACAGCAGGAACTTTAAACCAGCGAACTTTCGTAATTTCGTGGAGCACAACCACTACTGTATACATTTACCATTCTTTTCCACTGTGTTGAGCTTTGAAGAGCTGTGTGTTGCTCCTCGCGCTGTCTGATGCGTGCACAGTGTTGCACTTGGACTTTTTTATAACATCAGTCAACTGACGTTGAGGCTCAGTGAATTAATGCCATGTCTCTCCTCGCTAGTGTAATTTTTGTTGAATATAAACTGTTCTGTGTCAATTTTCAGCTGGATTGGATCATTGCTGGCACCGAAGCAACACCTTCGCCTATTAGAAAGGGAAAAAATTTCGCTTAACGTGGAAATAATTGCTATTGCATTAATAACACGAACCAATTCGTTCCAGGCTCTTTCGGACACGCTTGCGCCTCATCGTATTGCCGTTCTAAGAGTTCCGGCAACGCTTCGTGAGACAGCGCATATCTCGTGCACGAGACAGCGCTCGAATCCCTCGCCCAATGAGAAGACATGGCGTGTTTCCTGATCACCAGGGCGCAAGGGAAGTGTGTTCTGGCAGAAGACTCATTCGTCGGTCACAAAGGCTCTAACCGACTCCTTGCTAATCGTATAGAAGCGCATAACCTTTAGTTTCCGGGCACTGAGCTCACTCACAATAAACCAGTTTTACGTCGTTAAATAGTGCCACAATATCACCACTATTTCATTGAACGGCATCGTTTGTGTAGAATGCAAACATCCCACTTAGGTTGGAATGCTTCCAATAAATCAATGTTAAAAATCATGGCTAGTGGAATTTTGTTCGTGCTAAGCTCTCCACAGCTGCTGAACCGCAATATATCTGCAGCTTCCGTGGATAACAGCGCCAAAAGCTCCCTCTGGTAATTTTTATAAGAAAAACGCAAGCCAAGAGCACAAGAGGTGAAAGTTATTCTGGTCGGTATCTAGAGGCAGCGAAGAGTTAGGTTGCGCCGGCAGGCGCTCTGGAGAACATCGGAATAATTAGAACCGACTGCAACATGCCGAAATTTAGCGACTGTAGTAATCAATGCTCCGGTGTCCCTAGAGCTGCGGCTCGCCGGCGCACCCACGTCGATAGCCCAAACAAACTACGTGTGGCGGCCACGGGTTCCTGTCGGGGCTCATCTTTTCGCCGTAATACCCGGCTATTATGATCGCCCTTCCTTTGAACGCGCTTCGCTTAACGAGCCGTTGATGACCCTTGTGCAATGCCACGTGCTTTCGCTGCGGGAAAAAAAAAATTTGCAGGCGCAGACAGTGCGCACCAATGCATGTCGGCGTGCATGGAAGACGAGGCTATTTGGAAACCAGACTTGCGCCATCAATCTACTATGAAATCGGTAATTCTAACTGTCTCTGCATGCTAGTTACGGTTGATAATCAGTTCGTATAGTCAGCTCCGCATAGGAGCAAATCATGTCCCCAGCCTGCCTGTTTAGAAACAGCTTATATCTGAAAAAAAAAGGAAGTGTCAATGTACTAATTGAGCGCAGTACGGTGACAGGTAAAGAGCATACAAAAAAAGGATAATATCTGAACCTAACCCAACCAGTTTTGCAGCGTAAAGAATACCAAAGCTGTCTAGCGGTGTTCCTCCCGCAACAGGAAACCCATCACGTTGCCTAGATTACAGTACATAAATTCAAAAAACGCATTTTACTACATCGGACTTTTCTGGAAATTGACGCTCTAGCCAACTGTGCCACGACATCATGTTTCTTTCTTTAAATTGCATTAGCGATTGTATAGACAATACCGGCAGGTTCTCGCCATCGCCGCGATATTACGTGTAAGGCCCAAGTGCGATAATATCATGCGTAGGTGAGCCGCAAAGTATGGCGGCTTGATGTCCGCCCAATGTTGGAGGTCACGAGACAAAGCGCGCGCTTTAGGGGAGGATAGCGCGCGGGCAGTGGCTGCGCATGGCTGTCCGCGCGCCTTATCTTGGTAGGATTGTGGTGAAAACTTCTTTTAACAATCCAATACTGGCATTCGGGCCTACGTGGGTCTCGCATCTCTTATCAGTGAATACATGATATAGGAGGGGTGAATTAATGTACAGGCCATGAACACAAGCCCGGAGGCCATCCGGGTAAGTAAATAATATTAGTCTTCGAGGAAGGTGCCTTCTTCGAATGTCTTCTGTGGAAGTGCACTTCCAAAGGAGATGTGCCGCAGCGACCGCTCCTTTGCTGTTGCACTTTGGCCAGGATAGCCTTCCATCTTTTTCCTCGGAGTCTTGGAGGCGCTGTCGCCAACGTTCCACAATGTGCTGCGTGAGTGCGACGCAATGTCGAAGGGGCCGTAAAATCACTTCAGTTTTTGGCAGGCGGCCGGTGAGATGGCGGTGACGGAGGACGATAGAATTGGGGAATATGCTTCTCGTCCCCGCGCTACTTGAAGGGACAATGTGGCATCATTTGTCATCGCTCTAGCTTGTCACATCAGTATTGAGTCATTTTTTTAACGTAAACTCTGCTTTTTGAGAGTTCAGCGAGCGTGTGCATGCTTGGAGGTAATATGCGGGGCGGACGCAAAGGTTAAGCGCGGCCGGTGGCTGTAGACATGCGTGCTGTTTGCACGTGCCCATAATGTTTGAGGTCGCGTAACATGAACTTTCGGAGACGCGATGAAGCGAGAGGTAGCAGAAAGCGTTCGCTTCCTGTTCCCGGCGCTCTTCAACAGGCCAGTGTTACGACAGCGAGTGCTCAGTGCCATTTGGTGAAACCTGATCATGTTTGACTGAGGGTGCGTGACGCGAGGTTCAATTAGTAAGGGTACGTTTACTGGAAGGTATATCCGGCAATTAAAACTACGAACCATACTTTGTGATAGTGTGATCGCTATTCATGATTTGGGCAAAACTGCCATTTTTTTTATTTTACGGGAAACGAAACGCTACGCTTACTACCACTAAGTCGCGAAAACTACCCGGAGTCGACGAAAATATCCAGTTAGAAGGTCGATTTTGCACCGCATATACACAACGCACATGTGACAGCTTCACGAAGCAATAAACCTTGCCTACAACGGGCTCTGCACGTCGGGGACACATCGTGGTGTGCCTAAAAGCCCGATCTCCTCTAGAACAGTGAAATATAGCAAGCTGCTGACGTTCTTAAGCAATAGACTCCCAATCGTGCATCCGGTTCATCTGCTTTCTTATTGACCCTTGCTAGATGTACTCCCCAGAGCACCGCGCCTCTGCAGTCAAATATTGACCCACTGTCTCACCACGTGAATATAGGCTACGCCTGGTTGACCATGACGCAAAATGGTTCTTGCAAGCTGGTTTGCGCAGGAACAGCTGTCCTGAATGTAACGCAGGAACGTTCAAGATGGACGAACACACAGCGAAGCCAAAGAAGCACATCATATTTACTGCAACCCAAATGGAGCGCAATGTATAACATAATCACTAAGCAGAAGTTTAAGCAGCTGAAGCACTAGTACGAAAAGCAGGAATAGCTGAATGGGCACCCGTTGTGGTTCGTGGAAAAGGGAAACTAGTATATTAAAACTCCGTACTCTACGGGATTATCTCGTCCGCCGACAACCATATTGCATGTATTTCTATTAACGCTACGCGCCCGGTAGTAATTTAGTTCGTGAACGGCATGCGCGTATCAGCGTGACAGTCCTGGACCTTGACAGGAAAGTAGCGAGTGCACTAAAGTGTTGAGGAAATTAAACGCACGCAACACAGGGTACGTTGATATTGAACAAGACAAGCCCCAAAGAGAATGGATATTTTTGAAGTGCAGTGTAGGCCACATCGCAATGCGTCGCGTTCTATCAAGGTCAACAGTCCCTGCAGTGTAGCTGTAGCTACTTCCATCACCGCGCCACGGTGCACGAGCGAGTCGTGTATATCAGGTAACGACGGCCATTCTAAACGGAGGCCGCCGCGTTCCCTTTCAGCAGCTGCGCTAAGCAAACACTCAAGCAAACACGCTAAGGAAACAAGCGCTCGCGTTGCAGTCGTACAAAGGAATATAGTCGGAGACGAAAGCTGAAGACATGCAAGGAAGCAAAGCGAGCTATCATTATGCGGCACGGTGAAATTATTGTACACGGGAGGAGGCTCGTACAGATTTGATATTCGGAGGGGGCGGTCATACGATGTCGAAAGAATGTCACGAATCAGTGGTAGGTGACGCTCCATGCCGGTTATCCTTGGAGTCCTTAACTACTTGTCAATTTAAGGCAGTCGAAGCTAACAAGGCTCTAAAAGTTTCAGTGCATCCGTTGCTAAAACATCCAGAAGAACTCCGCACCTGACAGAATATCATCCCGTGCACCCTACTCTGTAGATAGTATATACGTTCCGCGGAAGCGCACCGAAGAGAAAGCGGCTCGTTGGAGGATGCTGCCAAAGCAGCAACCGACGCAACCACCCCATTATGTGCGTTAACCATGAAAAGACCAGATGAAGAAATAGAAACATTGATCACATGTTCCCGTTCCAGGGCTACTTGTAGCTTCGAATCGCAAACCTCGATGTGGACAAAACACGCAAACTGCCATGCACGGGCTCTACCAGGAAACCTTTACTCAGCCGCGGCTGTAAGGAAAATGCGTTCGCTTAAGGGAATACGCCCTCAATGTCTGTGCAGCCATGCCGCTTAAGCAGCAAGACTTTCGCTTCCAACCCTCGTTCTAAGCATTTCAGTTAACTGGAGCCCTCAGGTGTTCAAGGAACAGCACTCTAACGCAGCAGTTCTTTCTCTAACGGTGCAGGCGACTGGGTTCCACACCGCGAGTGAATTCGTACTGTTTAATTTATTAACTGAAGAACTAAAGCGCGAGAAATTTCGCAACGGGTTCCTGGAGACCACGGCAAGAGCATTTCCCAGAACGCGCGCACGCCGAATAGCCGCACTGCTCACGGCAGAAAAGGGGCGTGGCTCCTACATCTTGTTCGTAAGCGCCTACCCCACCATGCACGACACAGTGACACGCTAGCACGAAGGAAAGCACGAAGAGCACGAAGACGACGTCGGGTTTCGCAGTCTACGTATATATATTACCTCTCGAAGTTTAATTGCGCTAGTCGTTGCCCAGCAGTTTAGAAAGCAGCAGGTTTTGCCATCGCAAAGAAAAGAACAACAGTAGTTCGGAAACCCCCTCTCACCTGCCATAATGCTCCCGTGCCAGGTGCTGTTGAAGTCTTCAAGTGGCAGCGTCCGAATGCCTCACACACGCCTGTCGAGTCTAACGGGAGCGCGCAGGAATAAATATTGCCTGCAGCACGCTTTCTATGGGCGTCAGCGTTTGCCACAAGAGCGCGGCAAAATTCAGCTGCGGCGCCGCTACTTTGATTGCGCCCAGCCACGTGGCTTGGCCGTTGCCCTTTCTCGCTTGCGCGAGTACGAAGGTCGGGCGGAAAGGGAGATAAAAGAGCGAGATGTGGCCCGGCAGCTGCACTCGCAGTCCTGCCGTGTCCGCTTCGCGGTACGGTGAAGAGAGCCGCACTCACGTTCCGTTATTTCCGTGCAGTAGGCCTCCAACAACGCCTTCGAGAGAGCAGAATGTGATTGAGCGTAGCAAAACTTCTCAAGCATGATCTGCACTTACGGGAGCGCGAGAGGCTTCTCATCTTTCTACGCGACACGAGGAAAAATCTCGCGGGGCCTTAAACTCGGCCATGCCATAGACCATACGGTTCCTATTCCTGCCCGGGTATTTCATCCTATGAGGCAGTACTTTGAATATTAAGCGTTTGTATTTTCTGACAGCAAACGGGCCACAGTCACCGACAGAACTCGCCCAAAAAGCAGCTGTTGTTTCGTACGAGTACGTGCTCACCCGTCACACTTAACCCGAACATTCCTTATGAAAAACAAAACTGTGTCATTGCACCGGAAAAGGATAATAAAACTTGTTTCAAAGCTCGAAGATAGCGTTAGCGAAGTAGCTTTTTGCTCCTCCTGTGGGTGGTGTTGGATGTTTCAGATTGGCCTGTCTCGCCTGATGCTAGCTTAATGCGTCTTTCCTTCAAAGCATCCCATGTTTTCTCTTTAGTGTTTGACGGTGGCTGTACTACCCAACCAATACGCTGCCCAGAATTGCATAGAAAGCGTGCAGTAAAATTGCGTAGCGACGATACTGCGTTGCCACATTCCTTCGCAGACAGGAAAGGGGAATTATGTTCGCCGCCGCTCTCCTCGCCAGTCGAGCGGCTTGGCGGCCGCTCTGGGACGTCTGTAGGAGAGGGAGCGACCGGCATTGTGCTGTGGTCGTGGCGTCGCCTCTTTCCTTCCTGATCACGCTTCTCAAGTGAACGAGATTGGCTTCACGACGACACAGCTTCGACTTCGGTGGCTGGGAGGTTAAAGGCGCGCGTCTATCTCTCTGAGCGTGTGCGGGTGTTAGGTTTGTGTAACATCCAAGATACCTGCAGTCAAACCTGGTTAACAAAACCCCTTAAAGTGAATTACGCTCTATATCGAACGTGCAAAACTTACTTGGCGTTATTCAGCGCAAAAGCAATTCCTTTAGACCAGAGTGTCGCACCGAAACAAATAGCGGTTCGGTTCGAATTCGGGTTCAGCGCGCTCCGATTTCGTCCCGTTTCGGTTCGGGTTTGGAGAGATAAAAATTTATAACGGTTCGTGAACCGGTATCCAACACTGAACCTGTTCGCGTACCGGTCCGGCACAGTAGACGTTATCCTGCCCTATGGCGACATGCTGCACAGTGCTGTTGACTTCTCCGCAAGGCGCACGCACATGCTTTGTCAGGAGCCGGGAGGAACTGACTCCCTGGCACATGGGAGACAGAAATTGATGGTTTTATGTGAATGTCAATGAACTTTAGTACTGTACAGCTATAGCAGCCGTACATACAAAGACGGTCATCTTTGGTAGTGTCGCAACAGTGCACGGTACGTTGTGCGGTGCCTCGACGCCTCCTCCCTCTTTTCCGCGTTTGCTTTCCTTCTAACTTACATTGATTACAGTTGACAAAAGAGAGAAAAGGCAAAAATTTATCGGGGTGTTTGAATGGCAAAATCTTCAAATCAAGTTGAATGCGAGTAGTCGAGGAAAATGGCCGTCCAATACCGAATAGATTATTAAGTATTTTACGAGAGTGGCTTGTTGGGCTAGTTGGTACATGGTTGTTCCAGGAGAATGCCAGCAAACTTGAAAGCAGAAAAAATCGAGAAGCAGACATAGACAAAGAGACACCAGCCACATTACTGTCTCTTTGTCTATGTCTACCTCTCGATTTTTTCTACTTTCAAGTTTGCTGCAATTCTCCTAGTATAAGTATTTTATATTTCTAAAAAAAAAGTAAAACGAGATTTTCGAAAAGCCGAAAGATTCGTTTACGTTATTTGATACATGTATACCATAAAACACCACATCACAGTATTGGACAAGCGACTGTAGCCTGAATAGATGTTTAGAGTGCTGCAAGTGCTACTGTGCAGGGCGGTGACAGTATGCGGCGACAGTGACCCACTGTGATTGTATGTCTGTGCTTCTTTCTTTCTTTATCTTTACTTTGTTATCACTTTGCCTCCCCCTCTCTCCCCAGAGTAGGGTAGCAAACCGGATCTTCCCCTCTGGTTAACCTCCCTGCCTTTCCCCTTTCCTCTGTCTCTCTCTCTATCACATCTGGTGCATGACGTCATTGAAAGTAATGAAAACAAGAAACAGGACATCCCAAATGCATGCACGTAGAAGAGTGTAGTGCTCATTGAAAAAGCAAAGAGTAATTCTACAGTGTCGCGCATCTTGTTGGAGTACTCCAAAGATAATGCGATTGAGGAAATAATACATTTGTTTGCCTATATCGAAACAGCGGATTCGTATGCCGCCTAAGACGAGACATGCTTACTGAACGGCTACTAACTATTGTGTATGTGACCTCCTCCGGCTGTTTCGTAAGGAACACGATCGTCTGCACAACAACTGCGACCATGCTAAACAAGAGTCATCGAGGAGACTCTCCGTTCTCATAATTCTTTCTCGCGTGCAGAGTGCAGGAACTGCTGTTGTCCCTTATAGTATTTAAACGAAACGAGTACAGTGAAAGCTCGTTAATTCGAACTTCAATAATTCGAATTTATGTATAATTCGAACTGTACGATTTGGTCCGGCCAAGCTCCACAGAAGTCTATGTATAAAAAAGTCCGTTAATTCGAACGCGAGAAGGTTCCCTCACGGATAATTCGAACTACGCTCGCCTGGCACACGGCCAGAGAAACGCGCCTACTGCCTACACGCAAGGCTGTATTGCCTCCGAAACGGAGAGAATGGCGAGAGAAGGCAAAATCGGAAAAAAATCTAACCGGCGTGGGGTCAACCAGAATGCAGCGGCGGCTGCCGCCTCTCCGTTCTACGTAACCTCCGAGACGTCTTGCCCGTTGCGAATCTCGGAGGCTTTGCAAATCTTGTACACCTGCTAATGTTGTGTGCAGATGGCACGGCAAGCGCCAAAACACAGCTAATCAAGTACGTCGCAGCTGCGCTTGCAATCAAGAGCCAACGAATCAGGGCCTTCGCCACCTTCACATGTTCAGCATCTTTGTCTCGGCAGTCTTCATCGGTTGTGCACCACTGTTTTCAGCTTAGGAGGTATCGGCCGTCGTGATTCATTGTGATGGTGTTAAGCCTCGGCTAACGTTCGTTTCGGTGGACATCGGTGGTGTGGCACAGTCGGACCCAGAGCTTCGACTTGAAGGTGGCGTGTGCCCGTGGCACACGCCATCACTTTCTGACACGCCAAATTTCTGACACGCCCTCCTGCTTCCAAATCGCAGTGTACTGTTGCCCTCCTTCACTTTCGTTAGTTCGAACTTTCGTTAATTCGAACTGAAGCGGCTTTCCCTTGCGGTTCGAATTAACGAGCTTTTACTGTATTTGACAACTTCGAGTAGTGAATTCTCGAATCGGGTACGAATAGTAGAGCGAAGACTACTCCATCCGTATTCAAAATTTCGAACATTCGAACATTCGCACGCGTCAAGTAGCATATACTAGTCTTCCAAAACCTATAAGTGCACAGAGCTCTAAAAACAGATTCTCACGGTCACAACTTAATTATCCTGGTTTTCTGGTTTTTTTTTTTTTTGTAACTGGGCACTGCAATTTAGCGATATAACATTGCAGACTTAAAAAAAAACAATGTCGTGAACACAGCGAAAAATAAAAGACATTATTAAGTCTAATATACTAGTACAACACATGCTCAGAGATTAGAAGTGACAGCCTTGTAGCAAAATGATGCAAACTAGACTCAGACAACAAATCACCCTATTTTCTTTGCATCAAAATGAATACAAATCAACTATACAAATGAGCATATAGTTAGGATGCAGTGCACAGCTGAAAGTACCTCGCAGAAGGATCAAATTTGTCGCAAAGAATAAAAGTAAAGAAAGAAGCACCATAGGAATAATTGCTTTGACTCCTTTTTGCAAATATCTTGCTTGCGGCACGCTCGCCAAGTTTGCCTCGCTGGGCGAATTAGGGTGCGGCTTAATTTCGCGTAAAGGAAAGCCTTAAGTAGCACGACGCCTAAGTTGACTACGATAGAAGAAAGCACTAATGAATATTTGGCTTCCCTCGCCGTTCTAGAAGGTAACGCTGGACACTGAGCAGTTCGAAGGACAGGATGCTTCGCAGATGCAAAATGGGTACCCATCACGATACAAATGGCGGCGTAGATACGCACCGCGACTGCAGTGCACAGCCCTGAAATCGAAGTGAAAGCAACGGCCCCGATCAGTCAGCACGCGCGCGGTGGAGAAACAATAGAAGGGAAAGGAGGACTGACCGAGTGCTGAGCAGAAGCGAATTGTCCACATGATGCACATTGTGCCCCGAAATTGATTTGTTGAAATCGAAGAGCCTTGCATTCCGCTTGGGGGAGTCAAACGTGAGTCGAACCGTGGCACGCAACAAAAGCAAATTTCCTGTGCCGTCTATAGCTGATGTCACTGTGCACTGAGAAGAGGACGACATTCATTAGCGACCGCAAGTGTTATTGTTACAAGCATCTGAGCTGACCGAACTAGATAGACCCTCCTATTCTCCATTATTGAGATCACCGTCTTTACTTTATTTATTTAATTATTTTTGCTCTCTGTGCCCTGGCATGTGTGTCTTACGCTTTGTCTAGCAACAGTAGCGAGCTGGACCTGACGGCTGAAGTGAGAACTTCGACAGAAACGGCGATTCTGCGATGCCCCTGAAACAACTTTTCGACCACAGAACACATCTGGCATGGCCGAGTTCGGAAGTGCAAGCGTCTCTGATGAGTGTCGCCGTATGGTTGGTTATCAGCACATACATGTCGTCTATCCCCATTCTATAGCGCATAACGCAACTCGTGAGTCGCAGCGACATTCTCGTGGGGTGCGCCGATTGAAAAGTAATCATTTCGAACAATGGCTTGCGTATTGAGCACGCGTTTTCATTCTATATGCTGGAACCATCTCGTGTCGAGCCGGTAACCGTTATCATTGTTTTCGGTTCAGGTTCAGTTCGGGTTCAGACGCGTTCTAAATATATCGGTTCGGGTTCGGCTTCAGGTTCGGTTAGAATTAAGTCTGGTTCGGGTACAATTTTTCGGTTCGGGTTCAGGTTTGGTTGGACGACCTACCTCAAACGAACTCTACACTGCATATGTCGAACTCCGAGCGAAAACAACCTGTGCAATTTAACTAACCGAAACGGCTGTTTTCTTTTTCTTTTTTCCGAACGTTTTAGCTCGTAACCAGAGAAGGTGCGATACGACGCATAGCACGAGAGAGAGCCAAAGGTCGCGCTGTGCTGTGCTGCTGCGTTTCTTATACGTGCTGCTACGTATAATGTAACGTATATTCTGCATGCACTGCTGCAAGAATCAGTATAGTCATGGGGTGTTAGCGCTGTCTTGGGCAGATTTGTTTTGTCGCGTATAATGAATGCATCGTAAATGTTCATAAAAGTTCGTTACAGCCGGGTTAGGATACATCGAATTACTTCATATATCGAAATATTTTAGTGCCCTAACCATTTATTTATAAATGGTCGATTGTGTAGATGTGTTTAGAAGAATATTTCCTTTTTTTTTCCGCTCCGCTCTTGCTCAGCCGCACGGGCGCAGCAGCGGAAGTATCGGATTTATTTGAGGATTTTGTGTGCGCGTGTGGGGTAAAAAGTTGCGGTCGCTCAACGCGCCACCTAGGGGAAAAGTTGTGACTACAGAAAAAAGAAATGTGTGTGTGAAATGTTTAGCGGTTTTCTGCGAGAAATTATCTTTTATTTTTTTCTCTTATTCCTTGTGTGCTTCGGAGCATCACTTACCTATACATGGCAATACAATACAATATATATACAATACAATACAATATATATATATTACAATATATATATATATACAATATACAATACAATACAATATATATATATATATATATATATATATATATATATATATATATATATATATATATATATATATATATATATATATATATATATATATATATATATATATATATATATACAATATATATATACGGAAGACGAAGAAGTGGCTCTTGTGTGGAACCCCGTTTTCTACTGCTCTCATTTTGCGAGTATTTTTGCGTATTTTCGGGAGGCGCCGCTTCCGAGACCTTCGGCGATGGAAGCGGAGTCAGCTAGACGTCCGGAGGAGACCGACGGCACAGCGTCGAGCGCTCCGAGGAAGCGCAATCACCTGATGAGCGACACAGGCAGCGAGGACACTTTGCTGTACTACTCTGCTTCCGAAGAAGATCTGTCGGATGACGGCGACTACCTGACCGTTGTGAGGCAAAAAGGAAAAAGGAGAATCGTCACTGCCTCCTCGTCTTCAACAAGGACGACGGCGGCAGCAAAGGCCCATGACGCGGCTCATACCATCCTCTTCCTACCCGAGACGCCCACCGACAACCTGAATCGGCTAAACAGGCAAGCCGTATCTGTAACACTAGAGGCTCTTGTTCCAAATGAGATCACGGATATGAGAATTAACACCCGTAAGAACATTCTCGCGGTTGACGTAAAGAACAGAGCAACATTGGATATCTTGAATACAGTGAAAATGCTGGGCAAGATAAATGTTCGCACCATAATACCACAGGACAGCAATACTATATCAGGTGTGATTTATGATGTCGACGAGTCAATCGACGACAACGATCTGCCTATTTTGGTCAAGCCCGCCACAGCAGATGTGCCTATTATTGAAATCCGTCGCCTAGGAGATTCACGCTGTGTGAGGATAACTTTCAAGGGAGGTAGCTTGCCGTCCCACGTGAAAGTTGGATTTTTTCGTCATCAAGTGCGACCGTTCGTTCCAAGACCACTTCAATGTCGCAATTGTTTGAAGATCGGGCATGCCAGCGGCATATGCAAAAATGCGACCGTGTGCGCAAGATGCTCTGAGCAGCACAGCGCAGATGCTTGCCGTGCGACTCACTTCAAATGTGCCAATTGCTCTGGTCCCCATGAAGCGTCGTCGAAAGACTGCCCGAGACACAAGACAGAGCGGAAAGTCCTAAAACAAATGGTGAGAGACAACTCAACTCACAGAGAGGCCGCCGCCAAAGTACGACGGCGTAGTGTCCACCGTCGCCGTAGACGATCTTCGTCTAGAAATACTGATACCGTCGCAAGACAGACGATACTTCCTGAGGCTGGTGCTCCCAAGGCGCTCACCCACACTACCAACACGGTGTCTGATGACGCAGTGAATACCTCTACTGCAAACGACTGGCCTGCACTTCCGACATTAAGTCCTCCAGCCCAGCAAAGGTCGACGGTGGACTACCGACGAACCAATGAGGGCTCCGATCACGTGCGCAGTCAAGACAAACAAGTTATCGCCTTAATAAAATCTCTAATGAAAGTCATTCGCGTGTTGATAAACGACATGCAGACGCCATCTGCTCGAGGTGCACTACAAGTGCTGGACGGCCTGGATCCGGTTCTTGCGAGCCTCGAGTAGCAAGCACAATGGCTCTACCGCGTCAGCCGTTCTTCAGACAAGTCAAGGAAGCATCTATTATGCAATGGAATGCCCGCGGCCTGAAATCTCGGAGTGATTTTCGCCAGTACGTTTTCACCAATCGATTCCCCATCGTTGTCATCTGTGAACCGAAGCTACAGAAACCCGTCCGGATCTCAGGCTACGAACCTCATGTGTCATCGACTTCTACTGACATTAGCAAAGTGACCATCTACATACGGTGTGAACTGACTTATGTTGTTCATCCAGTGCGGCCACATGACACTAATCAGTATGTGTGTTTGACCGTGAAAAAACAAAAACTTGCGTTTACTTTAGTGGGCGCTTACCTTTCTCCATCAAGTCGTTTCGATATGCAGAGACTGAGTGACATTATAGATACGACACCTGGTCCATGGATTGTTGTTGGGGACTTCAACGCGCATCATTCACTTTGGGGAAGCAACAAGATCAATTCCAAAGGAAGAAACCTCGTGTCCTTTGCTTGCGACCATGAACTTTGTTGTCTAAATGATGGCAGTCCCACGTTTCTGCGCGGACAGACATACAGTAGTTGTTTAGACTTAGCGTTTGTTTCGCGGTGCCTCACTCGCTGCGTCCATTGGTTCGCAGATATAGAAACGCACGGCAGCGACCACATTCCTACCTACCTGAAGATAAAAGGCCTCACCAAATCCGTTCCATCAAATTTTATACGAACAATAGATTGGCCCGTGTTTAAATCACTTATGGAAGACGCATGCCACGAAGGCATTTCATCCACACTAGAATTTGAGATCGCCAAGGCTATGCAGGATGCCATGCGCTCATATCGGCCATTAGAGAAATACACAGATTTTGATTCGGAAATACAGAGCCTCCGTGCAATCCGCCGGCGAGCGGAGCGACGGTACAGGCGGACTAAATCATTATACGACCTTAGAGAGGCCAGACGCATTCAAAAGAAAATTCGGCGTCGCCTTGCTGCACTGCAAAATCAACGCTGGAAATCGTTTTGTGAGTCTCTCGACCCGCGTAAACCTCTGTCGGTTGTCTGGAGAACAATCCGTGGACTTCGCAGTGCTCCTCAACAGCGTCGTCCATTTAAGTCTTTAGCCCTACATCAAGGACGCCGAGAAGTCGAGGTAGCCGAAGATTACTGCGCAAGGATCGCGGGTCCGGCGTTCACGCACTCACCTTGCGCACCTATTCCCATAGTGCCCCCTTGCTCCCGAGATCCTCGTATGGACGCTGCTTTCTCCATCGAAGAACTTGAGGCCGCACTTGCTGGGTGCCGGCGATCTTCGTCACCAGGACACGACGGCATCACATACTCTGCACTTGCAAACCTTGGTCAGGAGGCCAGAGATGCCCTTCTTGGCCTATACAACTCATCATGGCGTGACGGCCTGGTCCCTACAACGTGGAAATCCAGTCGGCTTGTTCCTCTCCTCAAGGCTGGCAAATCCCCGTTGGAATTGTCATCTTACCGTCCAATAGCACTGGCCAGCTGTGTCGGCAAGGTAATGGAGAGAATGATCCTTACACGGTTAGAATGGTACCTGGAATTTTACAACGTCTATCCATAGGTAATGGCTGGTTTTCGACGTGGCCGCTCGTCAATAGATAGCGTTATCGACCTGGTAACATACGTACAACACCAGAAACACCTGAAACGCATCACTGCGGCCTTATTCCTTGATGTTAAAGGTGCGTACGACAATGTAGATCATCATGCAATTCTGGACGCCTTAGAAGCTGTAGGGATTGGTGGACGCACCTTTTGCTGGATATGCAACTATTTGAATGGAAGATCTTTCTTTATTTTGACTGAAGATGGACCAACGCCATCTAGCTATACCAGTCGTGGTGTACCGCAAGGCGGAGTACTCAGCCCTACCCTTTTCAACCTGGTGCTCGTTGGTCTCGCTGATTCGTTACCGCGAACCGTACAACTCTCCGTATATGCAGACGACATTTGCATATGGGCTTCAGGCGTGACACGTGTACAAGTTCGCGCACGACTTCAGAAAGCCTCAACAGTTGTGTCAAGATACCTAAGAAGACAAGGCCTGGAGCTTTCCGCTGAGAAATGTGCACTGGTTGCTTTTACTCGCAAATCGATGGCCCCGTATGCTTTGCGGATTAATGACCAAATTATACAATATAGACGAACGCACCGCTTTCTTGGCGTCATCATTGATAGAGACTTGTCTTGGAGCCCTCACATCTCGTACATGGCAAAGCGTTTGGCCGCCATTGTGGACCTTCTTGCGTTTCTCGGCGGCAAGTCCTGGGGCGCAACAGTACCATCAATGTTGCAACTATATAAAGCACTGTTTTTGGGCTTCCTGCGGTACAGCTTACCTGTAATAGGAAATACTTGCACCACGAATATTCGCAAACTACAGAGCGTGCAAGCCCAAGCACTCAGGACTTGTCTCGGTCTTCCCAAAACTACGTCATCGATTGCGACAGTGGCCATAGCCAGAGACGCTCCTTTGACAGTATACATTGATACAGATGTCCTGAGAGCGCACATCCGACACCTGACTCGGATTCCCTCACACCATCTTGCTTGCTTGCCAGCAAAGAGGCCACTTTCAACCTTTGCTAAAACTATTCAAAGACATCAATCGTACTTGCCATCAGGATTTACGCCCGCTGCACGATTGTCAGATCCATTGTGGTGTCTGCACCGGCCGCAAGTTGAACTGACAATTCCAGGAATCAGAAAGAAAGCTGGAGCGCCATTGCAAGCTTTGAAACAAGGAACTTTGGAGCACATTCACAACGTGCACAGATTCCGGCAACATGTATACACGGACGGTTCAGTAAAACTCAACAGCTCTGCTGCTGCAGTCATATTCCCAGCACAATCTGAGGAAATCAAATTAAGAACTTCATGTGTGACCACATCGACGGGTGCAGAACTCGCGGCGCTCCGTGCTGCACTTGATTTCATTAAGCAGAAGCCACCGCAACAATGGACAGTCTTTAGTGACTCCAAGGCAGCCCTTCAGTGCATACGAAGCCCAATGCGCCACGGACCCAATGAACAACTGGCCTCAGAAATTCGGCACATATATCACCAAAGCTATGACAAGGGACACAACATAATCTTTCAGTGGCTTCCAGGACATTGTAACATCAGCGGGAATGACCACGCCGACGAAGCCGCCCGTTCTGCACATGAAAGTGGTCAACGAGTCTTCATTCCGCTTTCGCGAACAGACGCTGCGGCTCAGCTGCGATTGATGTCCCGTGAGTGTACTTTGCCCCTGTGGGACTCGAATGTTTTCACAATGTGTCGGTTGCGTTCGTTGTCTCCGGACATACGGATGCACCTCCCGCCTGGATTACCCCGACGTGACCAGACTATGCTCTACCGTCTGTGGCTAGGCGTTGCCTTTACAAACGCCTATGCTTTCCTCATAGGAATGGCCAACAGCCCCACGTGCGACACATGTAACATCGACGAGACGCTCGCACACATTATCTGTGTCTGCCCGCGATACAGTGCTGAGAGACAAGTGATGTGCAGAGTGCTGGACCAGTTGGACAATCGTCCAATTTCAGAACTAAAAGCTTTAGGCCAATGCTCCGAAAGAACATCCGCGTTGAAGGCCCTACTCGCGCTAGTAAGGTTCTTGCGGTCCACGGGGCTTCACGACAGACTCTAAGAATGCCGCCCCCTACCGCTCTGTAGTGTACGCGCTTTGTTCGTGCTTGTCTCCCTTTCTTTCTATCTCCCCCTTCTACTCTGTTTCTCTTTTTATCCCTCTTAACCCTTCCCCCTGCGCAGGGTAGCCAACCGGAACTACCTCTGGTTAACCTCCCTGCCTTTCTCTACATTATTTTCTCTCTCTCTCTCTATACATGGCGGCTGCGACATTTTCCGGGACACGCTTCCACATGTAGGGTACTCGAAGCGACGCGTTGCCACTACCTCGAGAAGAACAGCCAAATTTCATTTTATCTTGAAGTACTTGCGCGGCTTGCAGCTTGATTTCATCATGACTGCTAGGCCTCTATAATATAGCTTAGAGTTTAGGAGAATCTCCAACCAAAAAAAAAAAAATATGGATTTATTGGAGACTCTCCTATACACTTCGTTAATTATCCCAACTAGGCAAGTGATGCCAAAGAGCTTAGGTTGCGTCATCGAGAGTTGACTGATTCGTGGGTTTTAAAGTCCCAAATCGACAATGGGGCTATGAGAGACACCGTATGTGTAGTAGAGGACTCCGGATTAATTGGGACTACCTGGCCAGGTTCTTTGAGCTGCACGTAAATCGAAGTACACGAGCGTCTTTTTTTTTTTCATTTCGCTTTCATCAAAATCGCTTTGGGCGGGAATCGAACTCGGGACCTCGTGCTTGGCAGCAGAACCCAGCAGCCACTGCGCCATTGCGACGTGTTCTCTGGAGTTTGTTGACCTACTTCCGACCAAACTCCCAACCATGGAGGAAGTAAACAAACTTTCTCTTCTTTCCTGCTTTCACACTCCCAACAACCAAGGAGCAGAAAATATGCTTTTTTTTTCTTCTTTTTTCTTTTCTTCTCGCGCCGCGCAGCGCGCCGCTGGCTGAGCTTGCGAGTGAAACTGCAAGGCTCGCTCGCAAGTTCATGGCTCAACGTATTGCGCATGCGCTGTCACGCCCCCGTACGCAGACTGAGCGGAGCAGACGCGAAAAAAAAAAAAGAGGCTCACCCGGCAATGTCTAATACCTTAAATTTTCGTAAGTTTCTCTCTACTACGGCAACTTGATGCATTCGGAGGGGACAGTTAGAATGACCGAAATCACCACTACCGCGTCTCAAACACGAAATGCAATACTAAACCGGAGTCTCTCATTACGACGTGCCTCATAAATAGATTGGTTTTCTTTTTTGGCACGTAACACCCCAGAATACAACTCTATTCTATTTATATTTTAGAATCTGTAGTCAACGCAGTGCATTGCAAAGCCTTCATTCCTTGTGAACCAACGTACGCAGGTATCCAAAAAATGTGTGTGTGTGTGTGTTTTTTATTGATATGATATAAGGAGATGTTGGCGCACAATTTAATGTGTTCCTTGCTTAAACATGCATTTACATTCGCTGTAGGGCTTCTCTTTTGTCCATGTCTGCGTGTCTTCATTTTAGTTTTTTCCGTTTTCTGAATCTGCCATTCTAGCTTGCTCGGTTGGTTTTATGTAAATATGCTTTTTCACCAATGCTTTCTACTCTGCATTGCCAACTTCTAGAATCACATTTTCTATGAGGCATCAGAATAAATAAATAAATAAATAAATAAGTGAATAAATAAATAAGCCTTCTTTTACGATGAAAACAGCCAAACGTTCGTTGAGTTGTGTACCAACCGTGAACTCCTGTCACAGGGAGCGACCGAATCAGCATGGGGGTTGTCGTAACCGATAGAACGCGTCAGACAGCTGCCTTTCAGCTACAGCCACATGGGCGCAGTCAATCGAACGTTCATTACTCCTTATGCGAAATAATAGATTACATTTCGAGGCAAGCGAGGTCACATATCGACCACGCGTGTTATAGCAGCAGTTCAAGCACTGGGCCGGGCCCGTTTTATTAGTTATTCACATCGTTTGTCCGATTGGCCCCGATGAACCTGCAGACATCTAACCGGAATGTTTGGAATATTTACGTTCAGTGGAACCGGAATATGGAACCGGCCTTTGGAATATTTACGTTCAGTGCAGAGTTCTCCCTGTCAGCAAATGCCTAACCCTATTTTTTATGGACATGTGCGAGCAGGCATTGCTTTCGACGAAGGAAACTAGAATATATCAGTGGTCACGCGGCAAAGCCCTGCTATGCTCACCTAAGGATGACCTCGTTCACTGCAGACTAAGCTTACAAATCAAGCAATAAAGACAAGCTGTCGAGCTTGCTGCTTAGTGCGATTGTAATAGTTAAGAGATCAGAGCTCGGGCGAGCAATTTTCGAGAACATCGCGTTCCAATAAAAAAAAAGTAATCTGTTTACTTTCTTTAATAATTGATGTTATTTCTTCAGGACAAACTTATTCATCTAGTAAAATTGATATTTAGAAACTTCGCTCGGCAGTGCCCGCTGTAAGCGTTCCATGCTCAATCGTTCTTCCACACGTAGTTATTTATCGATGATAAAGCTAAGAACACGAATGTCACAAAATGAAAAGCAGCGCAGTGAGTAAAACAAGACAAAACAAAGCAAAGAACTGCTGTTTCTTGCCGGAACACCACAATCCCTTACCCAAGCTATCGCACTCTAAAGTTCTAAACAAGCACCGAAGTGCATAGCGACGTTTGCAACGAGCTAAACCTTTCAGGAAAAGTGGGAAATGGTAGCGCGTAATTTCACAGCACTCAGCTTAGGGTGCCCAGATTAACAAGATGCGACCTGCCTAGCATACTGCTCCGGCATGCTGTGCCTCTTAGAGCTTCGCCTCTTTGTACCTCAGTTCGCAAATTGCAGCGAAAAAACGTAGCCATTTTTGTAAATACGACTTTGGCTCAGACGTTGGTGACAGACAAATCGTTATGGCACTAACAAGTGCCGCACCGGACAAGCTGTCCTAGCCTAACGTTTTCGTATTACCGTTAGCGTACTGCCATGGTACTGGAGCCGCAGTGGAGACAGCAACGCTATTGTCGACATTTTTGTAACCTTAGGCTCGGCAAAGATTTGCACGAAACTCTTACTGCAATGAGCGACTCGGTTGAAATTTGCCTCCGACCACCAACTCAGCATCACTAACGACGACAGTCGGGCGCACTTACGCGGTTTGTGTTACAATAGCTGCTTAAATTCGGATTTTGTGCCACACTGCCTTGACCAACGCTCGCGTCCGATTGTTTCCTGATGCTAAGACTAAGCAGCAACGGCCACATTACGACCTACTTGAGGATCATCGTGTTTGACAGCTGTTCTTTTTCTACATTCTGCCCAGTAAATTAGTCAACGCTTAAGATAAAGCAAAAGGAAAGCAGGCCAGGAAAAGAGACAGGAGTGAAAAGTGATATAGGCAGGGACGTTAACCAGGCTGAGCCCGCTTGGCTGCCCTGCATTCGGAAGTTCGGGGAAAAGGCACCGAAAGATAAGGAAAGAAGTTCACGATGTGCACGCATACACACGCACTGAAGTGTTGGTCGTCATGTTTGTCGCAAGCTGTTATATAGACTGGCGTATCTCAAGAAAGGCCACAGACCTTTTGTGGCTTTTTACGGCGCGGACAGTCCCAAGACCTTCTCCTGTCATCGCATTTTTCTATAGCTGTCCGCAGGGCAAGCCTCTAACCTTATTTATGAGGAGATGATTTAGTTTATTATATGCCACATGTGATACAATTGTTCGGAATTCTAATTCTAATTCGGAATTAATAGGTGTTAACAGAAGAAACGCCTACTCGCAGGCGACACAGTAAGGTTTCTTCACGTCGAGTTAGACCGTGTAAAAGCTGTAAATTTATATTGGGGAATAAATGCGGGTAGGTGCCGGTAGGGGAACTCTGCTTCTTTCCGTGCCGGGAAGTTCTCGCCTGCATTCTTGAGGACATGCTCCCAGATGTGGTGGAAGCGTGAACGCACTCCCATGCATACACAACCAAATATATATATATATTATGGGGTTTTACGTGCCAAAACCACTTTCTGATTATGAGGCACGCCGTAGTGGGGGACTCCGGAAATTCCGACCACCTGGGGTTCTTTAACGTGCACCTAAATCTAAGTACACGGGTGTTTTCGCATTTCGCCCCCATCGAAATGCGGCCGCCGTGGCCGGGATTCGATCCCGCGACCTCGTGATCAGCAGCCTAACACCATAGCCACTGAGCAACCACGGCGGGTAAACAACCAAATGTACTAAGTACACAACCTCGATCTGTCATAAAGGTTACAATCATCGTCAAATCGCTCAGTATGTGACACAACATCGCTTCGCTGCGTGGACAGTGCGACGGAGTAACTTGCACTAATACATGCAGCTATCGAATAAAAAATTTTATTGCGTACTTTTTGTATCGCTCTAGCTTTGTTCTTCTCGGGGTTTCCCTCTTTTTAATGCACGTCGTAGCGAATGAGTAATCGGCGTCTCTGCGAGGCCCCAAGATCTCCTTACAAACATGGCGTACCCCTCCTATAGGAGGGGTACGCCATGCGTACATATATGTGCCATGGCGTACATATAGCGCACATATATGTGCGCTCAGTGCGGAGGTGAAGTGAAACCAGAGCACAATCTCTGCAACTATTTTAGACTGTGCGAACAGCGCCAGAATCTCCGGCTTACTTTGAGCTGACTGGACCATAACCCAAATGCTGAAGTCCTGAAGACTGACGCCGCAAATCACACGAGGGCTTCTTGGGTATCTGAAGGCAACTGACTTAGATGTCCACCTATTGACACGGTACTTCTTGACTAGTGCGTGCGACTAGTGACAAATTTGAACTCCTCTCGCTTGTCCTTTACTCTTTATTCTACCTCGTCACCTACTCCTGCCGGCGAAATGTCAAAGAAGTGATGCTCATGAGGGTATTTCCGCTATACCGTTTCTTTTTGAGGAGAACATTCGTGCAACCGAACGTTTCCGGCACACTGCTGTTAAGAAGAGTGTCACAAGGTGCATTCAGCAGCGGAACCATTTCCTTCCAAATCTGCAGGGTAGCAGTGATTATGCCTTCGGTTCTATCCACTTCACCGCTGTGCTCAAGGTCAAACGTAACGTGCAATGCAGGGCAGAAGACAGCCATGTTGTGGTCCGCGACTGCGGATCTGCAGATGCGTTTGGCGGTATATGTTTGGCGCACCTGCCGTACGGGTCAAAGTTATAATCGTCGACCTCTCTGTGTTGTGAAGAAGGAATCTAAGGAAAGATTCGAGTTTGTGATTCGGCAGGTGGCGTAGCAAAACTTGCGGCAAAATCAGTGTATCTGTAAGTATAATGAGTGCTATTCCACATTCCGCTCGATCTCAAATAAAGGCGTGCCAATATCGCGCCAATTCTGGACTACTCACACGCTCAGATCATTTCATATGATAGAACTCCAGAGTGAAAATACTTCTTTATTTTTTGCTGCCCTAAACGCGCAGTCATATGGTGATATTTTTTCAGCGGAAACCAAGTTTCTGAAAGCGCCTACATTCGGCGTGTTCTTTATATCTGCATTTCTGTTGTAAGGGGGAAATGGCGAAACCCTATCTATAATGTCTTCACAAGGGCCGGATACTGTGTACGCATAGCCTGTCACGTCCATATGTCGGACGTTGAATCGCCCCCAGGCAACCGTATCTCGTGGCCCAGCGACGGTCCGTCGGGCTCGTCGGCGAAGTCTACCAGGAAGCTTTGGTCGATGGTCAGGCCTCCCTTGACTGTGTCCGCATGCATGCGTATTACCATGCCGCCTTCCCTGCGCGAAGAAGGCGAATGCTTAAGTCAGACAAACTCAAATTCATTTCCCGGTGGCACAAACTCGGGGTAGTGGTGAATCTAAACATAATTTCTCGCGTGACACTCAAGCATCGTGAAGTGGTTGTCAAACTTATCATACGTTCGACTGGCCGCACTTTCAAGCGCCGCTCTCGTCCTTCCAACTGGGAGCGCGAACGAGATCAGACAGAATTCTCGTTATCTGTCTCCTCCGATTGCTTTGAGAGCAACTGAATGTTAACCTTGGGTATTCTGTGGCTCCGATGTCGAGAGGCCTCAGCATCGCCGCAAACCGAGGCGGAGTGCAATAGGAACCAGTAACTTTTGTCCTTGCCCCTCACCCCCCCCTCCACCCACTTCTATACTGAATTGCGAGTCAAAGACAACTTAAGCTAAAATTACATTAAATATATATGCGCTCTGAATCCACATATTGTAAAGAGAAAGAACAGGCACCAGATACAAAAGCAAGGAAGATTAATGTTTCAGCTCTAAACGGTGGCGCTTAGAGCACCGCCGTTTACTTACTCCCACATCTCGGGGTAGAACTGTTTGTCCCACGGCCCGTAAAGGGTCGTGCTGGCGTACAAACGCTTGCCGTCCAAGCTCAGTTGCAGCATCTGAGCGGCTCCCCGCACAGGCTTGCCCTGTATCGTGCACCGGGCGGGCTGGCCCTGCGCCAATATGAGAGGCAAAAAAGAATTGGAGGACGCTTAAGCTTCGCCTTTAAGAGTGGAATGCGATAGCATTCGGAGATCCCTGACTGCATCTCATGCTTCCGGGCAACTGCAGCGTATGTAACCGTAATGCTTACAGAGAAACGCTATCGGCAAAATCTACGGACGAAGGCGAGCATTCTGGTAGAAATGCGGCCTCTAGCGTGAGCCAATCGTTATTGTTTCGCACTTTCGATATTTCAGTCTCAGAAAATTTAACATAAAAGGCGCGCGCTGTCGGTGTTTTGTTTCATAATATTTGTTTGTTGGCTGTCATTCTCACAATACCGAGGAATAACTTTTTAAAGAATGAAAGACAATGTATGAGCAACTTTGGTGATAAGAGAGTGGTTGGGTACGCGTGGTTCGGACGCCGACGCCGGATTTTGTACGACGCGGGGCCCTTAACGCTCTCGCGTCAAAACTCTATTACAGGGAGAGTAAAGGTCTACTTATTGTTGCTGTCGAAGCGACTAAACGTTGAACGCATAGCGATAGTTGTAGTGATGGTGCTCGAGATGGCGAGAGAGGCTCATTATGTGGGCAACGGCGTGGTAACATCTTTTTCAAAACAAATGGCGATGTTGTTCGAGAAGGACGACGCCGGGTATTGAAGGAATCAAGAGTAACGGAGGTTTTGGGGTCGGCCGATACAACGTCGAGCACAATTTAATCACTGAAGGCATGGAAAGAGAATTGTACGCTGTCTTATCAGCTGTATCTCAAGCTAGCGTTATATATATATATATATATATATATATATATATATATATATATATATATATATATATATATATATATATATATATATATATATATATATATATATATATGCAGCCATTAACACGAGAGCCATCAGCCATTACCATGGCGTATGCGTAGTTTCAAAAAAACATACCTAGGCGCCATTGAAGGGTGACAGTTCTCACTCTTATTTTTGCTTCGCGCAGACAACGCAGCTTCATTTGTTGCCCCGTCGTTTGTGCCTGCCGTCATCGCTGGTGCAGGCGCCTGTGTCGACCGCTCTGTTCCACCGCGACGCGCCGTCGAAATGCTGCTTCGCGCACGCGCCGAGGGCTGGCCGCTCGATTAATTGGGAGTCACCGGAGGCGACGACACTAATGGAAGCACTGCCCTCACTGCAGGACTGAGAGTGCCGGGCGAGAAGAAAATGGCGCCGGCCAAACTCGCGCATAAGCGCGGAGTGGGCAGTGGCACCTCGGGGAGCCATCGGTGACGTGCGCTTCGTCGAGCAAGACGATGACTACGAGGACGCGCCGCTCGGCGCCACAACTCGGAGCTCTGTATAGCTTCGGGTGAACTCGGACGCCTTAGTCCCTATGGTCGCAAAATGTGCGCTTCGGGAGTAATCGTTTTGAGATGGCACGACCGCTATGATGCCGGCCTCTATATGGCCCGACGCATTCCGATAACCATGCATGCAGGGCGAACGAGGTCTCTTGTGGCCGAGGGTTGCGTTAAAGAAAGAAAAAAGGAAGAACTGCCAGAATTGTGTGCAAGTGTTTGTGCTTAGTGTCAATTACAGCGAACGAGATAGACCAAAAAGGAAGTTCGTTGAATCAGCGAAATTTGCACACACACAACAACTTTTAACCCTGACGATGCCCAGACACAACCCCACATCAAGAAAAATAAGACCAACATGCTTATCTTCATTTCTGACCACGGAAGCGCATTCATGCAAAAAAAATA
Source organism: Dermacentor albipictus (assembly GCF_038994185.2). Taxonomy (NCBI): domain Eukaryota; kingdom Metazoa; phylum Arthropoda; class Arachnida; order Ixodida; family Ixodidae; genus Dermacentor; species Dermacentor albipictus. Next base: position 139,716,891 of record NC_091824.1, read on the forward strand.
TGCAAAATTAAATGAGTAATAAATTTACCATTGTAATTCATTTAGTCATTCGTTTGCTCAACTACTTGCCATTAAACCTCTGTCCAGCGCATCAAAAACGCTACTGGGGGCTTAGCACTAAATTTGCCGCGTTCTAATAAGAATTTTTACGTATAAAATGCGCATTAAGAAAAATCATACCATGGATGTACTGGGGCTAGGCAGGAAGAAGAGAAGAGTGACGTTAACTGTAGGCGCAGCTATATAACCTTGCAGAGGCATGCCGACAACTGCTCCACCGAGCATCTCCTTTCAACGTGGGTTGGCAAAACCTGCCACAATGTTATATGTGGCGTGAACAAGTCAGGAATCGCCTGATGTTGCCAAGAGAAATCAGTAAGGGAAGGAGCACTGAAGTAGACCAGACGAAGCATAAGTAGGACGCCTCCACTCCACCAAATCCGCTTGGTAACAACTGAGCCCTACAACTATATCGAGTCACTAGTGACGTTTAGCAACTGCAATGCCAAGCGTCAGCACTTGCTGAGCATATTGCCGCCACTAAAAAACTTCAGGTGGAAACAGAAAATCTCTTTTAGGAAAAATGTTGCATCCCTGCGCGAAGGCTAAGTCGTCCATATTAGGGCACGCATGCAGCCGCTCTGTTATCTGAATTGAATTTTGAATGAATTTATTTTCATAAATATACAAGTTTATGGAGGATATAAGGGAAAAAGCGAGTATATACACCCTTGCGATTAAATTGGAGCAATCTTGAGAGTATGGTCACAGAAACGAGCAGCGCAGCTGCGGAACGCCTCGAGAACGCTGATGCAATTCCTCAAACGACTGCCTGTGACACAGTGCTGGTAATTTGCATACGTCGGTGATTCAGTGCACAACGAGTCCCGACTTTGTCGTTCTCTTAGTCCATTTCCTACGCTTTTCCATTTCGCAGTGCTGGGTAGGCAACCGGGATAAGTCCTATAGTTAACCTCCGTGTCTACCATTTAGCCCCCAGCATTTTTTTTTCTCTCTCTCTCTCTCTGTATCTCTCTCTCTCTCTCTCTCTCTCTCTCTCTCTCTTTGAGAGATCTAACTATCTATGTTTTACATCGGTGCGAGCGTGACATAATGAACATTTTTGGTGATGTGGCCAGTCGCATTTTTTTTTTCCGCCAAGCTGTAGCTTGCGCTGACAGCGTGAGAATACGATGATGTATAGGGCGGCTTCTGGTTGGCTGAGCACCACGGTCCTGCCGCATGCGCGGTTGTTCATATTTTAATGCAATTAACATTCTTGAAACACTTCGCCCACTTTCCGGTCGGCGTGTTCGTGTCTGTTTAACCAATGCCTAACCGTTTTGCCCGACCCCCTCGTTAAAAAAAAGGTCCTTAGTGTTTCGGTGAGGGCGAAATCAAACCAGCATCACACGGGCACGTGTTCCTTAAGCATAACAACCCAACGCTTTAGCGCAATGCGCCGCGAATACCCACCTGCAAGAACGGATGGCTTAATTGTATCAGCCTTTCTAACCTATATTCACTTTCTGTGAGCGCACTGCACACGTGCACGTTCGATTGACAAAATTTAGCACGCCGGCTCTTCTGGCTCACAACGAATAAGGTTTACACCTGGTATGGACGCCTGTATAATCGCGCCGTACAGTTCATTCGAAGTCAGATATACGCTGAGCCCTAATTATACAGCGCCAACGGGACATAACTGGCTCCGGTTCGGAGGCCGCAGTTGTAAAGTTTTCTTTATAGCACCCGAAGGTGTATACGCGTTGTCTGTTTTGGTGCATGTGACTCATATGCGCGTACTAATGCGATTACCGTAGCCTATACTTCCCCTACTACCGATTCGAAATTAAAGTTGCTTTTAGCAACACAGTTTGTCGCTGCATTGCCTCAATGCTAATCGCATTAACGTCGACAGTCATCCCGAGATGGGTTCTGCGAGTTGGGCGAAAAAGCGTGACTAAAGTCGAAACGTTCTTGCGAAAGAGAACTCTCGCGATCAAAAATAACTTACAGCGCGAAAGACAAGGACAGCGATAGACGACATACACAGCGCTGAATGTCGTCTATCGCTGTCCTTGTCTTTCGCGCTGTACGTTATTTTTGTTCATGAGTTACCAACTAGCCCAAGCAACCACCCTAGAACTCTCGCGCTTGCGAGCCACCACGGTTTGTTGCGCAAGTCGGACGCATACATCCTCGCATGCCTCGCACAACCACCGGCATGCGTTGGCGGATAACACAAACGACTGTCAAATGACGACGGCAAAACAGGGCGGGCTCTTAGCTGCAACGCTTCCTCTCCGTCGTTTCGCGTAGCGTTCTCTTCGGAAAGATGGCGGTTTCTTTTTTTTCCGCATTTATTGCTCGATATTCACGTGCAAAACGTGCGCGGCAGCGGCGGTTTCTGCCAAGGAAAGCTTTTTCGCAACAGTGGTAGCCGCGTCGACGAGCAGCAATGCGTTGGTTTCAAACAGTAGCGGGCCGATTAAGCTTGCGTATCTAGGAAAGCGCGCGCGCGGGAAGGACTCGCGGTCGTTAGAGGACCACTGCCTAGCGGAACTCGCTGCTTTCGGTGGGGAAAAGTTTGCGGGAGGAAGGGTCGACCGCACGAGAACTATATCTGTCCATCGTGTTTCCTTCCTCCGAGCTCGTGTGGCTTTGTTACTCATTTATTTATTTCGCGCACAATAAGATTGATGCGTCTGCCGCAAGAGTTTGAATGCGGGCAGGCCACAAGCGGGGGAAAACAAATGGCCGGAATTTACATCTGCGGATGCAGTGGAGTGAGACGCGTTCAATGGGGCGAGGAGACCTCGGAGGGGGGGGGGGGGGGTTGAGTTAAGCGCATGTAGCTTAGTGTATGGCGTAACTCTAATCGACGCTCCCCCCCCCCCCCCCCCCGCCCTAAACCCCCACCCCGCCTCTCTCCTCTGCTCCTAGCCATCACTGTTTCATTTCACGTGCACAGTAAGCAGCTGCCGAAGCAGTTGCGCCTGTTATAATGCGCTAATCACGCACGGCGGGACCCTCGCACGACTTGCTCGGAGTCTGGCGCATAAACGACGTAGGCGGAGCGCACGGGAACTCGCGACATGAAGCTGGCTCGTGTCGCTGCCTTTTCTATAGCTCAGCCAGCGTTTCTTTATGAATTTACGCGCTACGCGCTGTCAGAATGCCTGTACCTTTTGTACCCTTTGCCTCTTAGATAGACTCGGTTGACAAAGTATTCAATTGATTTCATGGCCTTTTAAGTTTCAGGACACTTTTTCGTGCATAGTGAAATGTGAAGTGCACACTGAAATTACGTCTTATCTCCGAATTTCGACATATGCACTGCGTTCGCTATTGCGGCAATGCATGAGAAGTTGGAGTGTCACGTACTCGCGTGTCACGTGTCACGTGTCACGCGCGGGAAGGCTCGCATCTCTTCAACAACGTAAGTACTGAAAAAAAGAACACGCTGTGGACCACGAAAATTGAAGCTAGGTTGGGATCAAATATTAATAAATACCGTGTTCTATTTTTATATTTTTTCATATGCACAAGTGTTCTCACATATTTCTTTTACAACCCAAGGAATGTCTTATTCCGAGAAGGCCTCATTTTTTAATTGAAACGCGCTTGTCAACAACGTTTTATTTAGTTTTAGAATCACTTCTCCTGCATCTATTTTTCGGCCTTGCATGTAATAAATTTTTTGGTGGCCAGGATTTACCGAGGGTGAAAGCCTCAAAAATGGTCAATTAAGCATTGCTCGCACGAGTTCTGCCCCCTGTAAGCACAGCCCTGCGAAGTATGACCACATGGTCTTTGTTCAGTCCTAAGAAGTCGGTTTGCAAAAACGTGTGCCCTCTCATGACAAGTACCTGTAAACGGTAGAAATTACCTGCATTTCGCTGTTGTTGGAATTACTGTCACGGCTGCTCTTTAGGGCGCGATCGGTTAAGAAGCTGGTTTGTTATTTCTTATTAATACGAATTTACTTTCTCAATGCGGCCCATATAACGAATTCGAATGTGCAGGCTAAACTCCCTGCATGCAACAGGCCACAATCACTGTGTTGCACTTAGAGCCTCTTCAATGTTCAATAAATAAAACTACGTACGTAATGCGGAACTACGCGGCGCCACCGATGCTATTTAGCGAACGTCGCCACAGCTTCAGTTCGGAGCCGTTTCCGTATGCGCCAAGTCATGCTGCAGTAGGGCCAGATGTTCGGCCTTTTGAACGCAATTGTGCACAGGCCGTAAATATATTACAGCTGTTACGCATTCACCCTTCTTCACCTGCTTCATGTTTTACTGTTATGGACGTCAGACAGTAAACATGCGTTGAACGCAACTAATTATCGGTCCCAAAGCGAATCGTGCAAATGTGAAAGGTACGTAAAGACAACAGCACGTTTCTTTTTCTGCTTTTTTTTAACATAGCGATAGCGATCCATTGGTTTCATTATTCACACAAGGGCCAGCTGCGTTCTTTTATCGCTGTTAAAAAAGTGGAGCGTCCTGTCGCCTGAAGATAGCCTATGCAGAGAAGGGATTCTCTTTCCGGCATTTCTAGATTAGTCCAGCCTTCATATGACGCGTACGCTATTTTCCGTAAGTTTTCTTTTCTAAGTTTTCTCTTTTTTTGTTTTTTTTTTTGCGATACACTGTTGGTTCTCCATGCTTCGCCGCTATAGAGAGCAAGCGGTAGCCAGGAGGCATTGTGGTAGTTTGAGTATGAAAGTAAATATGCTGCCACCGACTGATAGAGAGAGAGAGAGAAGGGGGGGGGGGGGGAGTCATGACATTGGCATGACACTTTGAGTGATATCAGACGCGCGTCTGTGTCAGCGCTTGCCTGAGACAGATGCGTGCAGCCTATGCACCCATGGCCATAGCCGTGGGTGCATAGGCCTAAGCACTGCGCTCCAAAATTAGTTCCTTATTAAGGCAGTATGTGCCATACCGTAAGGTGCCAGTAGCTCGGCCCAGAGAAAAATTTTACTGCAGTACGCATGGAGGCATTTCACATAACACGCGTCCATGTGCCCGGCAATCAAAACTGGAAGTGAAACCGAAAAGGGACCACCAGCCACGGCTTTCCTGAATGCAACATCACGACTGCCACTAAAGTGCAAACCAATCACACCGAGAACCAGTGGCCAGAAGAGCATCCGCCGTGGTAGTTTAGTGTCTATGGCGTAGCGCTACTGAGCTCGAGGTCATAGGTTCCATCCCGGCCGTGGCGGTCGCATTCCGATGGGGTGAAATGCAAAAAAAAAAAGAGACGCATCGTAGACTTATATTTAAACAACCGCTAAGGAACCCCAGGTGGTCAAAAATAATCCGGAGTCCCCCGCTACGGCGTGCCTCATAATCAAATCGTGGTCTGGGCACTCGAAACCGCCAGATTTAATTAATTTTCTAGGAGCAACGTCCCAGTATAAACAAGGCGTTAACTCACCGGCACGCATGACGTAAACCTTTCGTTGCTTCTGAAAATAACAGCGCAGTCAATTAGCACTGTCACGCGATTCCGGTATAGCCTCGATCCCGCGGCAAACACTTGGTAAAATACTCATACAATTACCTCGTTCCACCTTTCTTCCGCCTTTTATTGCAATAGCAATTATATGGACACTCCAGCTGCACTTCTGCCGTCGGCGTCACCATGATGTTCCATATAAAATTCAAGGGCCATAACACAGTGCGCGAGGGGAATCGACGATCGTGGCTCAATCTCACCCGCGCGAAGGGGAGGAAAGCGGGGAGGAAGCGCACAGTCTTCCGTCGCACGCGAGGCATCCGACGTTGCGAGGCACTGGGGGGTCGGCGCTCTAACCGGGCTGCAATACGGCAAGCAAGCACAGCCACCATGTACGCACCCACACGAGGTTTACGCGAAAGCCTAATTTCGCCCCTACGGATGGGCGGTGTTTCACCATCGCGTCGGCGCGAGCAGTGATTCATTTTCCAGGTTCTCACGCTTAGGGCCTAATTCCGTCTTCGCTGTCCCCGCCTACACTCGCCCTGCCGAAAGAAGCGATGCAATGTGGCAACCCACCCGTAGCGAGAGCACGTTTCTCTCGTTCTGCGTTAGCTGTAATCTGGGTAAGCAGCAGTCGGCTCCTCTCCGAGCATAAGCTGCAACCTCGTCGACACCCGACACGAGCCCGTCTCTCTGGAGGCCAGCAGTGCCTGCCAGCACTGCGGAGGGAGCTCACGCTGGCAAGCATGACGGCACTCTCTGCCTGCTTCTACCGTCGGCTGGGGAGACGGTGCACAAGAAATTGCTTCCTCGGCCAACTCACTCAGCACCCCTCTGGAGACGTGGCCTCTATCCACTCCGCGGTGCTCTTTTTTCTTCTTCTGCTTCTTCTTTCTAGTCTGTCTCGCCTTTCCATTCCCGATCTCATTGAAACAGTCCCAGGGCTTTCGCTTGGTCTGCTCACTGTTGTGTTTTTCTCCTCTCGCGCTTCGTCCTTGTCTGCGGTGGCAGGGGCAGTTGGGTTACTTGCACTAGCACGTCTGGTCTCTTCGCCGTTTCGCCGGGTTCTCGTGTCAGTACACTGCGTGCTCAAAGTTCTGAACCTCTAAGCATTCACGCAGCATGCCTGCCTGTAGGAGCTCCGATGGTGACGGGAGGACAGAAAAACGCACAACGACAAATAGAGAAACGCGCACGCGCATTCATGCCACACGCACTCGCGTCGTCTGAGCTTCATTTGTGAGAGTTGCGCGCTCACGGTATGTCTGCTGATACGAAGTTTTTGCCCGGTTCCTGGCTGCAGCTGTGCGTTCTCCGTTCACGTGCAATCACTGCCTCCGGGTTACTTTCCGGATGCCCTCCAGGCCACTCTCAAGGTATAGATTAAAGCAAAACAAAAAGATGTATGACGGTTCGATATATGATGGAGATACATGAACGGCGGACACTAGATGCCTCTTGAGCCTTTTCAGTGCACCTCGTTGTATATCTCTAGTATATGAACATAACATAAGGGTTTTGCTCAAATGTGCGTGGGCGCTCATGTAGATCCTTTGACAGAACAAACGAAGCAACCGCTGCACATCATTGCAGTTGGCCCTGACAAATCTGATCGGCGTTCTGTTGCATCCCTACTCAGGAGAGAGAAGCGAACGCTCTTCCCCAGATGGCGCAACTTGTGAGTTTCAATCGCCTGATGCGATTCAGGCAGCGACCCACCAACAGTCGTTGAATGTTGTTGCCTTTAATGCATGGCACGTACCCACGATACCGTACCCACGAGGAAGGATTGGCCAACGTCCGCTACGAAAACATAACGGTATTCCTTCTTTCCCGCTAGCTTAATGGTTTGCATAGCTAGATTTAGCTAATATTGATTGAAATAGTAAAAATATTTAAGTACGCTCATGCCAATTTTCGATGAAGTCACTGGAGTACAAAAAAACTGGAAATCAAATGTCAATAATGAGGTTCATAATGAGGAAAACAGTGTTACCATGTATGCCTCCCTGTAGAAATGAAGCAGCTTATGCACATTAACCAACGGAGTTTACAGCAATAGATGGAGTTCACATCAAGTACTGGAAGAGGAAGACCAATGCGCGATAGAGGTTGTTTTACAGTCACGCTCACAATAATTTGCTTCTTTTTATAAAAACTATGTTTTCTTAGGTATACGTCTCACGGAAAGTTGTAATTTTATCCTTCACATAGACTCAACCAAAGCTGGCTTCGAAAGCAGAGTTTGACGCCACACACCGTGTCTGTATGGGCGTTTTGGTAGGTACACAGAGCGTGATTTGTTTGTTCTCTTTTCCTCCCTACTCATAGCTCTTACACAAAAGGGCAATTGGTCAGTAATCAGGTGGATCAAGCTAATGGATGGATGGAATGAAGAATCTTATTGACAGTCCTGAGATATGCGATTATCGCATATCTCGAATAGCTCCCATGGCTCCATCGCATAGCTTCCACCTTGGGATGGGCAGGCCGAGCCTCGTCGCCACATCGTGGGCTCTCTGGACGGCCCAGATTTGGATGGCCAGATAGATTAAATTTCCCTTGCAAACTGCGAGAAAGGATAAATTCGAAGTTGCAGATGCAAGGAAATGAATCACGTAGCATGACTTTAAAATAATCCACGAAGGAACAAAAGAAAAGGAGTAAAAAGCAAATAACTATAATAGGACAATGTCGTTTATTTGTCGTCCTTCTCAGCGAAACGCGGGGGCGGTCGCCGCTGTGGCGACAGTCCCTTCGGGGCCGATGCATGAAGCAAGTGCATCGGATCAGTTCGCATTTTTTCGGGATCCAAACGAACGATAACTAATGGTCTAGTTTATTAATCTACAACTAGGATATTTCCGTTTTCTTGCTTCATGGCAACAGGGCAAAGAAGAAGCCTGCGGAAGCACGGAGAAGAACCAGATCCAGGGAAGCCGAAGCAGCAAAGCAAGTCAGCCCGCCGAACTTAGTTTCGACGGCGAGGCAGATGTGCCTGCGGCCTCTCTGGCAACGCTTCCGGGAATGCGCCTGTTTTCGATCAAAGTGGATGGGGCCTGTACCATTCGGTAATTAGTTGCACGCTCTCGATTTAATCTTCCGTAAAACTGTTTTCACCTGAGAGCTCCGGTGCTTTGCCGCTCTCTCGAAAAGGGCGGAACAGGAGCAGACGCACGGTGGCGGCTTCGACGTTGCCATGGCAGCGTCGCGAAGCCGCTGGAGACCAGCGTCATCCGCTCTAGTTGCTGCTTTTCCTGCTACTCTCGTCGCCGCTTGCATACAACCCGCGAAGTTAGCAGTTTGTTTACGCTGCCGAGTCACTGATTCCTCCCACGCCTACCTCGTCCTCTTTCTTTTCTTTACCATTCTCTTTCTTTTTATGCGAAGCATATTACGAGGGCTCAACCCAGCTCCTCAGGCGCGGCGGTGACCATGAAATCACGTGACACCGTGACGTCACGACAGAGGAGAAGTGGCTTTGGCTCAACCCTTGCAAGACGGGCTGGGTGGGAATCGAACCAGGGTCTCCGGAGTGTGGGACGGAGACGCTACCACTGAGCCACGAGTACAACGCTTCAAAGCGGTACAAAAGCGCCTCTAGTGAATGCGGTGTTGCCTTAGAAACGCGCTGTTTCTAAGGCGTGCGTCTCTTGCTCAGGCGCACATTTCGTTGCCGCGCCGAACGCTGCTTTGCTCGACGCTCACCGCGTCCAATGCGGGGCGCGTAGTCGCTGCCCTGTAGCCCATTGTCTTACACCCCTTGGCGGGTCGACGGGAACGCTGTCGCGTTCCACTCTTGAAGGCGAAGAAGTAATGCATGAGTTGTTTCTTCGTCTAGCCGAACCAAATATAGCCAAGCAACAGCAGTTCACCAGGCTAAACAGTGGTTCAACAACTAAAATAAAGGCTAGTATGCTTCGCATCCTGGGCTTAACCTTACCTAAGCCACAGCCATTTTTTTTTTATCGCAGCTCGCAGAAGTACGTTTATACGACGAAATACACTTCCGGTACTGTTGCCGGCCGCGTCGTGTTTCCTACATTTCGCATAAACAGTCCGTATTGACCGGAAAATTGAATATTGATCTCAGTTCGTTCGTGCCTGCTAGTGCCTACGCTTCCTGAATACTCGCCATCGCGCTTCGGACGAAGGCCGCCTATATTCTGCCTTGCTGCGGTTTTGACAGCGCTGTAACTTTGCTTTTCTGTCTTCTTGCTGTCGTACTCTGTAGCTCGCACGAGGAACCAATCGGTGCGTTCCCTTTCCCCCCTCCCCCCACTCTTCAACATCTTGTTTTCAGAGACAGTACCGCCCGCGCATTTAACAGCCACCGAAAATTACTTGCAAATCGCCAACCTTAATCATAGCATGCATTTTATCCGACAGTGTTTTTTTTGTGTGTGTGGAGCTATCGATTTTATGAACTCTTTTATTTAGATTTTATTTTTTGAGGGGAGTGCCAGCTGATAGGTCTCAATGGCGGCGCTCATCTTGCTTCCAGAACAACGACACTTCTTTAATGCGTTAGCATTAAGAAAGACAAAGAGGGGAAAGAATGCATGCGTGTGAAGTGTGGGATACCGGTCCGTGTTAGAGGTAGGGTAGTGGTGAGCAAGCTGCCAAGCTTAAAAGAGCGTTGGCGGGCTAGAAACCAGTCGGAGCTTGGAAGCAGGGAGAGGGAACAGCGTAGCAGTGCATTTGTGCTCGAGAGAGAGAAATGGTAGCGGCGCTGAAGCGGCCGTGACCTCATTCTGCTCCGATCCCCCATGGCACCACCGTCAGTTGCACTTCGCTCCTCGAATAGGCAGCACGTGTGGCGAGTGAGGTCCTGAGCGTTTTGCAGTGTAGTGAACGCGGTTCAAATCCGGGACTTCGCTGAGGTGGGGCGTAATGCTAACGCATTTCTCTCGCATTTAGTACGAGCGAACGCTGGTGAACGTATATGCCTCCTTTTGTATCTTGGTAACAGCGAGCACTTGTACGCTAACGAAGCAAAGCAAAAAAAGAAAAAGACCTCCCCGGTAACTGCATACCGAATTTTTTTTCTTCTTCTTTGCAAGAGGGCTCTGGTTACTGAGTCATAATATCAGGACGTGAACTCGATCCTATGTGTGACGTCATCGAGTAGGCTGCTCGTGCCGCCTCTAGTTCAGCGTTGCGAGTGCGTTGCCATAGCAGCTTCGCCGAACCATGCCGCGTGTAAGAAGACACCGCCGTTGATGACAGCGTACATGGAAGTCATCGTCTTTGCACGACACACGCGTGCCCAGTTCGAAGTAGTGGTATCCTGCTTCGCACTTTTTCTCAGAAGAGGAACTCGACTCTTGCTCTGTAGTGAACGCGTTTGAAAGGCCGAGAACCTAAACGGCTCCAGGGTCTGTTGAAAGGAACGCTTAGGTCTTAGTATTCCCTCTGGCACTTTTTCATGTAGTTATCATTTTCTCTTCACGAAAGGGGATACTTTTCAATGCATGTAAATCAAAGGCGTCCTTTTCAATGATAACCATTAAACGCACTACCACGTAATTAGGAGTTCGCGTCCAAAATAGGTGAACGTGGCCTTTGTGTCGCTTCGGGGAAAACAGGCGTTCCTCTGTGATGGATTACGTTACGTGCCGTGCGGTGCAGTGTTAAGAAGAACACCAATTTTCTATTTTTCTAGCACTCACAGCTTCAGACAGGCAAGCATGCTATTCACACGCGTACTCGTTTATCGGGTGACTGCGTTTCGTCGTCTAACAAACGTTATCGCTCAGCGCAGGACGCGCCTGCATGTATCGGAAGTTTCTCGAATGTTATCGACGGTTCTATCCGCTGTCTGTTGTCATTGAACCTTGTGTAATATGATTGCTTGTATGCGCGACGCGAATTGTGTAGAACTTTCTGGAAGACACGGGTACACCCACGATTATTCTGGAACCTTCGATGAGCGACGTACAAAAGCCGACGCGCTTGAACCGCAGGTCAGATTTCGATTATCACTGACTGTGCTCGCCGCTATCGCTGTGCTTTGACTATAAGTGGCTTTGTGGGCACAAGTTCGCCCAGAAAAATTAGTTTCATCATTCACAGTTTGCCGATGTATTAATCGCCGTCACTACCACGTGACACTATATTTTAACGCATAGATATTATCCTAACGCGTCCTATCAGCCTTTTTTTTTGTTTTTTTCCTCTCGATATAGCATTTACTTTATACCGGCTTTATTCCCAACTATACGTTCACTTTAAAAGTTAACCATACCATACATCGCAACAACTGCACGTCAAAATAACGAGAAACTTGACAGCCTGTAGAGTTTCCGGGCTCCAGAACTTATTCTGTAGTTTGCTGCGCCTGATATCAGAAAAATGTACGTTAATCAAGAGAAATACGTTAAGGAGACGTCGTCATTGTCCGCCTCTGAACAGATTCGAAAATTTCGCGTAATAGATTCTATATATGATCACGGTGTCATAGCCGTAGCGAAATCGTATTACTATCCCCATCCCGGCCACCTGCCAACTCATGAGCATGCTAGCTAATCCAAGAAGCGCATGCATCTGGCAGTGGTTTATTTATTTATTTATTTATTTATTTATTTATTTATTTATTTATTTATTTATTTATTTATCATACCCTCGAGGTACGGTTGTACATTGCAGAGGGGAGGGGCAAAGTGCGCGGATGTGCTAAGTTGGCAGATGGTTGGGATAGTAATGGTAATACATTTAGTTTCGAAAGAAATTGTATCAAAACTTCAATGCATTATCCTTTGTTGAGTTTATATTGAAACTGTCTCTAACGTTTACAGGAACTCAACGGCAACCCACCAGCATTTTATTAAATGTCGGCACATTAAAATAAATAAATAAAGTAAGCATCAAATTGAATAGAGGACTATGAAAGTGACAAGAGTTGTGCAGCCCTTGTGAAAGTATACACTAAAATTTTGGGGTTTCTAAAGAATGTTCTGGGTAGGCTGTGGAAATTCAGTAGAAAGTCTTTAAAATGAGGTTTGCATGGGAGCACAAATCGTGCCACCTTATTCATCTACGTTTTTTTCTTTTTGCTCGATTTCTTTTTATATACGTGAGGATGTACAAGGTGATTCACCAGTTCACTTTTAGCACACTTTGGTGAGGGCTAGCACGTTTCAAAGGCTCATTAACGGCTCATTGGCGGAGAACTGAAATGTGCGTTAAAATCGTCTACACAAAATGAATTTCTTGGATCCTTGAGCGGGGCCAGCTGTTTATCTTGTCACCGTGTACAAATATAAACAACGAATGAATCAAATAATTCCGCGTAAAAAAAAAATCAAGCGGCACTTAGTTATCCCTAAGCGGATGAACGCGCAAGCATTGCGACCACTGTGCAATGCTTAGACGTTATGTCACAAGGCAAAATCGCTAGTTCGACTGCCACCAAGTGACGTGGGTTCGAGTGTCTTAATTATCTCTGCCCTAATTCACTGTGCCTCAACTTCGCCTTAATTAACACCAAAGGTTGTGGGTTCGACGTCTGCAGAGGTAACTGTGACGTCCCGAGGCTGCCGTAACGAATGCTTGGAAACATCACGGACGCGATGCCTTCGGCAGAATTCAAACGCCTTGGAATACACACCTTCAGCTCTTCGTCGTGGAGCACCTTGACAGGTCCGCTCCTGTAAATGGAGCCTCCCGTGAAGACCTGCACAGTTGCGTCGAATTTGTTACACGAGCGGGCCGGCGAAGTTATATGACTGACTTAATTAAGTGACGAAGCCTGGGAGTCATCAGTACAAAACGCCAAGAAAGAGTTGGCATACTATGTGACGGCAACATGACACGCAGGAAGATGTGCGTAACAATGAGCTCAGAAATTATGCAAGTTACGTTTCATTGTGATTTTCAAATCAATGGCGAGCATTAAATACTTAAAGTATGGGAAGATACACTTTTTTCTTGTTACAATCACCACGTCGTTGTCGGGAACAATGAAGATTATTTTCCTGGGATAAGCTAGCTTTTAGAACTTGTCGTATTGTTTAGGGCCACTGTATTTTACTCTTCTAATGTAATAATTTAGCCTCCGTACTGCTTATACGTAAACCGTTCTTAAATGCTGTTACCTGCCGTATTTGAGCACATAGGCTCCGTTTCATACGGCTTTAAGACGCCGATAATGGCAACACTCAGCGGCAGGACCTGAAATCACTTAACAAACGTGCGTGCGTGCGTGCCTGCGTGCGTTTCAACGTTGCCTCGGCCCTGTCAACATCAGGAGCGCCCTCTTCTATGTGCGCTTGCACGCAGTGCTCTCGACTCTCCCAAAGAAAACTAGGAGAAACGTTAAGCCTGTGCATACACCACGCTTCAGCAGCCGATGCCCGGCCTAAAATGCGATGGCGCTCTCTCCCGCGTTCTCCTGGCTTCTAAAGGATGAAAAATTTCCAGCTAAAGCGAGCGAAATTTTTCTCCCCGGAGTATCGTTCGCGTCTTCTTGAGTTTAACAAACGACGTCGCTTGGGGCCGGCGAGTAGCTGCAGCCGGAGCGCCGTGTATAACGGGGCCAGTGCACCTCGAGAAGCAAAGTACACCTTAACGACACTGCGTTTCCGCGCATGCACCCTCGTGGGAAAGTTTACTCGCGTTTAATGATAACTAACGATGCAAGAGTGCCGTCGACATCAGAACAAATAGCTCGAATGCCCGCGGGGGGGGGGGGGGGGGGGGGGGAGTTCCCGGCTTTCTCGTGCTGCTGCTTGCTCAATACTTGCGGTCCCTTCGAGTCGGGGCCAAGAGTCAACGGACACGCCCGTGGAGGCAGCCAGGGGTGCGTCTTCCCGTTAGTGTACCCGGCATCGTCGAGCTAAGTCTTCCGAGAACAGTCGAAAACGCGCGTCGCGGTGTAAATCTTCGCTTTAAAATAGCTTGGTAACCAATAGCGAATTTAGCGTCAGTGGAAAAAACTGTTTGCTTTTAGTGGCGTACTTCGAATTTCAGGGTGTCTACCAAGATGACATTTCCAAATTCCCTGAGTTTTCCAGGTTTTCCCTGAGCACCTTTGCGAAATTCCCTGAATGAGCCAGATCTTTGTTTTATGTCAAGACAGGCTGACACCACGTTGCCCGATGCTGTCACTCTCTAGTAAGCATGCTGAAACAAAAAAATGACTTAATCCAGTTTGAATAGTAGGGAGTAATATATATTTTATTTAAAAAGAAAACAGAAGGAAGGTGTTAGTAAAATGCACTGCGAAAGAAATGGTAAAGCCCATTCCAAATTGAGTCGAACATTTTCAAATACGGATGAAAAGGAGATGCATACATAAGTAAATATTTTTTTAATATCAGCTATTTCTATCAACTGATAGCAAGCTCATCTGTATGAGGTCCTGAACTTTGTCACAACTAAGGTTCTCTCTCAGCAGCTGGGAAGTCAACCTCAACTGTCCTGATATACTCTCAGCCCGTACACAACATCTCAGTGTTGGGTTTCACTGCGTAAACAATTTATTTTGGTTTGGATGAGGGACACCTGTGTCTCAGCATCAGCCATCACTTAGTTTTTTTAGCTCAAGCTCCTTCAAAAAGGTGGCGGCACCCTTCCTTTCCCGTTAATTCCTCAGTGCATCGGTCCTTTCTGTTCTCATCCTCCTTCTACCACGCTTTCACCACATGGATCATCTGAAGCATCCTCTTGGTCAGTTGTACAGTCAACATTTGATCTCTTGGACTTCCAAGGGGCCGCAAAAAAAAAAGTTGAAAAAACGGGCAGTCTGAAAAAAATTAATGCATGTCTTTAACTGCGTTCAAGGGCTAAAATTACCACAGGCACGTCTCAAAAAGCTCTGAAGGCCTGCCAGTACGCTTTTAAGGCATATCAGGGCTTGTACTGTGACAGAAGACGACGTGCACGCATGTGTAATTAAGTAATGTATACTGTGTCCCGCGACAATTGCCCCCTTCCCACGCTTGTTATGCTTCACCGCCTAACACTACTGTACCGAGGCGAAGCTAACTTTCGCAGACTGGCATTACGCAACGCGCTGTGCTCTGCGAGCTTCAAAGCCAATCGCTAGGATTACAAAGGCGGAGTCGGTGCCATTGGCGATAGCGGCGAATTCTTTCAATGAAAAACACGGCACCGCACGGCAAGGAGCTTAATAGCGAACATAGAAGCAGCTAGGTCTGACGGTGCCGCGGTGGTGGTTACGGATTTGCGGATTTGCCTGCGAGAGTGCCGGTTCGAGGCGGCGAGATAATCAAAATAGCGGCGGTGACGGCTTTGATTAATGCCATTTCAGACCTGCAGTCGGGGCAATATACATTGACTATATGGAGTACGTGGTGGTGCCGCAAAACCGTGCAAATTATCGGGCATGTCCGAAAAATCGGGCGTCTAGAAAATCGGTCGTTAACTACTCTGGCAATACATCGTGCCGATGACACGGCGTCAATGACGATTCGTTGCGATTCCTCTGTTACTGGAGCCAGCATTAACACGACTTTCGTTCCCTTTCAATAAAGTTACAGCTAATTTTCCCTGATGGAAGCACAAATTCCCTGAGTTTTCCCTGAGTTTTTCCAGACTGTTCAAATTCCCTGAGAATTCCCGGTTTTCCCGGTTTTCCCGGTTGGTAGACACCCTGAATTTCCGACCCTTGCTAAAGTTCGTTTGCTCAGCGTGCAATGCGTGTACGGGCGGCATTAGCCGAGCTTCTGGATAAAGCTCGCAAAGTGTTGTACACTGCTGCCGATGTCACAAGGTTCTAGCGAGGTCTCGCCTTCATCACCAACAGTAAAGATATTAGCCCCAAAAGCACGATCACAGCAAGGAAGGACACAAAGACAGGACGGGCGCTAGTCCTGTCCGTGTGTCCTTCCTTTTCTATGATACTGTCTTTTTAGCGCTTATATCTTTAATGTTCGGCATGCATCAACTAGCGTAACATCGAGCACTGCTAATGCTGTCGCCGAACTTGTTCCGTCTCCTGTCACCAGCAAACGATGGTAAGTGAAAAAAATAAAAAAAATAACATGCGCCTTTGGTTACCCACCCTTTAATCGAACCCAAGACCTGTCTTTTAAGAGTGGCGCAAAGTTTATTTGCCATCAGGTTCGTGGGACTACGCCAGGGCATCACCTCCTTTGTAAATAACATGTGCAAGTCTAATGCCATACGCGTCTAATGGCAAACTCTCTGTTAATGCTTCATCGGAATAAAACGCAACTCGGTGCACCACGGAGGCTTTTACGTGCGGCGAACACGGCAATATTTAATCCAACCTGTAGCGCAGTTTTAAGAAGCGCATTAGGCGAAGAAAAAAACGAAATTTGACACCACTGTTGATCCGTGAACTGTAGCCATCAAATGTACTTGAGAAAATGTCAACCCAATTATGCTAGCCTCGATCGCTGTGCTGTTTCAGTGTGTCACGTTAATGTGTACATTTTTGCATTTGTTGTGCCGTACCTGAGCCAATTAAAACAGCCCTAAATTTATTCAGGGTAGTGCATGCCAGTTTCACAGTTACACGTGGGCCTTGCAGCATGAGTTTGATGTACACTTGAGCCGGTTAGCGTGGCTATGCTTAGCGTGTCTCCGGTTTTACAGACAGATATCGAACACTGGTTGCCGACCGACACTGGACAAATCCACCACTGAACGATCCCATAACAGCTAACGATGTCGAATGGAAGAGAGTAAAAAAAGTGCATGTATTCGCACACACAGCGAAGCGCGTAATGACGAGTAGATTTCGCCCAGCAATGAAATTTGATATTTACCATGCCAAAGTCGCGCCTGTACTGTACTGTGAGACTAATAATAATCTTTCGGGCGTTTCTTAACCTCCGTTCAAATATAACTAACTCGTCATGGCTCACATTTCTGTATTTCACACCGGTTGATATATGGCATCTGTTAGTTTACCAGTCCATGCTTTCCCCCTGTCATCGAGCTGACCATGCACAGCACTCTACGCTTTCCGCTCTTTTCTTTCTCTCCTACATTTTTTTTCACTTACTTCGTCTGAAATCGAGGTTGAGGAGGTTTCACCATTGAGCGATTCAGCTACCGTGCTTTTTATCTCGCGATAATCATACTTCCTCATCCTGCTTCCCGCAATCGTGTCACTTTGGCCCACATCAGTGTCTGAAACTTTCCGTATCTTACTGTGGGCTGTTGGACGTCGGGTGTTGTCGATAGTGTCGGAGGGCGCACGAATAGGTGACCTGAATTCTGTGGCATCAAATTGCGTTCACATTTTTTTTTTTGGCACTGAGAAGCCGCGTGATGTTTAAAACAACACCGTAAGCACCATTTAACGCATTGAGACAACTGGACGATCGGCCAGTGTCAAGGAAGGTGCTACTCCAACACCGTCCCCATTGCTCGTGAGCCCACATGTCAGTGAAGGCCCTTTTGTACTTGAGGGCGACTGGCTTGCGTGAACGCCTGTGATTGAGTTGCACCGTCTGCGCACGTGCACGAATTCCTTTCCATCCCCTCTTTCTCTCTCATTTTTCTATACCACCTTTCCTTTGCCCCAGCGCAGGGGAGCTAACCAGACGCTTTTCTGCATTTCCTGCCTTCTCCCTTTCATTTTTTTCCTTCTTAAAACACGAGGACCAGTAAACTCGTGACATCGCTGAAGAGCGGCATCTTCGATTGCCCACCTGTCCCACCAACTTCGGATGGCTGGTGTCGGTGATGTCGTACTGGCGCACGTCGCCGTGGACCCAGCAGGCGACGTAGAGGAACCGGTCGTCCAGAGATATCAGTATGTCCGTGATGATCGCTGAAGAAGGCGTGCGTGAAAAGAGGTCGAATTGAGATCTCGGCACATGCACGACGAGCAGCGTACACACAACCGCACGCAAACAATGCTTGTGAATTAACGGTGCAGTGCAGTCGTGAGCTGAGCGGTGCAGAAACAAACGTTGCACGTGATTGCACGTTGCATATGATAACAATTAATGCAATTGCATGCAGTGCATTTAGTTTCATAACATCTACAGTTAAATGCTTCAAACAAGCTTCCCTTCGCGCAGAATCAAACGTGTGCGTTACATTACATATATCTTGGGTGTCCCAACTATCATGCACAAATATTTTAAAAATATGCAACTGCCACGTATAGCTGGACTGAACCAAGATAGTTATGCTTGCCGTCGCTTGGAGAAACTCGAATTACTTTTTGCATTCCGCCTAATGACATAATTAGGCTTAACTAATTAATAAAACATTCGCATCAATATCATTTCTAAAATATTATAATTATATGAAAAGTGTCACTGAGAACAGTGTACAGCAACGTGAAGAACTCCCGATACAGCTTTATGTTGCTCAATACGTGTCACATAAAAGTGCTTTTCCGAGCGTGAAAGATGCCAGAGAACGCACGCAAAGCACCTGGAGCGGACAGTCGCACGGCAATATTGCGTGTATTGGCGGGCTCTTTCACGCTCCGAAAAACACTTTCATGCAGCACGTATTGAGCAACAGAAAGCTGTACCGGAAGTTTTTCATGTCGCCCTACAATTTCCTCATAGACACTTTTAGTATAATTATAATATTTGAGAGGTTGATTAATTACTTATGACAAATTATGTAATTAGGCGGAATGCAAGCACAATCTGAGTATCTCCAAGCGACGACAAACAACACTACCTTGGTTCTGTGCAGCTACCTGGCATTTACATATATTTAAATTTTGGTGAATGATAGTTGGCACACTTTGTATGGCGATGCGCTAGCGCGGGCTTCTTTATACTTTATATCTAAAGACCTGCGTATAAAGACGCATCACTTCGGTGGCGAAGTCAAGTAGTTATATTTTCTTTACTATTCGCTGCCCTAGCGTTCAAGCCACGTGGTCCCAATGACTACATACTTTTGCATTTTTAATTAAAGCCACGTGACGATCTCCGTTACGTCCATGCAACGTAACATCGCCGTAGACCTCGTTAATGCGTCGGCTCCGCAAATGCATGGGCATGGTAACATCTACAGGCTATACATCAAGATTAGTTGTCGCAGTTGCAAATGTGCGTACACTTGAAATCATTCAATTTCACGCACACGTCCTGTCTATGAACAGAGCCGTTTCTCAACCTTTCTTGCAAATATTTACAGACCCTTCTGGCAAATATTGGAAGCAAAACAAAAGTCTATATAACAGTAGTAAAAAGAAGGAAAGAAATAAAAGACGTTTACATACCTGGCATCACGTCCATGGCCCAGCCTTTCACTTTCTTGGCGGGAACCGAGATAACTTTCTCGGCTGCCCAGCTCTCGTCCTTCGCCTGCGATTCGGTGGAAAGTGAGAGCGTCAGAGACTACGGCAAAAGGGGGCTTAGCCACCTAAGTCCGAGCTCGTAACGAACAAAAAGCGAGAACTTTGTTACAGCGCTGTAGTTCTTATCGCAAAGAACACCAATCAAGGTAAATTAAATCAAATTGTGAGATTTAGCATCCCGAAGCTGCATATTCCCAGCGGTTTATGAGGGTCGCAGGAATGAAGGACTTCGGGTGGATTTTACCACCTGGGATTCTTTCCCGTTGTACAAAACCACGGCATACGAGCGTTTCTTTTCTTCTTTTTCGCCTTTTTTTTTGTTGCCGTTGCTGCGTGAATCGAACGCATGACCTCGGAGTAATACAGTACTATGTCATAGCCACTTGTCTACAACGGCCTGTGCATAATAATAAACGGTATTTTTGATCAATAATGTTCCAAGCAACACTGAAACACATGCCAAAAGTAACGCAAGCCGCAGACAAGGGCTCATGATTAATTTCGAGCACTTTAGCGTGCACCTAAATCAAAGTATGCACGGGCGTTTGTTCTCTGTTTTCTTTGTCTCCATTCCGCCTCCATAAGTATGCTGCCGTCGTAGTCGGGACTCGATGCCGCGACCTCACGAGCAACGTCTCTGCATAGCCCCTGCGACACCGTGCATATGGTCGAGAAACCAGCATTCGTCACGATATACCGTCTAATACATTTATACACAGTAGCATAAAGACGGGACACCATGGAAAATACAAGGACAAATCAGAGTCCTTTATTCCTGTAATTTGTGATAGTTTTGTTCTTCGCGAACGAGCTATTGGCTACCTTCCAACCATTCTCGCGCAACGTTGCGAGGTACTTGGTCTTTTACGGCGGGAGCTGCTACGTTTTCATTCCAGGGTGTTCTGTCCGTGCGGCGTGGGAAGTTCGAAGTGAAGCGAGGTTTGGAATGTTTAAACACTCACTACAAAACAACAATAGAAAATACCGCGATGTGCATTGTTGCGGCTCGAGAAAATGGAAATGTGCTGCTGCTGGTAAAAAATCAGAAAGGCTGCCTGGGTAAGAGCTTAAAGTCACGATCAGCTCCTATCGTCTGGCCTGCTGCCGCGATTTCTTCACATGCCGAGTCTGAGTTAATATATTCTAACGGGACTTTTAAGCGAGAAAAGTCGTGATTTCATGCGTCATGTGTATGTCATCAAACCAAACATGTCGCCGTCTCCGGCACAGTAAACGATGTTCTGCACGTATTGTTTCCAACGAGGGCGAACTTTTCAAGAGAGTCATGCGTAGCATCCATTCACGAGCACAAATTACAGTCATCTTCCCTGTAGTTCTCTGCAAAGTAGCATGTAGCCGAATATACGACGGCTAACCAATTGGCTTTTCAATAAAGACCTCTCTCTGTCTCTCTAATCTTTTTAGGTTGCCACAAAATGCGAGGGGGTTCACCTGCGAAGTCAGAGCTTGTAGAGTGTGTAAACGCGCGAATATGAAAGCTTTCGTTCGGCGCGCGTTCAAGCTTCTTATTCTTTCCTTTTTCTTAACGACTCCACGAATTCCGCTCAGAAATAGCAAATAGCATGAGACTAATTCAGCATCTTCTTACCTTACATACAAGTATTAATCATTGCAATTAAAGTGTTTTTTTTCCTTTAGAAAAAGAACAGTTCGGGTAATAAATAAGAAACAATCGCGCAGTACCCTCAGCGAGCTCCAGGCAATGTGCTTTCTAAAATTGAAAACGACACCTGCGAGTAAACGGTAAAAACTAGCAGTCTGAAACTCCACAGGGACAGAGCGAACCATTCAGATTGGATTGGACAAACTTTAATAAAGGTCCTGCAGGACCCATGTCAGCGCGCAGTGGGCGTCTCCCACGCAGGGACCGACAGGGAGTACCTGGCGGCCGCTGCGCGAGCCTGCTAAACGGCCCATTGCTGATTTTGTAGGAGCGCGGGCTTCGTATGGTCTTCTCCCACTTGTCGCAGGTAGAGTCGGGCGGAGCGTTTCTGCACTCCCAGAGCACGTGTGCGAGTGTCGCCGTGACCCCGCACGAGGGGCACGCATCGTCGGGGTAGACGTCCGGGTAGATTATGTGTAAGGTGGCCGGGTTTGGATAGGTATCTGTCTGTAATAAGCGTAGCGTTAGCGCTTGCGGCCTGTTTAGTTTGGGGTTCGGGGGCGGAAAGAGGCGTCGTCCCAAGTAAAAGTGTTTGGTGATTTCGTTGCACGTTACTGCACGTTAGCATTCAGATGTTCAGGGTGGTTTAATGTGTCGCTAGAGCAATTGTGCACTATACTTGGAAGAGGTGCGAGCAGGTCGTGGTAGCACGTCAGGGCTCGAGGCGCAGGGGCGTGAGGTGTCATGACGTCATGAGGGCCTAAGTGTTGTTTAAAACCAGACGCTCTCCTTGGTATGTGCTTATACTAATGGTTTCAACACTCGGTTAGCATTTCTTTTTACAAAAGTTTGTCAACCGCAAACGCCACAGCGACGTAATCTTGCTTTCCTGCTACATTTACTCTTCGTTATATGTTGCATAGAAAGTCGCAAAATTGTTGCTTGAAAAGAACTTTTCTTTGAATAACTTATCAAGCATACATTTGGTGAATGGGGCCAGCTTAATTAGGAAAACCTCTATTATAATTATCCGAATCATAAACATTTAATAAGTCCAGCATCGTATCCCTAGGAGTAATAATGTGCGGCTGGCGGTTCTCGTTTTTCTATAAAGCTTGTATAGTAGCGCCTGATGGTGGCATTCTTTTAACATTAATGTGCATTCATATACATGGTCAAAGCGCACCCCTCTGGTAATACATCAGATTCTACGCTACCAAAAATAGATATGCGTGCTGGCGATTGCCTATCAGAAACATTTCATTTTACTTCGCGTTTTGTGAAATATACCTTCATGAGGTAGGCTGCGACTGCTTTTGCACCGTTCGCTTGATGCAGATCTGACAAAGTAAAATAAATGCACACGAAAGCACCAAGAACTACGTTGTCGATCTGATTCAGCGCGATTCAACGGGTGTTGCAGAGTTGAGCTAAACTGACGCACGCTGAGCGATTCGGTCCTCAGATGTTGGCATTGATGTCTTTGAGATGCACCGGCACGAATGAAGCCTTCCTTTCGAAGATCGCGAGCTGCTTCGAGAGAGAACGTGTCACGTCTTTTGCAAAGCATTTTACGTTGCACTTCTTTCGGCATGGTCAGCTTTTGTGCGCAATGATATTTAATGGAATTCCTAAATATAATTAAATTCGGAACTCTCGCTTTCAACTAAGCGCGTCCTCCAGCAGCAACGTACCTCCTTTAACAATGGCAAACTGCAAGTGTTCCAAGCAACAATTGCTGTACCGGACCCGCTTTCCAAAAGGGAATGTTCTGTCATAACGGTGGAAACATCGCATGACTCCGTGAATAAAAAGTAAATTTTGTTACAGCAACAAA
Organism: Dermacentor albipictus; assembly: GCF_038994185.2. Classification (NCBI taxonomy): domain Eukaryota; kingdom Metazoa; phylum Arthropoda; class Arachnida; order Ixodida; family Ixodidae; genus Dermacentor; species Dermacentor albipictus. Next base: position 139,740,102 of record NC_091824.1, read on the forward strand.
TATTTCCTTAACGGAACATAACGTGCTCTCTTCGTGTAAAAAAAAAGAAAAATGAAAGAATACAAGAAGATTAGGGCTTGCATTAACAAAAAGCTTCTTATGCTGGAACGCTTCGTATAAGAGCAGCTGCCGACCGGTCGTCGGATTGTACATATTAGTGGCGAAGGCGACCGGCCAATGGCAATTAGAACCAGTTTATACGAACGAAAATCTTCCTGAATTGGGCCCCACTTTACCGCAGCCAGAACAATCCCTGTCGTTGTGAAAGTAATGCAAAGGTACACTTAGCAGCGTCCATACCTCCTATCCCACACTCTTGCCCTATATTCCCTTCCTCAGGCGACGATCTCAATGTGCGGGGACTTAAGTTACTCACTCCGGGTAATGAAAACACATCCGCGGTTACTTTACGCTCTGCGAGGTACCTAAATGTCTGCACAACGTAAGCGAGCTACACTCGCCTCTGTCTTGAAGAATCGGAACACGGTGCCCCCCAAGGCGCAGCCAACGTAACCTTCCGAGGCGTCGGGGTTGTGGAGGAACCGTACTTCTAGCGGCATGGTACCTTCGGGACCGAGGTCGATTGTCTGCAGTTTGCGGCGGTACGTCCAATCCCACACCACTAGGCTGCTGCCGTAAAGACCTGGATGAACACAACGAAATGCAAGTTGACCGAACATCCTTTGAACGAACTTCCTCCGTGAACAAACCGCTAAGTCCCCTCACCGATGGTAACCCAAGGTATTTGCGTTTCACTCGAATAAACGTTTAAGCATAAAGATGAGATCTATACAGTGAAAATACTAGTAATTAATGCAGGTGTTTCACGGAATCATGTCGGAACTCAACGAAGCGTTGTACAGTGTGACTCACCTTTGTCTAGAGTGGTCGAGCGATCTACAGCAAACTGTGTGACCACCCGCGCGCAGCAGCTACCAAGCTGTAGCTGCTGGCTTTCAGACTAGTTTATATTCTATAGCGCATGTACCTAGCACGCGCGATGATCAAGCGTGGTCTTATGTATATTGCGTCGGCCTGCTTTTTTTTTTTCTCCCAAAATGTGACTACCAAATCAACCAACTGAGCACTCCAGACAATTGGTGCTTCACACAGCACACTCCCAGGTAAATTTCAACCGCAATAAATATTTGAAGCAAGAAGTCGCAAGTGATCTCTCGCGAAATGTCCTTTCAAAAAAATCGCAATTCGGCTTAGTCCCGAAGCAGGTGCTCTTGCAAAACACGTGCGCAGGGCACAGAGGTGAAATGCCTTCCTTATGCATGCATGCTCACGCACACGCTACATCCATACAACGTACGCATGCCAACTACTGGTTCCGAAATTTTCCCTCATATCTCGAGCAACGCAATCCTCGCGTTCCCTTCTTGTGCTGTCAGAGGGTAGCTTGCGAACTTAGCCACGCCTGAGAAAGCAGCCTTTGGGGGAGGTAAAAGTGAAACCTGGCAAGCGCTGGCGATGTGGAAATATCGCTCATCGACAGCGGAACAATGGAACTGTGTTGTAACATCACTGCCTTCTTAAAAGCGTTGAGGCTACAGACTGCACCCTTCGTAAGTGCTTTCCACGCCGAAAAAAAATTTTTCACGCAGGGATCACGTAAGATTGTGATGTTATACTGGGTGAACGTCTGTGATACAGTGCTGGTAAATCTCATTACCTCGGCTACATCAACAGTGGACTCTCTCTTCTACTCTTAGTCTTTTCCTCCCCTTTCCCGCCTTGCAGGATGAACAATCGGGCTGTTGTCCTGGTTAACCTCCCTGCCTTTTATTTATCCGTCTCTGTCTCTCGCTCACTCAAAAAAAATTGCTATATATATATATATATATATATATATATATATATATATATATATATATATATATATATATATATATATATATATATATATATATATATATATATATATATATATATATATATATATATATACAGTGAAGTAGACGCGCGTATGAAGCGGTTTATTAACGTTTCGGCCGGGGTCCGGCCTTCATCAGAAACCTTCTGATGATGAACCTTCTGATGAAGGCCTGATGAAGGTTCTGATGATGAACAGCAGAACCTTCTGCCTTCTGATGAAGGCCGGACCCCGGCCGAATTAATAAACCGCTTCATACGCGCGTCTACTTCACTGTGAATATTTACCCGGACCCAGAACTGCTTTTTTTCTGGTATATATATATATATATATATATATATATATATATATATATATATATATATATATATATATATATATATATACAAGAGCGTGGCACTTTTGCCAGCGATTCTTTTCACAAAAACTTTTGTCGCGCTTAGCGTTTTGCTGCATTTTCGGAGGACACTTATTTGAAAGAAAAGTTTTTTAACTCATCACAAATGCATGCCTCTTTTATATAGGGTGCGCCGTGCCACGTGAAGCACAACGCGGTCTGCGCGCGTACTTCTTCTTTATTCGTTTTTTTTTCTTGAAACTGTCTTTCAGCAACATTTCGTAGCTATGAGACGCATAAGTGAAATCGCTTATATAATGCACCAGCAGCCTGTTGATGACAGATCTTTTGAAAAGAACTCGGTCACCGCAAGTTCAGCACTTACCTGTAAAGCACTCTTGCGATATGATGTCACGGTAAATGATTGAGAGCATACTTAGAATGAGTCAAGGCACCCAGAAACTGCCCAGTCGCAGTCACTTCGACACACAACAACACGACGTAACGACATTAGGAAATAGGGGGAGGGCAGGCCTTGCTCAAAAAAAGAAGAAAACGAAACTATCATGTTTAGAACTCCATAACTCAGCAACGAATACGATATCACAATTCCGTACACTGTACCTAACAATACATCTACACTGGACAAACCGTTTTCGCTGAACTGAAATGACAAAAAGTTTCAGTGCGACGCTCTGAAACAAAAAGGACAAATTGCCTCCGGTGTGAACAGACCCCAGCGAAGGCAGTGAAAATGGAACCATGCCTACCCTTGTTCACTCTTACTTATACAGTTTTCTTTTCTCTTTATTGAAAACAGTTAATTTTCCCTGTGCTTTCCTTGGCATCAATTCGTCTTGGATTGAGTTGTCTCGCATAACATAGCCATTTAGCATCAAGTAACTACGACTGAACATTAAATTCGGCGTTTTTATTGAGAACAGTGGTATGCAGTTTGAAGGATTCTCAAAGAAAGTGTCGTACAATGTTCCCGAGGGAACGATTGCACCGGTAAGATGCTGACTGCTGTTCTTCCTTAAGTCATGCGCATCTTCCTTGAAGCAAATTACCTTTAAAAAAGGGGTAATATGCTCATTTCAACTCTAATTAACTTCTCTGCCTTAAATTTTTTATAGTTATACGATCGTTACCACAGCTACTTCTCTGCACTAAAGAAAGAAAAAAAAAGAAATTTAGCATGCCTGTTGATGGCACCATGACACCTGCTACAATAGCCATGCGCATAAACAGATTTACGAATCAAATCTGTTCGGCTAATTACCACAGCAAATATACCTTCATTCATGCATTCTGTTGACTTGTATAACATATAAGTCTCGTAATACGATAAGCCTATTTTAGCCTGCTGATTCAACAAGCTCCACCTCAAAAATGTGTTAGGAAAAGAAAGAAAGAAAGAAAGAAAGAAAGAAAGAAAGAAAGAAAGAAAGAAAGAAAGAAAGAAAGAAAGAAAGAAAGAAAGAAAGAAAGAAAGAAAGAAAGAAAGAAAGAAAGAAAGAAAGAAAGAAAGAAAACCAATCGCTCGGCCGTGTGTGTCTTTCTTCTGTGTGCCCCGTCAAAATTCTGCGCAATCCAACATCTAGTGTGCTATACCAACACGCCCAGTCCTCAAACTTACAGTAAAAAGACATTTTTCGCTATCACTTATGTGAATTATTTGCAGTGAACCACTGCACATTCCCGCTGTATAGGGTGTCCTAGCTAACGTTAGCCAAGGTGCTAACAAAAAAGAAAAAGAAAGGAAGAAAAGAAAGAAAGACCTACAGTGCTCGGTGATCAGACCTGTGACAACCGGACACCAAAAGTATCTTGCATCGTGTTTTTTAAATCGTTTTTTTTTTCGTTGAACAGCTTGGATAATGTTAGCTGGGACACACGGTATAAAAAGACCTCTGTATGCACGATTCAATCGAGCTAACTTTCGCTTGAGCGGGCACTATCTCGAGGCCCCTTCGAGTTTGTTCAAGCGAAATTTCACTCAACTGAGCTTTACGCTATTATTTATATGTGAGACCTCTGCACTAAGCTTTGTATTTCCTAAAATATAGGCATTATTATTATATTTTACCAACATATTTTCAGTCCTTGCTTACTTGCATGCACTAACACTAACATACTTAGGTGAGCAGGAAAGGCAGCTTTATACCAACCAGCAATTAAATATCAGGTACTACTAACATCATCAGCCTAATAGGTAATCGTATATAGTGCTATAACTCGTAGCTTCGTTTTTTTTTACCCGTCGTGGTTGCTTAGTGGCTGTGGTGTTGGTCTACTAATCACGAGGTCACGGGATCGAATCCCGGCCACGGCGGCCACATTTCGACGGGGGCGAAATGCGAAAACACCCGTGTACTTAGATTTAGGTGCGTGTTAAAGAACCGCGGGTGGTCTAAACTTCCTGAGTCCCCCACTAAGGCGTGCCTCGTAATGAGATCGTGGTTCTGGCACGTAAAACCCCATAATTTTCTGTTACTTGTTAATCCCGTCACTGGTGTTCGCACAGCAGTACAGCACATCACTTAGCCTTCATAGCCCTCCACTGCGCATTCAAGCACAATCGACGATTGCCTCGAGGTACGTGAACCAATCTCGTTACTGCAGCGTCGTAAAGCAACAGCAGCACTGCTTTTCAGTTCCCAGATTAGGTTCGCCCGACTGCTGCTCCGGGCAGGCCAAGTCGGCCCAACTGCCAGCGCTCGCACGAGGCCGATCGTTTAGGCGCTGCAACAGCAAATTTTAGTGACACTTCCCGTGGAAGCGCCGCTTTCGCAATCTGAATCTCGCATACCCTGCAGCTTGCAATGCGCACGAATAAACAAGCACTCCAGCACGAAGCCGGCGCACTGGAATGAGAACAGAGTGCGGATCCGGAAAGAGGCGTGGACGGATTTCACCACCACCAACGGGCCGCTTAGTTCGCGCCCCATCGCCTAATGGAGACGGGCCGCCGCAGACACTGGGCTTAGGTCTCTCATCTCCTCTTCTCCTTCTCCTTCTCCTTCTCCTCTTCTCTTCTCCTTTTTCTCCTCTTCTTCTTCTTTCTCCTTTTATTCCCTTTACCCCTTTCCCCAGCACAGGGTAGCCAGCCGGTACTTACACTGGCTAACCTCCCTGTCTTTCCTCCTCTTTGTCTCTCTCTCTCTCATCTAGTGCAAGAAACTTTACTGACGCTCTGTTGTGTAGACTGCAAAAAGAAAAAGTCAGCTCTGGCAGGCAGTGATTCTCCGTTTTCCCCCAAGGTCCTCTGCAACTGCGCTGGCACGAATTCGCTTCGTTGGGGCGTGAGGAGGAAAGTGAATTAGACGAAGAGACTTCAACAAAGGAGAGCCTATGTGCTCGCGCACGGCCAGACACCGGGATACGACGTCCCGCGACACCTGGCGGCATCAACACCTCAAAACCTGATGCGGAAGCTGCGAGGCTTCTTTGCCAAGCGAAGTGCTTATGGCTGTACTGGAGAAGCTGCGGGCCCGTTTAATTTCTTTCGCTTGTTTTTTTTTAACAAAGGGGAGAAGATAAATCGAAAAAGGAGGAGGGGAGACGGGAATAGAGGTGAGAGGAGTCGCAGTCGTGATTTATGGCCATTTTCCCGGAGTGCTCCCCTGGGTCCAACGAAGGCTTGCCTGCGAATGGGGTACGCGTCGACGAGGTAGTTACGCGCAGTACTGCCTACGCCGAACACGTTAGGGAACGCGCCTATCTATGGAGGTGACGTGTAATTGCACCGACCAACTGACGCCCTGAGTAGCTCCCAGCAGGACGCGTACAGGGCGTGTTCTCAGCACTCCCGTACATATTGTATGGTGCTGCTGAGTTGTTTTCAGCTTACGCACATCTTTCTTTCTGCCCGAAGAAGATTGTGTGTTTGCCATCACATAACACCCTGCTGAAATGTCCTGCAGGAGTAGGACGTTGGCAGGATACCAGGCACGCTGAAAGCGTCAGCCAATGATATCGCTGTCGATGTTCTTTTGAAAGAGGAAGACTTCCCTACACATCCGTTAGAAGCAGTCATGAAACAACACACGCTGCTGTCTAGGGCAACATAACCATCAAAGGAAACTGCAAATGCAAAAATTTGCGTGGATGTCCATATCAGCCGGACACCGTGTAGAATCGAGAAAGGTGGATCGGTAACAACCGACGTCTCCTAAAAGCCCACTCTGACGCGGCGGAGAAATGTTTAGGCTGAACCGATCCACCCGGCAATTCCTAAATCCGAAGCAGGTATGGCAGCCTGGGCCACAGGTCTCAGCGATGGCTATGGCTATCGATATCGTTACTGCTCGTTTCGCATTGCATCTAGTACAAGGTGTAGTTCCCAAGCAAAGGAGGAATGTGCAGTGAAAAGTGAGTTTCTGGAGAACGGAAACCTTAAAATAAAGGTAAATTCTCTAGCGGCATGCATGGGGGCCCGTCTGGTTTTCTCTCGATCTGGTTTGACCCACTGACGAAGACGGTGAGTCTCTTGCACGATGGTCATGTACTACGCGATGTTCTGGGACAATACGGCTCGCTGCTGCTTCTGCATATTTCACCCTAGACGCAGGCTTCAATCTAACTAAACTTTATGCACAGATACCTTGATTGCTGACCCTCTGTAAAGTTCTTCAAATTCGGCTATGTGCGCGTGTATCGCGGTTTTCTCGTGCGTTTTTTGTGTACATATCTGCGCACATTATGTAAACTTGCTCTTCATTACTTTTTTTAATATTGTATCCAAACAGAGGACAAGTAGCGTGCCACTCACGGAAAGATCAACGTTTCGAGTTATTTACTGCATATTTTTTGACTGTGCACAAGTAAGGCAACACGCTCGCGGTAGCATCGACGTCAATGTCAATTGCCTTGTTTCGATGTTTCATTTTCTCCGGTACGCGACTCTCCCCTTCCACAGCGTTACGTGCTCAAGGTCGGCCATCTTTATTAGAGCAACTTAACTAAAATTTTCGCGATTCCGCCCGGAAGTCCGCGCTTGTTGTGCGCTGAAGTACATCTGTTACACACGATACAGTAAAGTAAACCAAAGGCACAAAGATTCGTCTAAATGCACGGGATGTAACGGCGTAGCAAACGTCGCGGCTACCGCGCACCGTCAAGGTTGCAGCCCACTTGCGTCATGCACGTATTTAAGAAGCGCGAGTTAAGAGGCTGTCTGCTTCATTCGCACCCTTTTTTCACGCGCTCACTTCCTGCCGGGAAATAAATGGCGCTCTCTAGTCGCTGCCAGGAAATCGCGTACGTCGCACAGTTTGCCGTGTAACACAAGGGTCGTAGGAATCGCGCCTCGCTGCTCGCTGTGACAGCACGACGACTGTGTGTCTTCGCAGACGGTCGGGCCGCGTGTTTCATTCATTGCGCTGGCGTGATTCATCTTGCGTAGCCTCTCGACTTGCAGGCCACTTGGGTCGAGGGCCGTGGAGTGCGGAAAAGAGGGCGCTGCCGAAATGTAGGACGGTACAACTGCACGCTGCTTTTCTTGACGTATACGGGTGTACCATCCTCGCGAAATGAATAGTGGAGGGATATCGAGATTTAGATATTTATGCACACATCTTCGTTCGCGTGTGGTGGCACGTTTTCACGCCTTGATTCGATGACTCCGTACGCGGGCTGTTTCCCAAATGCGAAGTTACAGAAACTTCGTTTCGTCGTTGTGTAGCAATTATAGGTTTTAATCTTATTATATGTGTGCAGCGCTCACGAAAAACATGGGGAACACACGCTGAGTTTTCGATCCTATAATGTTTTCTGCCTTAAGTTTTGCGACGCTCACTGTCACGCGAGATTTCAGACTGTGAACGTTTGCTCATAAGCCATCTGAAGTATATTTATGCTACGTTTACTCATGCGATAGTGTTTAACTCTCAAATGATCCCCTAATTATTGTTAATCTTGCTTTAATTTTCTCTGTGTGGGTTTATTATCGGCTGTGTTAAAAGACACATAGTTGAGTAAGGCAGAATATGAGGTGGTGGGATGAAATTAGGAAATTAGCAAGTATACAAATGGAGTAAGCTGATTCAGGACAAGGATACCTGAGAGCTATGAGAGAGAGGGCCTTCGACCTGCACGAAACTATGATTATTATTGTTGTTATTTCTTATTTCTGTTGTTGTTATTGGGATGGTGGTGGCATGATGATCATGATGGGGATGTGATGATGATTAAAAACCAGCTGCTTAGTTGCAGCTTTTTTTTTTCGCTTTTGTAACGTAATAAAGAAAAACTGCAAACAAAGCGCTAAGGGTTCTCCGTGGCACAGCGAGGGGCTTACACGGTAATTATTTGTTGAAGGCGTTCAGTCAGAAGTTTTATGAGTGACAGTATAACCCCATGGCTTGCAGAGAATGCCGCAGCATCCTTGTCTTAAGACGTGCTGCGTCATTTCCCCATGCTGCGCACTGCGATGCGCACTTAACCCCAACGCCAATATAATAAACAGCCTCTGTGCGTTCGGGCGAGGGGCAGGTTGGCGACAACGGCCTGAGATGACGGACAGCTGTTATGTTTGTGAGCGACGGCGTTGCGCTCATTATTTGTTTCGTCGTGCAAGTTTTAATACACAGTTCCTCTTTGTGTTAATGTAACTTCGATCTCACAAATGCATTACGTAGCTCGATACTCCCATATCAAACCACGAAAGACTCCAGGGCTAAGTCTACAAGTAAAGGCACACAACGCTGGGCCTTATTTCCATCCCAGCAGCGTGACCGCTCTGCGCCCAGCACCGTGACCAGTATCCCATCTCGGTGATGTTCCCATTGCCGTCCTAGCCTCTCTCCTTCCTGGCGAGGGGGACGATGCTCTTCCAAAAAGCATTAGTGAAATTTAAGAAAGTGGCCTCTAAACGCACAGCTGGCACGGACTCGATGGCTGGGTCACTGCGCCAGTCAGGTATGCCGTACGAATTATTCTAACGGCATTGTGAGAAGAGAAAGAAAGCAAGGAGATGAACAGAAAGGAGGTCAATCAGACGAGCGTTCGCTCTGCTACCCTACATAGACACTTGGAATAAGAAAAAAGTGAAATAAAAAAATAAAAGTGGGAGAGAGTGAACTTTGCGTTCATGCAAGACAATGCCCAGGACTATATGTAAGAGGTGCTACTGAGGTCGCTGCACCTCAAAAGAGCAGCGCACAAATAGCCTTTGGCGCCAGTGGCAGATGCGGCCACGGTCTAACAACTTTCGCTCCGGATAATTCCATTGAGTCTAGCCGGTTTAAAGCGCCTTTAGATGCGCCTGACGTAGCATTAAGATAAGATTCACGGCAAACGCTTGATGGTTATTTAAGAACCGCAAAAGTCCCACGCTCGCTTAAAGTCCATACAAACACGGCAAGAATAAGCGTTCGTAAATAGGTACTGACCTGCTTTGTTAACTTGCCAGGACAAGAGTGCATGCAATATTCAATATTATCAACGCAGGCCAGTGACGGTAACCGGAGCTCACACCACCTCGCGCCAGTGTAGGCCAGTGTCTAATAGGGCTACCCTCCTCTTTTAACAGACGGTACGTTAAATAAATGTCTACAGTTTTCTAAATGCATTTACGTCGCCACTACAACTTACAGACGACTCCTCAATCTTTCAAGCGCTCGGCTGAAATTCGGCTTCGCGGAGATAGTGCTGAGGGGAAATTCTCGATGATCGACGCTATCGATATGGAAGTTGACGATACGCGCAACTGCAACAAAAATTAGCATATAGACGAGTTGCAAGAAAGTCCAGACAGCTTGCCCGGTTGTGAAATCGGCACAAGATGGCATGGCGACCTAGTTTTGCAAATGGGTTCGTCGCACTCCACGCGTGCACTTTGATGGGAGGCGCATGCTCGCACGAAGCTGTTTTCACACAAATGTCGAAAGAAACAAACAAGGACAAGTGACGCACGCTGCGACAAGCGACTGCGGTCCACTCCTCTTGCAGTTTAAGATTTTTCAAAGCGACTTACTCTTACTTGAATTTTGCGATATGCTTGCGCCCTATAGCGCGTTCGAATATGACAGTCACCTTTTACTACTTCCGGCTGCACATTGAAATACCTGCAACATTAATGCGAGTAATTTAATTTAATGTAGTGTAGTCAGTAATTCAACAACGTGCGCATAACGTATATGAAAAGAATATGAACAGCATTCTAGCTCTCGTTTTACTGCAGCCGGACAACCCACCTTGTTCAACGTCCGCCATGTTGAATCCCTTGCGGAAGGCCGATGGGGCCCCCCACTGGCTGCTGACCATAACGTTGTGCCGGGGCTGGTACCAGAAGTCGTAGCCGAAGTCGGAGACGTCAAGCTGTGGCTGCCACGTGCCGCGAACGTTGAATGTGCGCTCCTCCAGCAGAAGAAAGCTTCCTGCGAGATGTAAGGACTTGGGATGCAAGGGTGGCAGACGAGAAAAAAATCGGTGTACTGTATTACTTGCTAGGACGCACCGTTTGCGTTCACTATTATCATGCAATAATGAATCACGCATGTCTTTTTGAAGCAGCGCTACTCTCTTTCGCTCTGCCGAACAGTGCGCGGTCGTCTTGTCAATGCAGTGCGCATCCATGTTACATTGCGAGTGCTTGAGATCTGATGGTGTCTGAGACTGTGCATCACCGGCAAGCGCGTACAAACTCAATCGCTCAGGCCAGTCGTACTGCTTAGCTTACTCGTGTTTTACGCACCAAAAATATGTTTGAACGAAAACATTAAGGAAGTGTTGACATATAACGCATGTCCTCTGTTCGGTGCTTTAAGTCATGAATCATTATGACGAGTTCAGGTCAAGTCTGGACGCTATGCTATGTTTTTTTTCTCATCTTTCGCAAACGCCGTCTCAGCTGATTCATGACACTTCACGCCAAACGCAATGCCTGGTTTACGCGACGCACCGGAACAAAGGGCTACGCGACGTACCGGAACAAAGGGCTCCGGAAGCATTTACCCCGTGCGGACATCTCAACACGGGAACGCTTTCGATTACTCGGAAATATACCAGAACGAAGGCATATAAAGCGTAATAAACAAAGCCACAAGAACGTCTGAATCCACAAGCACGAAGATAAGACAGATCCACGTACTTCCCGTCATTCGCATGATGGCTGAACGACGGCAGCGCTAGGGTTCCCTGTCGTGATTATTGTAGTAAACTCCATGCTTCTTTTTTTTTCTTCGTACACGTGGCGGGCAACCAAACCGCAACCTTCTACTTATCAGCGGAACGTCACTGTCGGTTGTCAACTGCCACAGGTGTTGCTAGCTAGCCAACAAAACGCGCCGTGCGAAGGGTGAAAAAGCACGAGTATGGCGTCGCACCTTTGGCGTTCTCGTTCTCGTCGCCCATGGTGCTGATCATGACCTCGCCGCTGGTCAGGCAGTGGGGCGTGTGCGGCGCCGACAGCCCTTCCCGGTGCAGCTCGTCACCCTCGATTACCTGTCGCGAAAAAAAAACATCGTTGGGCTCTTGTACTAGCGCATCATGCTACAGGTCGTGAAAGTTACCGACGGAGGCAAAGCCTGAGCGAAAGTAAACAGCACGGTGCGACAGCGTTTGCCTCTCAATTCGTAACGGTTGAAGGCCCTACTCGCGCTATTAAGGTTCTTGCGGTCTACGGGGCTTCACGACAGACTCTAAGAATGCCGCCCCCTACCGCTCTGTAGTGTACGCGCTTTGTTCGTGCTTGCCTCCCTTTCTTTCTATCTCCCCCTTCCACTCTGTTTCTCTTTTTATCCCTCTTAACCCTTCCCCCTGTGCAAGGTAGCCAACCGGAACTACCTCTGGTTAACCTCCCTGCCTTTCTCTGCATTATTTTCTCTCTCTCTCCACTGCGTACCCGCTGCGGTAGCTCAATGACTACGGCTTGGGGCTGCATGAGCACGATGTCATGGATTCGATTCCAATAGAAGCGGAATGCAGAAGAGAGAGAGAGAGAGAGAGCGAGAAAAGGCGCTCGTGCATCGTGCATTTGTGCACGTTAAGTAACCCCAGGTGGTCAAAATTAATCCAGAATTAATCCGAGGCTCGTCACCATGTGCCCTGTAATGCTGGGCAATCGTGCGAGAGCAATTATTTATTCCCATGCAGGTCGCACGCAAACAAAATTGTGCATCCTCATCGTCCCTTTGCGCTCCAAGAGTGGTTGAAATGGCGTGGCCGTTCGTGTACCGGACATTTCCCATGGGAGAGCCTCAAGCCCGACCTATAGCACGCCCTCGCGTGACCCGAAACAGTTGTCCAACATGGGTGAAGCGCGGCTCACGCGGCTGTTTTACTAGAGTGCTCGAGCGCTCAAGTATAGGAGGTGGCCACACTGTTCTTTTTGCTAGCCGAACCGCCAACCTGCGTGGCTTCAGTTTATTGTTCCCCGTTACAATATCCCCGGCGCTTAAAATTCCATGCACTGTTATACGTTGTACGGTGCCTGAGGTCGATACCAACTGCGGCGCTTAGGGCTTCCTATGAACACACGGGATGGTGCAGTGCTTGTTGACAAGACTTTGTTCTCTTTTATCGGGCCTTGAATTTGTTTACCCCATAGGCTCAAAACAGACATCCCCGCGGGAAATAAGTGACGACGTCGTTTTACAATGCCCCTTTGCACGCGGCATCCGGGAACCCTAATTACAGGAACCCTAATTACAGCAGGCTTGAACCTGAAAGTTCGAGTAAACCATAAAAAAAAGAAACGAAATGAAAAAGAAAAAGGACGTCGAAACCAGGTGTCGTTGTTCTGTCATTAGCCCGAAAAGAGATCGCTCGTTTGGTTTATTCATTTCAGCGCCTTGCGAAACGCAAGCTACGCGGGCTCGGGCACGTGCGCTTACCTTGTACAGGGTCGGCGCCCTGGGATTGTGCGCCAAGTCGATCACGTAGACGCGGTCGCTGTCGAGGCAGGGAAGCACCAGCTTGTCGCGTCGCTTGCTCGGGTTGCCGTAGCAGCTGCTGCACGTGTTCCAGTTCATGTGGTGCAGGCTGTCACCGCAGTACGGCATCTCCAGCCGGTGGACCACCTGCTTACACACGTCGCGCGTTGTTGTGGCGGGAAACGAGTATCAGGTGACACTCGAAGCCGGCTGTTCCCTGTATACCCCTTCGATGAGGCCTAAGTTAGGACCCTAAATCGTGCTTGCGAGAACGCGCAACAAGTTCTTACTCCTCTACGCACGACTGTCACAATGGTGGCGTCTATACCGGTACAATGAACACAATGAAATACATGCGCGCCACAGATTACATCGGTGCTTGAAATTTCCTACAGTACGAAACAATTGAATATAAGATAAAGCAAGATATGAAAACACACCTCGTCATTTACATTGGCGGAAAACAGCAGCGAGAAAACAGCTGCATTTGAAAATAGAGAGACAATGAAAAAAATAAATATAAAAAATTTTTGCTGTACGGAATGTGCAAGAGAAAAAAATAAAAGAGTATGGCGCCATTTAGAATCTCACCTGACATTGTACAGGGGTGAAAGCGTTGAGGAGCCTTATAGCGTTTATGTCTGTGGTCTCTTGGTCAGCGAAAACAAAATTCGTGCAATACTTCTGAGAAGTTATCTTCATTAACTATATCAGCTACTGACAATCGGCAGACTCCACTCGAGAATTGCCAAGTAAATGAAAGAAACACGGAGCAGGGTCCGGATATACAAACTGTTGGTGAACTTTGTTAGAACTGTCAAAACGAGGAAGAGCTGCAACTCCTGCTCTTATTTTCTTTCAACTGCAGAGGTAGAGTTGTGCTTTCCGTCTGGCTTCTAGTGATGCAAGGCCATGGCTGTATTTAATTTTAAGTACATATTGAATAAGAATAGTCCTATACAATGAGTGTAGTGACATTATATTGTAGTGATTCTAATCTCTTCACAAGGTACGTGTGTTGAGCGCACCAAAACACGGGCGCATATTGTAGTTCTTATCGCGCAACATACTTGCAAACAAAGCAGATGGCGAACGCACTAACAAGAACAGAAGAACGGCGGAGTTTTCTTTTTTTTTTCAAGCTCATGAGAGTTACCCGTTGTTTCAGCCACGTGTGTCTGCGGGATAGCTACTCTTCTCGCTTCGATAAGGAAAGCCAGACTCTCCAGTGTGCCTTGAATAGGTTGAATGATAGGCCATTTACAGACACAAAGGCTTTTGGAGCCTGGCCTCACAGCTTATCAGCCCAGAAAGCCACTCGAGCTCTGTTACCGTACCTGAAGGTGACAGATTTGAGTGCCCGATTTCAGATACGCCACAGCTGGCTTAGGGCATGTGAAAGTGCAATCAAGACTCATGTATTCTCTCTTTCTCTCTTTCTTTCACTCCTCCATCCCCCTCCCTATCTTTCCTACCCCTTCAATTCTCTCTCTCTGTAGGTTTACTATGCCTATTGTTATACTATACCGCCATTGTTAATATTCTCAATAAACCGCACACCTCGCAAGCCCAGAAGCTAAAATGCAACTAGTGAGCTCTAGTTAAAATCTTTCTTTCCAAGGAAAAAGAAATCTGAGGTAAACGACGCAGGTTTTTAGGATATTTAAAGTAAATGCCTTCGTCGCTTTCACAGAAACACTCTCAGGGGCTTTAATTTAGTAGGCACGTGACGTTCGTGCAAAATTACTTGCGCCCAGACGGCCCATAGAATATGACAAGGCCTTGCAACGCAAGAACCAATGACACCTTTAAAAATAAAAGCATTCGCGCGCTCACTCACTTTTAAATAATATGTCAAAAACGACGTCCTTTACTGTGCATTAAGCCGATTAAATGCGCCAGCTGGCCTACACCTGCGCTTTCTGAAAGTGCCTCAACTGCGCCGCTGTTCCTTAGGCCTTGCCGAGTTAGACCGGGATATTACGGGATAGCATTCATTTTTATCCTTCTGGATGGCATGTCCCGCTTCGCAGGCCCCGTCAGTCGGGTTGTTTTGCTCGTTGTTTTCATTCAAACATGGTTGTGGTCATGCTGATTGCGCAGTCACTAAAATAATCTCGAATTGCGCGTTCTTTCTTTTTTTGTGTGTGAAAGTAGCTTCCCCTCAGCACTGCCTACTCTGCGGTAGTGAATGCTTTACAGGGAAAAACAACATGTGGAAAGGTGAAAAAGAAAAAAAAATCGCGCGGCTCATTGCACCGTGAGGGCATGGTTTCAAGCAATAACAACAATAAGAACAAATCAAGAGAACTTGTGCAAGTCCAGGGTGTTATGGCAGTGGGCAGACATTGCCGGAACATTCGTCAAACGCTGGAAACCTCTTTTTGCATGAAAATGCTTAAGACTGGCCAAAGTATATCTCGCCGCCTTTCTATATACGTACGTGCAGTCGACGCTCACGTACATGACAAACTGCTCTCTGAACAAACACTATGCTTTGGTCTGTGCGCACGTTTCATATATTATAAAATATGCAGTAATGCCGCATTTATTTTACTCATTCATTCATTCATTCATTCCTTCATTCATCCTGATATTCGAAACACTAATAGCAAACAAGTCGCCAACGCCTCAGAGGAGTTCAGCGTTGTTTGTGCGGGTGGCTGCATGTAAGGGTCACGCGGGGTGGTCAAAAGAGACGCGTGGTTCGACAACAAAACGGCGGCACAAAGTTATAGCCATAGGGGGTGGTGGAGCCATGGTTTACG
This sequence comes from Dermacentor albipictus, assembly GCF_038994185.2. Taxonomy (NCBI): domain Eukaryota; kingdom Metazoa; phylum Arthropoda; class Arachnida; order Ixodida; family Ixodidae; genus Dermacentor; species Dermacentor albipictus. The sequence goes on from NC_091824.1 coordinate 139,755,963, forward strand.
AAGAGCGCGTAAGTGAGTTGACTGTGAGTTGCGGCTTCCGCCAGTCGGTTCGCAGAAGCAGTGCCGTGACCTTGAAGTCAACCCCTCGCCGCTAAACCGCCTATGCCGAGACATTCTGCAAACGGGCCAGAAGCCCCAACGGGGCGTGGAAGCCTTTTCTTCGTGGAAGTGTGTCTTGCGAGGTTGTGAGACAAGAGACTCGTTGCACTGCAAAGGGCTTGTGGCAACGGCCTTGAAGCATTCTAACTCCGGATAGTGTCACCCTGGAGCCCCGTTGTGTGCACACTGCGCGCACCGTAGTGTGATTGGACGAACGATGGGGAGAGGAGGGTGTTTGGGGACAATCTTAGGTTGGAAGGGGATTCGGTGGAGATTTGGCTGAACGAAAGAAGACCAAAATTGTAACATGGTTGTAACTTTTGACTCGTAGTCTGATGTCTGTGTAAATTGTTTCCATTCTATCGCTTGCCTATTCTATCTTAATAAACAGTTAACTTCTTGCAATCAGCGTCACAGCCTTGCCTATTGTAATGTGACTTCGCGACATCCCCAATGACTTCAAGTTTCCCTCACCGACATCGAGGCGAACATCAACTGTCTCCAAGATAAATAAATTGTTGTATAGGTGAAAGCATGGTGTGACGTGAAATAAATCCTTATAGCTATTAAGCAGCTTGGTATACCACGCGCTGAGTATTCGTTCGCATAAAATAAAGTAATAAAAGACCGCACAAGAAAAGAAATATAGCCACTTCTGCGTATTTTGCGGGGGCGCACAAAAAAAAAAAGCGATCTTCTAACATACACGGAGCAGTCACTATCAACAAAGAAAAGAAAAAAATATATCTAGCAGGTTCCATATAGCTGTGCGATAGCATCAAAGCCAAACACACACCATCAAAAAGATTCCTGTCTCAAATGACAAAAAAGGAACGACAATTCGCAACCTACTTTCGCTAGAGAGTAAGGAATTCAAGAAATGGCGGGATCATTAGTGCAGTGATTTGGACACAACAATCATGATTTCGTGCACAGAAGATGGCAACACAAAAGCGACTCAACAAAGAAACTGGAGCGCTTCATTCGACAGCTGGCCTGTGTGAACGACTACAGCCTTCAGCGTGATTTCCGTTTCGCGCCTGTGCTGCGCTCACCCCGATGGTAGACTTTCTCTTTTCCTTAGCACTTTATCCTCCCCTCTTTTTTTTCCTTAGTCCAGGATAGTAAACCAAATATTCTCATCTAGTTTACTTCCTTGCCTTTCCCTTTATTCCTCTTTTTTTCCTCGTCAGGAAGGTGGTAAACTACTGTATAACCTACTGTCGGTGCCATGTAACCCAAACCATTTTTTCTCTTTTCTTTTGAAATTACATTATCTTTAACCAACATTTGTTGAATGTGGAACTGCTTCTACCAAAAAGAAAAAAAATGTTTACATGCAGCACTTAATTGATTGGCACTTCTCTCAATATGTTCCGCAAATTGATGAATGTTAGGGAAGTTCATGATTTCTCAGCCGACACACTTGTAGCCTGAAATGAGTAAAAAGAGTTCCCGCGTCAATAATCGGCCTTTCCCCCCAAGAGCGCATCACGTCATTCCAGCTGCCTGACAGGCAAATATTCTGCAAGTTTATTTTTCAAGAGTGTAAGTGCTAACAGGATCACCGGAGATCTGCCCAGCCTGCTCTACCTGAAGGCACCAAGAATTACAGGTTCTCACTGTTTCGAATGAAACTTACTGCGGTCCTGCATTCAACTCGATACGCGGCTCGCAAAGCTGCGCTACAATTCTCAACCACGGGACACGACTTTCCTCTGTATCGCGCCCGTACTCTGCGTATGACGTGATACGTTGTGGTGTGCCTTCCTCTTTCTTTTCTTTTTCCACTCCTTCCTGTTCCTTTTTCCTTTTTTTTTCTCTCTTCTCGAGTGGGTGGGCGCGGTGCCTGTTGCAGGAAACAATCACTAGGCCGCTTCTCTTTCTCTCTATGTAGCGCTTGCACATGTTTAACACGAATAATAGACAAGTTAGGGTACACACAATAACATCACGCATCACCTAACACCGCTGCTCTTACACGGGAAAAAAATTCGATCTAGACAACAGAAGCTTATGGCAGGACGATAAGCGTACTTGCTCCTCCTATCTCTCCGTCCCGGTTACATGTACGAACGGCGCCTTTCGTCTGTTTACGTTTGCTTGTCTCGGTGAAAGTAAATCAACACTGCCATAACGATAGGCATGTGGCTACGCTATCAAACTCGCTGAGAGTAAAAAGAAACGATATAGCTTCGGAAATCGATTTGGCCTGCGCGACAGCTCGCGGTAGAGTGATGAACGATCGCTTATGTGTGTGCACGTGATGCTTTCGTGTGGCTTCTCTTTCTCGCCTTGCTTACCTCCACATCACCTTTGCATAGTGAATGAAAAATAGAACTTCACATTCCGCATCGGAGCACTTTCCGGCTTTCTACAAGCAAAACAGACCATTTCCCTCAGTCTTCTCGCTTGAAAAAGGTTTAGTAGTGCTCTGTAAAATGTCTGTACTTTTTTGTGAGCTCCGCAAGCCTTGAAGAAAATTTATATAATAATAAAAAAAAACATGACCACATCCGTGTAACCAATATACTTAATTTCACAGGTAGTGCATTAACTTGCATTAATTACAATATCTGGTGCTTCGCGAAAGATAGCCTCAGCTGCTTTTTCTCGAGAAAACCCGACCTCATTAATTCACAGTGAAGAGTAACCAAACCACGCTGTTCAGTTTTTGTCACCTATGCATTTTCGGCGCCACTTTACCTGGATAGCTTTTGATGCATCACCGACAGCGGCAGCTTAGTGGATATGGCGTTCTGCTGCTGGGCATAAGGTCACCGTTACCATTATAGGCGGTGGTGACTACAATCTGGTGGAAGGACCCAGTTCAAAAAAAGAAAAAGCGAGAGAGAGGGGCAGGAGGAATGTGACTAAAGATAAGTAAAATTTGGCTCGTAAGCTTAAACTAGTGGCGAATACACGTTTTTTATAGTCGTCACGACGGAAGTAACTCTTACAGTAACACGGCGGTAATCTCACGACAAAAATCGTTGACGATAAATGATTACCGGTATTGGTGTAAAGACGGGAGGTCAGAACGTATACTGCGGAAACCTGTCACCTATATTTGCCAAAACCTGACGAAAATTTCAGGATGAAACATTTGTTTTTATTCTCTTGCGCTTTCGGACTGAACAATAGGCAAAAAAGGGCAGTTGTACCTAGATTTCAATGCAAGCGAAAACATAATAAGCAAGGAGACCGAAGTGCTATCGAAATCAATCAGCCAGTCATCCACTATGACACAATCTTCATAACCCGGCCATTTCATTGGAATGATAAAACTCCCGCATAACTTTCAGTTCTTGCCTTTAATTTGTTCTTTTTAGCGCCAATCAACTTTCACCGATCAGAGTTTGTTGTCCCCCTGGAACCAGGAACCGAAACCGGGAAAGGTCGAAAGAGACAGAGAGACGCGCCGGGTCAAAAATGCTCGAAGCCATTCAAACTTCCTCACAACGCTGACATGACAAGCGTGCACTCCGCGATCTCAGAAAGACCGCGGAAAAGCTCGCCGGAAAGCCTCATTTGCCTACAAAAGCAACAACAGCAGCCGAAAGTGCGGCGGTGCGACGTGAACCCCGGACCCGAGCCGATAAGCCCCGAGCGTTCGGTGAAAGCCCAGAAGCAAACAGAAGCGGGAAGCTGCGCGGAAGCCAAACACCGAACGCGAGAGTCGGCATTCTCCGTGCGCTTCACTTATTTACGAACTGATCTTCGACGAAATAACAAACAAAAGATCCACCGCCACCTCGCATCACCGTGGAAATGCTCGCAACGAGCGCTTCTCCCAAGAGCAAAGCATTAGTTCGGGCTCGTTGGCAGTTCATACTTACTGGTGTTTTAGCGCAGAATCTACAAAGAAGCAGACGGAGAGTTCAGTTCGTGTCTCTGTCCGCTTCTTTGCAGATTCGGTGCTAAAACGCTAACAACTCTCCCCAGAGATTCCGTTTGCGGCAAAAGACGTTTTCACGTTTCCTTGTCTAATGTCAGTTATAACAAGAGAAAGCGTAATTACGTCCGTTTTCTCATCATTCATCATTCCTCCCATCTATTTTTTTGTGCAGAGTACAGAGCAAACTATAGTTCAGACCAACCTCTCGTCCGTTCTGTAAATATGCATGTCCACCACGTTGCGGCACGGCTAAAACGGCAGCTGCTTGTAAAAAGGCAAGAGATGCCGTTATATCGAGACTGTGCTGTTTACTTCAGGCCAAGGACGCAAAACAAAGTCATCAGATAGTGGTCTGCTACACTGATGTGTGCGATCGAAGAGGCCAGCTTCTGTCGGTGTCTCGCGTGCACGTCAAACAGTCAAACAAACACAAAACATGAGTGCAAGTAGCACTTGACCGTGCGAGCTTCTCGACCTCGCGCAAGTAAATGGGCACAAGATAACCTTCAATAGATACCTGCACACTCTAGCCTTGTCAGGAATGGGCCGGAAGACGGCTGTGTGCGTGTGCGTGTGTGTGTGTGTGTGTGTGTGTGTGTGTGTGTGTGTGTGTGTGTGTGTGTGAGTGAGTGAGTGAGTGAGTGAGTGAGTGAGTGAGTGAGTGAGTGAGTGAGTGAGTGAGTGAGTGAGTGAGTGAGTGAGTGAGTGAGTGAGTGAGTGAGTGAGTGAGTGAGTGAGTGAGTGAGTGAGTGAGTGAGTGAGTGAGTGAGTGAGTGAGTGAGTGAGTGAGTGAGTGAGTGAGTGAGTGAGTGAGTGAGTGAGTGTGCGTGTGCGTGTGCGTGTGCGTGCGTGTGCGTGTGCGTGTGTGTGTGTGCGTGTGTGTCGAAATGATTTCGTCTCGTAACATCAGATGGATTATTAAAATTATTGCGTTAATATTTAAGAAATTATAATGGTATTCCAGAAAAGAGCACATACACGACTGCTGATACCTTCTTAAGCTAATTGTTATACCTCTATTTTACGTAGAAGTGTTGCAAATAATTACTTGAACCGCATATTCTTTTTACTACTTTCATGTTATTGTTTGTTAGCTGTAACAATATAGAATGTTCGGCTACTGAAGAGCCAGCTATATCCCAAAACTGCAGCTACACACCACACACATATTACAAAACGACACCCTACACTGGAGAAAAGTATAAGTAGAAAAAGAAAAGGAAATAATTCAGGCTTTCACAATCGCATGGAGTTAAGTTCCTTAAATAGACTTTATAAATGTACCAAGAAGTTGACATGAACTGTAAATCTGAACATGCACATTGCAGAGTCAGCGCATGAGCTGTGACAAGCACAAGTACTCTGCTCATGATTAAATGCATCACTTCAATGCAAAGCGCATAAAAAGTCAGTGACGGGAAAGCAATATCACAATAATAAAATGAAGTAAAGTAAAGGAAAGCACACCAAAGATACAAAATTTCAGTGGTACGACAAAGCCTTTATGCCATTATTGCGAGGCATAATTTACGTCACCCGAAAAGCACTATTCACAAGGAACTAATCAGACAAAGAAATCATGCAAGGCTTTCACAGTCTCACTTTGTTTATAGGGACAGGACCAGGGAACGAGCAATCTTTTTACAGCTGAGGGACGCCTATCATACGTCATATGGGGGTCCGTACTTGATTTCTTTAGTGTCCTCGGCGACATAAACAAGGCAGCCTGTTCATATGTGGCGAAAATAAGGGATACGTTATGAGTTGTATTTAGGCAGAATATACAAGTGCTCTGCGGCGTTACGAGCGGCGTGACATTGGGCACGCTGCCCAGGCGTAACTACAAGTGCCATTATAATAAAGGTTCGCGAAATAAGTCATGCCACTATAGGCGAATATGTGTGCGACGATAAATGTCTGTGGATAAAATACAGCTCTTGCAAAAAAGGAAATTCTCTTTAAGCAAGTTTGGGGAAGTGTCCCGCGGCCGTTATCAGCGCTACGTTTCCCGATGTCCCGCGATAACTCTGCGTTACAAAAAAAAAAAAAAACCTTATATTCGGTAGACATGGGGTTTATCTGAACTGCAATCTGACTCAATATGTTAAAGTTTCTGGCTCAGTTAGGAGCGTTACAAATAATTATGGAACCTTGCTTTTTCCGTGGAAGGCTACAGCGCGAAAACCGACGGAGGCAAAGGAGGCACACAAAGTACACAGACACTTTGTGTGCCTCCTTTGTCTCCATCGGTTCTCACGCTGTAGCCTTCCACTGCGTTCAACCAACAAGCCCAACTAGTTACTCAGCTCGTTTTTCCGGTTTATTTTTTATGATTATATTTGGTGAATGTCAATTCGAAGTAACAGGTGATGTGCAGGCAAAATTCCAAAGTGGAGTGGATTGATTGCTGACTTTGAAATCAATTACGTATGCAAGGGCTCCAGAGCGCTACGAATGTGCCTTACGCGGAGCGTACAACTTATCTAATTGCCTTGGAAGAACAACGAATGCCACCGAGATCACAATTAGCGAAATTAGGGGACTGCTACGGCAAATCTCTGTGCGAAGTTAAATGCGTGTGCATCAGCTGCAGCCTTTACCAAACAATTCTTAATCAAGTGTTCGAAAGTTTCTCACAGACGTTTTCAGCAATGCTTGCCAATCTCCCGGGACGCGTTATACCAGGTTTATCATTAGCATAAATTAGAAGCGTTGTAGGTAACTACTGAACCCTCTTTTTTTATGCATTATACGAGGCTGGTAGCAGGTTGTTTTCCGGTGTCCTCGGTGAAGTAAACAAGGTACATTGTTTGTATTTCTGTAAAATTACGAGCATATTAGGGATTATGTGTTGGCAAAGTTCGAAGACTGTATACTCGTTTCAGCCTTTGCAGCAAATTACGGAGGCAAGCAATCTGCAGCGCTTTAAGTATGTTTTACAGCAACGCAGAATTTATTCCACCCACCCTGGGACAATTGTGTTCCCAACCAAGATCACATTTTTCGAAAAGTGGGAACTGGAGATGACTCTATAGCCACTGTCCTTCACTGTAAAACTACACTGTAAAACGTGTGTAGAGGAATTCTAATACCTACCTTCGTAAAAAAAAATTAAGTGCTAACAATTAAGTGCTCGAAGGCTTTGTATGCGGTCAAGGTTTCAAACAGATCGGTCATATAGGGGCAACGTTTTAAAGTATATGGTTTCTTTACAGGCAAATGAAATTATTATTGCAACTGCTCGAAAGAAGCAGCTTCGCTGGAAATTGGGTTGTGATTCTGCAAGGTCGCACAAGGCTGCTGTTCTTTTTTCTTTTGTCCCTCTAGAGTTACGTTCAATGAGCACGTTTCTCTCGCCAAAGACTGCCACGTGAAGCCAAAAAAAATGAAGAAAAAGAAAAACGGTGACCGTTATTCCTTAAAGCAATAGTGAAACATTGGTGTTTTCTGCATGGCGTCTCTGTAACTGACGGTATTTCTCTAGGCGTCTTTCTTTCCGGCATGAAGCCAGGAATTATTACTCTGTTCCCACAGATAAACGTACTTTTTCAAACATCTGACGTATTTCACTTCCTTCGCTGTTGCTTCCTAGAAAAAGCGATCCGTAAAAAAAAAAAAAAAGCTCGTAGCCGATACATACTGCGCCTTCCCTCGCCAACAGATAAATCTTCTCGTCGCCACGACGAACGCCTCTTGACGCGTCTTTCGAAGCGAACACATCTCTTATTGCGGCGAGAAGCGACCACCACCGTTCGTTCGCAGGAGGCGCAAACAACTGCATTACTCACGCCAAAGGCAAACGGAGATATCCGAAAAGGCTTGACGTGTCTCAATTTTTGTTTCGCCTCGCAGAAACCCGCTTACATAAAGAATGTGCTTACGGCAGCACCACGCGCGGGAGCAAAAAGTAAATGCACGAAAAAAAGAAATGAAGGCATCGTATAGAGTGGGCAGCCAAGGACACCGCCTCGAGACAACAGAAAGAGAAGCGAGAATTCGAAGCTTTCGAAACAGAACGCACGTACACGTTGAACAGCCGACTCACGTTGATCCAATTTTCGCTCGGTTCAATATCATTTCTAACGTTATGGAATCCGGCGGCGCTGACGTCACTAAACCGCCGGCTTGCGTTTTTTGAAATTCTAACCTCTCGCCGTTTTCGTCTCGCATTGCCCCAATCGCTTATACCCAGTGTCCTCTGCGACGTTTTCGCGACAGTGTCTTGAATTTTCTGAAATGCTGAAATGTGTAACTACACTTCGAACAATTATCAGAAGTTGTGTGAGAAACGATAACGCTGTTTGTCCACGCGTACCAATTCCTCAGCTTCCGAAGAAATTGGGACGAAGACGCAACGAAATTAAATACATGCAATAAATTTTTGCGAGTCGAAACTAGAAAGCTTGAATGTATTTGGTAGTAAAATAATTCACTTAAGTGGACTTAGCTGTTGAAGAGAAGAAATTCTAATTTTATGAGTAAGCAGACTTCTTTTTTTAACAGCGTGAAGACGAACCATACGATGCCGCAAGGAGCAGGCACATTCCACCGTAGCAGTGGTTCCCCGTGTTTAGTTGGCGCGTGGCAAGTGCCATGTTCCACGTTGCCACGCAACGCATGTCATAATTTGCTCAAGTTGATGGTTCGGACATCTATAAAATCGCTGGAAGTTTACGCCATTCCACGCCCATCTCGTCCTTCATCTATTTCTATGCTGCGCTGCTTCTTTTGTTCAGCTGTCTATAAGAATCACAAATTCATCAAACACATGCACTACACATATGCAGGGTATGCACATATAAGAATATGCGAATGCCACATAGCAAGGCGGAGCCAAGGCAATGTTGCTTGCCATCGCTTGGAGATATTCAGAATATCTTTCGCATTCCAACTATCCATAATTAATCCTAATTAATAAACTTCTCAGATGTTATAGTTAGGTGAAAAGTGTCAATGAGAAAATTGTAGAGAGACATGAAAAACTCCCGATACACCTTTCTGTTGCTCAATACATTCTACATAAATTTGTTTTCCCAATCTTGAAAGAAGCCCGCGAATACATGCAAAATTGTCGCGCGACTGGCCGCTTGAGGCACTCAAGAGGGACGCACTGAATTAGCGACACCTCTGCTTATCGTTTGGGAATGATTACAACGAATACGCCAAATAAAACAACGCACGTTGTTTTAATTTGGCGCCTTCATTGTAATCACGCATAACCAACTCACCCACCAGCACGTGCCCAGTTTGGGAATGACTGATAGCCCGATGTGCGACTCCGGTAGCTGCGAGAGAACGATCGAGCAGCTATTGTGTACCTGCTCTCGCTACGATGTCCAACGTCTCTCTCTGCGGGCTGGACTGACCGGACTCGAGACCGTTCACCGAGTCAAAGATACTCGGACCGTGGCCACACCCGTGACTAGGTCGAAAAGCGATTCGTGCACTAGTGCAATACTTGAAGTGCACCGGCTTAAGAGACCATTCATAGTGTTTCTCTGTATAGAGTCCCTCCCACACGCACTCGGTGCTTACTCTCTCCTTTTTTTCTCTTTCTATCCCCTTTTCCCCACCCTCAGTGTAGGGTAATAAACCGGATGCTCTTCTGGTTGACCTCCCTGCCTTTCCTATTCTTGTTCTCTCTCTCTCTCTCTCTCTCTCTCTCTCTCTCTCTATTTTACTCTCACTCTCTCGCTCTCTCTGCTTATCTTTGGGAGGGGTCCAGCTACAGCTGCATGACACGTTTCTGTAATTTCTTAAGTGACCATCGCAAGCATGCGCACTTGTATTCTTTGAACACCGAACTCAGAATAAACAGTTGAAGTTTAGCGCCCACTATGCTCCTGTTTTCTCCCTCCCTCTAAAGTTTTTTGTTTCCGCTATCGCACTATTATGCATTCCTAAGTCCGTATAGGCTTTCTTCGCAGCTTCGCGAGCTTCGTGCTATTCTCGGGCGGATAAGTTCTACGGCTACTGTTGCTACTACAGAGTGGCTATACCCCATTCAGAATAGCCACTTATTGCCTGCAGGGTCCCACCTTGCAGTAGTCGGGGGAGTCCTGATCCACGCACACGGTGGCCAAGTAGTCGGGCCTGTCCTTCTGCGGCACCGAGCATGGTAGCCAGAGCATCTTCTCGTGTCCACCCTCGGTCATGGCCTCGAGTGGGGTGCGATAGCCGACCGAGTCCGGGCACCGCTCCACTCCCACGCGGTTGGCGCCGCGGTTGGCGGTGCTAGCGCACCCTGCATGTAGGGGCCAAAAGTGACATCGAACGGGACAAAGGAGAGAGTCACGACAATCTAGCCTCGAAATCAAAGTGGACGAACGCAGAATCAGTCATTTATATTACGAAGAAGGAGAAAAAAAGGCGCGCACTAACAAACGAAGCGCTGGATGAAGTCAGCGAGGTGTCTTTTTACTTTTCTGGACCCATTATTAGCGCTGTTTTCGTTCTAGAGGACTATGTTGTACAGGTGGGGACAAAGGCAATTGGAAAATAGTGGCCCGCGGGGCCTCGAGCACCTGAAGACCTGGGAGGACTGGGAGACCCTGCTGCGCTCTGGAGACCCGGTCGTGCAGACTATGGCTACTGATCGGGCGGCCAGCGTCATGGAGCGAAGCAACATAAACGCTTGAGTGCAGTGGGGTCGTGCTGGGGCCCAAGAGCCTGCGTGCTCCAAACTCCTCAGTCTTACCATAAAGTTTTTATGATGATGATGATGGCTGAGGCCAAACTGCTATCCCGCTGCTCTCTAGAAATTCAGTCACGCATGCGCGCAAGCCGACCCAGGTAGTCAGTTCACACCTTTTGAACGGTTTCTTTACCCGTGGATCGGACCTCGGAGTGTCATTTCCAGGCCCCCTTGAGACTCGCCTGTGTCGCGGGGGCGTGTCGAGGGTGTCCTAAGTGAAGAAGCAGCTATGCTATCAGCGCCATCGCGCTATAGTAGCTGTTCAGCCACGGTATGTGCGAAAGACGCTGTACAACCACAGGCAAAGAAACACATCGGCAAGTGGGAACTGGCTATTGGCTTCGGCCTCGTGCATGTGTGATCCAATGCCTTGCTTGCCCCGGGGCTGCTAGAAGGCACTGGGATGCAGTTCTGCCTAGGATGCCTACATAGGCTTGCATTCAAGGGGCACTAAATATCAATGTCAGAATAAAGTTTATGAGAAAACAAAGCTTTCTGGACATCATATAACGATATTAAGGCGAAAAGCACGTGGCGATGCCCCGTTGAAGCTTTCTTGTGACCTCATGACTTTTCGTAGCGTCTGCTTCGGGCTATAGTTATTCGCGTTAAAGAGCAAGTGAGAACTACAGCTAACAAGCTTTGACAACCTTGAGAAACAAGCAAGAGTACTCTGATAATCTGACACCACAGCGGCGTACCTGCGCTATGATTTGGGCACAAAATTCGAGAACAAAAACTGATGCCTTTAGCTTTTTTCCCTTTTTTCTCCGAATGATTCAGACTAGAACGATAACCTGATCAGGATAACTTGATTCATTGCTTCTATGAACTGTTCCTTTGAAACTTATTCTCCGGGCGCAGAATGTCCTGTCCCATCAACAATAAAAAAGGCGCTTTAAAATTTGCTATTACTTAAAATTAAATTTTGCTATTAAATAGTCCATACTGTGCAGTTTCTACTTATTTTATCGAGTAGTGGTCCGTAGGTAATGCAACCGCCTTTACAATTTAAAATACAAATATTTTTTACAACTACCATCGCGCACTGGCAGGTCAATGGAAGAGACACGATAGAGTATATCAAATAAAGAATAATTTTTTTACTAACTTTAAGGTCGTTAAAATCGCCCGTAGCATGAGAACAAACATACTTATTGAGCGAGATTGCTCGAAAAGGCGGACGCTGCACACCAAATTAAAATGCATATTCGAAAATGAACATTACAGTAATAATCTTTTAACACGTTACGTTACGACACATACTGCAGTTTACAATATTAAATTCAGTCAGGTCTCAAGGCACTACCATTTGAAACTAATTTTCAAACTAGTACCAGTTTTGAGATAGCCACCGTCAAGCTTGCGGTAAACATGCAGTTTTCCCACTTGCTTCTTCTTTTTTTTTTTTGCAAGACACTTTTTGATGCATTGAAGCACAAAAATAACTGGAACACCAATACAAGTATTTCGGCGCACATATTGGAAATTCATATCTCAACAGTGCTGACATCCTCAGCATTCATTCCAAGTGGATATACATGGAGGCGCACCGACTGCAATTAGTAAATCAAAATATGTGTCATAAAGCAATTAGTTTAGAAGTGTCTTAGTGAAACTTTGATGCTTAGTCTATTATGGATTTTGAATTATTGCGCAAATAATGTCCGCGTCTAACAATAATCTAACTGAAGCAGTAGAATTGCGCTACATGTCACGAGCGATTTTTTTTTAATTATGTCATCTCTTTAAAAAGCACCACATATATAAAGCAGAAGCAATAATTATGCCCGAGAGATGTTTGACAAGGTAAGAGAAAAATGAAGTTAGTACAGTCACTTCTTTGACGGACCGCCTGGTCATGCACACATATGCAGGCTTCAGCGTCTTCATACTGTTCGTGTCAAAAGTCTCAGTACACACAAAAACGTCCTCGTGTTTGTCCTTTTCTGTTTCGGTCAGACGTTTCACGTGTGAGAAAAACTGCTCCGTCACATAAAAGTAAGTTAATCGCATAGGTAGAACGTTCATTTGTGCGTATGTTAGATAGATGGCTATCATTAAGCTTCACTACCGAGTCCCGTCGAGACGATCCAAATTCAAACACGGAACTAAGCAATCACATGTAGACATGCGTTCTCTGCGTTCTCTTCAAGATGTAAAAAGGAAAAAAATTATGGGGTTTTACGTGCTAAAACCACTTTCTGATTATGAGGCACGCCGTAGTGGAGGACTCCGGAAATTTCGACCACCTGGGGTTCTTTAACGTGCTCCTAAATCTAAGCACACGGGTGTTTTCGCCCCCATCGAAATGCGGCCGCCGAGGCCGGGCTTCGATCCCGCGACCTCGTGCTCAGCAGCCCAACACCATAGCCACTGAGCAACCACGGCGGGTAAGATGTAAAGAGGAAAGACAGACGGCCTTCTTTTCGAAATTACTTCCACCTTCTTCATTGCGCAAATCTCAAGCGCTCGCGCAAGCGCACGTAAGCGCACTAGTCTGGGTCTAGTCTGCTTTTCTCCGTCTACAGACCGACTTCAAAAAGCACGCACTTCTAAAACGATCCCCTCTCGTGACTCGCTCAGGTAAACTAGAGAGAGCAAGTATTGCCAGCTGAAAGTGAGAAAGGTCCATACAGCTCAGAAAAGCAAGTTCCTTTAGTTCGAGAAGCCGATTCGAGAACGAGGTCGCGAGATTTGTCTTAACTTACCTTTATTTTTTCTCTCTGTTTCTACTCCGCGGATATGTCGTCTCTGGTAGCATTGACTGGGATTTTAGACGGCCACTCAGACAGAGCGCCCAAGTGCTATTTTCCCGCTCGTGCAAAGATAAGACGGTTCCCGAAGGACGTGACGCGTCCTTCACGTAACTCTGGAGTTTTCTCCGTTTTCTCTCTTTTCTTTCTTTTTCCTTTCTTTCTTATATTTCCCTATTTTATAGAAACTCCTCAGGCACGTTCGAAAGCTTCCTCGAGCAATCTAGTATTTTGTACTTAAGAGGAAGCTTTAGCTCGGGTGCTCCTATCTAAATACGTGTAAAAGGAGAATTCGTTTTTCTCGGCAACCACTGCACCAAATTTGACGAAGGTTTGTTGCAGTTAAAAGAAAAACTTAAAATCTAGTGACTGTTGGTTTTGAAATTTCGAGTTAGGTTGTAAATTTTTTATAAAAACATGGCAAAAATCGCAAATTTTCAGAAAACGAAACTATCAAGCTTACAACTCCGTAACTCAGTAAGAAAAAACGATATCGCAATTCTGTGAATTGTACCTGATAGCACGTCTAAAGCGGACAAAATTGGTGTGTTACACATGAATCTCAAAAAATGGAGTAATGTGTAATTACAACTTTTGCAGAACCCTTGTAAACAACGTAACAAATTCACGTAAAATGTAAACTGACATATCAAATTTGTCCGCTTTCAATGATCTAATGGATGCCGTTTACAGAATCGCGATATTTGTTCTTGATGTAGAGCTGTTAGTTTGTAAACTTTATGCTTCTATTTTTTTCATACGTCTCAATTTTTGAAAATGCTTTTAACAAAATTCAAGCCCTAAATCAAAATTCCGCTTCCAACGGCCACTAGAATTTAACTTTCTCTCTCAAATACAACAAATTTCACTAAAATCTGTTCAGGGGTTATCTCAGAAAAAACGTTTTTGCGTTTTTACATGTATTTGAATAGGCCGCGTCGGAGTTGGGCCCGAGCTAAAGCTTCCTCTTAACGCGAACTTGTATGTGCGGCGGTGCGTACTGCCTCTTATGCGGGCAACCAAGAGAGTAGCAGGTTCCATTATTATTATTATTATTATTATTATTATTATTATTATTATTATTATTATTATTATTATTATTATTATTATTATTATTATTATTATTATTATTATTATTATTATTATTATTATTATTATTATTATTATTATTTGGTACTTAGATTCGATATCATTTGCGTGAGTGGGCGCTCGGAAATTCTTGTACTTGTAGATGCATGCGTGACAGTTCCTGCCGCTTCTTCGCAAATCCAGAGGGGATGAGGGGCAAAAAAATTACTAAATACAAGTACAGGAAAACTCTTCTTGCTTGATTGTTTGTTTGCTTGCTTGCTTGTTTGTTTGATCTTGTTTTGTCCTCAAAAACTTGGTGGCATGGTCTCGTCACGTAATCTGTCCATTTTTTGCCAGATGTAAGAAGACCTTGAGGGATTATATCGGCACGAGACGTATGCTGGCCTCAAGCGGAGAACAGACCAGACCAAATGTGATGAAGCCGGTATAAAATAAGCACAAACTGCCGAAACGCCTGGTACACCGTCCCCGGTTATATTACAGCGTCTGCTTTTACTAGCCTCTATGCCCTTATCTGTCTTATCGATCTTCTAGAACTTTAATGTGAAATGCGAACGTGTGCCCCTCGCAGCATGGTTGCGAGAAGTAGACGTTCCGTTCTCTTCCATCGCCATTGGAAGGAGTGAGTTTTGATAATAAGGCCAGGCACGTAAAAATTGTTGCTGAACTCAGGCACCCTTTCCTTCATACCAAACACATAAGGTAAATGGTGTCGCGAGCCTTCCAACGTTTATCGGTTCGTACGAAACAATTCACTTTCTACATCAAACAGTGTCACTTTCTTTGTTCGTAGTATGACTACGTGCTACAGGCTCAACGTTTCACACACCGCACAAATTTAATCACATCACCGACCTCCTGATCAGCCATTATGATTCCAGTGTCGTGAGCTTTAACGTGGCTCTATACACATTTCTCATTGACATATATCTACTTTCCATGTTAGCGCAATTCCATTTTTCCCAATTTAGTGCACAACGCATTGCGCAATCCTTGGCGCCATTTGGCACTGGATGGCCTCGTGTAATGAAAACTTGTGAATCGACATCATTGTTTTAAAAGGTGTACAGCGCAACTTTATTTAAGCGTTCAATGACGAAGAACCCCCCACGCGACCGCTCATCGCCACGAAATAAGCACAAAGTACTTACAGTATTGCTCCGAGGGCACACTTTCACGTGATTTCAGTGGTAATTAAGACCTTGACCAAACGTCGATTTCGTCAAATTTTTAATGCATTGAAAAAAAATGAAAGAAAGTCTCTTGTCAGTCATTTAAGGCGATCTTAGGGAATGCGGATAACAAACAGTTGAATTTAAGACTAACACATGGAAGAAGAAATAAAACTGCGCTACGCGTAAATTCAAGACTATTTTCGTATATATGCAGTTCAGAAAAAAAAAGTTTTTGTTACAGAAGTAAACACCACCAAAACCTATATGGAAAAGGAAATTTCGTGCTACACTGAAGCAGGTGATTAAAAAAAATGTAAAGATTACGCCGACTTGGCGAACAAGTCTGAGCCGTTTCGAACACAGATGTGAGAATTATTCAGAGGTAAATGCACGGTCAACACGTGAAAACTTTCACTAACCTAAAGGCAGCCAAATATTTGGGAAAAGAAGCCAAGACCCTCATTGCGTAAGGCAGGGAATGCAAGTAAGCTAAAAGAAAAGTAGCGTGCTATGCTGCAACTAGGCAGCGGATAAATAACCGAAGTTTCGCATTACTCGGACATTTCGTGAGCGTAGTCGGATGCAGGCATATCTGGTGGAGATCTCTAGCTCGCCAAATCGACGTACACGTTACAAGCAAAACAGACGCTTTAGCTCGGGCTCTTGCGCTGTGGTCATTACGACCCCTCTATACGTAGAGAAGGTGCACCGCATACCAGAGAAATAGAAAGGAGAAAATTCACCTCCCATCAGCGATCGCGTCCACCCAGTACGGCCGATAGCGAAGGGGAGTCCTGAGAAGGTCGCTGCCGATGATTATATGGCCGGAGGATGCGGCCTGTGCCTGGCCGCCGTATGGAGACATCTGAACCCGGTCGGCTGTGCAAATCGGCGCACCTTCTTCCAGTCTGTTTGCCTTCGCGTGCCTTATACGGGCGACGAACGACGTACGCAAGCGTTACCGCCAGAGACACGTTCGATTGGCCCTTTTTTGCCGGGGCTCTTCGAGCGAGCAACGCCCACTTAAGCTGGGAGACTGTTAGACGTCGCTCTCGTAGCGCCTTATTGGTAGACCACGCGCAGAGAACGAAGCTTTACATGTGATGCTAAATTCAGTGCGTGCGTACGTACGTGCGTACGTGCGTGCATGCGTGGACGCGTATGGTGTGGATTTCCATGTGTCTGAGTGATAGGGTTTGCGTGTGTGTGTGTTTGTGTGTGTGTGTGTTTGTAAAAGGAGGGTAATTGCCATCCGGAATAGCCCCTGCACGCCCTCGCGTGTAATTACCGGCGTGATTCAATGTCTTTAGGGAGGCGGACATGTGACATAGTCTAGACGAAATACCAAATATTAAAAAGATAGGATAAAGAAAGAATGAGCGCGCTGCGACGAAGTGAGAGTGTCGCGACCGACTGCGAATCGAAGGAGGTTCAACGGAACAGCCGTGATTCGTCGAAGATCCTGCCTTCAGTTCAAGTACCGAATCAGATCGATGGCGATCGTGAATACGCCTTCTCCATAGTATCACCGAAGGGTTGGGCTCGAGCCATTAGCTTCGCAGAAGCATTAGTTTCGCAGCGGGTGCGTTTCAGCCAATCAATGCGTGCTTCCCACTTCTTCGCCGTTCGTACCTTCGGTACCCATCCTGAAAGTGCCTGCGCGGTCTCGCCTTCATAAAGACGTCGCGTAAACGAAAACACAAACTCAACAAGCGGCGACCCTCGCTCCCCTATACCCCACGTTCAGGTTTCTAGGACGCCGTCGCTCAAGCAAACCCTCGAAGAGAGAGGATCACTGGTAACTACTGGGCGCTATACGTTAGTGTTTGTCGGGTCAGGGTATCGGGATATTTATAACCGAGCGCTGTAGAACGCGCAGAACTAACCCTTCTGGCACGACACGTGGCGCGGTCCCTTCTCTTGTCACCCGGCGAAGCACAAACGGGAACACGGCAAGTACGGAGCACATTGTGGTGAAGGCAGGGTTAACGCATGCTACACAGCGTACCTGTGCGATGTGACCTGTAGATAAACGTACGTCGCCCATTCTACGGCGGTCCCGTGTGCTTTGCAAATCCTGTCGGGATTTTTAAGCACGTTTACACACGAGAGCCAGGATAGTGTAACGGTTATATTCCAATCCTTTTTTTTCTAGCGCTTCTACGGTGGTTTGAACTCCGCTTTGCCAGCATTGTCATAACGATCCGCCAGTCGTAGGCGCAGGTTGATAACAAATTCATAGAACCTAGCTAAAGGAATCGTTACGCTCACAGGCGCCGGTAAATCGCGATGACGACATGCATTACAAGAGCCAAGGCGGCCAGCGAATTAAAATTATGCAGATCCAACTCGCATGTTGGAACCCGTGTGAAGCGAAGCCTTCACGAAGCCGTTAACAAAATGCTACAAGTCTGGCCATTTCATTCGCTCGTCTTTGGCGTAAAGGAACCTGGCACGTACGTGTGCTTTCGCTCACCCGTGCTATATACACGCAATGTGACAGGTATAGGTTTACATTTCCTCGTTTCTTCTCATTTATTTTGAATGCAGCGTCCGGTTCTTCTGCCGATCGTCCGTTGTGCGGCATGGGCCATTGGATGAAAATCGCGCCACTGCCATGATCAACATGCGGATGCGCTTCGTGCTTGATTCCCCGGTGTTCGGTATGTGCAATAGTATAGAAATCATATAACCATCAACGCGCAGCGATCGTCTCAGAGAGCTGGAGGGTGGCACGAAATGTATATACCGCTCGATCAGTCACTCGTCACGGGCATGTGGCATAGTATGGAAATCATCATCGCAGTGAACACATGGACACGTTCCTTGGCTGATCCTTCACTGTGGGTATGTGTGTCACAGTATGGGAAACCACAAACATCAACACGGGGCGATCATCTCAAGGAGAGAGAGCTCGCATTGTAACAATATGTGAACCGCCCACTTCACGGCAAATACCCCGTTGTCGGTGTGTGCCAGTATGGAAATCTTTATCATAAACAACACGTGGCGAGCTAGTTGATGTTAGCACGAAAGAAGTATGCGTGAGAAGTATGCGTGAGAAGTATACGCGAGTTTGTTGGCCTAATCATGAAAGAAAGAAAAAAAAAGGCGCTCGTGGCCTAATTGTAAGAGTATGGGACTGCAGCGATGGCTGGCCGAGCATCGAGACATGGCCCCAAAGGCGTTCTTTTTTTAACTGAGGTTGAATCTACTCGCCGAAAATCCGATGGACCCGACCGTATTCATGGGTATGCACTGAACTGCATCCCGGCTATTATTATTTATCGCGACAATAGGATGTCGTGGGCATCCTGAAGCGGCAGGCCTAAGCGACGAAGCCATTTGTTAGTAGTTTTGTCCTTTCGGCGTAGTTGGTGCGATGCCACAGCATATGCAGTGGGTCGCTTTACCGAGCTATTCAGCACAGTCTGAGGCGACAGGGCGGGGAGATTCTGAACTTCAATTTATTCAACTTCAAGCAACCCTGTATGATTTATCGTCTTTTGCTTCCATAACAATTTATGAACTCTTATTTATTTATATATTTATTTTATATATATCGCCGCTTCTCGGTTGAAGTTGAAGTTTATTCATATGCAAAACATAGGTATATAAATGTAATATACACACTAGGGTCCAAAATTAATTATACTGAAAACGGGACCCTCGAAAACTGATCACTCCTATTTGTGGTTATGCGCCATAGCCTGAAAATCATCATAATCATCATCATCATTAACAACAACATCGTCATCATCAACAACATCGTAAATTTTTCTGTCAAACGAGCCGCAAGAAGAAGCGACCACGAGCTGCTCTCGCGAATAGCGCCACGAGCGATTCTCTCGCAAGGACGGCGCCGAGGGATGACCGACACCGACCCTGGACCAGCGCTGCGGACACAGGCCCACGCTGAACACCCACGCGGCGGCTACAAGACGCTATTCGGTCCCGTTCCGCCGCACTTCGTGTGCTGGGCGGCGATCCTGGCCACCGCGCTAGGCCTAACCGTGTGGGCGCTGCGCCACGCGCTCCACCGCGAAACGGACGAGCCACCTCCGCTGCCGTCGACGCCGGGTTTCTGCTGCGAGAAGCTCGTCGTCGAGATGTACCGGCGCGCCAACCGCACCGTGGACGCATGCAACAACTTCCTGGACCACGCCTGCTATCACCGAGATGGGCTCGCTGAAGCCAACGCTGAGCTATTCCATGCGGAGGTATGCGTGCGCTGCATAATATTAGAGAAGGTCAGCCGGCACAATAGGTCGAAAAAAAGAAAGTTGCAGTTTCGAAGCACTGATTACGAGGATAGTAGTTTTATTGGCCGTTAGACTTGTAAACGTTCGCTTACTAACTAAATTAACAAAGATTGAATATGTAAGCGTGACCGACCGAGGACCGCGAACGAAACGTCGAAAGCACAGCGCATACGAAGCTACCGGCACTACGCGCACTCTGCAAACATCGCAGATCGTTTTGAAGATGAGGCCCTTGCAGACGCGCACTTTGGCCACGTCGCAGATTGCTTTCAAGACACACGAGCGCCGGCAAGGCGTCCCTACGACGTCCGTCAAAGGCGTCTACTACGGCGTCCGCCATTCGCGTGCCCAACGCCGTAGTAGACGCCGCGGCTGTCTTCGCTCTGTACGAAACGGCGGGCGAGGAGGACATCGAGGCACCCTAGCAGTCGCCCGAGACGCTTCCGGCCGGCGTTTCTTGCTCCCGCACGCGAGATTGAACCGCGTTTGCCGGGTCACCATCGAACACTTTCGCTCGCACATACAGCATACGGAGCACGGCGGTGGTCTTATCGCCCTTGGACTTTATACGGAACATCAACGGCGGCGGCCGCGGTGGCAGAAATGCGCCTGGGGTGTCCATTTAATTTCTATCGCAAGAAAATGTGCCCGAAATGTGAAAGTGCCCGAAGTTCACCGAAATTATCAAGGCATGCGCGCGTAGTTTCTTGACACTGAGGCCACAAAGTTCGAGAAAATCGGGACAAGTAATGCAAGCAGCGTGGCATTATTTAGTATATTTTGGCAGCGACTCAAGCACCAAAGCAAGAATCCAAACTACTCCGTGCATTGGGGATTCGTCGAGGCCTCCGCGTGCCGACGGTTCACGCCGATCTTGTATACGTACACCCCGCGGCACGCTCCGGGTTCGGTGGCCCGAACCATCGGAACGCCCTGGATCCGGCTGTGGTTCCAGCACTGGTTCCCCGCTGCCCCTGTGCAGATACTGCGCCACCCGCTTTACTGTAAACATTAGCTGCTCTCCAGAGGCTTGCGTGTGCCGGTATTTTTATTTTCACATGCCAAATGATCTAATAGGATCAAATCACACTAGGTAAAAAGCACATCGGTTAGACCTAGGGGCACTTAGAAACAAGCTGATCGGTACTTGCCCAGCCCTTCTTGGCGGCCGGCAGAGTAACTGCACCGTAATAATAGTGCCTTGCCTGTGTGCGCGACCGACGTTTGCCGGAGAAATATAAAATATGACGTCTCTATAAAATACATTCACATCGCATATTTCGGACGCGTATTCACGTGTCTGAGATACCTTTTACGTGTGTCTAACGCTTCGCTGCTCTCAGGGTGTTGATAGATGCGCTATGACTTTGTTGCTATGCGATAATGTTTGGAAATAACAAACTGCTGTCGCTTTAAACAAAGGCAGTCCAATATACGTTATGGCTCCACGGAAGACTCTTTCGCATGGCACTCCACCGTGTATCTTTCTCCCGAAAGGAGTAATTTTGCGGCTTTCATTTCGGCTGCTTAACCATGCTGGAAAGTGAAATGCGTCCACAGGGTTCAGTTCCGAATTCTCCTTGTGTTGCAACTAAGGCTGTACTAATTTCCTGATAACTGTGCAACTCCAATGTCATATGACAAGCGCTTCTACCCGAATTCGCTTAAGATTGCTCCGCAGCGACTCAGTGATAGCATTCGCTCTGCTTGCAGGTCTTGTATCCGACACTGCAGGGAACCTTACGAACGCCTGCAAGCGACGTCCTACACGCTTACTACCTCAGCTGCTTATTTGTTCTCGTAAAGGGACTGTCACCCACAAAGGAAGCCGTCAACGATGTCGCCGACATGTTCTCCAGATGGAGTGGCAGAAACGATTTTCCAGTAGTCGACACCGCCGGTATACTGGAGATCAAGTACGCAATATCACTCACTTTCCGCCTAAAAGTGAACCTTAAGACTAACAAAAGGCCCTTCAACGCGGTAGTCTCCCAAACGCCTCATTTTGGACAGTTTGGGAACATCGGGTGGAAACCGACTAGCACCCTCATCGACCACTCGATATCGGTCGTCAGCCAGCGCCTTGGAGTTAACGTGACGCGCAAAAGCTTCTCGGATTTACGACTCCGGCTGTACCACGCGAGCCTGGTGACCGATAAAAGAGAACCGTTACATGGCGGGTTTGACGTGCTCGGCCAGCTATTCCCGAGAGCATCACTCGATGAGTGGCGGCTTCACATCAACGACGTCTGCTCGTACCGCTGCAGCGACACCATGATGGTCACGGTAAATCACGCGAGTGTCATCCGGACGGTCTTCGACATACTCGGCTCACCATATTTCCACGCGACATCACTAGCCTTCCTTATCGCCGGAACCGCGGCTGCCCTTTTCAAAACAGGGTTCCTGTTAGACAGCACAGCGGAAAAAGGCACCACACTATGGACCGAGTTCTGTGACACCGACACCAGTCACCTCTTCGAATTGTGGGACCTGGTATCAGTGCACCAGTTCACGAACCAAGAGAGAGACGACACACTGCGCTCCCTCTACGACTCCATCTCCGCGGCAGTCATCGCGGACGCCACCGACATATTCGCGAGTCCCGAAGACGCCAAGGAGGCGCATGCCTTGATCTCGCGGCTGCGGCTGCTCTTGCCCACGCAGCTGTCGCACTGGTACCAGATTTTCCTGCCGAACCTGACGGAAGACTATTGCGCCAACGTCATCGCCGTCCGAGCTTTTCAGCGGAAGACGCTGCTGCACGCCGACGCCCGCGGTCTCGGTGTTCTGAGTTGGACGCGCTTAAGGGGCTTCGATGCGTACGCCTTACTACTGGAGGACGCTATCGTGTTATCGCCCTTCCTGTACGCAGATATCAGGGCCGAAGCCCGCCGCGAAACGTACATCACTGCGGCGCTGGTGGGTGTCCAGCTGGCCTCTACTCTCTGGCAGGCCATCTTCGAGAACCCAGGCAGGAGCAAGGCGGTGTCGAAAGTGCTTAACGGTCACGTGGACTGTATACAGGGTCAAGTCGGCCGCGAGGATCCCACCGAGCTTCCCTACCCGGCGCTGTCGCTGCGCTCAACGGTGCGCGCCGTGGCGGGCGCCGGGTGGCACAGGGCGGTCCGAATGTGGAGCTTGTTGTACATTTCGCCCAGCCAATTCTTCTACATGCTATTCTACGTGCGATACGTGTGCTTCAGGCACGAGGAGCTCAAGCAGCTGTCCCGCAGCACGAACTTTATGCGGCGCTTGCCCGACTTCTGCGCAGCGTTTCACTGCCAGACGCTGCCGCGGGTGGCGAATTGCATACACGATGTGAGGGTCGCACCTGTCGCCGTCTGATGGCGGCATTTGTCGCCTTCGTCCACCATACACTTGCGCAGTTTGTCAGTTAGTACAGGCTACCATACTGACTTCACACACAATAGAATATTCCGGACTCCGCTAAAGTTATCAGGTCATCTTGTCTTTTCCGCTCTGCTCTGCCAATGTTTTCAGAACAACGCTACTCAATATAGTTACGAAGCATCATCGCAACCTTTCCTGCGAGACGTTCTCCCTGAAGTACTCGCAGTCTCATAGAGTACGCGTCATGATTGGCGAACGCTGTCAAGGTTCTCCAAATGCTGCGAAAGCTCAATTGACGGACTATACCTTATCAGATTAAATGCGAGCCAACCACTGGAAAAGTACACGCGTGCAAGCGTTGTAGCGTTAATCCCGTTTCAGTTCTTCGCAGGAGCATATCGGAAGAGCATACGTTATTATATGATTATATTACATGATGAACGCATTCTAGAGCGCGTTCTCCACTCCGGCTTACTGCTAAATGTGCGACCAGTATCCCTGAGGCGTCTTCATCTAGAACTATTGATCGGCAACACACCTGCGTGTCGCAATAAATCGGCTGGGTTCAGAAATTCCTCTGGCGCTGAACTCCTTACAGCACGGCAGCAGCAGGCTCTCGTAAGATTGACCACCATCTTTTGAAGAAGTGCACATGGCATCGGCTTCACCCTCTGTGGTGTCGTTTGTTGTCGATCGCAAAATGAATGAGCAGACGCTGCCATGCTGTTTGCGTGAGGCGCAACACCTAGCAAAAAATGCCAAGCGCGAATATTACGCGAAAGTGCTGTGGCGCTACGACGCGAGCACTACCGCACACTTAATGGATTAAATTGAACTAATGAGACCGGAGAAGATGTCACGCGCCTTAGAAGCGCGAAAAACATTTTACCTTATGCTTGTGCTCGCTGCAAAACTGCACAGGGCCTGGCATTGAAAGTCTTGCCCGCATTTGCACGAAATCGGCCTTGATAAGCACGTTCAGATGCTAGCAATTCTGGATTCCCTGTTTTATTTGGACAGCGAAGCTGTCTATGGCTATGATCTGGAAAAAAAACTTGCGCCCGAGATGTTGACAAAAAAATCATGCTGGCAGATCATGGTGATAGTGTATAAAGGGTCCAAGATCAATGGCACATATTCCTGTGGGATCGGGGACCTATAACACGCCCTTGAACTATCCTTGTCACACGTGGGACACAATGAGGTCCCAGGCAAAAGGGTAAGAACAGATGTTGATAAAAAAATTCATGACCCCAACCATGATCACGCGCTAGTGCCACTCCTCGCGCGTTCGTTGTCGTCGTCTTCCACAGCTGGCTCCGTTTCCGCTCATCAGTCCAGCGTTAAACTTCACTTCTGTTTTGTCGTCGTATAGTGCAGGTCGCGCTTACGGGGGGATGAGCCATTCACTGTGTTACGTAACGGACACATTTAATATCAGAGGTGATACGCGAATATGTGTGCGTGGCTATGTTGCTATGATGGCCAATGATTAGGACAATAAATACCTTCGTACCTTTGTTCAATATTTTAGGTCACCTGTGTTTCATGCGCTAAACAGCTCCGCAGGTCTTCAATCTTCACATAGTGGAAGTGCTCGGAATTATTTCATCTATCTCTTTTGTCTTCTTCTTAATGTGTAAGCATTCTTAGGATACTTCTCTCACTTTCCGGAGAGTAACTTTATACCTATTTATGTCTCCAATTGTTTTTCCGCCTAGTTGGGTGACCGGGTAGTCCATCGTCGAATCGATAGCGCATCGGGCTGCTGGGCTGAGGGAACAGGAATGGAGGACAACCGTCGGACGGACAAACTTCGACCCCTGAGTATGTGACAACGTGCACGCATGTAAGCCTCTTCAACGAGCCTTTTCACGCCGACATGGGTGACTGTAGATGCGGAATGTGGTAGGCACCGCTGTTCGAAGAAACTCTCT
Source organism: Dermacentor albipictus (assembly GCF_038994185.2). Lineage (NCBI taxonomy): Eukaryota > Metazoa > Arthropoda > Arachnida > Ixodida > Ixodidae > Dermacentor > Dermacentor albipictus. The sequence continues at coordinate 139,781,230 of NC_091824.1, forward strand.
GGCACCTGTAACGTGCGCGACGCTTGTCTGATAAAAATCGAGGCAAATACACGATGGTAGGAACAAGAGGCCGCCAAGGGCTTATTGGCACGCTCTTAAATGGTCAAGCGCACGCGTGATATCAGTGCTGCCTTGATAAGGTAGCGCAGACAGCGCATGCCCGATACATCGCCCAGTGGCCTTTCTCTTCTTTGATTCTTTCCTCGCCTTTTCCCCTTCCCTGGTGTAGGGTAGCCAACCGGGCTCAGTCCTGGGCTCAGTCTTTATCGGCACAGGAATCGTGCCGATGAGTTAAAATTGCAAGTGAGGACTGAAAGGCGTATAGTGAATAAAGTTCCACATGCAGTTTCAGATCTTAGAGCGATTGCTTATCGCACAGCACTCGATAGCGAGATGCTCGTGATTCTCATACGATGTTCGAGCTCATGACGGCCAGTTCCAACTAATCAAGGAACTATGCAGAAACCGTCACAAACCTCAGCAACCCAATCCAGGTTGCCTGAACGACATTTATTCACGAAATAGAGGACTTCTTGGCAACACAAATCAAAAAGAAATTGCACATAACAAACTAAAAGTCATTAATAGAAAATAGGTTTGTAGGAAGGTTCTCAAGGCACAATTCAGAGCACTCGAGATACTTTCAGCACCTTCATTCGCTCCCGCGTTTAGTCCCGTTTCACGTTCTGAGATTCGACGGAGAAATGGAGCCTTGTGAGGACATAGAACTTTATGATTCTACTCGTTAGTGCAATTCCGTGTGCAGGGCAGCCAACGAGGTTCAACTTGGTAAGCTGGAGAAGAGATACCATATCCATAAAGCTGTCGCTTCTTACTTGCTTCGCACTGAAGCAGTGGGTGAGGGTTTTCCAGTGATGTCACCTGAGCATTCAGCTGATCTGACGGATATAAAAGTCCTCCTCTCTCAACAGCAGTGGCGAGGGCTGCTTTCTTGGACAGGTGCGACGGAGAATTTGCGTACATTGTTGGCACTGCGTCGCTTGTAAGCACGGGCTGATCACGGGGATAAAAGTTAATGGAGAATACCTAAGTAACTTGCGATTCGCTGATGATATTGCCTTGCTTAGTAACTCAGGGGACCAACTGCAATGCATGCTCACTGACCTGGAGAGGCAAAGCAGAAGAGTGGGTCTAAAGATTAATCTGCAGAAAACTAAAGTAATGTTTAACAGTCTCGGAAGAGAACAGCAGTTTACAATAGGCAGCGAGGCACTGGAAGTCGTAAGGGAATACATCTACTTAGGGCAGGTAGTGACTGCGGATCCGGATCATGAGACAGAAAGAATCAGAAGAATAAGAATGGGCTGGGGTGCGTTTGGCAGGCATTCTCAGATCATGAACAGCAGGTTGCCATTATCCCTCAAGAGAAAAGTGTATAATAGCTGTGTCTTACCAGTACTCACCTACGGGGCAGAAACCTGGAGGCTTACGAAAAGGGTTCTACTCAAATTGAGGACGACGCAACGAGCTATGGAAAGAAGAATGATAGGTGTAACGTTAAAGGATAAGAAAAGAGCAGATTGGGTGAGGGAACAAACGCGAATTAATGACATCTTAGTTGAAATCAAGAAAAAGAAATGGGCATGGGCAGGACATGTAATGAGGAGGGAAGATAACCGATGGTCATTAAGGGTTACGGACTGGATTCCAAAGGAAGGGAAGCGTAGCAGGGGACGCCAGAAAGTTAGGTGGGCGGATGAGATTAAGAAATTTGCAGGGACGGCATGGCCACAATTAGTACATGACCGGGGTTGTTGGAGAAATATGGGAGAGGCCTTTGCCCTGCAGTGGGCGTACCCAGGCTTATGATGATGATGATGATGATGATGATGATGATGATGATGATGATGATGATGGTGGTGGTGGTGGTGGTGGTGGTGGTGGTGGTGGTGGTGGTGGTGGTGGTGGTGGTGGTGGTGGTGGTGGTGGTGGTGGTGGTGGTGGTGGTGGTGGTGCTGGTGGTGGTGATCACGGGGAATCGACTGTTCCACCATTGACCACGTCCGTGAAGTGCCGCACAATGTATTCTTCGTGAAAGTGAAGCTCACAGGGGACTGACTTCTCGTCGAGAAATTCGTCAGCCCGGGGAACAGCCCGCCGCCACGTTTCAAAACGTTCGGCGTCCTTTGGCACAGAAAACAAAGTCACACGTTTCCCGTCTTCCTTGAGGATACGTAACCGGATGTGCAGATTGGTACAAATGAGTGCGTTTACTTCGCTTTCTTTACGCGATGATTCATTTGGTTGAAACAGGGCGCGGAAGTAAAGCCTACATGCTAACGAGCAATCTGTCACCGCAAAGGAAACACCGCGAAAATTACATGCGCGCAACGTCGAACCGAGAAGACGCCAATCACACGTACTCATGCCCAGATAGCGAGGGAGAGAGGCGAAGGGGCCAGGAGAGACATCGCAATGCTGACCGCAGCGCCACCACGGCCACTGTGGCGGCGGCATGAATCGAAGGAGCGTGCTTTTGCCGCAAAAATGCGGGCGTTGGCGCCACCTCTGCTTCTAGCCACAGTATCTCCACTTCGCCCGCGATCCTCCTCCGGATAGCCATCTTGGTTTAGCGCGCGCGCCACTTATAGGTCGCAGGCATCGCGAACAATGTCAGTTTCTTTTTTTTTCAGCTGCTTGTGAGTGGCCAAGAATTTGGTCCGTAATGAGCAAGCGCGAGAAAACTTACCTTCCTAATAAAGTCGGGATACTATACACCGAGTACAAGAAACGAGCCGAAACAAATCTCCTCCAGGATGATGAGATTAACTCTTTCTGTGCGGTAATGTTTAGTTGGACGTGGAAGTGATGGTTGTTAAATGCGTATGTATAAAAGTCGCACTTGCTGTTTCAATAAACCCACGGCTGGAAATAGCGCAACGTCCTTCGTGTTAATGTTGCCTAATTTTCGCGCCAAATAAAACAAGTTTCATAAAAATAAGAAAAGCTACCGCGCAGACTTGCAAAGGCAGTTCAGGGAAACATTCCTGCATAGTGCTTATAAACACGGCTACATTAGATCTCCTTCAATATGTTTTTAAGTATGCTGGGAGACACTTGCCTACACGAGATTCCGTTATTAGCTTTGAACGTGCGCAACTGTGAACGATGTGCAAATGTTTATCATTTGTAAACGTACATAATTATTATTTACAAACCGTGAATGGTGTGCAAAATCATAATTGTCATGTTAGGTCATCAGCCATCACTTTCAACGCGCGCGGAGTTGTAATCTATCCATCTCTCCGTCCGCCCGGTCCCGCTTTGTCCTGTCCAATCCCATCCATCCATCCATCCATCCATCCATCCATCCATCCATCCATCCATCCGTCCGTCCGTCCGTCCGTCCATCCATCCGTCCGTCCATCCATCCATCGCCTTAATCTCTCTTTTTTTTCCTTTTTCTTAACTGGTTTTGCCCACTTCGTCTGACTCCCAGACTAGTTAATTTCTTTTAACAATACTTACTTATTAATGGTGTGCGAATATTCGAAAAGTTCGAATATTATGTTTTTAATATTCGTATTCTATTCGAAAATATATCTTCGAAAATGTGCGAATATCCGGTTGTATACGAATATCCGATTCAAATCAAACATAATGGTGGCTGTGCGGGAGCAGCCACGGTCCATAGGATTTGTTTCTATCTATTCTAAGGATATTTGGGCGATCTCATGCTGAATTTTGTGATAATTTCGTGCTGTTAGCGAAATTTCGCCTGTAAAGCGCACTTAGCCATTGGAGGGCTAACGTTGCGGAAAAGCAGGTTTCCCAGTAGCAAGGAGCACGGGTTTGCGAACATCAAGGGTGCACTTCTTTCTTTCTTTCTTTCTTTATTTCTTTCTTTCTTTCTTTCTTTCTTTCTTTCTTTCTTTCTTTCTTTCTTTCTTTCTTTCTTTCTTTCTTTCTTTCTTTCATTGTCGCTGTCAACTCTGATCTTATTGCTTGACAGCAAGTGTGGCGACTGACGCCTTGCTGAGGGTCAAGCCCCTCCGAGTTTACGGGCATTTGACGCGTTATAATAAGGAACAGGCTGGCGAGGACAGCTAGTGGGAATTACCAAGTATCCTAAGTTAACATGAGCCAAATACACAATGCTTTAGTATACCAGCGTACTAGGGCAGGTTTTTTAACGTTGAAAATGGCAATTGCAATGTTCCAACCTAACAAATTAACACAACATACTAATGAATGCATGTGCGTATGATTATTCGATATTCAATTCGATATTCAAAGCAGAGTATTCGTATTCGATTATTTTTTTATTCGCATTCGCAAATTTTGGTTTTCACAACTTCATGTTACATATGCAGTTAACCTTCTGTGAATGAAAACCGTTAAGAGGCCACGAAATAAATGGGTGATCTTGTTTTTTTGGGAGCGCTGTAGCTGATTTGCGACACATTATTTGAAGTCATCATCGCCGTCGTGGGCACAGCTCAGCACGCCCAGCCAGGTGCGATTTCATTTTGAACAAAAGAAGACTCAAACACAAATCTGACTTTCGCTTTCTTTTGTTTTAACTCTAATGCAAATCTCAGTTCTATTTCGTTTATCACGTAGCCCTGATTTCTCTTTCTTTTATTTACCTCGTCCCTTTCCAGCTTTGAATCACTTCTCTCTTTCCTTATAGTAGACTGACTGTTAAACAACACGGACTTCCCCGTCCCATTTCGCACCCGCAGACTAGCAGGCTAGAATAATGTACCCCAGGCCGACTTCTTTGCACTCCATATCGTTAAAGTAGCTTTTTTCTTTCTTTCTCAACACGTTCTTCCTCATAGTCCTATATGCTTAAGTCAACATTAAATAAATAATCATATTATCAAGAATTTCTAGCTTCAATTGTTTTATTATTACTCCTACTATTACCCTGCATCTTATTTCTCTACCAACCGCTTCTTGGCCAATCAATCCCTGGTAGCAAATGTGTGCCATTGTCTGGGGTCATTTTCATCTACAACAACAACAACAACAACAACAACAACAACAACAACAACAACAACAACAACAACACCAAGACGAGCCAGTGACCACGAGCCCGTCTCGCGATTCGTGGCCCGAGCGTTCCAATCCTGGAGCGGGGCACAACAATGGCCGACGCCGTTCGCGAGACGGCAGCGGCGACCGACCGGCGACCACCTCTCGGCTGCGGCACGGCGTCCTTCGGCCCCGTCCCCCTGGACTACGTGTGCTTATCGGCGCTGCTGGGCACCGCGGTCGGCGTGACCGTGTGGGTGCTGCGACACACGCGCGACCTCGGCTCGGGCGACGCGTCTCTGCCGCCGGACGCTTTCTGCTGCGGCCAGCTCGTGTTCGAGCTGTCCCTGCGCGCCAACCGCACCGTTGACCCGTGCAGCAACTTCCTGGACTACACCTGCTATGACCGAGACGCACTCGAAGGCGCCAAGCAAGAGCAGCTCCTCACACAGGTAACGCCGCGGGCCTCCCAAAGAAAAAGAAATCAATACACGTAGATACAACGCAACGTTGGAATCTGAATGACGCGAAACTTGTTTGATTTAGCAAGGTAGCATCAGCGGCGGACGAGACGACCTCGTCGCCTGTTGCTATTAGCTGTCTGCATCGCGAGGACAATGTCGATGTATGACGCGCCTTGACGGGAGGAAATTAAGAAAATTAAGAAGAAAATAAATGTGTGCCGAGCCCGTTGAAATCGCTGTGCCTTGTGCTGGAGCTACAGTCTCCCGCAAGCAGCGCATTCTTTCAGACCAACTGTCTCCAAACTCCATGATGCGAAATAAAATGAATAAATGAATTAGAGGTGTACCCATAGGGAAGCACGACACGTACCTAAATTACGTTTGAGACTTTACGTTCCTCAAGTCACAGTGTCACGTCCATTCTGGAGGATTGGCCAAGAATGGGTGCATGTTCAGTCACACATTCCCATTGCCGAAGTTGTCCGTTCAGGCACATAGTCAGTGGCACATACGCAGTGACCCAAACAATCTACTCAGCCAGACCATACAGCGGCAGGTTGTCTACTCGGGCACATGCATACCCAGTGCCCCAAGTTGCTTATTTGTATGCACGAATGTAGCAAAGCCAAAGAAAGGTTTGCTTAATAAAAATATGAACAAAGGAAATCGCAGTTCTGCACATTGTGAGAAACGGCGATAGCGATCATTTGCTTACTTAAAGAGACGCGCAGCTGTCAATCCGCAGTTTCAAACAATTACTACAGGGTACCCTGGCGCTAGTGTCCGTGGGAGCTGCAAGGGAAGTGGTTGAGCCAGAATATGCTTGATGGGCAGTACGTCGGTTCGTCTGAACTTTGTCTTTCTGGCTACAAACGCCCCTTCTGGGCTTTCAAACACCTTTCAATCACTTTAATATGATTTTCATATCAATATCGCTTTCAATAGCTGCTCATTTTCTTGGTTGACTGAAGTTAAGTGTTACTCTGATGGCTCTAAAGATTACTTTCGTACATATTTTGAACGCTGCCGTAAGCAAGCTACTAGACCTATAATTATTCGATTCTGTAACCTCTCCATTCTCGGGAATTATTATTCTAGCATTCTTCCAAGTTTCTTTACTCAAAACACACCAAATATGAATTATTGTCAACATAATATCAGTCGATAAGAATGAAGACGCCATACATAGATGTACGAATTCGAGAGGATCGGTGCGCGTTTGATTTCACATGAGAAACGCTTCCGTGTATCATTTAATGCTCGAGTTGCAAAGCACGCATAAGCAAAGCGGTTTTAAGTATATGGCGAAGAGCAAAGGCGAGAGCGGCTAAATGCGAGAGTAAATGCGAGAGTAAAGGCGAGAGTAAATAAAGCTTTTGATCGTGTCAGTCACTCCTACTTATTTTCTCTTCTGGAGCATGGCAATGTTTGCTCCGTTGTGCATAAAGACCTTAGGCTTTGCTACACATGTTGTACTACTCGTTTAGTTATTAATGGCCATTTCTCCGAACCCGTTTCTATTTACTCATCCGTAAAACAAGGATGCCCGATGTCGCCACTGCTATTCGCCCTTTACCTGGAACCGCTATGCTTAAGCGTAATTCAGTCGAGTTACATCCTTGGCTTCAATATACTGGGTAATGATGTAAAAGTCTTAGCTTATGCAGATGATCTAGCGCTCTTCTGCAAGGATAAGACCAGTGTTCAAAAGGTAGCATCGACAATAAAGGAATTCGGCAGCGTATCAGGAGCACCAATGAACTCCTCGAAAAGTTTAGGCTTGTGGTTTGGCTCACGGTGCCATACACCAGAGCAGTTTGCAGGCGTTAAGTGGACTGATGTCACGCCAAAGTATCTTGGCGTGCGGCTAGACGCATATAAATTAAGCGCACACTATTGGAAAGAACGGGTTTCGGCTCTGCAAAGTTACGCCCAGACATTCGCTCCACACCGACTTTCCATTTTGAAAAAGGCCGAAGCCTGCAATAAGTTCTTGGCAACAAAAATTTACTATGTATTGCAAGGTTTTGATTGTGCCAGGCTGTACATCCAACGCTTTCACCAAACATTTGCTACCTTCGTATGGTCTTCAACTTTTGAGCCCATGAGGCGAGACAATATTTTTAGGCCTGTTAGTGAAGATGGGCTAGGCTTAGTACATATTTATGTGCGGCAAATAGTGTCTCATTACTTCTTTTATCGCGATACTTTACATCCCATAATTCAGTAATTCATGCAAATCGCACCTGTTAATGCGTTAACTGATTTAGTTGTTTCTTCAAATCTTTCTTCGCGTTTATGCTTGTGGGGAGTTCATGCAAGAAGCTTATTTGGCGGTTCGTTTCCTGACAGTTCGGATTTCCACTGAATACTTGTACTCCGTGTCGCGTAAAGCGTTATACAAAGATTTACTGTGGATGCTATTTCCGCCTCCATTTTACCCATCACTATACATTGAATGGCCAGGCCACGATGTACTAAACCGAATTCGCAAAATGTATTTATCCCCTTGCTGCAAAACATTCTTGTATAAACTTCATAGTGAAAATCCCGGTAAAACATGGCTACAAAAGAAGGGTATCTTTGTCTCTTCTGTTAACTGTCGATTTTGTGATATGCCAGAGACAATTGAACATTCTTTTTTTAGCTGCACCGACGCCATTCTATTTTGCGATGTCCTGAACCACGGCCGATCCTTTGATGAAACAGGATATTGAGGCAGGTTAAGCATCGAAACGCAGGTGCGGCAGTATAAAAGCGACTCGGCATTTTGTGTACGCTGCGCGGGGAGAGTCTAACATTGAGTGTACTGGCAACCATAAGCGAGTGCGAAAAGAAATCAGCCCGCGAATTCCTAGGGTGATTTGAACTGAGGCAATACGCGACGTATACGTGTAGCGAGCTCAAACGGGGCACCCAAGACGACAGAGAAGGAAAATTTCTCTGTCGCTTAGCGCGTCCCGTTTGAGCTACACATCGCCTCAGTTAAGTTCGTAATCTCATCGGAACAGGAAGGAACTTAGGTGCTATTGACCAGCAAAATCTGGCAGTCTATCAATGACTTGCACGTTTAATTTGTATCGCTCGCATCGGGCACGCGCACGCAGACCATGGCTCTTCACAATGCAACTTTTAAATTTCACGCAATATTCTCACGAAGATGCAAAATGCTGCTTTGCATGTAGTTCAACAGACAGTGCACGAACTTCGAACTATTCACAATTTATAGACAATGCTGTTTTTGCCGAAACACTCCACGACACGGACGAAAACAGCGGAGCGCATGGGGAGTAACTGTTGTCGTTCGTCCTCCCGTTGCACTCTTTCCGACCAGGGACTAAACACTTACTCTCCAAAATTTGCACACGACACGCACATTCATGCAGCTACTATCTTGATGGACGAAAGCGCCCTTTCTAGGACTAATAAACTGCCCAGTTACTCCAGTTTTCCCTGGGATTTTTATTAGAGTGTATACCAGTCCGCTTGCGATCCGCAGCGACTCAGCGATTGCATTTTCTCCGCTTGCAGGTCGTGCATCCGACTCTACAAGGTATTATGCAAATGCCGGCAAGCGATGTGCTACGTGTCTACTACCTCAGCTGCCTAAAGGTTTTTTTGAAGGGAGCGTCGAACACTGAGGGAGCCGTCAACGCTGTCGCCGACATGTTCTTTAGCTGGGACGGCGGAGCCGAGCTTCGAGTAGTCGACATCGCCGGTATATTAGAGATCAAGTTCGGAGTGTCGCTCGCTTTCACCCTCCTACTCGACCTTAAAGCCGATGGGTGCGCCTGCGTGGCCGAGCTTCACCGAGGGAGTGAAATCGCGGGGGAATTTTGGAACGCCGAAGACGAAGAAACGCGTGCCTCCGTCGAGCGTTCGCTTCTGACCCTCGGCGAACGCTTCGGAGTAAAACTGACGCGCAGAGATATTGTAGAGTTCCAACTGCTGCTGTCTCAGGCGAACCAGAACAACGATGAGACAGAGCCGCTGACCGGTGGATTCGACGTGCTCGGCCAGCTCTTCCCGAGAGCATCGCTCGATAAGTGGCGGCTTCACGTGGACGACGTCTGCTCATGCCGCTGCAGCGACAACATGGCCGTCACGGTCAACGACGCGAGTGTCATCCGGACACTCTTCGACATACTGGAGTCACCGCGCTTTCACGCACATTCAGCAACGCACCTCATCGTCGAAACCGCGGTTGCCCTGTTCGAAAGAGAGTTCCTGGTGGACAGCGTCCCGGGCAGAGGCACCGCGCTATGGACTGATTTCTGCGACTCCTCCACCGGTGGTCTCTTCGAGCTGTGGGAGCTGGTGTTCCAGCAGCAGCTCACCAACAAGGAAAAGGACAACGCACTCCGCTCCCTCTACGACTACATCTCCGGAGCGGTCATCGCGGACGCCACCGACATATTCGCGAGTCCTGAAGACGCCAAGGAAGCAAGCGCCTTGATCTCACGACTGCGGTTGCTCTTGCCCACGCAAGCGTCGCACTGGTACCAGATTTTCCTGCCGAACCTGACGGAAGACTATTGCGCAAACGTCATCGCCATCGGAGCGTTCCGGCGAAAGATCGCCCTACATGACTTCGACCACGTTGTCCGCTGGATGTGGTTGTCGCACACGGTAGACGACATGCAAGCGAACCGTCGGGGCGACCTCATCGCAGTCTCGCCCGCCGTGTACGCAAATATGAGGTTCGAAGCTCTCCAAGAAACCTATGTCAACGCGGCTCTTGTGGGCGTCCAGATTGCCAGTATCCTATGGCAGGCCCTGTTCAGGCACCGCGGTTGGAGCGACGCGGTTTCTCAACAGCTCGACCGACACGCTCACTGCATCGGCGATCACGTGGAACACGAGGACCCCACCTATGTCCAGTACCCGCTGCTGTCGCTGCGGTCGACACTGCGTGCAGTGGCGGGCGCAGGATGGCACCGGCCGGTCAAAATGTGGGGCTTCTGGAAGCTGTCGCCCAGCCAGCTCTTCTACATGCTGTTCTACAGGCAGTACGTGTGTATCAACAGTGTCCACGACAAGCTTTACGAGGAGCGGGCCCGGAGCACACATTTAATGCGGCGGGTGCTGGACTTCTGCAAAGCGTTTCAGTGTCATCCACTGCCGATAGATGCCGCGGCAGGGTGCATGCACGACCGGCCGATCTCAATCCTGCCCGCGTGACGATGTGTAAGCTCACCCCGCAATATGGGACACGGCGCTGTATGGACAGTCGCAGGTACCCTATACTCGCGTCAATTGAACGCTTCGGTACCAATTCATTCTTTGCGGCTTGAGCATATGGTTCAGGTGGAAATACAAGACTTGAAAAAAAGTGCTAGACCAAAACGAGGAAGTTATAATGTAGGTCACTGCTTGAGGCAAATGACATCGCGATTATTGAGCTTTCCCCGCACATTTCCTATGAGACTGGAGAGGATCTGAAACCGTATGCGATTACAAGTCCGTAATCTATATATATATCTTTAAAAAAAAATATATATATATATATATATATATATATGTATGTATAAAATATGCCACATATATACCGCAGGTAACCACGACTCTTTGGCTACGTGAAAAGCGAAGACCTGCATCGACCCAGCTTCAAATGCGCACAGATTTTCTCTTTATTGCTTTTAATTGCTTTTTTCATTCGCGATAACCACTGGCTATGCTTAAAGTAAACTGGAGCGAACAAGATCGACTCGGTACGTAGACAGGCTAGAGATTTATTAGCTTAGCTAATTGCGTGGCACAACTTATCACCGACTTCTTTTCTGAGTCCATCATGTTTCCTCGGGGGCACGCCGGAAGTCTTCTTTCGCGCACAGTTTAGTGCACGAAACTTTACGTGCAGATATCTCGTGTTTGTAAACGAAAGCACTATCACGTCTCAAGTGCGCATGGACAGAACTCGCCTCCAGCTCTTTATTCTGAAGCCTTTTGAACTGGCGACATCGATTCCCTACTTAGGCAGTGCGCTTTCACAAAGAGTACGACTAGCAAAATGCACCACAACCACCGGACAAAAAAAGTAAGCAATGGTAGTGCACGGGAACGATAGGCAAATTATTGTGGATGATGCCAATAACCCCTCATCTTGGCGCAGACGTTCAGTACGAGATTAGAAGATCGGTTACGTTCTTGACTACTACTTTCGGCAGTTGAGGCTGGATCCCCCATTGACAACTGCATGGTTATGTATATTGGATTTACTTTCCCTTTTCATTTTTTTTTGTACCTTCCTGCCTACGGTATAAGACGCCCTATATGTTGGCCGGGAATGCAGAGGCGGCTGCAGTATGGTCGCACAAACATGCCACTACTCCTTCCGTCCTGCCTCTGTCGTATGATCTGCAGTGTTTTTAAAATTTTGTATGAATAGCGTTTAATGATTTGTTTTAGGCTTTTCTGATTTTTATTCGTGCATAACTAGTGGTACCTTGCAATGCGATGTCTGCAAGGGAGCGCAGAACACCAATTTAATATATCATAGATGTGGGCTGACAGCACATTTACTTGTCAATTTTGTTTGTTTGTTTTCACCTGCTTCACGCAGCAGCACGTATTGAATAGAGCACTCGCAAGGCACAGTGGCAATGTGCAGCTTAACCGTGTTTTAGCTTACCGAAGTACTGCACGTTTACTGCATCAGGTCGGTTAAGTCTTGCACGGGAATTGCAAGAGTGGGCTGGTTTTACGCAAGACTGTGCTCTTAAGTGTATAAAAGAATTACATATTGCTGTACATACTTGGCGTGACTGTAAAGCAATACGATATTATAGTAAAATGCCCCATTTTGAGAGCTTGTTTACGATTGTTGTATACACACCGATAAATCTAAAGACGAAACATTTCTTTGCCGACAGCGACGGCAAGAATTCGCTTGCAGTGTCTATACAATTTCTATCGCAGTATAATATGAAACACGTGCTCCAGATCTCTCATGTTCGATATAATGCATGGGAACATAAGGGCGATGGGTTACAGTGGCCTCATTGTGCGTGCATAGCAAACATAGCAAACAATGCATATACGAAATGATTCGGCACCTACACCTTGTGGGGACCCCTTTTGGGACCCCTGTCTCCTGTTCACGTGCGACTTGGGCCATTCGGCCGCGCGATCGCTGGGGACACGCAGTTCCAAGACTTATTTTGGATAGCGTACATTCCCCGCGGCCGCGGGCGCCGGCGCGACGCGGAGCCTGCTGCTTGCGCGCGCGGCTCACGTTACGCCGTGCGCCGCGCGTAAGAACAGTGCCTGAGGAGCGGGCGCCTCTCGCCCTCTCTTCGGCTTCTCTCTCCTTCAGCATCGGAGGTGCGCGGGCGCTTTCGCCCGGACAGATTGACTTTCGGTGCTCTTGGCTGTCGGACGTGCGGACCCTCTTGGTCCCGCGCCCCTCTGAGCAAGGCGGCCCCCTTTGGTGTGGCGAACCTGCTCGGAAGAGCCAGCGTGGCGGAGCAGACTTCCCGGGGGCTTTCACCCGTAGTCTGCGGCTGCCACCCCAGTGCCGTATTCCTGTATTGTACTCGCATATTGTACATAGCAGGGAATAAACCCCCATTCGTTGGTGCCACGGCTGGAGTCGTCTCTACGCCTTGCCGGTGAGTCAGCGAACCCGCCGCGGCGCCCCTTTGCGTGCGCTGCGGAGTGGGGACGAGCTACGTGTCTCCTTAGACCTTAGCTAGCCGGGTCCGGGCACGTTAGCCCGAAGCCCCACAACCTTGAAACACTGGACACATTCCAATCCCTTTTCAATACCATGTGGGCGGCGGGGTATATTCCACCGTCCTGGAAAGAAGCTATAGTCATCGCTGTTCTTAAACAAGGGAAAGCCCCAGCAGCTACAGGCCAAAAGCGCTTGCAAGCTGTCTGTGCAAATTTTTCGAAGAAATGCTCATTCATTATTAAAATGATAATGATTATTATGACAAAATGCTTATTCAGCTTCCTAAATAGTGAGTGAGTGAGTGACGAAACTTTGTTCTGAACGCCTGCAGAACGGTTAGCCTTCCCCTGTTAGGGAGGCGTTACCGTGACGCGGCCATGACGTCTTCGCAGCGTGTGGCGCCTCTACTTCGGCCGCGGCCGCACTATTCCCTTTGGTCGACCGCGCCTGCGCCTCTTTTGGGGTGGCAGCCTCCCTCGGGTTTCGCTTCGGTCGTTGCCTTTCGAGGGCCGCTGAGATCTGCTGGACCGCCTGGGTTTGGACATCTTGGTCATAGCATATCGTTGCGGCCTCGAGCCGCGGCGGGATCGTTGTTATTGTTGCAGCTTCATGCGGATTCTTAACACAGTCCCAAAGGATGTGAGCTGCAGTGGCTCTTTCCTTTCGGCACACACAACACAGATCACTTTCCTAAACACTTGGACACACGTGCCTCATCAGCACCGGGGTGAATAACGACCCCGTTTGAAGTTGTCGGTATAAAACCGCCTCCTTACGGGTCAAGCCCGGATGAGGTGGCGGCATAGTCCTTCGCTCTAGTCGGTACCATTTCACAATTTCATTGTAGGAAGTCATTTTGTCCTTGGTTTCCCACCACCACGACGGGTCGGCTGCAGTAGCAGCGGCACGGCTGGTTAGTCCTCGCGCCGCCGCGTTCGCCGTTTCGTTGTGGTTAGCGTTGCCGCAATCCGACACATCACTGCCCATGTGGGCCGGAAACCACTTTATCACCACACACCGACTTTCAGTCGCGAGATCGACCACACGCAACACACGCGCGGCTTCACCACACACCCTTGCTCTGGCGTAATTTTTCACTGCCGTCCTAGAATCACAGAGCACAGTCGTGCACTCGGGGTCGGCGATGGCCAAAGCAATGGCCACCTCCTCGGCTTGATGCGCCCCTCGAGTCCGCATACTCGCCGCTGTTCTAGCTGCACCGGTCGATGCCTCGACGACTGCAGCGGCGAATGCCTTTCTGTCATGTGGATACTCTGCCGCGTCCACAAACATGGCACCCCTGTCTTTGGCATGGAGATCGATGAGCGCCTCGGCCCTCGCCGCCCGCCGCTCTTTGTGGAACTCAGGGTTCATATTTCTTGGTACCGGACATAAACGTAGCCGTCTACTAATTGCGTCCGGTACAGGCTCCTCTGTATTTTCGGGTCCCATTTCCTTTGGTCCCAGGCGTAGGTCACGCAGCACTTGTCTGCCCGTTCTTGCTTCTGATAGCCGCGCGAGCTGAGCGGTCCTCTGCGCCTCGGCGATTTCCTCCAGGGTGTTATGCACTCCCAAGGCCAGGAACTTGTCGGTGCTTGTGCAGTCGAGAAGTCCGAGTGCAGCCTTGTACGCTTTGCGTATGAGCGCATTGATCTTATTGCGTTCGCACTGCCTCCAGTTGTGGAAAGCAGCAACGTATCTAATGTGGCTTATAGCGAAGGATTCCACTAGCCGGGTGAGGCTTTCTTCCTTCATGCCTGCTGTTCTGTGCGACACCCTCTTTATGAGGCGGATGGCCGTGGTGACTTTGGCCGCCAGACGGTTGACCGTCTCGCCGTTGACTCGTTTGCGCTCAATCAGCATCCCCAGCACTCGGATCTTCTCGACAGCCGGGATCATGTGACCACCGCTCGTATTGATCTTTATTGTGTCTTGCTCTCTCGCGGGCTCGTTGCCTTTCGTCTTCCTAGCTGTCCTTTTCGGAGGAACCACCAACAGCTCAGACTTGCTTGGGGAGCAGACGAGCCCAGACCCGTCCAGCTGCTCCTCGATAGCGTCAACCGCCTCTTGCAATGTATTCTCGATGTGTCCGTCGCTTCCTCCTGGGACCCAGAGCGTTATGTCGTCGGCGTAGATGGTGTGTCGGACCCGCGCGACTCGTGAGAGGCGCTCGGCCACCCCTATCATTACAAGGTTGAAAAGCAATGGCGAGATGACTGAGCCCTGGGGGGTCCCGACACTGCCGAGCTTCTTCTTTTGGAGCCGCAGGTCACCGGCGATGATTTCAGTAGTCCGCTCCGTCAAAAAATCCTTGATGTACGCATAAGTTCTCTTGCCCATGTTTAGCCGTGACACCTGGGCCAGAATCGCAGAGTGTCTTACTTTGTCAAAAGCGCTCTGCAGGTCCAAACCCAAGATGGCTCGCTTGTCTTTCGTGTTGGTAGTGTAATCGAGGATGTCATTTTTCAGTTGTATCATGGCGTCCTGAGTTCCGAGCTTGTTTCGGAACCCGATGATGGTGTTTGGGTAGAGCCCCGAATCTTCCAGGTACCTCTGCCACCTGTTCATGAGTACATGCTCCAACGCTTTGCCCACACAGTACGTAAGCGATATCGGCCGGAGGTTCTCAATGTTGGGTGGCTTGCCCGGCTTGGGGATCAAGATGGTCTTGGCTACTTTCCACTGCCGAGGTAATGATCCGCCTCGCCAGCAAGTGTTGAAGTATGCCGTGAGGTTCTCTATCGCCGCTTCGTTAAGATTTTTCAGCGCTCTGTTCGTAACGCGGTCGGGACCAGCGGCGGAGTAGCTGTTGAGATCGTGCAGGGCAACCCGTACTTCCCATACTTCAATGTCTCGATCTAGCCGCTCGTTTGCTTCGCCTAGGTAGTCCGGGTGCGTGCCTGTGGGAGTGACCGGGAGGTACTTGTCGTCGAGGCGTTTCTTCACTTCGTCTTCCCCGTGCTCGGTCACGGCCCTGTGGATGATCTTGGCCATGTTGTGGTGCTGGTGAGACTTGGTCGTGGTCGCATCCAAAAGATGCCTCAGCATACTCCACGTCTTGCCGCAGTGCATCTGGCCGTCCGCTGCGTTACAAACCTCATTCCATTGCTGTGTGCATAGCACTCGGCTGTGGGACTCGATCTCGCGGTTGAGTTCGGCGACCTTCTTGCGTAGCTTTCTGTTTGTCCTCTGCGTCTTCCACCTTGACAGGATGGACTGCTTGGCTTCGATGAGGTGGGCGAGGCGGCTGTCGACCCTGTGGACACGCTCGTCCGTCTCGACTTCCTTGGTGGCCTTTTCTACCTTGTTTAAAATCTCGGTGGACCACTTCTCAATGTCCGTAATTTCGGTTTGCTCCTCGGGTAACAATCCTCGAAACACGTCCCAGTCAGTAAATCTATGTTTCCGAAGGCTTCTGCCAACTTCGTCGGTACCACCGAGCGGGACAGCGACCTCCACAATGTAATGGTCACTTCCCAATTCGTGGCCCGTGTTGCGCCATTCGAAGTCCGCCATACCACCGCCATTACTCCTGACGAAAGTCAGATCGGGCGTTGTGTCTCGGGTGATCGAGTTGCCGATTCAAGTAAGGTATGCTGGGTCGGTAATTAGATTTAGTCCCAAGTCGGTAGCATCTTGCATTAGGTCCCTGCCCTTTGCCAATGTTTTGGGGTAACCCCAGGCTCAAGCCTGGCGCGTTGAAGTCCCTGCAGATTACCAGCCTGTTGTCGGGCCACGCGACGTTGCACGCTTTGTGTAACAGTGCCTTGAATTTCTGCTTTCCGTGTGAAGGGCTACTGTACACGTTTACCAGAAAAGAGCTTTCCTTCTGCTTTTTCCCGGTAACCACCTCTACCATGGTGTGCTCGATTGGGCTTTTGCTCAATAACTCGTGCTCGACGTACGTGATGCCTTTTCTCACCAAGGTGCAAACTCCCCTGCCGCTACTGCCGGCCGCGGTCCGGAAGCTTGGTGGGCTGGCGTGGGACCGGTAACCTGAGAGCTTTACTTCCTCAATGAGGGTCTCTTGCAACATGATATCTGGCTTTCTTGATACTTGTTCTATGTGTTGCTGAAGTGCAGCCTTTTTCCCAGCAAAACCGTTGCAATTCCAATGCCAGACCAGGAGGCCTTTCACTGCTGTTGTGGTTGCGATGGTTGATGTCCTATCCATGTTTGCTGAAAGTTAGCCATTTGCGTTGCCAAATTCTGTACTGTCGTCGTTAATTGCTGGCACGTCTGTTCAATTGCTATGAAACGGTCGGTAATTGTCTTGGTGAATGTCGTGCGAATATACTCTTCAAAATGGGTGAGCCTATCTTAAAGAGCGGAGACTCAGCGATAGGGTAGACCTAGAGCTAGAGAAAGCGTACCACACGACATGACGATTTGGGATCCTCCGCGATCTTTCCGCCATGAGTGTCCGTGGGAACATGTTAAACGCAATTGAAAGCTACCTGTCTAACCGCACTTCTCTCGTAAAATTTGGTAACCCTTTATCTAAATAATTCACCCAAGAAACTGGTGTTCCGCAACGGGGCGTACTTGGCTGCACACTATTTATTGTAAAAATGAACAGCCTGCATACAGTCGTTCCACGCGCAATGTCTTATTCCGTTTATGTTGAAGATATACAAGTAAGTTTCAAATCATGCAATATTGCTATTTGCGAACAAGTACAGCTTGGTATAAACAAATTATTTAAATGAGCGGATGAGAACGGCTTCAAAATAAACACCCAAAAAGGTACCTGCGTGCTATTCTCAAACAAGAGACGGGTAGCACCACTGCATAGTATTAGCATCAAAGGGACACCAACTCTCTGTGAGCAGCCAACATAAAGTCCTGGGAATCACTTTAGACTCAAAGCTCACATTTATTCCCCATATTCAAAACCTGAAAATAAAATGTCTGAAAACAATGAACTTTTTAAAGCTGCTGTCACACGCTACATGGGGTAGTGATCGAAAGTGCCTTCTGAACTTATACAACAGTCTTTTCCGCTCCCGCCTGTATATTTTTGTAATCCCCTAAGTCCGCGAAAGACATAACAAGGGGGGGGGGGGGGAGGGGGGTATACAATTCACACATGATATGCCAGCACAATAAAAACAGCTGGAGACAACAATCAAGCACGGAGCAATACTTTATAATTCTGCAACACCAAGTGCGTTAAAAATTCTACAAGCTAGGCCTCGGAGAAGATAACCTCGTGAGATTGGTACATGCGTCCGTAATGTGTCGGTTCACTTACGTCGCGGCCATGCACAACTGGCAAAGATCGGAGCGAATAACCTCAATGCAGCGAGATTTCCACCTCCCCATATACACTCCCACGGAACGCTTACTTCAACTTGGCATGCATAACACACTAGAGGAAATAGCGGAAGCACAGGAGGGGGCCCAGTTCGTCAGGCTATCTACCACACAAGCTGGAAGACACATCTTCCACGAGCTGGGCGTTCCCCTCCCCCCCCCCCCCCCAGAGTAATCAAAACAAAGTTCCGCAGCATCCCTCGAGAGCAGCGGGACCGCATCACTGTCGGCCGATCCCACGAAACGTCCATCCTGAACACAACGTGGGAAGACGTCTCCTCCTCCTCTCGTGGAGGAGGAGGCGGAGGAGGAGGAGGAGGAGGAGGAACTTTATTATTGCAGAAACCATTGCGCGGTTTATTCCTGGGTGGTTCCATCTGACAGGGCTCCACTGGCGATCGCGGCTCGCCGGGCTGGTCAAGGGTCGCCAGTTGGCTTCCCAGGTCCAGTTCGGAGAGTCTCGCCTCAAAGACCACGTAGTGAGTGTGTGTGTTGTGACTCGTGGTGAAATTACGACGCCCGGACGGTCGGTACATTCGTGTGTTATGTGCGCGAGTGTCGCTGTGTGGTTGCTACACCAGGGATACGTCCGGGACGTATAACTGTCTGGGGAGATTGCGTGTACACGAGACAAGTGTGGGTATGTGTTAGTTTGCAGGCGGCGCCAGTCCCTTGCCTGGAGTTTATTGAGAGCTTTGTGTGGGGAAGCGTATTGCGTTCTTCCGAGACGTTGGTCCTGTAGTATTTGTTGACCTGTCGTTAATAACTCGTGGGTCGCTCGTCCGTCTGTCGGGGGTTGAAGAACGGTGTGGTCTCCTGGAAAACGCTCGTGAACGGGCTTCGAACAGTTTCGTAGACGCAGAGCGCTACGCCGACGGACAGGCCTTCGCTGTAGTTAGCACAAATCATGAAAGATAAATAACGAAGCAATCTCGATTCGGACGACGTCCTCTGAAATCGCAGTGCAGGCTGCAATAGCGATGGCCTCATGTGACGACAAGAGGACATCAATCTACAGTGACTCGATATGCGCTGTTAGGGCGTTTGTCGAAGGAACCAGATCCGAGCTGGCCCTAGGGACATTAGAAATCAAAGAGATCAAGCCACACACATTGATCTGGTTTCCAGCACACATGGGACAGATCGAGGGTGCCCCGCCCAACCTCAACGAGTTAGCACACGGAGCTGCGCGAGGGATCATCGACCGCGTAGCTACCGGGCAGCGTGACGCCGGGGGTACTGACAATCGGGACTCTCCTTCCTCGTACATCGAAATTACTAAGCACTTTTACTTGGCTCGGAGGATCTACCCCCTCCCACATTGCAAACTCCATAGACCTCAGGCTTTGACACTAAGGCTTCTACAGACGGGGGCATACCCAAACCCCCTACTTCTTCACAAGATGTACCCCGAAATTCAGACGACAAATGCATGTGCACTATGCAATGACTTAGCGAACTTACCTCACATGCTCTGGCGATGTCCCGCGTTAGGCGGCGATGAAAGCAACACTTCTTCATGCTGGGATGCTGCCCTAAACAGCCCCAACCTCGAAGAACAGTTATGGGCTGTCCAACGGGCCCGCGACACGGCGGAGAGGCTCGGCCTCTCTGTCCCGACGTGGGAGCGGTCCGCTGCGCGCTGGGGCGCGCCCTAAAGGACCCTAATAAAGTTTTTCATCAATCCATCCATCCGTCCACCCTCTGGGCATCCGTCTCGCTACCAGTACCTTCAAGACAAGTCCAATCCAGACCCTCTACGTAAACACAAATCGGTGGTCACTGCATCTGCAGCGCGCATATAGCAGTTCTACGTATGTTCTGCTCGTATGTTACTCGCCGAAAATCCGACCGACCTAACTGTATTCACGGGTATGCACTTAACTGCATCGCGGTTATTCATATTTATCGCGAGAATAGGATATCGTGGGCATCCTCAAGCGGCAGGCCTAAGGGACGAAGCCGTTTGTTCGTAGTTTTGTCCTTTCGGCGTACTTGGAGCGATACCACAGCACATACGGTGGGTCGCCTTTAACGAGCCATTCAACACAGTACGAGGCGACCGGGCGGGAAGATTCTGAGCTTCATTACGTTCATCTTCGAGCAACCCTGCATGACTTGTCCTCTTTTTCTTCCATTACCATTTATGAACTCTTATCTATTTCTATATATATATATATATATATATATATATATATATATATATATATATATATATATATATATATATATATATATATATATATATATGTGTATGTATGTATATATATATATATATATATATATATATATATATATATATATATATATATATCGCCGCTTCTCGGTTCACTCCCTATTTATCGGTATGCTCAATAGCCTGACAATCATCATCATCATTATTACTGACATCGTAAATTTTTCTGTCAAGCGAGCCGCAAGAAGAAGCGACCACGAGCTGCTCTCGCGAATAGCGCCACGAGCGATTCTCTCGCAAGGACGGCGCCGAGGGATGACCGACACCGACCCTGGACCAGCGCTGCGGACGCAGGCCCACGCTGAACACCCACGCGGCGGCTACAAGACGCTATTCGGCCCCGTTCCGCCGGAGTTCGTGTGCTGGGCGGCGATCCTGGCCACCGCGCTAGGCCTAACCGTGTGGGCGCTGCGCCACGCGCTCCACCGCGAAACGGACGAGCCACCTCCGCTGCCGTCGACGCCGGGTTTCTGCTGCGAGAAGCTCGTCGTCGAGATGTACCGGCGCGCCAACCGCACCGTGAACGCATGCAACAATTTCCTGGACCACGCCTGCTATCACCCAGATGGACTCGCTGAAGCCAACACTGAGCTATTCCATGCGGAGGTATGCGAGCGCTGCATAACATTAGAGAAAGTCAGCCGGCACAATAGCTCGAAAGAAAAAGAGTTGCAGTTTGGAAGAACCGATTGCGAGCATAGGAGTTGTCCTGGCCGTTAGACTTGTAAACATTCGCTTACTCACTAAATTAACAAAGATTGAATATGTAAGCGTGAGCGACCGAGGACGCAGGAAGCAACAGGCACAGCGCTGTCTTTGTGTGTCTGCTTCTTTCTACGTCCTCGTTCAGTCGCTCTTGCACACTCTATCGTGGATTCAGACCAACTAGCCCGTCAACGTGTTTTAACTAAATTAGCAAGCGCGGTGTCACGCGCACGCAGTTAAACATGAACAGATCTCCCTTGATGAGCACGGAAACTCGGTGTCGAAATGCTGGACTGAGGAATCACGGAAGCAGCAAACGAATTGACCTTCGAGCAGCTCCCGCTTCAACGCGAACGAAACGTCGAAAGCACAGCGCATACGAAGCTACCGGCACTACGCGCACTCTGCAAACATCGCAGATCGTTTTGAAGATGAGGCCCTTGTGGGCGCGCACTTTGGCCACGTCGCAGATTGCTTTCAAGACACATGAAGGCCGGCAAGGCGTCCCTATATACGACGTCCGTCAAAGGCGTCTACTACGGCGTCCGCCATTCGCGTGCCCAACGCCGTAGTAGACGCCGCGGCTGTCTTCGCTCTGTACGAAACAGCGGGCGAGGAGGACATCGAGGCACCCTAGCAGTCGCCCGAGACGCTTCTGGCCGGCGTTTCTTGCTCCCGCACGCGAGATTGAACCGCGTTTGCCGGGTCACCATCGAAGATTTTCGCTCGCACATACAGCATACGGAGCAGGGCGGTGGTTTTATCGCTCATGGACTTTATACGGAACATCACGGCGGCGGCGGCGGCAGAAATGCGCCTGGAGTGTCCATATAAATTCTATCGCAAGAAGATGTGGCCGGCAGTTCACAGAAATTATCTAGGCATGCGCGCGTAGTTTCTTGCAACTGAGGCCGCGAAGTTCGTGAAAATCGGCACAAGTAAATTCAAACATCGTGGCATTATTTAGTATACATTGGCAGCATTGGCCTCCGCGTGCCGACGGTTTACGCCGATCTTGTATACGTACACCCCGCGGCACACTCCGGGTTCGGTGGCCCGAACCATCGGAACACCCTGGATCCGGCTGTGGTTCCAGCACTGGCTCCCGCTGCCCCTGTGCAGATACTGCGCCGCCCGCTTTACTGTAACATCAGGTGCTTTCCAGAGGCTTCCGTGGGCAGGTATTTTTATTTTCACATGCCAAATGATCTAATAGGATCAAATCACACTTGGTAAAAAGCAGGTCGGTTAGACCTAGGGGCATTTAGAAATAAGCTGGTCGGTACCAGCCCAGCCCTCCTTGGCGGCCGGCGGAATAACTGCGTCTTAATAAAAGTGCCTTGCCTGTCTGCGTGACCGACATTTGGCGGAGAAAAATAAAATATGACATCTTTATCAAATCCATTTACATCGCATATTTCGGACGCGTATTCACGTGTCTGAGACACCTTTTACGTGTGTCTAACGCTTCGCTGCTCTCAGGGTGTTGATAGATGCGCTATGACTTTGTTGCTATGCGATAATGTTTGGAAATAACAAACTGCTGTCGCTTTAAACAAAGGCAGTCCAATATACGTTATGGCTCCACGGAAGACTCTTTCGCATGGCACTCCACCGTGTATCATTGTCCAAAAAGGAGTACTTTTCCTGCTTTCATTTCGGCTGCTTAACAATGCTGGAAAGCATCTATAGTGTTATTCGTAGTGAAATGCGTCCTCAAGGTACATTTTCGAATTCTGCTTGTGTTGCAACTATAAGGCTGCACAAATTTCGTACTAACTGTGCAACTCCAATGTCACATGACGAACGCTTCCACCAGCATTTGCTTAAGATTGTTTCGCAGCGACTCAGCGATAGCATTCGCTCTGCTTGCAGGTCTTGTATCCAACACTGCAGGGAACCTTACGAACGCCTGCAAGCGACGTCCTACACGCTTACTACCTCAGCTGCTTATTTGTACTCGTAAAGGGACTGTCACCCACAAAGGAAGCCGTCAACGATGTCGCCGACATGTTCTCCAGGTGGAGTGGTGGAACCGATTTTCCAGTAGTCGACACCGCCGGTATACTGGAGATCAAGTACGGAATATCGCTCACTTTCCGCCTAAAAGTGAACCTTAAGACTAACAAAGGGCCCTTCAACACGACAGTCTACCAAACGCCTGAATATGGAAAGTTTGGGAACATCCGGTGGAAACCGACTAGCACCCTCATCGACCACTCGATATCGGTCGTCAGCCAGCGCTTTGGAGTTAACGTGACGAGCAAAAGCTTCTCAGATTTACGACTCCGGCTGTACCACGCGAGCGTGGGGACTGATAAAACAGAACCGTTACATGGCGGGTTTGACGTACTCGGCCAGCTATTCCCGAGAGCATCACTCGATGAGTGGCGGCTTCACATCAACGACGTCTGCTCGTACCGCTGCAGCGACACCATGATGGTCACGGTAAATCACGCGAGTGTCATCCGGACGGTATTCGACGTACTCGACTCACCATATTTCCATGCGACATCACTAGCCTTCCTCATCACCGGAACCACGGCTGCCCTTTTCGAAACAGGGTTCCTGTTAGACAGCACAGCGGAAAAAGGCACCGCGCTATGGACCGAGTTCTGTGA
Organism: Dermacentor albipictus; assembly: GCF_038994185.2. Taxonomy (NCBI): domain Eukaryota; kingdom Metazoa; phylum Arthropoda; class Arachnida; order Ixodida; family Ixodidae; genus Dermacentor; species Dermacentor albipictus. Next base: position 139,805,248 of record NC_091824.1, read on the forward strand.
CACCGACACCAGTCACCTCTTCGAATTGTGGGACCTGGTATCAGTGCACCAGTTCACGAACCAAGAGAGAGACGACACACTCCGCTCCCTCTACGACTCCATCTCCGCGGCAGTCATCGCGGACGCCACCGACATATTCGCGAGTCCCGAAGACGCCAAGGAGGCGCATGCCTTGATCTCGCGGCTGCGGTTGCTCTTGCCCACGCAGCTGTCGCACTGGTACCAGATTTTCCTGCCGAACCTGACGGAAGACTATTGCGCCAACGTCATCGCCGTCCGAGCTTTTCAGCGCAAGACGCTGCTGCACGCCGACGCCCGCGGTCTCGGTGTTCAGAGTTGGACTCGCTTAAGGGGCTTGGATGCGTACGCCTTACTCCTGGAGGACGCCATCGTGGTATCACCCATCCTGTACGCAGATATCAGGGTCGAAGCCCGCCGCGAAACATACATCACTGCGGCGCTGGTGGGTGTCCAGCTGGCGTCTACTCTCTGGCAGGCCATCTTCGAGCACCCAGGCTGGAGCAAGGCGGTTTTGCAAGTGCTTAACGGTCACATGGACTGTATACAGGGTCAAGTCGGCCGCGAGGATCCCACCGAGTTACCGTACCCGGCGCTGTCGCTGCGCTCAACGGTGCGCGCCGTGGCGGGAGCCGGGTGGCACAGGGCGGTCAGAATGTGGAGCTTGTTGTACATTTCGCCGAGCCAATTCTTCTACATGCTATTCTACGTGCGATACGTGTGCTTCAGGCACGAGCAGCTCAAGCAGCTGTCCCGCAGCACGAACTTTATGCGGCGCTTGCCCGACTTCTGCGCAGCGTTTCAATGCCAGATGCTGCCGCGGGTGGCGAATTGCATACACGATGTGAGGGTCGCGCCTGTTGCCGTCTGATGGCGGCATTTGTCGCCTTCGTCCACCATACACTTGCGCAGTTCGTCAGTTAGTACGGGCTACCGTACTGACTTCACACACAATAGAATATTCACCTCACTTCTTTATTGTTTGTTTCACGGGTTCTCTCCATGTAGGGGGCAGAGGTAAAGGCAATATGCCTGACAGAACCTCTGCGCCCCTACAGTTAGAGGCAGCATGACATGTCATTCACAAGCATATTTGCTAAACAAATCTTTAACACACGGCACACAGCAACGAAAAATTCAATTATTCAGAATACTTGTCAACAAAGGATTACTTTTGCTTCAACGTGATAGATTTCGAGAAACCAGAAGATACATAAGCAATAAGTAATATATAACAATAAAATTGGCTTACATCAGAAATCAACAAAGAAAAGAAAACCATAGAAACACTGGCCCGAAAATAAATAGCATATACAGTAAATAGATCAGCACATAGAAACATTTCAGAAAAAAAAACGAAGGTTTAGATTGATGCACAATGTAAATGCCGAAACAATGGCAAATATTATTTACAAGTGCTGACCAGGTTAACGTTTTCTCTTCCTCGGTAGCGCTCTGAGTAAGCTGCTGGGTTCGTGTCCCCGAAACACTTAACGCGCACCTTCTCCAGGAGTTCCGAGTCTGGTCCCTCGAACTGGTGGGTGAGCCGGTAAATGGTTTTGTTTTCTGCCTTGGTCGGATCTATGAGAGCCTTGAGGTTATGCCACGTCCTCGCTGTGTTCAAAGTTCCGTTGAGGGAGTCGCTGAATTGCTGCCAATTTTGCCTTGCCAATTGCGCCGCGTACTTCTCTGCTTTCGCTGTGACTTCTGCGATCTTTATCTTTAGCTTCCTGTTGTATTTTTGTTTCTTCCACTTCTTGGTGAGCCCGCGTTTAGCTTCCCACAGCTTGAGCAGTCTGGCGTCTACCTCGGGCGTCTGCGTCGTTCGCGCGATTTGTTTGGTGTACTTGCGCTGTTTTTCATTGAGCATCTTTCCCACTCTTCTATCGATTAGATCTCGTCCTTGGCGAGATTCTTATCGCATGCCTCTCGAAAAGCGCTACAGTCCGTAATTTTTGCCGATCCCAGCTGACGCCTTAGCCTGTCAGAAGTTACTGGCGCCTTGAGTATGTAGTGGTCACTACCCAGGTTCTCTCACGCGAGAAGAGGTCTACGCAGAGATTCGAAACACAACCAGAAACACGGCCGCGGGTGCAGACAAAATCAATAACGCACTAACCCGCAAACTCAGCTAAGAGTTAGTCGCAGAATTAACCGACTTTCTCAACAAACACTGGGAAGCTGAGACCGTCCCCGAGGAGTGGGAGCATGCGGAGGTAGTCGTGATCCCTAACCCGGGCAAGAAACTGCAAATTGAGAACCTCAGCGCGATCTCGCTCACATCGTGCCTGGCAAAACTGTACGAACGAGTGGTGACGCTGAGACTACAACAGTACATGGAGGACAACGAACTGTATCGCCACAACATGTTCGGCTTCAGAGCAAAATTATCGACCCAAGACGTACTGCTTCAAATCAAAGAAGAAGTACTCGGGAACGTCCCCAGGAGCGGGGAGAATATAATAATGGCATTGGATATCAAACGGGCTTTTGACAATGTAAGCCACGAGGCTATCCCCACGGGCATGAACGACCTGAACTGCGGGAGGAGAGTCTACGGCCACGTCAAAACCTTCCTTTCAAACAGAACAGCAACGACTGGCATGGGAGAGCTACGATCAGAGAAGTTCCTTGCTCAAAACAATGGGACGCCTCAAGGGTCGGTCATCTCCCCCCCCCCCCCCCGCTTTTCAACATAGCCATGATTGGCTTGGCAAGACAGTTAAAAGAATTCGACGACATAAACAATGCCATGTATGCCAACGACATCACCATCTGGGTTAACACAGGCTCGCTCAGAGAGAAACAAGAGAAGTTAAAAGAGGCAGCCACCTGTGTAGAGGAGTACGTCAGAGCAAGAGGGCTAGCCTGCTCCACTGAGAAGTGCAAGCTCCTGAGAGTTTGGAGAGGAAAGCAAAACCGCACAGTCCCCACCAGCGACGAGTTAAAGCTCAAAGTCTACCTCAAGGGGAAGCCGATACCGGAAACGACGCTCATCAGAATCCTGGGGATGTGGATACAGTCAAACCAACGCTGCACCCACACCCTCCCCCTACTCAAGGCATCCACCCTACAAGTGGCCCACATGATCACGCGCATCTCACACAGACGCCACGGAATGCAATCGAAGGAGCGCGCTTTTGTCGCGAACATGCGGGCGTTGGCGCCACCTCAACTTCTAGCCACCGTACCTCCGCTTCGCCCGCGATCCTCCTCTGGACCGCCGTCTTGGTTTACCGCGCACGCCACCTATAGATCGCAGGCATCGCGAATAATGTCAGTTCTTTCTTTTTTTCAGCCTCTTGTGAGCAGCCAAGAATTTGCTCCATGATGAGAAAGCCGGAGAAAACTTACTTTCCTAAGAAAGTCGGGATACTATACACCGATTACAAGATAGGAACAGTATACCAAATTCCTCCGGTTTCCAAATGAGTATACGTAAGGCAAATGGACCGTTGTTATAATGAAACGCACGTGAACAACACTTGATTATGAACAATCGATCCGCTGGGCATCCGACCGACCACTGTAAGAGGTGCCAGTGACACTGCCTCTCAAGCTAACAAAGTCCTGAGAAAATCGCACGATAAACTGGAGAGGAAAATACATCTATACTAGAAGCGTAACTTATCAATCACGCAGGGGACACATGCGTCAAAGTAGCTTTAGTTGTCCTCCAGGATGAGGGGATTATACCTTTCTGTGCGGTAATGTTTAGTTGGAGGTGGAAGTGATGGTTGTGAAATGCGTACGTATAAAAGTCGCACTAGCTGTTTCAATAAGCCCACGGCTGGAAGTAGCGCAACGTCATTCGTGTTCATGGTGCGTCATTTTCGCGGTAAATAAAGAAGTTTCTATAAAATAAAAAAGCAACGGCGCAGAGTTGCAGAGGAAGTTCAGGGAAACATTCCAGCATAGCGCTTATAAAAATGGCTACATTAGATCTCCTTCAAGACGTTTTTACATATCCTGGGAGACACTTTCCTAAACGAGATTCCGTGATTAGCTTTCAATATGCCCGACTGTGGACGATGTGCAAACGTTTATCATTTGTGAACGCTCACAATTATGATTTACACACCGCGATGGTGTGCAAAATCATAATTGTCATGTTAGGTGATCATGCCATCCCATTCAACAACCGGGGAGTTGCAATCCATCCATCTGTCCGTCCGTCCGGTCCCTTTTCGTCAGGTCCAATCCCATCCATCCATCCATTCATGGCCTTATTCTTTCTTTTTTCCATTTTTTCAACTGTATTTGCCCAGTTCGTCTGAGTTCTGACTAGTTAATTTATATCAACAATACTTACTTGTTAACGATGTGTGAATGTTCGAAAAGTTCGAATATTATATTTTTAATATTCGTATTCTATTCGAAAAATATATCTTCGAAAATGGTCGAATACTGGGTTGGATACGAATATCCGAATCTAATCGAGTATAGTGCTGGCTGTGCAGGAACAAACATGGTTCATAGCATTTGTTTTTATCTATTCTAAAGATTTTTGGCGCTTTTGTGCTGAACTTTGTGATAATTCCGCGCTGCTGGCGAAATTTCGCCTGTAAAGCGCGCTTAGCCATTAAACGGCTCCCTTTGCGGAAAAGCAGGTTTCCCAGTAGCAAGGGGCACGGGTTTGCTGACACCCAGGGTGTACTTTTCTTTCTTTCTTTCTTTCTTTCTTTCTTTCTTTCTTTCTTTCTTTCTTTCTTTCTTTCTTTCTTTCTTTCTTTCCTCCTTTCTTTCTTTCTTTGTTTCTTTCTTTTTTTTCAGTGTAACTTTCAACTCTGAGCTTATTGCTTGACAGCAAGTGTGGCGACTGACTACTTGCTCAGGGTCAAGCACCTCCGAGCTTACGGGCATTTGATGCGGTATAATAAGGAACAGGCTGGCGAGGACAGCTAGTGGGAATTACTAAGTTTGCTAAGTTAACATGAGCCAAATACACAATGGTTTAGTATAACAGCGTACTAGTGTAGTTTCTTTAACGCTGATAATGTAATTGCAATGTTCCAACATAACAATTTAACACAACTTGCTAATAAATGCATGCGCATACGATTATTCGCTATTCGATTCGGTATTCAAAGAAGAGTATTCGTATTCGATTCCCATTCGATTCGTATTCGAAACTTTTGATATTCGCAACTCCCTATTACATATGCAGTCATCCTTCCGTGTATTAAAACCGTTGAAGAGGCCACGAAATAAATGGGTGACTTTGCTTTTCTGGGAGCGATCCAGCTCATTTGCGAGACAATCCTTGAAGTCATCATCATCATCACCATCGTGGGCGCAACTTAGCAGGCCTAGTCACGTGCGACTTCATTTTCAACAAAAGAAGAGTGCAACACAAATTTGAGTTTTGCTTTCATTTTTTTTTTGAAGCTCTAATGCAAATCTCAGTTCTATTTCCTGCTCGTGTGGGGTACCACATCACATACGAATCTAGAAAAGATACATATACTTCAGAAAAAATTTTTGCGAATACTATTTAACCTGCCTTACAATGCCCACACATCAGACTTATTTCAGATAGCAAATGTAATACCCGTTTTTAACCTTTATAATTACAAGTTAAGTCAAGCTTTCAAACGGGAGGTAAAAGAGAATTTAAAGTTTCTTCACGAATTATCTAATCTCACCATGAACACACATTCTTACATTACAAGGTGTACGGAACAGTGGAAGGTGGTCACTCCGCGTGCCAATTATTCTACACAAAAAATATCATACACACTACCAACACTTTTAAATTTGTTTCTGCAATCAGGTCTTGACATTTATAAAACTGGTGTACGAACTTTACGTGAACATTTTGTCATTCAATCTTTCCTAAATAATTGAAGAGCGTTTTTCAGATAAGTTGTGTTTATTGCGTTTATATTTGTGCATATTTCACATATAGTCAATTGTTATGTATATATATGCCTCCTGTGCAATCGCTGTTTGCCTTGTAAAGGAGGCTGCGGGCTCTAGTCAAGTCGCTTGCCCAAAGCGACTTTTACCCGCAGTCTCCTCCATCACTGATGGAAAATAAAGAAGATATTATTATTATTATTATTTCGTTTATCACGTAGCCCTGGTTTCTCTTTCGTTTCTTTACCTCGCCCCTTTCCAGCTTTGAATAGCTTCTCTCTTTCCTTATAGTAGACAGACTGTTAGACAACACGGTCTTCCCTGTTTCCTTTCGCCCGCGCTGACAGATTTTTTTTCATTCTTCCGCTCACCACGCCCACCACGCTCACCACGCTCATAAACGCTCACCAGCGTTTATGTTGCGGTTGTCCTCAGTATGCTTAATATTCCCCTCATACGTCGCGAACTGTTCTTATTCACTCGGAAGTGCAGCCTTATAGATTGTGCTTTGCACCCTGAAAAAATTAGTGGCAAGTATACCCGTGTTATTGCAGGTGATGAGCGTTAGCTAGTCAACATTGAGTTTTTTTGAAGTTTTAAGGCGAAAGCCTTGAGATCTCTGTTTCAAGTCGCCTTGTAAACTGGAGGTATCACGTGACCCAAGGAAGGCCAAAGGTGACCCAAATCACGTCCGCGCCTGCATAAGAGAATGATTGCCCAAGTTAATTAATGAATCATTAGTGATTGACATAAAATGGATTAGGGAGGATTAATGATTAGCGTGTATTAAAGAAGATTAAGGTGTATTAGAGTGCCTTAAGAAGGATTAAGATGCATGAATAAGGATTAAGATGGGTGGAGGAGGATTAAGGCCGATTAATGTGGATTAAGGTGAATAATGGTTGCTAAAGGAGAATTAAGACGGATTAAGGTGGATTAGGGACCATAGAGCTGGATTAGGTTTGATAGAGGTGGATTAGGGTGTATTAAGGTAGATTGGGACTATTAAGCAGGATTAGGGTGGATTATGGAGGATTAAGACGGATTTTAATGGATCGCGGTTGATAAAGGAGGATTAAGAACGTATATGGTAGGTAAGGTGCATTAGGGGCGATGTAGATTGATTAGGTTGTATTAAGGTGGATTGGGAGTATTAAGCTGGATTAAGGTGGATGAAGGAGCATTAAGGTGAATTAGGGTGGACTAAGGTGAATAAGGGTTCATTGAGTATTAAGCCCGATTAGTCTACCATAATCCCCCTAATGCACATTAATCCACCGAACCCACATTCATCGACCTTAATCCTCCTTCATTCACTTTAATCCACCATAATCCACGAGGGTCCGCCTTAATGAACCCTAATCCAACGTCATCGACCTTAATCTGCTCTAACTCTCCTTATTGCACTTTAATCCTCCTTAACCAACGCTACTACTTCCTCATCCACTTTAATCCACCCTAATCCGCTATAATCGTCCTTAATTTACCTTAATCCATATTCATCTACTTTAGTCCACCCTTATCCCCCTTCATTCACTTTAATTCACTTGAGCCCACCATAATCCTCCTTATTGCACCTTAATCCTTCTAATCCATCCTCATCCTTCTTCATGCACTTTAATTCACCCTAATCCACTATAATCGTCCTTAATGCACCTCAACACATCTTCATCCACCCTAACCCACCTTCATCGAACTTAATCCAACCTTGTCCTCCTTTATGGACCGTAATCCACTTTCATCAACTTTAATCCACCTTAACCCTCCTTAATACACCCGAATTCATCTTAATCCAATCCTAATCAATCATTACTTTGCTAATCATTAATCATCTCCTATGCGCGGCTGCACATGCTTTGGTTCGCTTCCCGCCTTCCTTCAGTCCCGTGATATTTTCTGTAGCCCACAACGGGACCTTGATACAGAGGTCTAAGGCTTTCGCTTAATAAGCCACACACAAAGGGATGTGTCACAAGCAATACTATATCAGACGCACGAAATAAAGCATCTCATCATGCGGCAGAAAAATTGTCTGGAGTATAGAACTTGCCTCAAAAGCTCCTTTTACATTGGTATACTCCGTTCACACGGCTTTAGGAAAAAACCAACCTCGTCATAAATGTTGCCTCTAGCATTATCGATGCTGCTGTTAGCATTTCTCAAAATTTTCAACCCCACTGGGGCGCGCAACTGGCCCAAAATAACACGCCTCCATAGAATCCTGCGGCCCGTCCGCGGTAGCCAAGGAGGAATAGCGTGCCGTGCGCAGTCGGCGGGCGAGGAGAATCGAGGAGGAAAGCGCCGTGAGGAGGAGAGTGTCACTACTTTCAAACATCAAGGGGCTTTACATACACGACCGGTCGATCTCAATCCTGCCCGCGTGACGACGTGTAATCTCAGCCCATAATATAGGACACGGCGCTGTATGGACAGTCGCAGGTACCCTATACTCGCGTCATTCGAACGCTTCGATGCCAGTTCATTGTTTGCGGCTTGAGCATGTGGTTCAGGTGGAAATACAAAACTTGAAAGAAAGTGCTAGGCCATGGCGAGGAAGTGATAATTTATGTCATTTCTTGAGGCAAATGATATAACGATTATTGATTTTTCCCTGCACTTTTCCTATGACATGGGAGGGGACCTGAAACCGTATGCCATGACAAGCCCTTAAATTTTTATACATGTATATAAAATGTTCCACATGCCGCACGTCACCAAAACTTTTTGGCGGCGTGAAAAGCGAAGACCTGCATCGAACCAGCAGCAATGCGCACAGACTTTCTTGTCATTGTTTTTAATTTCAGTTGTCGCCAGCCCAAATTCGCGATAACCACTAGATATGCTTAAACCGAATTGGAGCGAAAAAGATCGACTGGGTACGTAGAGAGGCTAGAGATTTATGAGCCTAGCTAATTGCGTGGCACACCTTATCACAGATTTCCTTTTCCGAGTAAATCATGTTTCCTCGGGGGCACGTCGGAAGTCTTCTTTCACGCACAGTTTAGTGCACTAAACTTTACGTGCAAATATCTCGTGTTTGAAAACGAGAGCACTATCACCTCTCAAGTGCGCATGCGCATGGACAGAACTCGCCTGCAGCTCTTTATTCTGAAGCCTTTTGAACTGGCGACATAAATTCACTGCTTAGGCAGTGTGCTTTCACAAAGAGTACGACCAGCAAAAGGCACCATAACCACCGGAAACAAAAGTAGGCCATGGTAGTGCCCGGGAACGGTAGGCAAATTATTGTGGATGAGGCCAGTAACCCCTCATCTTGGCACAGACTTTCAATATGAGATTAGAAGATCGGTTAAGTTCTTGACTACTACTATCGGCAGTTGAGGCTGGATGTCCTTTGACAATTGTATGCTTATGTATATTTGATTTCCTTTTCTTTTCTTTTCGTTTTCATTTTTTATACCCTTCTGCCTACGGTGTCAGATGCTTTATATTTTGGCCGGGAATGCAGAGGCGGCTCCAGTATGGTCGAACAAACATGTCACTACTCCTTCCGTGCTGCCTCTGACGTAAGATCTGCAGCATTCTCAAAATTTTGTATAAATAGCGTATAATGATTTGTTTTAGGCTTTTCGGATTTTTATTCATGCATAACAAGTACCGTGCAATGCGATATCTGCAAGACAGCACAAAATACCAATTTAATATATCATAAGAGTGGGCTGACAGCACATTTCCTTGTCAATTTGGTTTGTGTGTTTTCAACTGCTTCACGTAGCCGCACGTGTGAAAAAATCATTCGCAAGGCATAGGGTCACTGTACAGCTTAACCGTGTTTTAGCTTACCGAAGTACTGCGCGTTTAGTGCATCAGGTCGGCTAAGTCTTGCACGGGAATTGCAAGACTGGGCTGGTTTTACGCAAGACTGTGCTCTTAAGTGTACAACAGATTACCATAATGCTGTACATACACGCACGCCTGTCAACCAATACGACGTTATAGTAAAATGCCCCACTTTTAGAGCCTGCTTACCATTGTTGTATATACACCGACAACTCTAAAGACGAAACATTTTTTTGCCGACAGCGACGGCGAAAATTCGCTTGCAATGTCCACATAATTTCTATCGCAATAAAAATGAAACACGTGCTCCATATTTCTCATATTCGATATAATACATGGGAACATAGGGGTGATGGGTTACAGTGGCCTCATTGTGCGTGCATAGCAAACATAGCAAACAATGCATATACGAAATGATTCGGCACCTACACCCTGAAACACTGGACAAACTCCAATCCCTTTTCAATACCATGTGGGCGGCGGGGTAATTTCCACCGTCCTGGAAAGAAGCTATAGTCATCCCCGTTCTTAAACAAGGGAAAGACCCGGCCTTAGCCAGCAGCTAGAGGCCAATAGCACTAGCAAGCTGTCTGTTTTTGAAAAAATTCTTATTCATCATTAAAATGATAAAAAATATTATTATGAAAAAACGCGTATTCGGCTTCCTAAATAGTAATAGCAAAATAGACCCCCTTCAGTGTGGTTCCCGAGAGGGATGGTCGGCAATAGACCACCTTGTGCGCATTGAGGCAAACATTAGAGATGCATTCATTCATAAGCAGTTTTCACTTTCAGTATCTCTAGGCCTAGAGAAAGCGTACGACACGACGTGGCGATTCGGAATCCTCCGTGATCTTTCCGCGATGGGTGTCCGCGGGAACATGCTAAACACAATTGAAAGCTATCTGTCTATACCGCACTTTTCGCGTAAAAGTTGGTAACGCAATATCTAAATCTTTCACCCAAGAAATTGGTGTTCGGCAAGGGGGCGTACTTAGTTGCACACTATTTATTGTAAACATGAACAGCCTGCATAAAGTCGTTCCACGCGCAATGTCTTATTTCGTTCTTGTTGACGATGTTCAAGTAAGTTTCAAAGTGTGTGGTGAGGCTGTGCGCGTTTTGTGCTCGGCTGACATGCAACGACAGAATCGGTGTGTTAGAATCAAGTGGTTCCCGGCGCACGCGGGCAACGATGCGTCCGAGAAGCACGATAACCACAACGAGACGGCAAACGCAGTGGCGCGAGCGCTAACCAACCGCGCCGCTGCAACCGACCGTCCAACCTGGTGTAGTGCCAAGGACCGCATGACGACGTTCAACGAACTTACCCAGTTCCACCGCCTGGCTCGAAGGACTTTCCCACCCCCGCACCCGGGGCTGAGCCGAGCGGAGGCGGTGCGGTTCAGACAATTGCAAACTGGTTCTTTACCCACCCCAGTATTAATGAATCATCTATACCCTAAATTATATGTGAGTGATGTGTGCCGCGTGTGCCAGCGGGAGAGGGCCACCCTGACGCACATCCTATGGGATTGCACCAAGTTCCCCAATGAGGCTTCGACAAGTACAACGATTCCTCCGCGACTCGCGGCTGCGGCGGAATGCTACGACCACGAAAGCCAAACCTGGGCCGTCCAGCAGGTCTCGGCGGCTCTTGAAAGACAAAGGCCGAGCGAAACCGACGGAACGTTGCCCCACAGGGCGACCAACCGCGGGAGTGACACGCGCTGGAGTTGAATAGAGACCACCCGCTGAGAAGACGTCAGGGCCCGCGTCACGGCGCCATTTAGTCATGGTGTCGTTCTGCAGGCGACTACATGAAGTGTTCTCTCTCTCTCTCTCTCTCTCTCTCTCTCTCTCTCTCTCTCTCTCTCTCTCTCTCAAATCATGCAATACTGATTTCTGCGAATGACAAGTGTAGCTTGGTATAAACAAATTATCTAAATGAGCGGATGAGAACGGCTTCAAAACACACACAAATAAGTACCTGCGTACTCTTCTCAAGCACAAGAGGAGTAGCACCACTGCATAGTATTACAATCAAGGGAGACACACTCTCTGTGAGCAGCCAACATAAATTCCAGGGAATCACTTTAGACTCACAGCTCACATTTATTCCCCATATTGAAAATCTGAAAATAAAATGTCTCAAAACAACGAAGCTTCTCAAGCTTCTGTCAGAAACTACATGACGTAGTGACCGAAAGTGCCTTCTGAACTCATATGACAGTCACGTCCGATTCCGCCTTAATTTTTTTAATACCCTTAATGTCCCGAAAGACATTACATAGGGGGGAATACAATTCGCACATGATATGCCAACACAATAAAAGCAGCTGGAGAAAACAATCTAGCACGAAGCAATAATTTATAATTCTGCAACGCCAAGTGCGCTAAAGATTCTAGACCCCGTCCACCATCTGGGCATCCGTCTCTCGACCGGTGCTTTCAGGACAAGTCCAATCCAGAGCCTCTACGTAGAGTCCAATCAGTGGTCACTTCATCTGCAGCGGTCATATAGCAGTTTTACATATGTCCTGCTCGTATGTTACTCGCCAAAAATCCGACCGACCTGACCGTATTCACGCGTATGCACTGAACTGCATCGCGGTTATTAATATTTATTGCGAGAATAGGATCTCGTGGGCACCCTGAAGCGGCAGGCCTAAGCGACGAAGCCGTTTGTTAGTAGTTTTGTCCTTTCGGCGTATTTGGAGCGATCCAACAGCCCATGCGGTGGGTCGCCTTTGACGAGCCATTCGGCACAGTTTGAGGCGACAGAGCGGGAAGATTCTGAGCTTCATTTCGTTCAACTTCGAGCAACAATGCCAGATTTATCCTCCTGTTCTTCCATAGCTATTTATGAACCCTTATTTATTTATATATTTATTATAAATATATCCCCGCTTCTCGGTTCACTCCCTATTTGTGGGTATGCGGCACAGCCTGAAAATCATCATCATCCTCATTAACAACAACATCATCATTAACAACATCGTAAATTTTACTGTCAACCGAGCCGCAAGAAGAAGCGACCACGAGCTGCTCTCGCGAATAGCGCCACGAGCGATTCTCTCGCAAGGACGGCGCCGAGGGATGACCGACACCGACCCTGGACCAGTGCCACGCCTGCTATCACCCAGATGGACTCGCTGAAGCCAACACTGAGCTATTCCATGCGGAGGTATGCGAGCGCTGCATAATGTTAAACAAAGTCGGCCGGCAGAGTACCTCGAAAGAAAAACAGTTGCAGTTTCGAAGCACCTACTATGAGGATAGTAGTTTTATTGGCCGTTAGACTTGTAAACATTCGCTTACTAACTGAATTAACAAATATTGAATATGTAAGCGTGACCGACTGAGGATGCAGGAAGAAACCGACACAGCGCTGTCTTTGTGTGTCTGCTTCTTTCTACGTCCTCGTTCAGTAGCGCTTGCACACTCTATTGTGGATTCAGACCAACTAGCCCATTAACGTGTTTTAACTAAATTAACAAGCGTGGTGTCACGCGCACGCAGTTAAACATGAACACATCTCCCTCGATGAGCGCTGAAACTCGCTGTCGAAATGCTGGACTGAGGAATCACGGAAGCAGCAAACGCCTTGACCTTCGAGCAGCTCTCGCTTCAACGCGCATACGAGCTACCTACCAGCGCATACGAGCTACCGGCACTACGCGCACTCTGCAAACATCGCAGATCGTTTTTAAGATGAGGGCCTTGCGGGCGCGCACTTTCGCCACGTCGCAGATTGCTTTCAAGACACACGAGCGCCGGCAAGGCGTCCCTACGACGTCCGTCAAAGGCGTCTACTACGGCGTCCGCCATTCGCGTGCCCAACTCCGTAGCAGACGCCGCGGCTGCCTTCGCTCTGTACGAAACAGCGGGCGAGGAGGACATCGAGGCACCCTAGCAGTCGCCCGAGACGCTTCCGGCCGGCGTTTCTTGCTCCCGCACGCGAGATTGAACCGCGTTCGCCGGGTCACCATCGAACACTTTCGCTCGCACATACAGCATACGACGCACGGCGACGGTTTTAGAGCCCATGTACTTTATACGGAACATCACGGCGGCGGCGGCGGCAGAAATGCGCCTGCAGTGTCCATATAATTTCTATCGCAAGAAAATGTGCCCGGCAGTTCACAGAGATTCTCTAGGCATGCGCGCGTAGATTCTTGCAATTGAGGCCGCGAAGTTCGTAAAAATCGGCACAATTAAATGCAAACAACGTGGCATTATTTAGTATACTTTGGCAGCGACTCAGGCACCAAAGCAAGAATCCAAACAAGTCCGTGCGTTGGGGATTCGTCGAGGCCTCCGCGCGCCGACGGTGTACGCCGATCTTGAATGCGTACACCCAGCGGCACGCTCCGGGTTCGGTGGCCCGAACCATCGGAACGCCCTGGATCCGGCTGTGGTACTGCGCCGCCCACTTTATTGTAACATTAGGTGCTCTCCAGAGGCTTGCGTGTGCCGGTATTTTTATTTTCACATGCCAAATAATCTAATAGGATCAAATCACACTAGGTAAAAAGCACATCGGTTAGACCTAGGGGCACTTAGAAACAAGCTGATCGGTGCCTCCCAGCCCTTCTTGGAGGCCCGCAGAATAACTGCACCGTAACAAAAGTGCCTTGCCTGTCTGCGTGACCGACATTTGGCGGAGAAAAATAAAATATGACATCTTTATCAAATCCATTCACATCGCATATTCCGGACGCGTATTCACGTGTCTGAGATACCTTTTACGTGTGTCTAACGCTTCGCTGCTCTCAGGGTGTTGATAGATGCACTATGACTTTGTTGCTATGCGATAATGTTTGGAAATAACAAGCTGCTGTCGCTTTAAACAAAGGCAGTCCAATATACGTTATGGTTCCACGGAAGACTCTCTCGCATGACACTCCACCGTGTATCGTTCTCCCGAAAGTAGTACTTCTGCTGCTTTCATTTTGGCTGCTTAACAATGCTGGAAAGCATTTATGGTGTTATTCGAAGTGAAATGCGTCCACAGGGTACAGTTCCGAATTCTCCTTGTGTTGCAACTAAGGCTGTACAAATTTCGTACTAACTGTGCAAGTCCAATGTCATATGACAAACGCTTCTACCCGCATTTGCTTAAGATTGTTCCGCAGCGACTCAGCGATAGCATTCGCTCTGCTTGCAGGTCTTGTATCCGACACTGCAGGGAACCTTACGAACGCCTGCAAGCGACGTCCTACACGCTTACTACCTCAGCTGCTTATTTGTTCTCGTAAAGGGACTGTCACCCACAAAGGAAGCCGTCAACGATGTCGCCGACATGTTCTCCAGGTGGAGTGGCGGAACCGATTTTCCAGTAGTCGACACCGCCGGTATACTGGAGATCAAGTACGGAATATCGCTCACTTTCCGCCTAAAAGTGAACCTTAAGACTAACAAAAGGCCCTTCAACGCGGTAGTTGACCAAACGCCTCATTTTGGACAGTTTGGGAACATCCGGTGGAAACCGACTCGCACCCTCATCGACCACTCGATATCGGTCGTCAGCCAGCGTCTTGGAGTAAACGTGACGCGCAAAAGCTTCTCGGATTTACGACTCCGGCTGTACCACGCGAGCCTGGTGACCGATAAAAGAGAACCGTTACATGGCGGGTTTGACGTTCTCGGCCAGCTATTCCCGAGAGCATCACTCGATGAGTGGCGGCTTCACATGAACGACGTCTGCTCGTACCACTGCAGCGACACCATGATGGTCACGGTAAATCACGCGAGTGTCATCCGGACGGTCTTCGACGTACTCGACTCACCATATTTCCATGCGACATCACTAGCCTTCCTCATCGCCGGAACCACGAATGCCCTTTTCGAAACAGGGTTCCTGTCAGACAGCACAGCGGAAAAAGGCACCGCGCTATGGACCGAGTTCTGTGACACCGACACCAGTCACCTCTTCGAATTGTGGGACCTGGTATCAGTGCACCAGTTCACGAACCAAGAGAGAGACGACACACTCCGCTCCCTCTACGACTCCATCTCCGCGGCAGTCATCGCGGACGCCACCGACATATTCGCGAGTCCCGAAGACGCCAAGGAGGCGCATGCCTTGATCTCGCGGCTGCGGTTGCTCTTGCCCGCGCAGCTGTCGCACTGGTACCAGATTTTCCTGCCGAACCTTACGGAAGACTATTACGCCAACGTCATCGCCGTCCGAGCTTTTCAGCGGAAGACGCTGCTGCACGCCGACGCCCGCGGTCTCGGTGTTCTGAGTTGGACGCGCTTAAGGGGCTTGGATGCGTACGCCTTACTCCTGGAGGACGCTATCGTGTTATCGCCCTTCCTGTACGCAGATATCAGGGCCGAAGCCCGCCGCGAAACGTACATCACTGCGGCGCTGGTGGGTGTCCAGCTGGCCTCTACTCTCTGGCAGGCCATCTTCGAGCACCCAGGCTGGAGCAAGGCGGTTTTGAATGTGCTTAACTGTCACTTTGACTGTATAGTGGGGCAAGTTTTCCACGAGTATCCCACCGGGCTGGCCTACCCGGCGCTGGCGCTGCGCTCAACGGTGCGCGCCGTGGCGGGAGCCGGGTGGCACAGGGCGGTCAGAATGTGGAGCTTGTTGTACATTTCGCCCAGCCAATTCTTCTACATGCTATTCTACGTGCGATACGTGTGCTTCAGGCACGAGCAGCTCAAGCAGCTGTCCCGCAGCACGAACTTTATGCGGCGCTTGCCCGACTTCTGCGCAGCGTTTCAATGCCAGACGCTGCCGCAGCCGCCGAATTGCATACACGATGTGAGGGTCGCGCCTGTCGCCGTCTGATGGCGGCATTTGTCGCCTTCGTCCAGCATACACATGCGCAGTTCGTCAGTTAGTACGGGCTACCGTACTGACTTCACACACAATAGAATATTCACTTCACTTCTTTATTGTTTGTTTCACGGATTCTCTCCATGTAGGGGGCAGAGGTAAAGGCAATATGCATGACAGAGCCTCTGCGGCCCTACAGTTCAAGGCAGCATGACATGTCATTCACAAGTATATTTGCTAAACATATCTTTAACACACGGCACACAGCAACGAAAAATTCGATTATTCATAATACATGTCAACAAAGCATTACTTTTGCTTCAACGTGACAGATATCGAGAAACCAGAAGATACATAAGCAATAAGTATTATATAACAATAAAATTGGCTTACATCAGAAGTCAACAAAGAAAAGAAGACCATAGAAACACTGGCCCGAAAATAAATAGCATATACAGTAAATAGATCAGTACATAGAAACATTTCAGAAAAAACGAAGGTTTAGATTGATGCACAATGTAAATGCCGAAACAATGGCAAATATTATTTACAAGTGCTGACCAGGTTAACGTTTTCTCTTCTTCGGTAGTGCTCTGCGTAAGCTGCTGGGTTTGTGTCCCCGAAGCACTTAACGGGTACATTCTCCAGGAGTTCCGAGTCTGGTCCCTCGAACTGGTGGATGAACCGGTAAATGGTTCTGTTGTTTTCTGCCTTGGTCGGATCTATGAGAGCCTTGAGGTTATGCCACGTCCTCACTGTGTTCAAAGTTCCGTTGAGGGAGTCGCTCAATTGCTGCCAATTTTGCCTAGCCAATTGCGCCGCGTACTCCTCTGCTTTCGCTGCGACTTCTGCGATCTTTATCTTTAGCTTCCTGTTGTATTTTTGTTTCTTCCACTTCTTGGTGAGCCCGCGTTTAGCTTCCCACAGCTTGAGCAGTCTGGCGTCTACCTCGGGCGTCTGCGTCGTACGCGCGATTTGTTTGGTGTACTTGCGCTGTTTTTCATTGAGCATCTTTCCCCACTCTTCTATCGATTGGATCTCGTCCTTGGCGAGATTCTTATCGCATGCCTCTCGAAAAGCGCTACAGTCCGTAATTTTTGTCGATACCAGCTGACACCTTAGCCTGTCCGATGTAACTGGCGCCTTGAGTATGTAGTGGTCACTACCCAGGTTCTCTCACGCGAGAAGAGGTCTACGCAGCGATTCGAAACACAACCAGAAACACGGCCGCGGGTGCAGACAAGATCAATAACGCACTCATCCGCAAACTCAGCTAAGCGTTAGTCGCACAATTAACCGACTTTCTCAACAAACACTGGGAAGCATGCAGAGGTATTCATGATCCCTAACCCGGGCAAGAAACTGCAAATTGAGAACCTCAGACCGATCTCGCTCACATCGTGCCTGGCAACATTGTACGAACCAGTGGTGACTCTGAGACTACAACAGTACATGGAGGACAACGAACTGTATCCCCACAACATGTTCGTCTTCAGAGCAAAATTATCGACCCAAGACGTACTGCTTCAAATCAAAGAAGTACTCGGGAACATCCCCAGGAGCGGGGAGAATATAATAATGGCATTGGATATCAAGGGGGCTTTTGACAATGTAACGCACGAGGCTATCCTCACAGGCATGAACGACCTGAACTGCGGGAGGAGAGTCTACGGCTACGTCAAAGCCTTCCTTTCAAACAGAACCGCAACGATTGGCCTGAGAAGTTCCTTACTCAAAAAAAAGGGACACCTCAAGGGTCGGTCATCTCCCCCCCCCCCCCCCCCGCTTTTCAACATAGCCATGATTGGCTTCGCAAAACAGTTGAAAGAAATCGACGGCATACACAATGCCATGTATGCCAACGACATCACCATTTGGGTTAACACAGGCTCGCTCAGAGAGAAAGAAGAGAAGTTACAAAAGGCAGCTATCTGTGTAGAGGACTACGTCAGAGCAAGAGGGCTAGCCTGCTCCACTGAGAAGTCCAAGCTACTGAGAGTTTAGAGAGGAAAGCAAAACCGCACAGTCTCCACCAGCAACGAGTTAAAGCTCAAAGTCTACCTCGAGGGGAAGCCGATACTGGAAAAGACGCTCTTCAGAATCCTGGGGATGTGGATACAGTCAAACCAACGCTACACCCACACCCTCGCCCTACTCAAGGCATCCACCCTACAAGTGGCCCACATGATCACGCGCATCTCACACAGACGCCATGGCATGCAAGAGGAGGACACACTCAAGCTGGTCAGAAGCCTGGTCGACAGCCGAGTGGCATACAGCCTCCCATACTACAATCCCATCAAGACTGAGGTACAACAGGCGGACGCGATCCTACACAAAGCCTACAAAACCGCACTCCACCTTCCCCATAACACCTCAACCGAAAAGCTCCTAGCCCTAGGACTACACAACACCTTCGAGGAATTGAAAGAGGCGCAACTAGTCTCCCAACAGCGCAGACTACAGCAGACCCCATCTGGCAAGGAGCTCCTGAAGAAACTATGCTGCGCCGATCATTTTCAAGAGATACAGAGGACCGAAACAATTCCGGACGAGTATCCCAACATCTTCAAGAAGCACTCATACCCCGGAACATGGATCCCAACCTACACAAAGCACGCAGAGAGGCGAGGGCTGAATACCTACAAAAGACACTAGCACCCCAAGAAACGACGGTATATGTGGACGCAGACACATACGCCAGAGCAGCCGGACAGAGCAAGAGCAACGCGGTAGCAACGGTGATTGATTCGAACCTACGCGACATCACCAGCGCATCACTACAAGGCTGTACGATAGTCGAGGCTGAAGAAGCGGCCGTCGCTCAAGCGGCAGCGCAGGGATATCGGTCTAAACGGTCTCTAACAATCCTTACAGACTCACAAAGCCCGTGCCGCAACTACCTACTCGGCAGAATAGGGCACGGAGCGCTCTGCATACTCCGTTCCGGAGACCACATAACACAACGACAAACAAAAGAAGAACCAATTAGGCATACGATAGCATGGACGCCGGGACACGTGGGAGTGGCAGGGAACCAAGAGGCGGACAGGATAGCTCGAGGGTACGCTTAATTACCGAGCATCCAACGTAGGCGACCTCGAGGAGACCGAACATGTACCCCACGACTATTCGGCGATACTAAATTACTACAGGGGCTGCAGAAAGCGGTATCCACCACCGCACAACTCCCTTAGCAGAGGGGACTCTGTCGCGTAGAGGCAGCTACAAACGGGCTCGTACCCGAACCTTAACCTACTCAACAAAATTTATCCCACACAATACAATGACAAATGCCCCTGGTACCCCGAAACACCCACGCTGTATCACATAACGTGGGCATGCCAGAAGATAGACGTGGCCCCCCTTTATACCAAACCCGAGTGCGGAGCAATGGGAGGGAGTGCTCTCCAGCGATCGCTAGGTCGACCAAGAAGGTCTGATTCGGCAGGAACAACTGGCACCAGTATCCAGTGCAGCCCTGGACTAAGGGCAACCGACCGTTGTGCTAGAAGATGGACGAAGCCATCTGAAGACCGCAGAAGACCAGCGAATCTAGAGCTAATAAATTTTTCACTCACTCACTCACTCACTCACTCACACACCCCTGTGGGCTCGGGGGCCTGTAACACGCCCGTGAACTATCCTTGTCACACGTGGGACCCAAAGAGGTTCCAGGCACAAGGGTAAGAACAGATGTTTTTTAAAAAAAAAACTTTTGTACGTCTTTTTCAAAACAGACTCTTAAAAAATTCTTCACGCCAACCACGCACACGCGCTAGTGCCACTGCTCGCGCGTTCGTCGTCATCGTTTCCCACAGTGGCTCCGTTGCCGCTCATCTTTCTAGCGTAGAATTTCACTACTATGTTGTCGTCCTAACATGCAGATCGCGCTTACGGGGGTATGAGCCATTTATTGTCTTACGTAAGGCATACATTTAATAGCAAAGGTGAAACGCGAATATGTGTGCGTGCCTATGTCGCTGTGATGACAACAGATTAGGACATTAAATATATTCGTACCTTTGTACAATATTCTAGGTCGCTTCTGTTTCGTGCGCTAAACAGCTCCGCAGGTCTTCCATCTTCACATAGCGGAAGGGCTCAGAATTTTTTCCATCTATCTCTTTTGTCTTCATCTTAATGTGCAAGCATTCTTAGGATACTTCTCTGACTTTCCGCAGAATAACTTTATACCTATTTATGTCTCCAATTGTTTTTCCGCCTAGTTGGGTGACCGGGTAGTCCATCGTCGAATGGATAGCGAATCGCGCTGCTGTGCTGAGGGAACAGGAATCGAGGACAACCGTCCGACGGACCAACTTAGATCACTGAGTATGTGGCAATGTGCACGTATGTAAGGCTCTTAATTCAACGAACCTTTTTCACGTCGACATGGGTCAGAGTAGATGCGGAAAATGGTAGGTACCGCTGTTCGAAGAAACTCTCTGACGCCCACTGGACTTTCTCTTCTTCTTTTAATCTTTCCCTCGCCTTTTTCCCCCAGTGTAGGGTAGCCAACCGGGCTCAGTCCTGGGCTCTGTCCTTATCGCCGACAAGATAAAACTGCAAGTGAGGACTTAAAGGCCTATAGTAAATAAAGTTCTGCATGCAGTTTCAGCTCTTAGAACGATTGATTATCGCACCGCACTCGATAGAGAGAAACAAGCGCCGATAAGTCAAAAGCGCACGTGAGGACTTAATCGCAAATAGTGAATAAAGTCCTACATGCAGTTTCAGCTCTTAGAGCGATTGATTATCGCACGGCAGTCCATAGGGAGATGTTCGTGATTCTCATACGATCTCCGAGCTCACGACGGCCAGCTCCAACTAATGAAGGAACACAACAGAAACAGTCATTAACCTCAGCAACCACATCCAGATTGCCAAAACGACATTTATTGCACATTGTACTCACGAAATAGAGGAGTTCTTCTCAACACCAATCACAAATAAATTGCACATAACTGAAACTAAAAGTCATTGATAAAAAAAAAGGTTTGTAGAAAGGTTCTCAAGGCACAATGCAGAGCACTCCAGATAGTTTCAACATCTTCATTCGCTCCCGCGTTTCGTCCCGTTTCACGTTCAGAGACCTTACGCAGAAATGGAGCCTTGTGAGGACATACAACTTTATGATTCTATTCGTCAGTCCTTTCTGTGTTCAGGGAAGCCAACGAGGTTAACTTGGTAAGCTGGAGAAAAGATACCAGATCCATAAAGTTGTCGCTTCTTACTTGCTTCACACTGAAGCAGCGGGTGAGTGTTTTCCAGTGATTTCACCAGTGCATTCAGCTCATCTGACGGATATAAAAGTCCTCCCCTGTCAACAGAAGTGGTGAGGGCTGCTTTCTTGGGGAGGTGCGACGGAGCATTTGGTTAAATTCTTGGCACTGTGACGCTTGTAAGCACGAGCTGATCACGGCGAATCGACTGTTTCGGCGTTGACCACGTGCGTGAACTGCCGCACAATGTATTGTTCGTGGAAGTGAAGCTCACAGAGGGCTTATTTCTCGTCGAGAAATTCGTCAGCCCAGGGGAACCCCCGCCGCCACGTTTCAAAACGCGCGCCGTCCTTTGGCACAGAAAACAAAGTGACAGGCTTCCCATCTTGCTTGACGATCGATACTTAACCGGACGTGCAGTTTGGCACAAAGCATTGCGTTTGCTTCGCTTGCTTTACGCGAGGATCCATTTGGCTGGAACAGGGAACGGAACTCAAGCTTACAAGCAAACGCGCAATCTGTCACCGCAAAGAAAACACAGCTAAAATTACATGCGCGCAACATCGAACCGAGAAGACGACACTCACACGTACTCATGCACAGATAGCGAGGGAAAGAGGCAGAGGGGCAAGAAGAGACATCGCAATGCTGACCGCAGCGCCACTACGGCCACTGTGGTGGCGGAATGAATCGAAGGAGCGCGCTTTTGTCGCGAACATGCGGGCGTTGGCGCCACCTCAACTTCTAGCCACCGTACATCCGCTTCGCCCGCGATCCTCCTCCGGACAGCCATCTTGGTTTACCGCGCACGCCTCCTATAGGTCGCAGGCATCGCGAATAATGTCAGTTCTTTTTTTTTTCAGCCTCTTGTGAGTAGCCAAGAATTTGCTCCATGATGAGCAAGCCGGAGAAAACTTACTTTCCTAAGAAAGTCGGGATACTATACAGCGAGTACAAGATAGGAACAGTATACCAAATTCCTCCGGTTTCCAAATGAGTATACGTAAGGCAAATGGACTGTTGTTATAAAGAAACGCACGTGAACAAAACTTGATTACGAACAATCGATCCGCTGGGCATCCGGCCTACCACTTTAAGAGGTGCCAGTGACACTGCCTCTCAAGCTAACAAAGACCTGAGAAAATCGCACGATAAACAGAAAAGGAAAATACATGTATACTAGAAGCATAACTTATCAATCACGCAGGGGACACATGCGTCAAAGTAGCTTCAGTAGTCCTCCAGGATTAGGGGATTAACTCTTTCTGTGCGGTAATGTTTAGTTGGAGGTGGAAGTGATGGTTGTGAAATGCGTACGTATAAAAGTCGCGCTAGCTGATTCAATAAGCCCACGGCTGGTAGTAGCGCAACGTCATTCGTGTTCAAGGTGCGTCATTTTCGCGGTAAATAAAACAAGTTTCATAAAAATAAAAAACGCTACCGCGCAGAGTTGCAGAAGAAGTTCAGGGAAACATTCCAGCATAGTGCTTATAAAAATGGCTACATTAGATCTCCTTCAAGACGTTTTTACATATCCTGGGAGACACTTGCCTAAACGATATTCCGTTATTGGCTTTGAACGTGCCCGACTGTGGACGATGTGCAAACGCTTATCATTTGTGAACGTTCACAATTATTATTTACACACCGTGAATGGTGTGCAAAATCATAATTGTCATATTAGGTGATCAGCCATCACTTTTAACGCACGGGGAGTTGTAATCCATGCATCTGTGCGTCCGTCCGGTCCCATTTTGTCCTGTCCAATCCCATCCAAACATCCATCCATCCATCGCCTTAATTTTTCTTTTTTCCGTTTTCTTAACTGTATCTGCCCACTTCGCCTGACTCCCAGACTAGTTAATTTCTTTCAACAATACTTACTTATTAGTGGCGTGCTAATATTCGAAAAGTTCCAATATTATATTTTTAGTATTCGTATTCTATTCGAAAATATATCTTCGAAATGTGCGAACATCCGGTTGTATACAAATATCCGAAATAAATCGAATATAATGGTGGCTGTGTGGGAGCAAGCACGGTTCATAGCATTTGTTTCTAGCTATTCTAAGGATATTTGGGCGATCTCATGGTCTCATGATCTCGTGCAGCCTCTACTACCCGGGTCAGTACTCTAGCCAGTGTAAGCTATGTAAAGCCAGGGCTAATCTTAATCACATTCTGTGGGAATGCCCACAGGCTCCCTCTGAGGGAAGAATAACGCCTTTAGAACAATGGGAGACGTTATTACTCAGCTCCGATCCGGAGATTCAACTGAAGACCGTCCAACTGGCCGAAATCGCCGCTAGGGTCCAAGGACTCCTGGCCGTCGTCTAGGTGGGTAGACTTAAAGCCTTCCCTACATCTGTTGGACAAATAAAGTTTTACAATCCAATGTGTGTTTTCAACTGCTTCACGTAGCAGCACGTGTGAAAAAATCATTCGCAAAGCATAGGGGCACTGTACAGCTTAACCATGTTTTAGCTTACCGAAGTACTGCACTTTTACTGCATCAGGTCGGCTAAGTCTTGCACAAGAATTGCAAGACTGGGCTAGTATTACGCAAGACTGTGCTCTTAAGTGTACAACAGATTAGCATAATGCTGTACATACACGCACGCCTGTCAACCAATACGACGTTATAGTAAAATGCCCCACTTTTAGAGCCTGCTAACCATTGTTGTATATACACCGACAACTCTAAAGACGAAACATTTTTTTGCCAACAGCGACGGCAAAAATTCGCTTGCAATGTCCACATAATTTCCATCGCAATAAACATGAAACACGTGCTCCATATTTCTCATATTCGATATAATACATGGGAACATAGGGGTGATGGGTTACAGTGGCCTCATTGTGCGTGCATAGCAAACATAGCAAACAATGCATATACGAAATGATTCGGCACCCACACCCTGAAACACTGGACATTCCAATCCCTTTTCAATACCATGTGGGCGGCGGGGTATATTCCACCGTCCTGGAAAGAAGCTATAGTCATCCCCGTTCTTAAACAAGGGAAAGACCTGGCCTAAGCCAGCAGCTAGAGGCCAATAGCGCTAGCAAGCTGTCTGTTCTTGAAAAAATTCTTATTCACCATTAAAATGATAAAAAATATTATTATGAAAAAACGCGTATTCGGCTTCCTAAATAGTAATAGCAAAATAGACCCCCTTCAGTGCGGTTCCCGAGAGGGAAGGTCGGCAATAGACCACCTTGTGCGCATTGAGGCAAACATTAGAGATGCATTCATTCATAAGCAGTTTTTTCCTTTCAGTATTTCTAGACCTAGAGAGAGCGTACGACACGACGTGGCGATGCGGAATCCTCCGCGATCTTTCCGCGATGGGTGTCCGCGGGAACATGATAAACACAATTGAAAGCTATCTGTCTATACCGCACTTTTCGCGTAAACGTTGGTAACGCTTTATCTAAATCTTTCACCCAAGAAATTGGTGTTCGGCAAGGGGGCGCACTTAGTTGCACACTATTTATTGTAAACATGAACAGCCTTCATACAGTCCTTCCACGCGCAATGTCTTGTTTCGTTCTTGTTGACGATGTTCAAGTAAGTTTCAAATCATGCAATACTGATTTCTGCGAATGACAAGTGTAGCTTCGGATAAAGAAATTATCTAAATGCGTGGAAAAGAACGGCTTCAAAACACACACAAAAGAGTACCTGCGTACTGTTCTCAAGCACGAAAGGGGTAGCACCACTGCATAGTATTACAATCAAGGGAGACACACTCTCTGTGAGCAGCCAACATAAATTCCAGGGAATCACTTTAGACTCACAGCTCACATTTATTCCCCATATTGAAAATCTGAAAATAAAATGTCTCAAAACAATGAACCTTCTCAAGCTTCTGTCAGAAACTACATGAGGTAGTGACCGAAAGTGCCTTCTGAACTCATATGACAGTCATGTCCGATTCCGCCTTACTTTTTTTAATACCCTTAATGTCCCGAAAGACACTACATAGGGGGGGGATACAATATACACATGATATGCGAACACAATAAAAGCAGCTGCAGACAACAATCTAGCACGAAGCAATAATTTATAATTCTGCAACGCCAAGTGCGTTAAAAATTCTAAACCCCGTCCACCATCTGGGCATCCGTCTCTCGACCGGTGCCTTTAGGACAAGTCCAATCCAGAGCCTCTAGGTAGAGTCAAATCAGTGGTCACTTCATCTGCAGCGGTCATATAGCAGTTTTACATATGTTCTGCTCGTATGTTACTCGCCGAAAATCCGACCGACCTGACCGTATTCACGCGTATGCACTGAACTGCATCGCGGTTATTAATATTTATTGCGAGAATAGGATCTCGTGGGCACCCTGAAGCGGCAGGCCTAAGCGACGAAGCCGTTTGTTAGTAGTTTTGTCCTTTCGGCGTATTTGGAGCGATCCAACAGCCCATGCGGTGGGTCGCCTTTGACGAGCCATTCGGCACAGATTGACGCGACAGGGCAGGAAGATTCTGAGCTTCATTTCGTTCAACTTCGAGCAACAATGCCAGATTTATCCTCCTGTTCTTCCATAGCTATTTATGAACTCTTATTAATTTATATATTTATTATAAATATATCGCCGCTTCTCGGTTCACTCCCTATTTGTGGGTATGCGGCACAGCCTGAAAATCATCATCATCATCATTAACAAGATCGTAAATTTTACTGTCAACCGAGCCGCAAGAAGAAGCGACCACGAGCTGCTCTCGCGAATAGCGCCACGAGCGATTCTCTCGCAAGGACGGCGCCGAGGGATGACCGACACCGACCCTGGACCAGCGCTGCGGACGCAGGCCCACGCTGAGCAGCCACGCGGCGGCTACAAGACGCTATTCGGCCCCGTTCCGCCGCAGTTCGTATGCTGGGCGGCGATCCTGGCCACCGCGCTAGGCCTAACCGTGTGGGCGCTGCGCCACGCGCTCCACCGCGAAACGGACGAGCCACCTCCGCTGCCGTCGACGCCGGGTTTCTGCTGCGAGAAGCTCGTCGTCGAGATGTACCGGCGCGCCAACCGCACCGTGGACGCATGCAACAACTTCCTGGACCACGCCTGCTATCACCGAGATGGGCTCGCTGAAGCCAACGCTGAGCTATTCCATGCGGAGGTATGCGAGCGCTGCATAATATTAAAGTCGGCCGGCAGAGTGGCTCGAAAGAAAAAGAGTTGCAGTTTCGAAGCACCGATTACGAGGATAGTAGTTTTATTGGCCGTTAGACTTGTAAACATTCGCTTACTAACTAAATTAACAAAGATTGAATATGTAAGCGTGACCGACCGAGGACGCAGGAAGAAACAGACACAGCGCTGTCTTTGTGTGTCTGCTTCTTTCTACGTCCTCGTTCAGTAGCGCTTGCACACTCTATTGTGGATTCAGACCAACTAGCCCGTCAACGCGTTTTAACTAAATTAGCAAGCGCGGTGTCACGCGCACGCAGTTAAACATGAACACATCTCGCTCGATGAGCGCGGAAACTCGCTGTCGAAATGCTGGACTGAGGAATCACGGCAGCAGCAAACGCCTTCACCTTCGAGCAGCTCCCGCTTCAACGCGAACGAAACGTCGAAAGCACAGCGCATACGAAGCTACCGGCACTACGCGCACTCTGCAAACATCGCAGATCGTTTTTAAGATGAGGCCCTTGCGGGCGCGTACTTTGGCCACGTCGCAGATTGCTTTCAAGACACACGAGGGCCGGCAAGGCGTCCCTACGACGTCCATCAAAGGCGTCTACTACGGCGTCCGCCATTCGCGTGCCCAACTCCGTAGCAGACGCCGCGGCTGTCTTCGCTCTGTACGAAACGGCGGGCGAGGAGGACATCGAGGCACCCTAGCAGTCGCCCGAGACGCTTCTGGCCGGCGTTTCTTGCTCCCGCACGCGAGATTGAACCGCGTTTGCCGGGTCACCATCGAAGATTTTCGCTCGCACATACAGCATACGGAGCAGGGCGGTGGTCTTATCGCCCTTGGACTTTATACGCAACATCACGGCGGCGGCCGCGGCGGCAGAAATGCGCCTGGGGTGTCCATATAATTTCTATCGCAAGAAAATGTGCCCGGCAGTTCACAGAGATTCTCTAGGCATGCGCGCGTAGATTCTTGCAATTGAGGCCGCGAAGTTCGTAAAAATCGGCACAATTAAATGCAAACAACGTGGTATTATTTAGTATACTTTGGCAGCGACTCAGGCACCAAAGCAAGAATCCAAACTACTCCGTGCATTGGGGATTCGTCGAGGCCTCCGCGCGCCGACGGTGTACGCCGATCTTGAATGCGTACACCCAGCGGCACGCTCCGGGTTCGGTGGCCCGAACCATCGGAACGCCCTGGATCCGGCTGTGGTACTGCGCCGCCCACTTTATTGTAACATTAGGTGCTCTCCAGAGGCTTGCGTGTGCCGGTATTTTTATTTTCACATGCCAAATAATCTAATAGGATCAAATCACACTAGGTAAAAAGCACATCGGTTAGACCTAGGGGCACTTAGAAACAAGCTGATCGGTGCCTCCCAGCCCTTCTTAGAGGCCAGCAGAATAACTGTATCGTAACAAAAGTGCCTTGCCTGTGTGCACGACGACGTTTGGCGGAGAAGCATAAAATATGACGTCTTTATAAAACACATTCACATCGCATATTTCGGACAGGTATTCACGTGTCTGAGATAACTTTTACGTGTGTCTAACGCTTCGCTGCTCTCAGGGTGTTGATAGATGCACTATGACTTTGTTGCTATGCGATAATGTTTGGAAATAACAAACTGCTGTCGCTTGAAACAAAGGCAGTCCAATATACGTTATGGCTCCACGGAAGATTCTCTCGCATGACACTCCACCGTGTATCGTTCTCCCGAAAGGAGTACTTTTGCTGCTTTCATTTCGGCTGCTTAACAATCATTTATAGTGTTATTCGAAGTGAAATGCGTCCACAGGGTACAGTTCCGAATTCTCCTTGTGTTGCAACTAAGGCTGTACAAATTTCGTACTAACTGTGCAACTACAATGTCATATGACAAACGCTTCTACTCGCATTTGCTTAAGATTGTTCCGCAGCGACTCAGCGATAGCATTCGCTCTGCTTGCAGGTCTTGTATCCGACACTACAGGGAACCTTACGAACGCCTGCAAGCGACGTCCTACACGCTTACTACCTCAGCTGCTTATTTGTTCTCGTAAAGCGACTGTCACCCACAAAGGAAGCCGTCAACGATGTCGCCGACATGTTCTACAGGTGGAGTGGCACAAACGATTTTCCAGTAGTCGATACCGCCGGTATACTGGAGATCATGTACGGAATATCGCTCACTTTCCGCCTAAAAGTGAACCTTAAGACTAACATAGGGCCCTTCAACACGATAGTCTCCCAAACGCCTGAATATGGAAAGTTTGGGAACATCCGGTGGAAACCGACTAGCACCCTCATCGACCACTCAATATCGGTCGTCAGCCAGCGCCTTGGACTTAACGTGACGCGCAAAAGCTTCTCGGATTTACGACTCCGGCTGTACCACGCGAGCCTGGTGACCGATAAAAGAGAACCGTTACATGGCGGGTTTGACGTGCTCGGCCAGCTATTCCCGAGAGCATCACTCGATGAGTGGCGGCTTCACATGAACGACGTCTGCTCGTACCGCTGCAGCGACACCATGATAGTCACGGTAAATCACGCGAGTGTCATCCGGACGGTCTTCGACATACTCGACTCACCATATTTCCATGCGACATCACTAGCCTTCCTCATCGCCGGAACCACGGCTGCCCTTTTCGAAAAAGGGTTCCTGTTAGACAGCACAGCGGAAAAAGGCACCGCGCTATGGACCGAGTTCTGTGACACCGACACCAGTTACCTCTTCGAATTGTGGGACCTGGTATCAGTGCACCAGTTCACGAACCAAGAGAGAGACGACACACTCCGCTCCCTCTACGACTCCATCTCCGCGGCAGTCATCGCGGACGCCACCGACATATTCGCGAGTCCCGAAGACGCCAAGGAGGCGCATGCCTTGATCTCGCGGCTGCGGTTGCTCTTGCCCGCGCAGCTGTCGCACTGGTACCAGATTTTCCTGCCGAACCTGACGGAAGACTATTGCGCCAACGTCATCGCCGTCCGAGCTTTTCAGCGCAAGACGCTGCTGCACGCCGACGCCCGCGGTCTCGGTGTTCTGAGTTGGACGCGCTTAAGGGGCTTCGATGCGTACGCCTTACTACTGGAGGACGCTATCGTGTTATCGCCCTTCCTGTACGCAGATATCAGGGTCGAAGCCCGCCGCGAAACATACATCACTGCGGCGCTGGTGGGTGTCCAGCTGGCGTCTACTCTCTGGCACGCCATCTTCGAGCACCCAGGCTGGAGCAAGGTGGTGTCGAAAGTGCTTAACGGTCACATGGACTGTATACAGGGTCAAGTCGGCCGCGAGGATCCCACCGAGCTTCCCTACCCGGCGCTGTCGCTGCGCTCGACGGTGCGCGCCGTGGCGGGCGCCGGGTGGCACAGGGCGGTCCGAATGTGGAGCTTGTTGTACATTTCGCCCAGCCAATTCTTCTACATGCTATTCTACGTGCGATACGTGTGCTTCAGGCACGAGGAGCTCAAGCAGCTGTCCCGGAGCACGAACTTTATGCGGCGCTTGCCCGACTTCTGCGCAGCGTTTCAATGCCAGACGCTGCCGCGGGTGGCGAATTGCATACACGATCTGAGGGTCGCGCCTGTCGCCGTCTGATGGCGGCATTTGTTGCCTTCGTCCACCATACACATGCACAGTTCGTCAGTTAGTACAGGCTACCATACCGACTTCACACACAATAGAATATTCCGGACTCCACTGAAGTTATCGGGTCATCTTGTATTTTCAGCTCTGCTCTGCCAATGTTTTCAGAAAAACGCTACTCAATATAGTTCCGAAGCATCATCGCAACCTTTCCTGCGAGACGTTCTCCCTGAAGTACTCGCAGTATCATAGAGAGTACGCGTCATGATTGGCGAACGCTGTCAACGTTCTCCAAATGCTGCGAAAGCTCAATTGACGGACTAGACCTTATCAGATTAAATCCGAGCTAACCACTGGAAAAGTACACGCGTACAAGCGTTGTAGTGTTAATCCCGTTTCAGTTTTTCACTGGAGCATATCGGAAGAGCATACGTCATTATATGATTATATTACATGATGAACGCATTCTAGAACGCGTTGTCCACTCCAGCTTACTGCTAAATGTGCGACCAGTATCCCTGAGGCGTCTTCATCTAAAACTATTGACCGGCAACATACCTGCGTGTCGCAATAAATCGGCTGGGTTCAGCAATTCCTCTGGCGCTGAACTGCTTACAGCACGGCAGCAGCAGGCTCTCGTAAGATTGACTGCCATCTTTTGAAGAAGGCACATGGCATCGGCTTCACCCTCTGCGGTGTCGTCTGTTGTCGATCGCAAAATGAATGAGCAGACGCTGCGATGCTGTTTGCGTGAGGCGCAACATCTAGCAAAAAATGCCAAGCGCGAATATTACGCGAAAGTGCTGTGGCGCTACGACGCGAGCACTACCGCACACTTAGTGGGTTAAATTGAACTAATGAGACCGGAGAAGCGCCTTAGAAGCGCGAAAAACATTTTACCTTATGCTTGTGCTCGCTGCAAAACTGCATAGGGCCTGGTATTAAGAGTCTTGCCCGCATTTGCACGAAATCGGCCTTGATAAGCACGTTCAGATGCTAGCAATTCTGGATTCCCTGTTTTATTTGGACAGCGAAGCTGTCTATGGCTATGATCTGCAAAAAAACTTGCGTCCGAGATGTTGACAAAAAAATCATGATGCCAGATCATGGTGATATTGCAGAAAGGGTCCAAGATCAATGGCACATATTCCTGTGGGCTCGGGGACCTATAACACGCCCTTGAACTATCCTTGTCACACGTGGGACACAAAGAGGTCCCAGGCAAAAGGGTAAGAACATATGTTGTTGAAAAAATTCATGACCCCAACCATTATCACGTGCTGTGCCACTGCTCGCGCGTTCGTTGTCGTCGTCTTCCACAGCTGGCTCCGTTTCCGCTCATCATTAGAGCGGTGAATTTCACTTCTATTTTGTCGTCGTATAGTGCAGGTCGCGCTTACGGGGGGATGAGCCATTCACTGTGTTACGTAACGGACACATTTAATAGCAGAGGTTATACGCGAACATGTGTGCGTGGCTATGTTGCTATGATGACCAGTGATTAGGACAATAAATACCTTCATACCTTTGTTCAATATTCTAGGTCACTTCTGTTTCGTGCGCTAAACAGCTCCGCAGGTCTTCAATCTTCACATAGTGGAAATGCTCGGAATTATTTTATCTATCTCTTTTGTCTTCTTCTTAATGTGTAAGCATTCTTAGGATACTTCTCTCACTTTCCGGAGAGTAACTTTATACCTATTTATGTCTCCAATTGTTTTTCCGCCTAGTTGGGTGACCGGGTAGTCCGTCGTCAAATCGATAGCGCATCGGGCTGCTGGGCTGAGGGAACAGGAATGGAGGACAACCGTCGGACGGACCAACATCGATCCCTGAGTATGTGGCAATGTGCACATATGTAAGCCTATTCAACGAGCCTTTTCACGCCGACACGGTCACTGTAGATGCGGAAAATGGTAGGCACCGGTGAAACTCTATGATGCCTGTAACGTGCGCAACGTGGGCCTGGTAAAGATCGAGGCAAGTACACGATGGTAGGAACAAGAGGCCGCCAAGGGCTTATCGGCACGCTCTTAAATGGTCAAGCGCACGCGTGATATCAGTGCTGTCCTGATAAGGTAGCGCAGACAGCGCATGCCCGATACATCGCCCAGTGGCCTTTCTCTTCTTTGATTCTTTCCTCGCCTTTTCCCTTTCCCTGGTGTAGGGTTGCCAACCGGGCTCAGTCCTGGGCTCAGTCTTTATCGGCACGGGAATCGTGCCGACGAGTTAAAGTTGCAAGTGAGGACTGAAAGGCGTATAGTGAATAAAGTTCCACATGCAGTTTCAGCTCTTAGAGCGATTGATTATCGCACCGCACTCGATAGCGAGATGCTCGTGATTCTCATACGATGTTCGAGCTCATGACGGCAAGCTTCAACTAATGAAGGAACACCGCAGAAACCGTCACAAACCTCAGCAACCAAATCCAGGTTGCCAGAACGACATTTATTCACGAAATAGAGGACTTCTTGGCAACACAAATCAAAAAGGAATTGCACGTAACAAACTAAAAGTCATTAATAGAAAATAGGTTTGTAGGAAGGTTCTCAAGGCACAATTCAGAGCACTCGAGATACTTTCAGCACCTTCATTCGCTCCCGCGTTTCGTCCCGTTTCACGTTCTGAGATTCGACGCAGAAATGGAGCCTTGTGAGGACATAGAACTTTATGATTCTATTCGTTAGTGCTTTTCCGTGTTCAGGGTAGCCAACGAGGCTCAACTTGCCAAGCTGAAGAAATCATACCAGATCCATAAAGCTGTCGCTTCTTACTTGTTTCACACGGAAGCAGTGGGTGAGTGTTTTCCAGTGATGTCACCAGTGCATTCAGCTCATCTGACGGATATAAAAGTCCTCCCCTGTGAACAGCAGTGGCGAGGGTTGCTTTCTTAGAGAGGTGCGACGGAGCATTTGGGTAAATTGTGCGCACTGTGTGCCTTGTAAGCATGGGCTGATCACGGGGAATCGACTCTTCCGCCGTTGACCACGTCCGTGAAGTGGCACACAATGTATTGTTCGTGGAAGTGAAGCTCACAGGGGGCTGACTTCTCGTCGAGAAATTCGTCAACCCAAGGGACAGCCCGCGGCCACGTTTCAAAACGTTCGGCGTCCTTTGGCACAGAAAACAAAGTCACACGTTTCCCGTCTTCCTTGACGATACGTAACGGGACGTGCAGTTCGGTACAAATCAGTGCGTTTACTTCGCTTTCTTTACGCGATGATTCATTTGGCTGAAACAGGGCACGGAAGTAAAGCCTACATGCTAACGAGCAATCTGTCACCGCAAAGGAAACACCGTGAAAATTACATGCGCGCAACGTCGAACCGAGAAGACGACAATCACACGTACTCATGCCCAAATAGCGAGGGTAAGAGGCGAAGGGGCCAGGAGAGACATCGCAATGCTGACCGCAGCGCCACCACGGCCACTGTGGCGGCGGCATGAATCGAAGGAGCGCGCTTTTGCCCCAAAATTACGGGCGTTGGCGCCACCTCTACTTCTAGCCACCATACCTCCGCATCGCCCGCGATCCTCCTCCGGATTGCCATCTTGGTTTACCGCGCGCGCCACTTATAGGTCGCAGGCATCGCGAATAATGTCAGTTTTTTTTTTCAGCCGCTTGTGAGTGGCCAAGAATTTGGTCCTTAATGAGCAAGCGCGAGAAAACTTACCTTCCTAAGAAAGTCGGGATACTATACACCGAGTACAAGAATCGAGCCGAAACGAATCTCCTCCAGGATGAGGAGATTAACTCTTTTCTGTGCGGTAATGTTTAGTTCGACGTGGAAGTGATGGTTGTGAAATGCGTATGTATAAAAGTCGCACTTGCTGTTTCAATAAACCAACGGCTGGAAGTAGCGCAACGTCCTTCGTGTTCATGTAGCATAATTTTCGCTCCAAATAAATCAAGTTTCATAAAGATAAGAAAAGCTACCGCGCAGTCTTGCAGGGGCAGTTCAGGGAAACATTCCTGCATAGTGCTTATAAACATGGCTATATTAAATCTCTTTCAAGATGTTTTTAAGCATCCGGGGAGACACTTGCCTACACGAGATTCCGTTATTAGCTTTGAACGTGCGCAACTGTGGACGATGTGCAAAGGTTTATCATTTGTAAACGTTCATAATTATTATTTACACACCGTGAATGGTGTGCAAAATCATAATTGTCATGTTAGCTCATCAGCCATCACTTTCAACGCGCGCAGAGTTGTAATCCATCCATCTCTCCGTCCGTCCGTCCGGTCCCGCTTTGTCCTGTCCAATCCCATCCATCCATCCATCCATCCATCCATCGCCTTAATCTTTCTTTTTTTCCTTTTTCTTTACTGGTTTTGCCCACTTCGTCTGACTCCCAGACTAGTTAATTTCTTTCAACAATACTTACTTATTAATGGTGTGCGAATATTCGAAAAGTTCGAATATTATGTTTTAATATTCGTGTTCTATACGAAAATATAACTTCGAAAATGTGCGAATATCCGGTTGTATACGAATATCCGAATCAAATCAAATATAATGGTGGCTGTGCGGGAGCAGCCACGGTTCATATGATTTGTTTCTATCTATTCTCTATTCTAAGGATATTTGGGCGATATCATGCTGAATTTTGTGATAATATCGTGCTGTTAGCGAAATTTCGCCTGTAAAGCGCACTTAGCCATTGGATGGCTAACTTTGCGGAAAAGCAGGTTTCCCAGTAGCAATTCATGGGTTTACGAAAATCAAGTTTGCACTTCTTTCTTTCTTCCTTTCTTTCTTTCTTTCTTTCTTTCTTTCTTTCTTTCTTTCTTTCTTTCTTTCTTTCTTTCTTTCTTTCTTTCTTTCTTTCTTTTTTCCTTTTTTCCTTCTTTTCCTTTCTTTCTTTCTTTCTTTCTTTCTTTTTTTCAGTGTCACTTTCAACTCTGACCTTATTGCTTGACAGCAAGTGTGGCGACTGACTACTTGCTCAGGGTCAAGCACCTCCGAGCTTACGGGCATTTGATGCGGTATAATAAGCAACAGGCTGGCGAGGACAGCTATTGGGAATTACCAAGTATCCTAAGTTAACATGAGCCAAATACACAATGTTTTAGTATACCAGTGGACTAGTGCCGTTTCTTTAACGTTGATTATGGTAATTGCAATGTTCCAACCCAACAAATTAACACAACTTATTAATAGATGCATGTGCGTATGATTATTGGATATTCGATTCGATATTCAAAGCAGAGTATTCGTATTCGATTATTATTTTATTCATATTCGCAAATTTTGATATTCGCAACTCCGTGTTACATATGCAGTTAACCTTCTGTGAATTAAAACCGTTAAGAGGCCACGAAATAAATGGGTGATCTTGCTTTTCTGGGAGCGATGTAGCTGATTTGCGACACATTATTTGAAGTCATCATCGCCGTCGTGGGCACAGCTCAGCACGCCCAGCCAGGTGCGATTTCATTTTGAACAAAAGAAGACTCAAACACAAATTTGACTTTTGCTTTCTTTTGTTTTAACTCTAATGCAAATCTCAGTTCTATTTCGTTTATCACGTAGCCCTGGCTTCTCTTTCTTTTCTTTACCTCGTCCCTTTCCACCTTTGAATCGCTTCTCTCTTTCCTTATAGTAGACTGACTGTTAAACAACACGGTCATCCCTATTTCGTTTCGCCCGCGCAGAGTAGCAGGCTAAAACAGTGTACTTCAGGCCGATTTGTCTGCATTCCATATCATTAATGTTGTTTTTCTTTTCTTTCTCAACACGTTCTACTTCATTGTCGTATATTCTATTCATTGTCATATATAGCCAATAATAAATACATACCGATATCATCAATCATTTGTCGCTTTAATAGATTTATTATTACTCTTACTATTAAAGTTTCGCATCCATCCATGCATACTCTTACTATGACCCTGCATCTTATTTCTCGACCATCCGCTTCTCGGCCAATCAATCCCTAGTAGTAAATGTCTGCCATTGTCTGGGGTCATTTTCGTCAACAACAACAACAACAACACCAAGACGAGCAAGTGACCACGAGCCCGTCTCGCGATTCGTGGCCCGAGCGTTCCAATCCTGGAGCGGGGCACAACAATGGCCGACGCCGTTCGCGAGACGGCAGCGGCGACCGACCGGCGACCACCTCTCGGCTGCGTCACGGCGTCCTTCGGCCCCGTCCCCCTGGACTACGTGTGCTTATCGGCGCTGCTGGGCACCGCGGTCGGCGTGACCGTGTGGGTGCTGCGACACACGCGCGACCTCGGCTCGGGCGACGCGTCTCCGCCGCCGGAGGCTTTCTGCTGCAACCAGCTCGTGTTCGAGTTGTCCCTGCGCGCCAACCGCACCGTTGACCCTTGCAGCAACTTCCTGGACTACACCTGCTATTACCGAGACGCACTCGAAGGCGCCAAGCAAGAGCAGCTCCTCACACAGGTAACGCCGCGTGCCTCCAAAAGAAAAAGAAATCAATACACGTAGATACAACGCAACGTTGGAGTCTGAATGACGCGAAACTTGTTTGATTTAGCAAGGTAGCATCAGCGGCGGACGAGACGACCTCGTCGCCTGTTGCTATTAGCTGTCTGCGTCGCGAGGACAATGTCAATGTGTGACGCGCCGTGACGGGAGGAAATTGAAAAGAAAATTAAGAAGAAAAAAATGTGTGCCGAGCCGGTTGAAATCGCTGTGCCTTGTGCTGGAGCTACAGTCCCCCCAAGCATCGCATTCTTTCAGACCAACTGTCTCCAAACTGCATGATGCGAAATAGAATGAATAAATGAATTAGAGGTGTACCATAGAGAAGCACGACACGTATCTAAATTACGTTTGAGGCTTTACGTTCCTTGAGTCACAGTGGCACATCCATTCTGGAGGATTAACCAAGAATGGGTGCATGTTCAGTTGCACATTCCCATTGCCGAAGTTGTCCGTTCGGGCATATAGTCAGTGGCACATACTCAGTGACCCAAATAATCTACTAAGCCAGACACCATACAGCGGCAGGTTGTCTACTCAGGCACATGCATACCCAGTGCCCCTAGTTGGTTATTTGTAATCACGAATGTAGCAAAGCCAAGGCGAAGAGACAAAGAAAGGTTTGCTTAATAAGAATATGAACAAAGGAAATCGCAGTTCTGCACATAGTGAGAAACGGTGATAGCGATCATTTGCTCGCTTAAAGAGACGCGCAGCTGTCAATCCGCATTTTCAAACAATTACTACAGGGTACCCTGCGCTAGTGTCCATGGTAGCTGCAAGGGAAGTGGTTGAGCCAGAATATGATTGATGGACAGTACGTCGGTTCTTCTGAACTTTGTCTTTCTGGCTACAAACGCCACTTCTGGGCATTCAAACACCTTTCAATCCCTTTAATATCCCTTTCATATCAATATCGCTTTCAGTTGCTCATTTCAGCTGCTCATTTTCTTGGATGACTGAAGTTGTGTTACTCTGGTGGCTCTAAAGATTACTTTCGTACATATTTTGGACGCTGCCGTAAGCAAGCTACTAGACCTATAATTATTAGATCCTGTAACCTCTCCATTCTCGTGAATTATTATTCTAGCATTCTTACAAGTTTCTTTACTCAAAAGACACCAAATATGAATTAATGTAACATAATATCAGTCGATAAGAATGATGACGCCATACATAGATGTACAAATTCGAGAGGATCGGTGCGCGTTCGATTTCACATGAGAAACGCTTCTGTGTATCCTTTAATGCTCGAGTTCAAAGCACCCTTAAGCAAAGCGGTTCTAAGTAAATGGCGAAGAGTAAAGGCGAGAGCGGCTAAATGCGAGAGTAAAGGCGAGAGTAAATAAAGCTTTTGATCGTGTAAGTCACTCCTACTAATTTATCTTCTGGAGCATGCCAATGTTGGCTCCGTTGTGCTTGAAGACCTTAGGCTTTGCTACACATGTTGTACTACTCGTTTAGTGATTAATGGCCATCTCTCCGAACCCATTTCTATTTTCTCATCCGTTAATTAAGGATGCCCGATGTGCCCACTGCTATTCGCCCTTTACCTGGAACCGCTATGCTTAAGCGTAATTCAGTCGAGTTACATCCTTGGCTTCAATATACTGGGTAATGATGTAAAAGTCTTAGCTTATGCAGATGATCTATCGTTCTTCTGCACGGATAACACCAGTGTTGAAAAGGTAGTATCGACAATAAAGGAATTTGGCAGCGTATCAGGAGCACCAATGAACTCCTCGAAAAGTTCAGCTGCACCGACGCCATCCTATTTTGGGATGTCCTGAACCACAGCCGATGCGTTGATGAAACAGGATATTCAGACAGGTTAAGCATCGAAACGCAGGTGCGGCAGTATAAAAGCGACTCGCCCTTTGTGTACGCTGTGCGGGGAGAGTCTAACGCTGAGTGTACTGGCAACCATAAGCGAGCGCGAAAAGAAATCTGCCCGAGAATTCCTAGGGTGATTTGAACTGAGGCACTACGCGACGTATACGTGTAGCGAGCTCAAACGGGGCACCCAAGACGACAGAGAAGGACAATTTCTCTGTCGCTTAGCGTGTCCCGTTTGAGCTACACATCGCTTCAGTTAAGTTCGTAATCTCATCGTAACGGAAGAAACTTAGGTACTATCGACCAGCAAAATCTGGCAGTCTATCAATGACTTGCACGTTTAATGTGTATCGCTCGCATCGGGCGCGCGAACGAGGAGCATGGCTCTTCACATTCCAGCTTTTAAATTTCATTCAATATTCTCACGAAGATGCATAATGCTGCTTTGCATGTGCACGAACGAACACGAACAGACAGTGCACTAACTTCGAACTATTCACAATTTATAGACAATAATGTTTTTGCCGAAACACTCCACGACACGGACGAAAACAGCGGAGCGCATGGGGAGTAACTGTTGTCGTTCGTCCTCCCGTTGCACTCTTTCCGACCGGGGACAAAACACTTACTCTCCGAAATTTGCACACGACACGCACATTCATGCAGCTACTCCCTTGAGGGACGAAAGCGCCCTTTTTAGGACTAATAAACTGCCCAGTTACTCCTGTTTTCCCTGAGATTTTTATTAGAGTGTATACCAGTCCACTTGCGATCCGCAGCGACTCAGCGATTGCATTTTCTCCGCTTGCAGGTGGTGCATCCGACTCTACAAGGTATTCTGCAAATGCCGGCAAGCGATGTGCTACGTGTCTACTACCTCAGCTGCCTAAAGGTTTTTTCGAAGGGAACGTCGAACACTGAGGGAGCCGTCAACGCTGTCGCCGACATGTTCTCTAGCTGGGACGGCGGAGCCGAGTTTCGAGTAGTCGACATCGCCGGTATATTAGAGATCAAGTTCGGAGTGTCGCTCGCTTTTACCCTCCTACTCGACCTTAAAGCCGATGGGTGCGCCTGCGTGGCCGAGCTTCACCGAGGGAGTGAAATCGCGGGGGACTTTTGGAACGCAGAAGACGAAGAAACGCGTGCCGCCGTCGAGCGTTCGCTTCTGTCGCTCGGCGAACGCTTCGGAGTTAAACTGACGCGCAGAGATATTGTAGAGTTCCAACTGCTGCTGTCTCAGGCGAACCAGAAACACGATGAGACGGAGCCGCTGACCGGTGGATTCGACGTGCTCGGCCAGCTCTTCCCGAGAGCATCGCTCGATAAGTGGCGGCTTCACGTGGACGACGTCTGCTCATGCCGCTGCAGCGACAACATGGCCGTCACGGTCAACGACGCGAGTGCCATCCGGACACTCTTCGACATACTGGAAGCACCGCGCTTTCACGCACATTCAGCAACGCACCTCATCGTCGAAACCGCGGTTGCCCTGTTCGAAAGAGAGTTCCTGTTGGACAGCGTCCCGGGAAGAGCCACCGCGCTATGGACCGATTTCTGCGACTCGTTCACCGGTGGTCTCTTCGAGCTGTGGGAGCTGGTGTTCCAGCAGCAGCTCACCAACAAGGAAAAGGACGACGCACTCCGCTCTCTCTACGACTCCATCTCCGGAGCGGTCATCGCGGACGCCACCGACATATTCGCGAGTCCTGAAGACGCCAAGGAAGCAAGCGCCTTGATCTCACGACTGCGGTTGCTCTTGCCCACGCAGGCGTCGCACTGGTACAAGATTTTCCTGCCGAACCTGACGGAAGACTATTGCGCAAACGTCATCGCCATCGGAGCGTTCCGGCGAAAGATCGCCCTACATGACTTCGACCACGTTGTCGGCTGGATGTGGTTGTCGCACACGGTAGACGACATGCAAGCGAAGCGTCGGGGCGACCTCATCGCAGTCTCGCCCGCCATGTATGCAAATATGAGGTTCGAAGCTCTGCAAGAAACCTATGTCAACGCGGCTCTTGTGGGCGTCCAGATTGCCAGTATCCTATGGCAGGCCCTGTTCAGGCACCGCGGTTGGAGCAACGCGGTTTCTCAACAGCTCGATCGACACGCTCAATGCATCGGCGATCACGTGGAACACGAGGACCCCACCTATGTCCAGTACCCGCTGCTGTCGCTGCGGTCGACACTGCGTGCAGTGGCGGGCGCAGGATGGCACCGGCCGGTCAAAATGTGGGGCTTGTGGAAGCTGTCGCCGAGCCAGCTCTTCTACATGCTGTTCTATAGGCAGTACGTGTGTATCAACAGTATCCACGACAAGCTTTACGAGGAGCGGGCCCGGAGCACACATTTAATGCGGCGTGTGCTGGACTTCTGCAAAGCGTTTCAGTGTCATCCACTGCCGATAGATGCCGCGGCAGGGTGCATGCACGACCGGTCGATCTCAATCCTGCCCGCGTGACGACGTGTAAGCTCAGCCCGCAACATAGGACACGGCGCTGTATGGACATTCGCAGGTACCCTATACTCGCGTCATTTGAACGCTTCGGTACCAGTTCATTGTTTGCGGCTGGAGCATATGGTTCAGGTGGAAATACAAGACTTGAAAAAAAGTGCTAGACCAAAACGAGGAAGTTATAATGTAGGTCACTGCTTGAGGCAAATGACATCGCGATTATTGAGCTTTCCCTGCACATTTCCTATGAGACTGGAGAGGATGGAGAGTATCTATATATATATATATATATATATATATATATATATATATATATATATATATATATATATATATATATATATATATATATATATATAAAATATGCCACATATATACCGCATGTAACCAAAACTCTTTGGCTACGTGAAAAGCGAAGACCTGCATCGACCCAGCGGCAATGCGCACAGATTTTCTCTTTATTGATTTAATTGCTTTTTTAATTCGCGATAACCACTGGATATGCTTAAAGCAAACTGGAGCGAACAAGATCGACTCGGTACGTAGACAGGCTAGAGATTTATTAGCTTAGCTAATTGCGTGGCACAACTTATCACCGACTTCTTTTCTGAGTCCATCATGTTTCCTCGGGGGCGCGCCGGAAGTCTTCTTTCGCGCACAGTTTAGTGCACGAAACTTTACGTGCAAATATCTCGTGTTTGTAAATGACAGCACTATCACGTCTCAAGTGCGCATGGACAGAACTCGCCTCCAGCTCTTTATTCTGAAGCCTTTTGAACTGGCGACATCGATTCCCTACTTAGGCAGTGTGCTTTCACAAAGAGTACGACTAGCAAAATGCACCACAACCACCGGACAAAAAAAGTAAGCAATGGTAGTGCTCGGGAACGATAGGCAAATTATTGTGGATGATGCCAATAACCCCTCATCTTGGCGCAGACGTTCAGTACGAGATTAGAAGATCGGTTACGTTCTTGACTACTACTTTTGGCAGTTGAGGCTGGATGTCCCTTGACAACTGTATGGTTATGTATATTGGATTTACTTTCCCTTTTCACTTTTTTTTGTACCTTCCTGCCTACGGTATAAGACGCCCTATATGCTGGCCGGGAATGCAGAGGCGGCTGCAGTATGGTCGCACAAGCATGCCACTACTCCTTCCGTCCTGCCTCTGTCGTATGATCTGCAGTGTTTTCAAAATTTTGTATGAATAGCGCTTAATGATTTGTTTTAGGCTTTTCGGATTTTTATTCGTGCATAACTAGTAGTACCTTGCAATGCGATGTCTGCAAGCGAGCGCAGAACACCAATTTAATATATCATAGATGTGGGCTGACAGCACATTTACTTGTCAATTTTGTTCGTTTGTTTTCACCTGCTTCACGCAGCAGCACCTACTGAATAGAGCACTCGCAAGGCACAGTGGCACTGTGCAGCTTAACCGTGTTTTAGCTTACCGAAGTACTGCACGTTTACTGCATCAGATCGGTTAAGTCTTGCACGGGAATTGCAAGAGCGGGCTGGTTTTACGCAAGACTGTGCTCTTAAGTGTATAAAAGAATTACATATTGCTGTACATACTTGGCGTGACTGTAAAGCAATACGATATTATAGTAAAATGCCCCATTTTTAGAGCTTGTTTACGATTGTTGTATACA
Source organism: Dermacentor albipictus (assembly GCF_038994185.2). NCBI lineage: Eukaryota > Metazoa > Arthropoda > Arachnida > Ixodida > Ixodidae > Dermacentor > Dermacentor albipictus. Next base: position 139,848,077 of record NC_091824.1, read on the forward strand.
CACCGATAAATCTAAAGACGAAACATTTCTTTGCCGACAGCGACGGCAAGAATTCGCTTGCAGTGTCTATACAATTTCTATCGCAGTATAATATGAAACACGTGCTCCAGATCTCTCATGTTCGATATAATGCATGGGAACACAAGGGCGATGGGTTACAGTGGCCTCATTGTGCGTGCATAGCAAACATAGCAAACAATGCATATACGAAATGATTCGGCACCTACACCCTGACACACTGGACACATTCCAATCCCTTTTCAATACCATGTGGGCGGCGGGGTATATTCCACCGTCCTGGAAAGAAGCTTTAGTCATCGCTGTTCTTAAACAAGGGAAAGCCCCAGCAGCTACAGGCCAAAAGCGCTTGCAAGCTGTCTGTGCAAATTTTTCGAAGAAATGCTCATTCATTATTAAAATGATAATGATTATTATGAAAAAATGCTTATTCAGCTTCCTAAATAGTGAGTGAGTGACGAAACTTTGTTCTGAACGCCTGCAGAACGGTTAGCCTTCCCCTGTTAGGGAGGCGTTACCGTGACGCGGCCATGACGTCTTCGCAGCGTGTGGCGCCTCTACTTCGGCCGCGGCCGCACTATTACCTTTGGTCGACCGCGCCTGCCCCTCTTTTGGGGTGGCAGCCTCCCTCCGGTTTCACTCGGTCGTTGCCTTTCGAGGGCCGCCGAGATCTGCTGGACGGCCTGTGTTTGGACATCTTGGTCATAGCATATCGTTGCGGCCTCGAGCCGCGGCGGGATCGTTGTTATTGTTGCAGCTTCATGCGGATTTTTAGCACAGTCCCAAAGGATGTGAGCTGCAGTGGCTCTTTCCTTTCGGCACACACAACGCAGATCACTTTCATAAACACTTGGACACACGTGCCTCATCAGCACCGGGGTGAATAACGACCCCGTTTGAAGTTGTCGGTATAAAACCACCTCCTTACGGGTCAAGCCCGGATGAGGTGGCGGCATAGTCCTTCACTCTAGTCGGTACCATTTCACAATTTCATTGTAGGAAGTCATTTTCTCCTTGGTTCCCCACAACCACGACGGGTCGGCTGTAGTAGCAGCGGCACTGTTGGTTAGTCCTCGCGCCGCCGCGTTCGCCATCTCGTTGTGCTGAGCGTTGCCGCGATCCGACACATCACTGCCCATGTGGGCCGGAAACCACTTTATCACCACACACCGACTTTCACTCGCGAGATCGACCACACGCAACACAAGCGCGGCTTCATCACACACCCTTGCTCTGGCGTAATTTTTCACTGCCGTCCTAGAATCACAGAGCACAGTCGTGCACTCGGGGTCGGCGATGGCCAAAGCAATGGCCACCTCCTCGGCTTGATGCGCCCCTCGAGTCCGCATACTCGCCGCTGTTCTAGTTGCACCGGTCGATGCCCCGACGACTGCAGCGGCGAATGCCTTTCTGTCATGTGGATACTCTGCCGCGTCCACAAACATGGCACCCCTGTCTTTGGCATGGAGATCGATGAGCGCCTTGGCCCTCGCCGCCCGCCGCTCTTTGTGGAACTCAGGGTTCATATTTCTTGGTACCGGACATACCCGTAGCCGTCTACTAATTGCGTCCGGTACAGGCACCTCTGTATTTTCGAGTCCAATTCCCTTTGGTCCCAGGCCTAGGTCACGCAGCACTTGTCTGCCCGTTGTTGCTTCTGATAGCCGCGCGAGCTGAGCGGTCCTCTGCGCCTCGGCGATTTCCTCCAGGGTGTTATGCACTCCCAAGGCCAGGAACTTGTCGGTGCTTGTGCAGTCGAGAAGTCCGAGTGCAGCCTTGTACGCTTTGCGTATGAGCGCATTGATCTTATTGCGTTCGCACTGCCTCCAGTTGTGGAAAGCAGCAACGTATCTAATGTGGCTTATAGCGAAGGATTCCACTAGCCGGGTGAGGCTTTCTTCCTTCATGCCTGCTGTTCTGTGCGACACCCTCTTAATGAGGCGGATGGCCGTGGTGACTTTGGCCGCCAGACGGTTGACCGTCTCGCCATTGACTCGTTTGCGCTCAATCAGCATCCCCAGCACTCGGATCTTCTCTACAGCCGGGATCATGTGACCACCGCTCGTCTTGATCTTTATTGTGTCTTGCTCTCTCGCAGGCTCGTTGCCTTTCGTCTTCCTAGCTGTCCTTTTCGGAGGAACCACCAACAGCTCAGACTTGCTTGGGGAGCAGACGAGCCCAGACCCGTCCAGCTGCTCCTCGATAGCGTCAACCGCCTCTTGCAATGTATTCTCGATGTGTCCGTCGCTTCCTCCTGGGACCGAGAGCGTTATGTCGTCGGCATAGATGGTGTGTCGGACCCGCGCGACTCGTGAGAGGCGCTCGGCCACCCCTATCATTACAAGGTTGAAAAGCAATGGCGAGATGACTGAGCCCTGGGGGGTCCCGACACTGCCGAGCTTCTTCTTTTGGAGCCGCAGGTCACCGGCGATGATTTCAGTAGTCCGCTCCGTCAAAAAATCCTTGATGTACGCATAAGTTCTCTTGTCCATGTTTAGCCGTGACACCTGGGCCAGAATCGCAGAGTGTCTTACTTTGTCAAAAGCGCTCTGCAGGTCCAAACCCAAGATGGCTCGCTTGTCTTTCGTGTTGGTAGTGTCATCGAGGATGTAATTTTTCAGTTGTATCATGGCGTCCTGAGTTCCGAGCTTGTTTTGGAACCCGATGATGGTGTTTGGGTAGAGCCCCGAATCTTCCAGGTACCTCTGCCACCTGTTCATGAGTACATGCTCCAACGCTTTGCCCACACAGGACGTAAGCGAGATCGGCCGGAGGTTCTCAATGTTGGGTGGCTTGCCCGGCTTTGGAATCAAGATGGTCTTGGCTGCTTTCCACAGCCGAGGTAATGATCCGGCTCGCCAGCAAGTGTTGAAGTATGCCGTGAGGTTCTCTATCGCCGCTTCGTTAAGATTTTTCAGCGCTCTGTTCGTAACGCGGTCGGGACCAGCGGCGGAGTTGCTGTTGAGATCGTGCAGGGCAACCCGTACTTCCCATACTTCAATGTCTCGATCTAGCCACTCGTTTGCTTCGCCTAGGTAGTCCGGGTGCGTGTCTGTGGGAGTGACCGGGAGGTACTTGTCGTCGAGGCGTTTCTTCACTTCGCCTTCCCCGTGCTCGTTCAGCGCCCTGTGGATGATCTTGGCCAAGTTGTGGTGCTGGTGAGACTTGGTCGTGGTCGCATCCAAAAGATGCCTCACCATACTCCACGTCTTGCCGCAGTGCATCTGGCCGTCCGCTGCGTTACAAACGTCATTCCATTGCTGTGTGCATAGCACTCGGCTGTGGGACTCGATCTCGCGGTTGAGTTCGGCGACCTTCTTGCGTAGCTTTCTGTTTGTCCTCTGCGTCTTCCACCTTGACAGGATGGACTGCTTGGCTTCGATGATGTGGGCGAGGCGGCTGTAGACCCTGCGGACACGCTCGTCCGTCTCGACTTACTTGGTGGCCTTTTCTACCTTGTTTACAATCTCGGTGGACCACTTCTCAATGTCCGTTATTTCGGTTTGCTTCTCGGGTAACAATCCTCGAAACACGTCCCAGTCAGTAAATCTATGTTTCCGAAGGCTTCTGCCAACTTCGTCGGTACCACCGAGCGGGACAGCGACCTCCACAATGTAATGGTCACTTCCCAATTCGTGGCCCGTGTTGCGCCATTCAAAGTCCGCCATACCACCGCCATTACTCCTGACGAAAGTGAGATCGGGCGTTGTGTCTCGGGTGATCGAGTTGCCGATTCTTGTAAGGTATGCTGGGTCGGTAATTAGATTTAGTCCCAAGTCGGTAGCATCTTGCATTAGGTCCCTGCCCTTTGCCAATGTTTTGGGGTAACCCCAGGCTTGATTCGGCGCGTTGAAGTCCCTGCAGATTACCAGCCTGTTGTCGGGCCACGCGACGTTGCACGCTTTGTGTAACAGTGCCTTGAATTTCTGCTTTCCGTGTGAAGGGCTACTGTACACGTTTACCAGAAAAGAGCTTTCCTTCTGCTTTTTCCCGGTAACCACCTCTACCATGGTGTGCTCGATTGGGCTTTTGCTCAATAACTCGTGCTCAACGTACGTGATGCCTTTTCTCACCAAGGTGCAAACTCCCCTGCCGCTACTGCCGGCCGCGGTCCGGAAGCTTGGTAGGCTGGCGTGGGACCGGTAACCTGAGAGCTTTACTTCCTCAATGAGGGTCTCTTGCAACATGATAATATCTGGCTTTCTTGATACTTGTTCTAAGTGTTGCTGAAGTGCAGCCTTTTTCCCAGCAAAACCGTTGCAATTCCAATGCAAGACCAGGAGGCCTTTCACTGCTGTTGTGGTTGCGGTGGTTGATGTCCTATCCATGTTTGCTGAAAGTTAGCCATTTGCGTTGCCAAATTCTGTACTGTCGTCGTTAATTGCTGGCACGTCTGTTCAATTGCTATGAAACGGTCGGTAATTGTCTTGGTGAATGTCGTGCGAATATACTCTTCAAAATGGGTGAGCCTATCTTAAAGAGCGGAGACTCAGCGATAGGGTAGACAACCTAAATAGTCACAACAAAATAGACCCCCTTCAATGCCGTTTCCGAGAGGGAAGATCGACAATAGACCACCTTGTGCGCATTGAGGCAAACATTAGAGATGCATTCATTCATAAGCAGTTTTTCCTTTCAGTATTTCTAGACCTAGAGAAAGCGTACCACACGACATGACGATTTGGGATCCTCCGCGATCTTTCCGCCATGAGTGTCCGTGGGAACTTGTTAAACGCAATTGAAAGCTACCTGTCTAACCGCACTTCTCTCGTAAAATTTGGTAACCCTTTATCTAAATAATTCACCCAAGAAACTGGTGTTCCGCAAGGGGGCGCACTTGGCTGCACACTATTTATTGTAAAAATGAACAGCCTGCATACAGTCGTTCCACGCGCAATGTCTTATTCCGTTTATGTTGACGATGTACAAGTAAGTTTCAAATCATGCAATATTGCTATTTGCGAACAAGTACAGCTTGGTATAAACAAATTATCTAAATGAGCGGATGAGAACGGCTTCAAAATAAACACCCAAAAAGGTACCTGCGTGCTATTCTGAAACAAGAGACGGGTAGCACCACTGCATAGTATTAGCATCAAAGGGACACCAACTCTCTGTGAGCAGCCAACATAAAGTCCTGGGAATCACTTTAGACTAAAAGCTCACATTTATTCCCCATATTGAAAACCTGAAAATAAAATGTCTGAAAACAATGAACTTTTTAAAGCTGCTGTCACACGCTACATGGGGTAGTGATCGAAAGTGCCTTCTGAACTTATACAACAGTCTTTTCCGCTCCCGCCTTGTTATTTTTGTAATCCCCTAAGTCCCCGAAAGACATAACAAGGGGGGGGGAGGGGGGTATACAATTCACACATGATATGCCAGCACAATAAAAACAGCTGCAGACAACAATCAAGCACGGAACAATACTTTATAATTCTGCAACACCAAGTGCGTTAAAAATTCTACAAGCAAGGCCTCGGAGAAGATAACCTCGTGAGATTGGTACATGCGTCCGTAATGTGTCGGTTCACTTACGTCGCGGCCATGCACAACTGGCAAAGATCGGAGCGGATAAGCTCAATGCAGCGAGCTTTCCACCTCCCCATATACACTCCCACGGAACGCTTACTTCAACTTGGCATGCATAACACACTAGAGGAAATAGCGGAAGCACAGGAGTGGGCCCAGTTCGTCAGGCTATCTACCACACAAGCTGGAAGACACATCTTACATGAGCTGGGCGTTCCCCCCCAGAGTAATCAAAACAAAGTTCCGCAGCATCCCTCGAGAGCAGCGGGACCGCACCACTGTCGGCCGATCCCACGAAACGTCCATCCAGAACACAACGTGGGAAGACGTCTCCTCCTCCTCTCGTGGAGGAGGAGGAGGAGGAGGAGCTTTATTATTGCAGAAACCATTGCGCGGTTTATTCCTGGGTGGTTCCCTCTGACAGGGCTCCACTGGCGATCGCGGCTCGCCGGGCCTGGTCAAGGGTCGCCAGTTGGCTTCCCAGGTCCAGTTCGGAGAGTCTCGCCTCAAAGACCACGTAGTGAGTGTGTGTGTTGTGACTCGTGGTGAAATTACGACGCCTGGACGGTCGGTACATTCGTGTGTTATGTGCGCGAGTGTCGCTGTGTGGTTGCTACACCAGGGATACGTCCGGGACGTATAACTGTCTGGGGAGATTGTGTGTAGACGAGACAAGTGTGGGTATGTGTTGGGTAGCTTTGAGTGGGGAAGAGTATTGCGTTCTTCCGAGACGTTGGTCCTGTAGTATTTGTTGACCTGCCGTTAATAACTCGTGGGTCGCTCGTGGGTCTGTCGGGGGTTGAAGAACGGTGTGGTCTCCTGGAAAACGCTCGTGAACGGGCTTCGAACAGTTTCGTAGACGCAGCGCGCTACGCCGACGGACAGGCCTTCGCTGTAGTTAGCGTAAACCATGAAAGGTAAATAGCGAAGCAATCTCGATTCGGATGACGTCCTCTGAAATCGCAGAGCAGGCTGCAATAGCGATGGCCTTATGTGACGACAAGAGGACATCACTCTACAGTGACTCGATATCAGCTGTTGGGGCGTTTGTCAAAGGAACCAAATCCGAGCTGGCCCTAGGGATATTAGAAAGCAAAGAGATCAAGCCACACACATTTATCTGGTTTCCAGTCCACATGGGACATATCGAGGGTGCCCCGCCCAACATCAATGAGTCGGCACACGGAGCTGCGCGAGGGATCGTCGACCGCATAGCTACCGGGCAGCGTGACGCCGGGGGTACTGACAATCGGGACTCTCCTTCCCCGTACACTGAAATTACTAAGAACTTTTACATGGCTCGGAGGATCTACCCCCTCCCACATTGCAAACTCCATAGACCTCAGGCTTTGACACTAAGGCTTCTACAAACGGGGGCATACCCAAACCATTCAACACAGTACGAGCCATTCAACACAGTACGAGGCGACCGGGCGGGAAGATTCTGAGCTTCATTACGTTCATCTTCGAGCAACCCTGCACGACTTAACCTCTTTTTCTTCCATAGCTACTTATGAACTCTTATTTATTTATATATTTATTATAAATATATCGCCGCCTCTTGGTTCACTCCCTATTTGTGGGTATGCGGCAAAGCCTGAAAATCATCATCATCCTCATTAACAACATCGTACATTTTACTGTCAACCGAGCCGCAAGAAGAAGCGACCACGAGCTGCCCTCGCAAATAGCGCCACGAGCGATTCTCTCGCAAGGACGGCGCCGAGGGATGACCGACACCGACCCTGGACCAGCGCTGCGGACGCAGGCCCACGCTGAACACCCGCGCGGCGGCTACAAGACGCTATTCGGCCCCGTTCCGCCGGAGTTCGTGTGCTGGGCGGCGATCCTGGCCACCGCGCTAGGCCTAACCTTGTGGGCGCTGCGCCACGCGCTCCAGCGCGAAACGGACGAGCCATCTCCACTGCCGTCGACGCCGGGCTTCTGCTGCGAGAAACTCGTCGTCGAGATGTACCGGGGCGCCAACCGCACCGTGGACGCATGCAACAACTTCCTGGACCACGCCTGCTATCACCCAGATGGACTCGCTGAAGCCAACACTGAGCTATTCCATGCGGAGGTATGCGTGCGCTGCATAATATTAGAGAACGTCAGCCGGCAGAGTAGCTCGAAAGAAAAACAGTTGCAGTTTCGAAGCACCGATTGCGAGGATAGTAGTTTTCCTGGCCGTTAGGCTTGTAGACATTCGCTTACTAACTAAATTAACAAAGATTGAATGTGTAAGCGTGACCGACCGAGGACGCAGGAAGAAACAGACACAGCGCTGTATTTGTGTGTCTGCTGCTTTCTACGTCCTTGTTCAGTCGCGCTTGCACACTCAGACCAACTAGCCCGTCAACGTGTTTTAACTAAATTAGTAAGCGCATTGTCACGCGCGCGCAGTTAAACATGAACACATCTCCCTCGATGAGCGCGGAAATTCGCTGTCGAAATGCTGGATTGAGGAATCACGGCAGCAGCAAACGAATTGACCTTCGAGCAGCTCTCGCTTCAACGCGAACGAAACGTCGAAAGCACAGTGCGTACGAAGCTACCGGCACTACGCGCACTCTGCAAACATCGCAGATCGTTTTTAAGATGAGGGCCTTGCGGGCGCGCACTTTGTCCACGTCGCAGATTGCTTTCAAGACACACGAGCGCCGGCAAGGCGTCCCTACGGCGTCCGCCATTCGCGTGCCCAACTCCGTAGTAGACGCCGCGGCTGCCTTCGCTCTGTACGAAACAGCGGGCGAGGAGGACATCGAGGCACCCTAGCAGTCGCCCGAGACGCTTCCGGCCGGCGTTTCTTGCTCCCGCACGCGAGATTGAATCGCGTTCGCCGGGTCACCATCGAAGACTTCCACTCGGACATACAGCATACGGAGCAGGGCGACGGTTTTAGAGCTCATGGACTTTATGCCGAACATCACGGCGGTGGCGATGCCAGAAATGCACCTGGAGTGTCCATATAATTTCTATCGCAAGAAAATGTGGCCGGCAGTTCACAGAAATTATCTATTCATGCGCGGGTAGTTTCTTGCAACTGAGCGCGCAGTTCGTGAAAATCGGCACAAGTAAATGCAAACAGCGTGGCATTATTTGGTATACTTTGGCAGCGACTCAGGCACCAAAGCAAGAATCCAAACACGTCCGTGCGTTGGGGATTCGTCGAGGCCTCCGCGTGCCGACGGTGTACGACGATCTTCAATGCGTACACCCCGCGGCACGCTCCGGGCTCGGTAGCCCGAACCATCGGAACGCCCTGGATCCGGCTGTGGTACTGCGCCGCCCACTTTATTGTATATCAGGTGCTCTCCGGAGGCTTGCGTGTGCCGATATTTTTATTTTCACATGCCAAATGATCTAATAGGATCAAATCACACTAGGTAAAAAGCACATCGGTTAGACCTAGGGGCACTTATAAACAAGCTGGTCGGTACCTACCCAGCTCTTCTTGGCGGCCGGCAGAGTAACTGCAACGTAATAAAAGTGCCTTGCCTTTGTGCACGACCGACGCTTTCCGGAGAAATATAACGTATGACGTCTTTATAAAATACATTCACATCGCATATTTAGGACGCCTATTCACGTCTCTGAGATACCTTTTACGTGTGTCTAACGCTTCGCTGCTCTCAGGGTGTTGATGGATGCGCTATGACTTTGTAGCAGCAATGCGATAATGTTTCGAAATAACAAACTGCTGTCGCTTGAAGCAAAGGCAGTGCAATATACTTTGAGGTTCCACGGAAGGCTCTTTAGCATGGCAGTCCACCATGTATCATTGTCCAAAAAGTACTTTTGCTGTTTCATTTCGGCTGCTTAACAATGCTGGAAAGCATTTATACTGTTATTCGTAGTGAAATGCGTCCTCAGGGTACAGTTTCGAATTCTGCTTGTGTTGCAATTATAACGCTATACAAATTTCGTACTAACTGTGGAACGCCGATGTCACATGACGGACGCTTCCACCAGCATTTGCTTAAGATTGTTCCGCAGCGACTCAGCGATAGCATTCGCTCTGCTTGCAGGTCTTGTATCCGACACTGCAGGGAACCTTACGAACGCCTGGAAGCGACGTCCTACACGCTTACTACCTCAGCTGCTTATTTGTTCTCGTAAAGGGACTGTCACCCACAAAGAAAGCCGTCAACGATGTCGCCGACATGTTCTCCAGATGGAGTGGCACAAACGATTTTCGAGTAGTCGACACCGCCGGTATACTGGAGATCAAGTACGGAATATCACTCACTTTCCGCCTAAAAGTGAACCTTAAGACTAACAAAGGGCTCTTCAACGCGATAGTCTACCAAACGCCTCATTTTGGACAGTTTGTGAACATCCGGTGGAAACCGACTAGCACCCTCATCGACCACTCAATATCGGTCGTCAGCCAGCGCCTTGGAGTTAACGTGACGCGCAAAAGCTTCTCGGATTTACGACTCCGGCTGTACCACGCGAGCCTGGTGACCGATAAAACAGAACCATTACATGGCGGGTTTGACGTGCTCGGCCAGCTATTCCCGAGAGCATCACTCGATGAGTGGCGGCTTCACATGAACGACGTCTGCTCGTACCGCTGCAGCGACACCATGATGGTCACGGTAAATCACGCGAGTGTCATCCGGACGGTCTTCGACTTACTCGACTCACCATATTTCCATGCGACATCACTAGCCTTCCTCATCGCCGGAACCACGGCTGCCCTTTTCGAAACAGGGTTCCTGTTAGACAGCACAGCGGAAAAAGGCACAGCGCTATGGACCGAGTTCTGTGACACCGACACCAGTCACCTCTTCGAATTGTGGGACCTGGTATCAGTGCACCAGTTCACGAACCAAGAGAGAGACGACGCACTCCGCTCCCTCTACGACTCCATCTCCGCGGCAGTCATCGCGGACGCTACCGACATATTCGCGAGCCCCGAAGACGCCAAGGAGGCGCATGCCTTGATCTCACGACTGCGGTTGCTCTTGCCCGCGCAGCTGTCGCACTGGTACCAGATCTTCCTGCCGAACCTGACGGAGGACTATTGCGCCAACGTCATCGCCGTCCGAGCTTTTCAGCGGAAGACGCTGCTGCACGCCGACGCCCGCGGTCTCAGTGATCTGAGTTGGACTCGCTTAAGGGACTTGGATGCGTACGCATTACTCCTGGAGGACGCCATCGTGGTATCACCCATCCTGTACGCAGATATCAGGGCCGAACCCCACCGCGAGACATACATCACTGCGGCGCTGGTGGGTGTCCAGCTGGCCTCTACTCTCTGGCAGGCCATCTTCGAGCACCCAGGCTGGAGCAAGGCGGTTTTGGAAGTGCTTAACGGTCACATGGACTGTATAGTGGGTCAAGTCGGCCGCGAGGATCCCACCGAGTTACCTTACCCGGTGGTGTCGCTGCGCTCAACGGTGCGCGCCGTGGCGGGCGCCGGGTGGCACAGGGTAGTCAGAATGTGGAGCTTGTGGTACATTTCGCCCAGCCAATTCTTCTACATGCTATTCTACGTGCGATACGTGTGCTTCAGGCACGAGCAGCTCAAGCAGCTGTCACGCAGCACGAACTTTATGCGGCGCTTGCCCGACTTCTGCGCAGCGTTTCAATGCCAGACGCTGCCGCGGGTGGCGAATTGCATACACGATGTGAGGGTCGCGCCTGTCGCCGTCTGATGGCGGCATTTGTCGCCTTCGTCCAGCATACACATGCGCAGTTAGTCATTTAGTGCGGGCTACCGCACTGACTTCACACACAATAGAATATTCACTTCACTTCTTTATTGTTTGTTTCACGGATTCTCTCCATGTAGGGGGCAGAGGTAAAGGCAATATGCCTGACAGAACCTCTGCGCCCCTACAGTTCAAGGCAGCATGACATGTCATTCACAAGCATATTTGCTAAACAAATCTTTACCACACGGCACACAGCAACAAAAATTGCAATTATTCAGAATACATGTCAACAAAGGATTACTTTTGCTTCAATGTGACAGATTTCGAGAAACCAGAAGATACATAAGCAATAAGTATTATATAACAATAAAATTGGCTTACATCAGAAATCAACAAAGAAAAGAAAACCATAGAAACACTGGCCCGAAAATAAATAGCATATACAGTAAATAGGTCAGCACATAGAAACATTTCAGAAAAAAAACGAAGGTTTAGATTGATGCACAATGTAAATGCCGAAACAATGGCAAATATTATTTACAAGTGCTGACCAGGTTAACGTTTTCTCTTCCTCGGTAGCGCTCTGAGTAAGCTGCTGGGTTCGTGTCCCCGAAGCACTTAACGCGTACCTTCTCCAGGAGTTCGAGTCTGGTCCCTCGAACTGGTGGGTGAGCCGGTAAATGGTTTTGTTTTCTGCCTTGGTCGGATCTATGAGAGCCTTGAGGTTATGCCACGTCCTCGCTGTGTTCAAAGTTCCGTTGAGGGAGTCACTGAATTGCTGCCAATTTTGCCTTGCCAATTGCGCCGCGTACTTCTCTGCTTTCGCTGTGACTTCTGCGATCTTTATCTTTAGCTTCCTGTTGTATTTTTGTTTCTTCCACTTCTTGGTGAGCCCGCGTTTAGCTTCCCACAGCTTGAGCAGTCTGGCGTCTACGTCGGGCGTCTGCGTCGTTCCCGCGATTTCTCTGGTGTACTTGCGCTGTTTTTCATTGAGCATCTTTCCCCACTCTTCTATCGATTAGATCTCGTCCTTGGCGAGATTCTTATCGCATGCCTCTCGAAAAGCGCTACAGTCCGTAATTTTTGCCGATCCCAGCTGACGCCTTAGCCTGTCAGAAGTTACTGGCGCCTTGAGTATGTAGTGGTCACTACCCAGGTTCTCTCACGCGAGAAGAGGTCTACGCAGAGATTCGAAACACAACCAGAAACACGGCCGCGGGTGCAGACAAAATCAATAACGCACTAACCCGCAAACTCAGCTAAGAGTTAGTCGCAGAATTAACCGACTTTCTCAACAAACACTGGGAAGCTGAGACCGTCCCCGAGGAGTGGGAGCATGCGGAGGTAGTCGTGATCCCTAACCCGGGCAAGAAACTGCAAATTGAGAACCTCAGCCCGATCTCGCTCACATCGTGCCTGGCAAAACTGCACGAACGAGTGGTGACGCTGAGACTACAACAGTACATGGAGGACAACGAACTGTATCGCCACAACATGTTCGGCTTCAGAACAAAATTATCGACCCAAGACGCACTGCTTCAAATCAAAGAAGAAGTACTCGGGAGCGTCCCCGGGAGCGGGGAGAATATAATAATGGCATTGGATATCAAGCGGGCTTTTCACAATGTAAGCCACGAGGCTATCCTCACGGGCATGAACGACCTGAACTGCGGGAGGAGAGTCTACGGCCACGTCAAAACCTTCCTTTCAAACAGAACAGCAACGACTGGCATGGGAGAGCTACGATCAGAGAAGTTCCTTACTCAAAACAAAGGGACGCCTCAAGGGTCGGTCATCTCCCCCCCCCCCCCCCGCTTTTCAACATAGCCATGATTGGCTTGGCAAAACAGCTGTCAATCCGCATTTTCAAACAATTACTACAGGGTACCCTGCGCTAGTGTCCGTGGGAGCTGCAAGGGAAGTGGTTGAGCCAGAATATGATTGATGGACAGTACGTCGGTTCGTCTGAACTTTCTCTTTCTGTCTACAAACGCCCCTTCTGGGCTTTCAAACACCTTTTAATCCCTTTAATATCCCTTTCATATCAATATCGCTTTCAATAGCTGCTCATTTTCTTGGTTGACTGAAGTTAAGTGTTACTCTGATGGCTCTAAAGATTACTTTCTTACATATTTTGAGCGCTGCCGTAAGCAAGCTACTATACCTATAATTATTCGATTCTGTAACCTCTCCATTCTCGCGAATTATTATTCTAGCATTCTTCCAAGTTTCTTCACTCAAATGACACCAAAAATGAATTAATGTCAACATAATATCAGTCGATAAAAGTGAAGACGCCATACATAGATGTACAAATTCGAGAGGATCGGTGCGCGTTCGACTTCACATGAGAAACGCTTCTGTGTATCCTTTAATGCTCGAGTTGCAAAGCACGCTTAAGCAAAGCGGTTCTAAGTATATGGCGAAGAGTAAAGGCGAGAGCGGCTAAATGCGAGAGTAAAGGCGAGAGTAAATAAAGCTTTTGATCATGTCAGTCACTCCTACTTATTTTCTCTTCTGGAGCATGCCAATGTTGGCTCCGTTGTGCTTAAAGACCTTAGGCTTTGCTACACATGTTGTACTACTCGTTTAGTGATTAATGGCCATCTCTCCGAACCCATTTCTATTTGCTCATCCGTTAATTAAGGATGCCCGATGTCCCCACTGCTATTCGCCCTTTACCTGGAACCGCTATGCTTAAGCGTAATTCAGTCGAGTTACATCCTTGGCTTCAACATACTGGGTAATGATGTAAAAGTCTTAGCTTATGCAGATGATCTATCGTTCTTCTGCACGGATAACACCAGTGTTGAAAAGGTACTATCGACAATAAAGGAATTCGGCAGCGTATCAGGAGCACCAATGAAATCCTCGAAAACTTTAGCTGCACCGACGCCATCCTATTTTGGGATGTCCTGAACCACAGCCGATCCGTTGAAGAAACAGGATATTCAGACAGGTTAAGCATCGAAACGCAGGTGCGGCAGTATAAAAGCGACTCACCCTTTGTGTACGCTCTGCGGGGAGAGTCTAACGCTGAGTGTAATGGCAACCATAAGCGAGCGCGAAAAGAAATCGGCCCGAGAATTCCTAGGGTGATTTGAACTGAGGCACTACGCGACGTATACGTGTAGCGAGCTCAAACGGGGCACCCAAGACAACAGAGAAGGACAATTTCTCTGTGGCTTAGCGTGTCCCGTTTGAGCTACACATCGCTTCAGTTAAGTTCGTAATTTCATCGGAACGGAAGGAACTTAGGTACTATCGACCAGCAAAATCTGCCATTCTATCAATGACTTGCACGTTTAATGTGTATCGCTCGCATCGGGCACGCGCACAAAGAGCATGGCTCTTCACATTCCAGCTTTTAAATTTCACGCAATATTTTCACGAAGATGCAAATTGCTGCTTTGCATGTAGTTCAACAGACAGTGCACCAACTTCGAACTATTCACAATTTAAAGACAATGCTGCTTTTGCCGAAACACTCCACGACACGGACGAAAACAGCGGAGCGCATGGGGAGTAACTGTTGTCGTTCGTCCTCCCGTTGCACACTTTCCGACCAGGGACCAAACACTTACTCTCCGAAATTTGCACACGACAAGCAAATTCATGCAGCTACTCCCTTGAGGGACGAAAGCACCCTTTTTAGGACTAATAAACTGCCCAGTTACTCCTGTTTTCCCTGGGATTTTTCTTAGAGTGTATACCAGTCCACTTGCGATCAGCAGCCACTCAGCGATTGCATTTTCTCCGCTTGCAGGTCGTGCATCCTACAAGGTATTCTGCAAATGCCGGCAAGCGATGTGCTACGTGTCTACTACATCAGCTGCCTAAAGGTTTTTTTCGAAGGGAGCGTCGAACACTGAGGGAGCCCTCAACGCTGTCCTTTAGCTGGGACGGCGGAGCCGAGCTTCGAGTAGTCGACATCGCCGGTATATTAGAGATCAAGTTCGGAGTGTCGCTCGCTTTTACCCTAATACTCGACCTTAAAGCCGATGGGTGCGCCTGCATGGACGAGCTTCACCGAGGGAATGAAATCGCGGGGGAATTTTGGAACGCCGAAGACGAAGAAACGCGCGCCTCCGTCGAGCGTTCGCTTCTGACCCTCGGCGAACGCTTCGGAGTTAAACTGACGCGCAGAGATATTGTAGAGTTCCAACTGCTGCTGTCTCAGGCGAACCAGAACAAACGATGAGACGGAGCCGCTGACCGGTGGATTCGACGTGCTCGGCCAGCTCTTCCCGAGGGCATCGCTCGATAAGTGCCGGCTTCACGTGGACGACGTCTGCTCATGCCGCTGCAGCGACAACATGGCCGTCACGGTCAACGACGCGAGTGCCATCCGGACGCTTTTCGACATCCTCGAGTCCCCGCGCTTTCACGCACATTCATCCACGCACATTCATCAACGCACCTCATCGTCGAAACCGCGGTTGCCCTGTTCGAAAGAGAGTTCCTGTCGGACAGCGTCCCGGGCAGAGGCACCGCGCTATGGACCGATTTCTGCGACTCCTCCACCGGTGGTCTCTTCGAGCTGTGGGAGCTGGTGTTCCAGCAGCAGCTCACCAACAAGGAAAAGGACGACGCACTCCGCTCCCTCTACGACTCCATCTCCGGAGCGGTCATCGCGGACGCCACCGACGTATTCGCGAGTCCTGAAGACGCCAAGCAAGCAAGCGCCCTGATCTCACGACTGCGGTTGCTCTTGCCCACGCAGGCGTTCCACTGGCACCAGATATTCCTGCCGATCCTGACGGAAGACAATTCGCCAACGTCATCGCCATCGGAGCGTTCCGGCGAAAGACCACCCTACATGACTTCGACCACGTTGTCGGCTGGATGTGGTTGTCGCACACGGTAGACGACATGCAAGCGAACCGTCGGGGCGACCTCATCGCAGTCTCGCCCGCCATGTACGCAAATATGAGGTTCGAAGCTCTCCAAGAAACCTATGTCATCGCGGCTCTTGTGGGCGTCCAGATTGCCAGTATCCTATGGCAGGCCCCGTTCATGCACCGCGGTTGGAGCAACGCGGTTTCTCAACAGCTCGAGCGACAAGCTCACTGCAACGGCGATCACGTGGAAGACGAGGACCCCACCTATGTCCAGCACCCGCTGCTGTCGCTGCGGTCGACACTGCGTGCAGTGGCGGGCGCAGGATGGCACCGGCCATGGCACCGGCCGGTCAAAATGTGGGGCTTCTCGAAGCTGTCACCCAGCCAGCTCTTCTACATGCTGTTCTATAGGCAGTACGTGTGTATCAACAGTGTCCACGACAAGCTTTACGAGGAGCGGGCCCGGAGCACACATTTCATGCGGCATGTGCTGGACTTCTGCAAAGCGTTTCAGTGTCATCCACTGCCGATAGATGCCGCGGCAGGCTGCATACACGACCGGTCGATCTCAATCCTGCCCGTGTGACGACGTGTAAGCTCAGCCCATAATACAGGACACGGCGCTGTATGGACATTCGCAGGTGCCCTATACTCGCGTCATTTGAACGCTTTGGTGCCAGTTCATTGTTTGCGGCTTGAGCATATGGTTCAGGTGGAAATACAAAACTTGAAAAAAAGTGCTAGACCATGGCGAGGAAGTTATAATGTAGGTCACTGCTTGAGGCAAATGACATCGCAATAATTGATCTTTCCCTGCACATTTCCTATGACACTGGAGAGGAACTGAAACCGTATGCGATTACAAGTGCGTAATTTTTATAGATATATATACATATATATGTAAAAGATGCCACATATATACCGCACGCAACCAAAACTCTTTGGCTACGTGAAAAGCGAAGACCTGCATCGAACCAGCAGCAATGCGCACAGATTTTTTCTTTATGATTTGTAATTGATTTTTTAATTCGCGATAACCGCTGCATATGCTTAAAGCAAACTGGAGCGAACAAGATCGACTCGGTGCGTAGACAGGCTAGAGATTTATTAGCCTAGCTAATTGCGTGGCACACCTTATCATAAATTTCCTTTTCCGAGTAAATCATGCTTCCGCGGGGGCACGTCGGAAGTTTTCTTTCGCGCAGTTTAGTGCACGAAACTTTACGTGCAGATATCTCGTGTTTGTAAACGAGAGCACTATCACGTCTCAAGTGCGCATGCGCATGGACAGAACTCGCCTGCAGCTCTTTATTCTGAAGCCTTTTGAACTGGCGACATCAATTCCCTGCTTAGACAGTGAGCTTTCACAAAGGGTACGACCAGCAAAAGGCACCATAACCACCGGAAACAAAAGTAGGCAATGGTAGTGCCCGGGAACAGTAGGAAAATTATTTTGGATGGGGCCAGTAACCCCTTATCTTGGCACAGATGTTCAATATGCGATTAGAAGATCGGTTAAGTTCTTGACTACTACTTTCTGCTGTTGAGGCTGGATGTCCCTTGACAGTTGTATGCATATGTATATTGGATTTACTTTTCTTTTTCATTTTTTTTACCT
Organism: Dermacentor albipictus; assembly: GCF_038994185.2. Taxonomy (NCBI): domain Eukaryota; kingdom Metazoa; phylum Arthropoda; class Arachnida; order Ixodida; family Ixodidae; genus Dermacentor; species Dermacentor albipictus. The sequence goes on from NC_091824.1 coordinate 139,865,752, forward strand.
TCCTGCCTACGGTATAAGATGCTCTATATGTTGGTCGGGAATGCAGAGGCGGCTCCAGTATGGTCGTACAAACATGCACTACTCCTTACGTCCTGCCTCTGTCGTAAGATCTGCAGTGTTCTCAATTTTTTTTATGAATAGCGTTTAATGATTTGTTTTAGGCTTTTCGGATTTTTATTCGTGCATAACTAGTAGTACTGTGCAATGCGATATCTGCAAGCGAGCACAGAATACCAATTTAATATATCATAGATGTGGGCTGACAGCACATTTACTTGTCAATTTTGTTCGTTTGTTTTCACCTGCTTCACGTAGCAGCACGTATTGAATAGAGCACTCGCAAGGCACAGTGGCACTGTGCAGCTTAACCGTGTTTTAGCTTACCGAAGTACTGCACGTTTACTGCATCAGGTCGGTGAAGTCTTGCACGGGAATAGCAAGACTGGGCTGGCTTTACGCAAGACTGTGCTCTTAAGTGTACAACAGAATTACATAATGCTGTACATACTTGGCGCGACTGTAAAGCAATACGATATTATAGTAAAATGCCCCATTTTTAGAGCTTATTTACGGTTGTTGTATACACACCGATAAATCTAAGGACGAAACATTTCTTTGCCGACAGCGACGGCAAGAATTCGCTTGCAGTGTCTATACAATTTTTATCGCAATATAAAATGAAACACGTGCTCCAGATCTCTCATGTTCGATATAATGCATGGGAACATATGGGTGATGGGTTAAAGTGGCCTCATTGTGCGTGCGTAGCAAACATAGCAAACAATGCATATACGAAATGATTCGGCACCTACAGCCTGAAACACTGGACAAACTGCCATGTGGGTAGCGGGGTATATTCCACCATCCTGGAAAGAAGCTATAGTCATCCCCGTTCTTAAACAGGGGAAAGCCCCAGCAGCTACAGGCCAATAGCGCTTGCAAGCTGTCTGTGCAAATTTTTTGAAAAAATGCTCATTCATTTATAAAATGATAAAAATGATTATGGAAAAACGCTTATTCAGCTTCCTAAAAGGTATCAAAAAAGACCCCCTTCAGTGCGGTTTCCGAGAGGCAAGGTCGACAATAGACCACCTTGTGCGCATTGAGGCAAACATTAGAGACGCATTCATTCATAAGCAGTTTTTACTTTCAGTATTTCTAGACCTAGAGAAAGCGTATGACACGACATGGCGATTTGGGATCCTCCGCGATCTTTCCGCCATGAGCGTCCGTGGGAACATGTTAAACGCAATTGAAAGCAACATGTCTAACCACACTTCTCGCGTAGAATTTGGTAACTCTTTATCTAAATAATTCACCCAAGAAACTGGTGTTCAGCAAGGGGGCGTACTTAGTTGCACACTATTTATTGTAAAAATCAACAGCCCGGATACAGTCGTTCCCCGCGCAATGTCTTATTTCGTTTATGTTGACGATGTGCAAGTAAGTTTCAAATCATGCAATATTGCTATTTGCGAACAAGTACAGCTTTGTATAAGCAAATTATCTAAATGAGCGGATGGGAACGGCTTCAAAATAAGCACCCAAAAAGGTACCTGCGTACACTCCTCAAACAAGAGAGGGGTAGCACCACTGCATAGTATTACAATCAAGGGAGACCAACTCTCTGTGAGTAGCCAACATAAATTCCTGGGAATCACTTTAAACTCAAAGCTCACATTTATTCCCCGTATTGAAAATCTGAAAATAAAATGACTGAAAACAATGAACTTTTTAAAGCTGCTGTCACACGCTACATGGGGTAGTAATCGAAAGTGCCTTCCGAACTTATACAAGAGTCTTTTCCGCTCCTGCCTTGATATTTTTTAATACCCTAAAGTCCCCGAAAGACATCACATAGGGGGGGATACAATTTACACATTATATGCCAGCACAATAAAAACAGCTGGAGACAACAATCAAGCACGGAGCAATACTTTATAATTCTGCAACACCAAGTGCCTTAAATATTCTACAAGAAAGGCCTCGGAGAAGATAACCTCGTGAGATTGGTACATGCGTTCGTAATGTGTCAGTTCACTTACGTCGCGGCCATGCACAACTGGCAAAGATCGGAGCGTGATAAGCTCAATGCATTAATCAGGAAGGCAATCAAGCGAGCTTCCGACCTCCACATATACACTCCCACGGAACGCTTACTTCAACTTGGCATGCATAACACGCTAGAGGAAATAGCGGAAGCACAGGAGTGGGCCCAGTTCGTCAGGCTATCTACCACACAAGCTGGAAGACACATCTTACAGGAGCTGGGCGTCCCCCCCCCCCCCAGAGTAATCAAAACAAAGTTCCGCAGCATCCCTCGAGAGCAGCGGGACCGCATCACTGTCGGTCGATCCCACGAAACGTCCATGCAGAACACAACGTGGGAAGACGTCGGGCGCGTGCGAAGGCTCTCCTGGAGGAGGAGGAGGAGGCGGAGGAGGAAGAGGAGGAGGAGGAGGAAGAGGAGGAGGAGGAGGAGGAGGAGGAGGAGGAGGAGGAGGAGGAGGAGGAGGAGGAGGAGGAGGAGGAACTTCATTATTGCAGAAACCATTGCGCGGTTTATTCCTGGGTGGTTTCCTCTGACAGGGCTCCACTGGTGATCGCGACTCGCCGGGCCTAGTCAAGGGTCGCCATTTGGCTTCCCAGATCCACTTCGGAGAGTCTCGCCTCGAAGACCACGTTGTGACTCGTGGTGAAATTGCGACGTCCGGATGGTCGGTACATTCGTGTGTTATGTGCGTGAGTGTCGCTGTGTGGTTGCTACACCAGGGATACGTCCGAGACGTATCCCTGGTGTAGCACCACACAGCGATACCACACCTGCTGTGGTGGTATCCCTCGGGAGATCGCGTGTAGGCGAGACAAGTGTGGGTATGTGTTGGTTTGCAGGCGGCGCCAGTCCCTTGCCTGGAGTTTATTGAGAGCTTTGTGTGGGGGAGCGTATTGCGTTCTTCCGAGACGTTGGTCCTGTAGTATTTGTTGACCTGTCGTTAATAACTCGTGGGTCACTCGTCGGTCTGTCGGGGGTTGAAGAACGGTGTGGTCTCCTGGAAAACGCTCGTGAACGGGCTTCGAACAGTTTCGTAGACGCAGCGCGCTACGCCGACGGACAGGCCTTCGCTGTAGTTACCACAAATCATGAAAGGTAAATAACGAAGCAATCTCGATTCGGACGACATCCTCTGAAAGCGCAGAGCAGGCTGCAATAGCGATGGCCTTATGTGACGACAAGAGGACATCAATCTACAGTGACTCGATATCAGCTGTTAGGGCGTTTGTCAAAGGAACCAGATCCGAGCTGGCCCTAGGGATATTAGAAAGCAAAGAGATCAAGCCACACACATTGATCTGGTTTCCAGTCCACATGGGACATATCGAGGGTGCCCCGCCCAACATCAATGAGTCGGCACACGGAGCTGCGCGAGGGATCATCGACCGCGTAGCTACCGGGCAGCGTGACGCCGGGGGTACTGACAATCGGGACTCTCCTTCCTCGTACACCGAAATTACTAAGCACTTTTACTTGGCTCGGAGGATCTGCCCCCTCCCACATTGCAAACTCCATAGACCTCAGGCTTTGACACTAAGGCTTCTACAGACGGGGGCATACCCAAACCCCCTACTTCTTCACAAGATGTACCCCGAAATTCAGACGACAAATGCATGTGCACTATGCAATGACTTAGCGAACTTACCTCACATGCTCTGGCGATGTCACGCGTTAGCCGGCGATGAAAGCAACACTTCTTCACATTGGGATGCTGTCCTAAACTGCCCCAATCTCGAAGAACAGCTATGGGCTGTCCAACGGGCCCGCGACACGGCGGAGAGGCTCGGCCTTACTGTCCCGACGTGGGAGCGGTCCGCTGCGCGCTGGGGCACGCCCTAAAGGATCCTGATAAAGTTTTTCATCAATCTATCCATCCGTCCACCCTCTGGGCATCCGTCTCGCGACCAGTACCTTCAAGACAAGTCCAATTCAGACCCTCTACGTAAACTCAAATCAGTGGTCACTGCATCTGCAGTGCGCATATTGCAGTTCTAGGCATGTTCTGCTCATATGTTACTGGCCGAAAATCCGACCGACCTAACTGTATTCACGGGTACGCACTGAACTGCATCGCGGTTATTAATATTTATCGCGAGAATAGGATCTCGTGGGCATCCTCAAGCGGCAGGCCTAAGGGACGAAGCCGTTTGTTAGTAGGTTTGTCCTTTCGGCGTATTTGGAGCGATACCACAGCACATGCGCTGGGTCGGCTTTAACGAGCCATTCAACACAGTATGAGGCGACCGGGCGGGAAGATTCTGAGCTTCATTACGTTCATCTCCGAGCAACCCTGCATGACTTGTCCTCTTTTTCCTCCATAGCTATTTATGAACTCTTATCTAATTATATATTTATTACATATTATATATATATATATATATATATATATATATATATATATATATATATATATATATATATATGTGTGTGTGTGTGTGTGTGTGTGTGTGTGTGTGTGTGTGTGTGTGTGTCGCCGCTTCTCGGTTCACTCCCTGTTGGTCGGTATGCGGCTCAGCCTGAAAATCATCATCATCCTCATTAACAACAACATCATCATTAACAACATCGTAAATTTTTCTGTCAACCGAGCCGCAAGAAGAGGCGACCACGAGCTGCTCTCGCGAATAGCGCCACGAGCGATTCTCTCGCAAGGACGGCGCCGAGGGATGACCGACACCGACCCTCGACCAGCGCTCCGGACGCAGGCCCACGCTGAACACCCACGCGGCGGCTACAAGACGCTATTCGGCCCCGTTCCGCCGGAGTTCGTATGCTGGGCGGCGATCCTGGCCACCGCGCTAGGCCTAACCGTGTGGGCGCTGCGCCACGCGCTCCACCGCGAAACGGACGAGCCACCTCCGCTGCCGTCGACGCCGGGTTTCTGCTGCGAGAAGCTCGTCGTCGAGATGTACCGGCGCGCCAACCGCACCGTGGACGCATGCAACAACTTCCTGGACCACGCCTGCTATCACCGAGATGGACTCGCTGAAGCCAACGCTGAGCTATACCATGCGGAGGTATGCGAGCGCGGCCCAATATTGGAGAAAGTCAGCCGGCACAATAGCTCGAAAGAAAAAGAGTTGCAGTTTCGAAGAACCGACTGCGGGCATAGTAGTTGTCCTGGCCGTTAGACTTGTAAACATTCGCTTACTAACTAAATTAACAAAGATTGAATATGTAAGCGTGACCAACCGAGGACGCAGGAAGAAACAGACACAGCGCTGTCTTTGTGTGTCTGCTTCTTTCTACGTCCTTGTTCAGTCGCGCTTGCACACCCTTACAAAAATCGGTTTGACCTTTCAGTCACTCATGAGTCACCTATCAGTCAGCCCTGTCACCTATCTGTAGACTCGACCTTTCTGTAGACTAAGTCCGCAGAATGTCTGCAGACACCGTGCGGACTGCAAGTAGACTTGTCTGTAATATGCGTGCCCAGTGAGTGTGTGTGTAATTATGTATATGTATCTATATATACATACATATTCTGAACCATGACATATTTTATAATTACGGTTGAATAGTTTTGACCTTTCAGTCACCCATGAGTCACCCACCAGTCACCTCCACGTAGACCTAGTCTGCAGAATGTCTGCAGACACCGTGCGGACTGCAAGTAGACTTGTCTGTAATATGCATGCCCACCGAGCGTGTGTGTGTGTGTAGATGTATATCTATATATAAACGCATGTATATACATATTCTGAACCATGACGCATTTTATAATTACGGTTCAATAGGTCTGACCTTTCAGTCACCCTTGAGTCACCCACCAGTCACCTCCACGTAGACCTAGTCTGCAGAATGTCTGCAGACAACGTGCGGACTGCAAGTAGACTTGTCTGTAATATGCATGCCCAGCGAGTGTGTGTGTGTGTGTAGATGTATATCTATATATAAACGCATATATATACATATTCTAAACCATGACACATTTTATAATTACGGTTCAATAGGTCTGACCTTTCAGTCACCCATGAGTCACCCACCAGTCACCTCCATGTAGAGCTAGTCTACAGATTGTCTGCGTATTGTCTGCAGACACTGTGTGGACGGCAAGTAAGTAGACTTGTATGTAATATGCATGCCAAATATATATATATATATATATATATATATATATATATATATATATATATATATATATATTCTACATGACACATTTTATAAATAATAGTTAAATCGGCTTCACCTTTCAGCCACCCACGAATCACACACACACACACACGTGTGCGCATCCTGAACCATGACACATTTTATCATTGCGCTCTGTTTTGCCATTTTAACATTTTGAAAACTTTGTCACTGATTGCTACAAGAACAGTCTGATAATGGCAGTTATATAAATCAATTATTTAATACTAATTGAAATAAGGTAATTAATAATTATAAAATAATAAAAATAAAATAATACATTAAAATAGATAATTAATAATTAATAAGGTAATAAGGTAATACTGGCGTGTTACAAAACGTACATTAAATGCAGCAGTTATACTATGGCTCGAACCGCAGCCTGAATTTAAGGACATATCTACCGCGCGACGCCGACACCATCCATCCGACCACCGACTGCGTGGTTGCTTTCGGCGCCGGCCCCCAGGAGGCGCTGGCCGCGAGCACCGGTAAAATTACGGGTGAGTATATTTTCCCGTCTGCACCTGGTCACCGACAAGTCACGGCATGCACGCGTGCACGCCATGTGCACGCCGCAGTGACGGCGACCGATGAGGTAGTGAACATGCCGTGCCGAGAGGAATTGTGGCGATTTTTGTGTGTATTAATGATCCAAAACCCCTGTGACTGCATAACGTAGCTCTCAGTGTTTTCCGTGTGGTGTGCCGATGCCAATTATCGTAGTTATGACCCGGTCGCGCTTTCTTTGTTACCGGCTCATGAAAAGCCGATGGTACTCTCGCTGCGCTCGCATTCCATCACAGTGCGCGAAAGAATTTTTTGAAAGTTGTGCTATCACGTGCTGTAGTTCATCTGCAATTCTACGCTGTTGACGCTGGAGGCACCGTGCACCGACTGTCTTTCCTGCGGTACCTGTGCGATGCGGCAGCAGCTGTCACGGAGACTCGTTTACCGAGCACGCCTAGAAAGGCAAGTCCGGCGCGTGCGCGCATTTTTGTAGTCTGTGAAGTGGGCATTTCTGTACGAGTAACAAGGTGATTAGTAACGTGACAAAAATGATCGTGCTTTTCGAATGTTCGTTCTTGTCGCAGGGCGCATTTAGCGAAGTTTGATGAAAAATGCCCTAAAACGTGATGTTGCCAAAATCTATCGACTATTTGCTTTCTGCTGTGAAGTTTCCTTGCGCCGGAGACTGCTTGATTTGAATAGGCGCGAAAATTCAAGCAGGGAAAGTTACTATTTCTGTACGTAATTTTTCAGCGAGAAATCGTATAGCCATTTCTAGAGGTACGTCGATTTGTCGTCTTCACAGCTAACGGCTGCGCGAGATGGCACCCGATTGCTGTGTACGACGCATGGCCAGATTTTAGCTTGTATGCAAGTTCTTTTATTTATATAGTGTCTTCAGACAGACTGTATTTCTTGCGTTGGGTGTCATGTGTTTTCGTGTATTTGTAAATGGTTCCGAGATTTCAACAACAGTATCTATCTTTAATGGAAAAAATTGTTTTCTCACCTGAAAAAGAGGGAGTCTGTTCTTTTTCAATGCATCGTCCTTTTTATGGCAGGGCTTTGTTGCACCGCATAAATAAATTAGGTTTTCGAACGCTTATATCATGTGTTAACGAGTTTTCTGGTTGTGCAATTCGCATTTGACTTGGTACAGACGTGCGTTTGTGTGAAGTTTTTTATAGTTGATTCATGTTTGCTCCAGTTCCATTTACATGTTAACTGCCTGTGATGTAATAATCGGGTATTTGTGCAACCATGCAGCTTCATGTAGCTGTTTGTACGAGACTTTTCACAAGTTTACAGTTTCAGCAGGGTTAACTTTACAGTAAACTGAACATTTCTTCTTGTTTAGGGATGTCACGATTTTGTGAGCCAGAGGAATCTACATCACTTGGGAGCCTGCGGCACTTCTGCAGGCTGAACAGCGCGTCAAAGCATCTGATTTGCATGCTGCGACAAGGTGTGTGCAAGGCGGTCACTGCCACTCACATGAGATGTCGGTACTCACTACTTCATTCCTTGGAAGCGATATTCTTGGTCCCAACCAAGCAGCCCGGAAGAAATCGGAGACAAATAAAATGTGCAAAGAATACTATTGCGTCTGTTATTTTATTGCATGCATGCATGCCAGTTCCCCATAGTGGGGCTACAGAAATTCTATCTAATGTCTGCCTAAATGCTGTAATCCTGTGACCACAATCTCGACAGACTTTCTGCAGAAATGCTGTATCCTGCAGCTACACAGATTGAGCAGACTTTCTGCAGAAAGGGTGTACCAATTGGGCGCTGGGAGGTGACAGGGGGTGACAGAAAGTCTGTGACCTGTCTTCAGATATTCTGCATCCCGGGTGACTCGGGGTATGCAGAATTTCTGCAGAAAGGGTGTACCAATTGGGTGCTGGGAGGTGACAGGGGGTGACAGAAAGTCTGTCACCTGTCTTCAGATATTCTGCATCCCGGGTGACTCGGGGTATGCAGAATTTCTGCAGAAAGGGTGTACCAATTGGGCGCTGGGAGGTGACAGGGGGTGACAGAAAGTCTGTCACCTGTCTTCAGATATTCTGCATCCCGGGTGACTCGGGGTATGCAGAATTTCTGCAGCAAGTCTGCAATGATTTTTGTAAGGGCACTCAGACCAACTAGGCCGTCAACGTGTTTTAACTAAATTAGCAAGCGCAGTGTCAAGCGCACGCAGTTAAACATGAACACATCTCCCTCGATGAGCGCGGAAACTCGCTGTCGAAATGCTGGATTGAGCAATCACGGCACCAGCAAACGAATTGACCTTCCAGCAGCTCTCGCTTCAACGCGAACGAAACGTGGAAAGCACAGCGCATACGAAGCTACCGGCACTACGCGCACTCTGCAAACATCGCAGATCGTTTTTAAGATGAGGGCCTTGCGGGCGCGCACTTTCGCCACGTCGCAGATTGCTTTCAAGACACACGAGCGCCGGCAAGGCGTCCCTACGGCGTCCGCCATTCGCGTGCCCAACTCCGTAGTAGACGCCGCGGCTGCCTTCGCTCTGTACGAAACAGCGGGCGAGGAGGACATCGAGGCACCCTAGCAGTCGCCCGAGACGCTTCCGGCCGGCGTTTCTTGCTCCCGCACGCGAGATTGAACCGCGTTTGCTGAGTCACCATCGAAGACTTTCGCTCGCACATACAGCATTATCGCTCATGGACTTTATACGGAACATCACGGGTGCGGCGACGGCAGAAATGCGCCTGGAGTGTCCATATAAATTCTATCCCAAGAAGATGTGGCCGGCAGTTCACAGAAATTATCTAGGCATGCGCGCGTAGTTTCTTGCAACTGCGGCCGCGAAGTTCGTGAAAATCGGCACAACTAAATGCAAGCATAGTGGCATTGTTTAGTATACATTGGCAGCGACTCAGGCACCAAAGCAAGAATCCAAACTACTCCGTGCATTGGGGATTCATCGAGGCCTCCGCGTGCTTACGGTGTACGTCGATCTTCTATACGTACACCCAGCGGCACGCTCCGGGTTCGGTGGCCCGAACCATCGGAACGCCCTGGATCCGGCTGTGGTTCCAGCACTGGTTCCCCGCTGCCCCTATGCATATACTGCGCCGCCCGCTTTACTGTAACATCAGGTGCTTTCCAGAGGCTTCCGTGGGCAGGTATTTTTATTTTCACATGCCAAATGATCTAATAGGATCAAATCAAACTAGGTAAAAAGCAGGTCGGTTAGACCTAGGGGAATTTAGAAATAAGCTGGTCGGTACCAGCCCAGCCCTCCTTGGCGGCCAGCAGAATAACTGCGCCTTAATAAAAGTGCCTTGCCTGTCTGCGTGACCGACATTTGGCGGAGAAAAATAAAATATGACATCTTTATCAAATCAATTCACATCGCATATTTCAGACGCGTATTCACGTGTCTCAGAAACCTTTTACGTGTGTCTAACGCTTCGCTGCTCTCAGGGTGTTGATGGATGCGCTGTGACTTTGTAGCAATGCGATAATGTTTCGAAATAACAAACTGCTGTCGCTTCAAGCAAAGGCAGTGCAATATACGTTGTGGCTCCACGGAAGGCTCTTTAGCATGGCAGTCCACCGTGTATCATTGTCCAAAAAGTAGTACTTTTCCTGCTTTCATTTCGGCTGCTTAACAATGCTGGAAAGCATCTATAGTGTTATTCGTAGTGAAATGCATCCTCAAGGTACAGTTTCGAATTCTGCTTGTGTTGCAACTATAAGGCTGCACAAATTTCGTACTAACTGTGCAACTCCAACGTCACATGACGAATGCTTCCACCAGCATTTGCTTAAGATTGTTCCGCAGCGACTCAGCGATAGCATTCGCTCTGCTTGCAGGTCTTGTATCCGACACTGCAGGGAACCTTACGAACGCCTGCAAGCGACGTCCTACACGCTTACTACCTCAGCTGCTTATTTGTTCTCGTAAAGGGACTGTCACCCACAAAGGAAGCCGTCAACGATGTCGCCGACATGTTCTCCAGATGGAGTGGCACAAACGATTTTCCAGTAGTCGACACCGCCGGTATACTGGAGATCAAGTACAGAATATCACTCACTTTCCGCCTAAAAGTGAACCTTAAGACTAACAAAGGGCCCTTCAACACGATAGTCTCCCAAACGTCTGAATATGGAAAGTTTGGGAACATCCGGTGGAAACCGACTAGCACCCTCATCGACCACTCAATATCGGTCGTCAGCCAGCGCCTTGGAGTTAACGTGACGCGCAAAAGCTTCTCGGATTTACGACTCCGGCTGTACCACGCGAGCCTGGTGACCGATAAAACAGAACCATTACATGGCGGGTTTGACGTGCTCGGCCAGCTATTCCCGAGAGCATCACTCGATGAGTGGCGGCTTCACATGAACGACGTCTGCTCGTACCGCTGCAGCGACACCATGATGGTCACGGTAAATCACGCGAGTGTCATCCGGACGGTCTTCGACGTACTCGACTCACCATATTTCCATGCGACATCACTAGCCTTCCTCATCGCCGGAACCACGGCTGCCCTTTTCAAAAAAGGGTTCCTGTTAGACAGCACAGCGGAAAAAGGCACCGCGCTATGGACCGAGTTCTGTGACACCGACACCAGTCACCTCTTCGAATTGTGGGACCTGGTATCAGTGCACCAGTTCACGAACCAAGAGAGAGACGACACACTCCGCTCCCTCTACGACTCCATCTCCGCGGCAGTCATCGCGGACGCTACCGACATATTCGCAAGTCCCGAAGACGCCAAGGAGGCGCATGCCTTGATCTCGCGGCTGCGGTTGCTCTTGCCCACGCAGCTGTCGCACTGGTACCAGATTTTCCTGCCGAACCTCACGGAAGACTATTGCGCCAACGTCATCGCCGTCCGAGCGTTTCAGCGCAAGACGCTGCTGCACGCCGACGCCCGCGGTCTCGGTGTTCTGAGTTGGACGCGCTTAAGGGGCTTGGATGCGTACGCCTTACTCCTGGAGGACGCTATCGTGTTATCGCCCTTCCTGTACGCAGATATCAGGGTCGAAGCCCGCCGCGAAACATACATCACTGCGGCGCTGGTGGGTGTCCAGCTGGCGTCTACTCTCTGGCAGGCCATCTTCGAGCACCCAGGCTGGAGCAAGGCGGTGTCGAAAGTGCTTAACGGTCACGTGGACTGTATACAGGGTCAAGTCGGCCGCGAGGATCCCACCGAGCTTTCCTACCCGGCGCTGTCGCTGCGCTCGACGGTGCGCGCCGTGGCGGGCGCCGGGTGGCACAGGGCGGTCCGAATGTGGAGCTTGTTGTACATTTCGCCCAGCCAATTATTCTACATGCTATTCTACGTGCGATACGTGTGCTTCAGGCACGAGGAGCTCAAGCACCTGTCCCGGAGCACCAACTTTATGCGGCGCTTGCCCGACTTCTGCGCAGCGTTTCAATGCCAGACGCTGCCGCGGGTGGCGAATTGCATACACGATCTGAGGGTCGCGCCTGTCGCCGTCTGATGGCGGCATTTGTCGCCTTCGTCCAGCATAAAATCCAGTTTCATAAACATAAGAAAAGCTACCGCGCAGACATGCAAAGGCAGTTCAGGGAAACATTCCTGCATAGTGCTTATAAACACGGCTACATTAGATCTCCTTCAATATGTTTTTAAGTATGCTGGGAGACACTTGCCTACACGAGATTCCGTTATTAGCTTTGAACGGGCGCAACTGTGAACGATGTGCAAATGTTTATCATTTGTAAACATTCATAATTATTATTTACACACCGTGAATGGTGTGCAAAATCATAATTGTCATGTTAGCTCATCAGCCATCACTTTCAACGCGCGCGGATTTCTCATCCATCCATCTCTCCGCCCGCCCGGTCCCGCTTTGTCCTGTCCAATTCCATCCATCCATCCATGCATCCATCCATCCATCCATCCATCCATCCATCGCCTTAATCTCTCTTTTTTCCTTTTTCTTAACTGGTTTTGCCCACTTCGTCTGACTCCAAGACTAGTTAATTTCTTTTAACAACACTTACTAATTAATGGTGTGTGAATATGCGAAAAGTTCGAATATTATGTTTTTAATATTCGTATTCTATTCGAAAATATATCTTCGAAAATGTGCGAATATCCGGTTGTATACGAATATCCGATTCAAATCAAACATAATGGTGGCTGTGCGGAAGCAGCCACGGTCCATACGATTTGTTTCTATCTATTCTAAGGATATTTGGGCGATCTCATGCTGAATTTTGTGATAATTTCGTGCTGTTAGCGAAATTTCGCCTCTAAAGCGCACTTAGCCATTGGAGGGCTAACGTTGCGGAAAAGCAGGTTTCCCAGTAGCAAGGGGCACGGGTTTGCGAACATCAAGGGTGCACTTCTTTCTTTCTTTCTTTCTTTCTTTCTTTCTTTCTTTCTTTCTTTCTTTCTTTCTTTCTTTCTTTCTTTCTTTCTTTCTTTCTTTCTTTCTTACTTTCTTTCTTTCTTTCTTTCTTTCTTTCTTTCCTTCTTTCCTTCTTTCTTTCTTTCTTTCATTCATTGTCGCTATCAACTCTGATCTTATTGCTTGACAGCAAATGTGGCGACTGACGCCTTGCTGAGGGTCAAGCCCCTCCGAGTTTACGGGCATTTGACGCGTTATAATAAGGAACAGGCTGGCGAGCACAACTAGTGGGAATTACTAAGTATCCTAAGTTAACATGAGCCAAATACACAATGTTTTAGTATACCAGCGCACTAGTGCAGTTTCTTTAACGCTGATAATGTAATTGCAATGTTCCAACCTAACAAATTAACACAACATACTAATGAATGCATGTGCGTATGATTATTCGATATTCAATTCGATATTCAAAGCAGAGTATTCGTATTCGATTACTTTTTTATTCGCATTCGCAAATTTTGATTTTCACAACTCCGTGTTACATATGCAGTTAACCTTCTGTGAATGAAAACCGTTAAGAGGCCACGAAATAAATGGGTGATCTTGTTTTTCTGGGAGCGCTGTAGCTGATTTGCGACACAATACTTGAAGTCATCATCGCCGTCGTGGGCAAAGCTCAGCACGCCCAGCCAGGTGCGATTTCATTTTGAACAAAAGAAGACTCAAACACAAATTTGACTTTTGCTTTCTTTTGTTTTAACTCTAATGCAAATCTCAGTTCTATTTCGTTTATCACGTAGCCCTGGTTTCTCTTTCTTTTCTTTACCTCGTCCCTTTCCAGCTTTGAATCGCTTCTCTCTTTCCTTATAGTAGCTAGACTGACTGTTAAACAACACGGACTTCCCCGTCCCATTTCGCACCCGCAGAGTAGGTGGCGAGAAGAATGTACCCCAGGCCGACTTCTCTGCACTCCATATCATTAAAGTTGTTTTTCTTTTCTTTCTCAACACGTTCTACTTCATAGTCCTATATGCTTAAGTCAAATTTAAATACGTAATCATATTGTCACAAGCTGTCATGAACCACGCCTGCCGCGCAAACAACCAGATGAAAGAAAGAAGAGAACGACGTGAGCCAAGCTGCCGCGAGACCGCTCTTCAACAACCGCGCCTATCAACCAGATTCATCTGGTTCTGCATTAAAACACCTCGCGTGTAACATTTGGTTGAGCTGTCCCACGACCTACAACGGAGCCACCAGCACAAGAGCTACGCCGAAGCCGTCGCGCTCAGTCATGGCCACAGAGCAAAATACCCTCACCAGCAGTGCCTCGGCGAGCCCAGTCCCTATCCAGCACTACCGAGAGCCACGCACGTTCTCGGCGAAGGCAGAGGAAGATGTGGATGAGTGGCTAACCCATTACGAAAGGGTAAGCCAATACAATAACTGGAACGCTGCCAGTCAGCTTAGGAACGTTGTTTTCTTCTTTGCCGGCATGGCGTTGGTATGGTACGACAACCACGCGGACATGCTAACTACTTGGACACGCTTCGTTGAGGAAATCAAAAAGTGTTTCGGTGACTCGGACGCAAAGAGGAAACGTGCGGAACTCACATTAGCCCAGAGAGCTCAGGTACCCGGCGAGACTTGCACTACCTACATCGAAGAAATTTTGAAGCTGTGCCGCACCGTCAACCCTCAAATGACAGAGGAAGATAAAGTGGGGCACGTGGTAAAAGGAATAGCGGAAGACGTGTACAATTTCCTCATTGGTAAAGAGAACTTGCACACTGTATCAGAACTGATACGGCACTGCCGTACGTTCGAGGCGCTGAAGACTCGACGAATTACACCAAAGTTTGGACGGCTGGCCAATGTAACGACTGTAGCAAGTGTTGACACGAGTCCTCTGCTCCCAGACCTTTCGTCCGCCATCCGCCAGATAGTCCGCGAGGAGCTCCAGCGACATGACGAACAGGCACGTTATGCGGCGCCTCGTTGCAGCTCCTCCGTTTTCCGAGACACTTTTCGGGAACCCCCTTCGGCTACTTGGAACCACTCGGTGAACGTCGCGGATCTTATCGGCTCCAGAGACGAACCGCATTGCATTCCGACCGAACCACCACGCAATGATTCGCCCCCTCAACGTTTTGATCCACGCCCACGCAACTTTCGTCCACGAAGACTCGCCGCTACCTACGACTTTCAAGGGGAAGAGCCTCGTTACCCTCAACCGATGTCTTCGGCAGATTACTTCAATCCGCATTCTGAAGTTCGCCCTTCGCCAGTGTGTTACTGCTGCGGCATGCCTGGCCATATAGCTAGGTACTGTAGCCGACGCCGAGCAGCAAACTACGGATCGTCAGCGCCGACTACGCGGTCTAGCGGTCGTACACTGCGCACTCAGTGGCCAGGAGACTCCTCTTCAGGAAGCCACTTTCGAGAGGACCGATGCACCGCCCAGGAGACCTAATTGGAGCAGAAAGAACCCGGAACCGCTACCGCTCCCCTGCCTCCGACCGTACTCTGACGCCAACACCAGCCTTCCGAGCCTCCCGATCACCATCCCCTCGGCCGCGATTCACGTCACCATCGCCTCGGCGCCGTTTCGTGTCGCCCCCGCTGGGAAACTAGCCAGCGCGGCCGATGGAGGTGAGGTCGCTGGAAAATATGTGCTGCCGACTCAACTGCCTCCAACTATTTTCATGCTAAAGAATAAGGTTCATGTACTGATTGATGGGGTCTCCACAATGGCTTTAGTCGACACGGGAGCAACCGTCTCGGTCATGAGTGTGGGGTTTAAAGGCCTTCTGGGACGCAAGGTTATGTTTCGTTGGGACCAGTGCACAAGTTTCCGTGGAGTCAGTGGTGAAGCATTATACCCGGTTGGTGTGTGTAACGTGGATGCGTCTTTGGGTGGGAAAGTTTTTAATGCAGAGTTTACTGTTCTTCCTCGCTCCTCGCATGACGTGATTCTGGGGATTGACTTTTTGCAGTTGTGTGGTGCGAATGTTGATTGCCGGACGGGAGAACTCAGTGTCGACACCAGTGTTTCACCTGTGCTCTTTGAAGGTGAAGCTTGCCCGGAGAGTGTGCTGTGCGTGTCTGAGGATAAAGTTGTGCCCGCCTTATCCGCGATGCGTGTTGCCGTCGCCTGTTCATCTCCGACTCCTATCTCGTTCGATGCTGCAGTGGAACCTGTACATCGGAACTGCCTCAAGAAAAACGTATTAGTTCCGCACTGCGTGGTCTCAGTGACCAATGGATGCGCGGGGCTGTGGGCGCTAAACTGTTCCACTGAAGCGGCAGTGCTACCTCAAGGCCTAAAGATCTAAGGCCTAAACTCCCCGATGAAGGAGCAACCAGTGTCTCGAGCTCCGGGAGCTCGAAGATACTTTCCATGATTGATAAGTCACTCAGCAATAATGAGCGTCAAGTTTTGATGGCCCTGCTTACGAAACATACCTCGGTATTCGACTTTGCGCAGCACAATAGACCGCCATCAATTCCTGCGTCCAGAACTCATCACCGCATCAACACAGGAGCCGCCCAGCCAATCCGACAAAAACCCTATCGTGTATCCCCATCAGAACGCAAGATAATCAGTGATCAGGTCCAAGAAATGCTATGCAAAGGCGTCATTCGAGAATCATCTAGTCCTTGGGCAGCCCCCGTAATATTGGTGAAGAAGAAAGACGGTACGTGGCGGTTCTGTGTTGATTACCGTCGCCTAAACGCCGTTACTAAGAAAGATGTATATCCGCTCCCCAGAATTGATGACGCCATCGACTGTCTCTTTGCGGCATCTTACTTTCCCTCAATCGATTTACGGTCAGGTTACTGGCAAATTCCTTTCTGCTGCGGCCAGCTCGTGTTCGAGCTGTCCCTGCGCGCCAAACGCACCGTTGACCCGTGCAGCAACTTCCTGGACTACACCTGCTATGACCGAGACCCACTCGAAGGCGCCAAGCAAGAGCAGCTCCTCACACAGGTAACGCCGCGTGCCTCCGAAAGAAAAAGAAATCAATACACGTAGATCCAACGCAACGTTGGAATCTGAATGAGGCGAAACTTGTTTGATTTAGCAAGGTAGCATCAGCGGCGGACGAGACGACCTCGTCGCCTGTTGCTATTAGCTGTCTGCGTCGCGAGGACAATGTCAATGTGTGACGCGCCGTGACGGGAGGAAATAGAGAGGAAAATTAAGAAAAAAAAATTTGTGCCGAGCCCGTTGAAATCGCTGTTCCATGTGCTGGAGCTTCAGTCCCCCCCAAGCATCGCATTCTTTCAGACCAACTGTCTCCAAACTCCATGATGCGAAATAAAATGACTAAATGAATTAGAGGTGCACCCATAGAGAAGCACGACACGTATCTAAATTAAGTTTGAAGCTTTACGTTCCTTGAGTCACAGTGGCACATCCATTCTGGAGGATTCGCCAAGAATGGGTTCATGTCCAGTTGCACATTCCCATTGCCCGAAGTTTTCCGTTCAGGCACATAGTCGGTGGCACATAGGCAGTGACCCAAATAATCTACTAAGCCAGACACCATACAGCGGCAGGTTGTCTATTCGGGCACATGCATACCCAGTGCCCCAAGTTGCTTATTTGTATGCAAGAATGTAGCAAAGCCAAAGAAAGGTTTGCTTAATAAAAATATGAACAAAGGAAATCGCAGTTCTGCACATTGTGAGAAACGGCGATAGCGATCATTTGCTTTTAGAGAGACGCGCAGCTGTTAATCCGCATTTTCAAACAATTACTACAGGGTACCCTGGCGGTAGTGTCCGTGGGAGCTGCAAGGGAATGGTTGAGCCAGAATATGATTGATGGGCAGTACGTAGGTTCATCTGAACTTTGTCTTTCTGGCTACAAACGCCCCTTCTGGGCTTTCAAACACCTTTCAATCACTTTAATATCGCTTTCAATAGCTGCTCATTTTCTTGGTTGACTGATGTTAAGTGTTACTCTGATGGCTCTAAAGATTACTTTCGTACATATTTTGAACGCTGCCGTAAGCAAGCTACTAGACCTATAATTATTCCATTCTGTAACCTCTCCATTCTCGCGAATTATTATTCGAGCATTCTTCCAAGTTTCTTTACTCAAAAGACGCCAAATATGAATTAATGTCAACATAATATCAGTCGATAAGAATGAAGACGCCATACATAGATGTACGAATTGGAGAGGATCGGTGCGCGTTCGATTTCACATGAGAAACGCTTCTGTGTATCATTTAATGCTCGAGTTGCAAAGCACGCATAAGCAAAGCGGTTTTAAGTATATGTCGAAGAGTAAAGGCGACAGCGGCTAAATGCGAGAGTAAATGCGAGAGTAAAGGCAAGAGTAAATAAAGCTTTTCATCGTGTCAGTCACTCCTACTTATTTTCTCTTCTGGAGCATGCCAATGGTGGCTCCGTTGTGCTTAAAGACCTTAGCCTTTGCTACACATGTTGTACTACTCGTTTAGTTATTAATGGCCATTTCTCCGAACCCGTTTCTATTTACTCATCCGTAAAACAAGGATGCTTGATGTCCCCACAGCTATTCGCCATTTACCTGGAACCGCTATGCTTAAGCGTAATTCAGTCGACTTACATCCTTGGCTTCAATATACTGGGTAATGATGTAAAAGTCTTAGCTTATGCAGATGATCAAGCGCTCTTCTGCAAGGATAAGACCAGTGTTGAAAAGGTAGCATCGACAATAAAGGAATTTGGCAGCGTACCACGAGCCCCAATGAACTCCTCGAAAGGTTTAGGCTTGTGGTTTGGCTCATGGTGCTATACACCAGAACAGTTTGCAGGCGTTAAGTGGACTGATGTCTCGCCAAAGTATCTTGGCGTGCGGCTAGACGCATATAAATTAAGCGCTGTTGTGCCATTACCACAAGCCCGGATTCCGAATCTGCAAGATGCGGAATCTATCCTGCGAGCGCCCTAATTCTCTCTTCACAAGTCAAGATGCTGAGCCGTCAGGCAGCGGTGTCCTGCTGCGGGAGAAGCCTCGGCGAGCCGCATGTTTGGACGTGTCAGCGTGTGCCAGACAGCCCGGCGCCGCACCTCCCTTTGCCTGGAGGTCACCGCGCGCGCGAACTTTGAACCGGGTGGCCAGCGCGGTCGCTGGTTGGACCCCTCGGACGACCGTCGTGTGCTGACTTTGTATTGGGCCGTTTGAGTGACAATGGTTCCTCGGGGATTATAAAAGCAGCGACACGCGCCTGAAAAACAGGATCCGCCGACCCACCGGGAGAGAGTGTCGCTCCCGACTGGGGTGAGATGTGTCACGCGTTTTCGCCGGACGCCGTCGTGCGGGAACAGTCGCGTTTGTGTGAGCTCTCGGCCCCCGTGCCGATCCGATCTTGTCCTGTACAATGAGCTGTATATAATGTATAAAATCCCTTTCGTTATTCTCATCGACGCCTGGCTCGGAGTCTTCGCTACCAACGCTCTGTCACGAAACGGGTGACGAGCGCTACGGGACCACAAAGTCGTAATAGTGGTGCAGCGGTGCAAGTTCGTAACACTGGTGGCACCGGTTGGGTGTCGTAACACTGGATGGCAGCTACGGGATTGACCGGCATCAGCTACCTCGGCGCGGTGAGTGCCTGAAGTTTACCTCAAACACCAGACTTTCTCTGACACAGGTTATAGTAGCTCAGGGATTGACTTGGTGTTGCATTGTGTTTAACCTTGTGTGTTTCAAGCCTAGTAAGAGTGTTTTGAAAACCAGGGGATGCTGAGAGGGTAAACCGGGCAGTGTGTGAAATACTTGCATATGTCTTACTAGTAGTGTTATAGTAGCGTACGGCAGGTATATTCAAAAAGGGTTAACAGCAGGAGGACAGTGTGAACGATGGAGAAGTACAAGGTGAAGGAACTTCTCGAAATTTGTGAGGAGTTGGGCATTGAGTTGGGCTCAACCAAAAGAACGAATGCGATCCTTGAGGTCATGAGGACTGGGGACGTAACGGCTGAGGAAGCCGCAGAGGCCTGGGCGGATATCAATGAACGTCGGGAAAGGGAGGAGAAGGAACGTTGCGAGCAGGAAAGGAAGGAAAATGAACGTCGGGAAAGGGAGGAGAAGGAACGTTGCGAGCAGGAAAGGAGAGAACAGAAACGTCGCGAAGAGGAGAGGGAGCGACGTGAGCATGAGCTTAAAATGAAAGAGTTGGAGACCCGAAATAACTCGCTGGCGCCTAGTCTCACTTCTAATGTTCCAAGAATACGCGATCAACTTCCACCCTTTGTCGTCGGAGAGGATATGGCCAAATACCTCGTGAAATTTGAGCACGTGTGCGAACGGAATAGCATTGAGCGATCCCTTTGGGCACAGAATCTGTTAGCCTTGCTTCCTGGGGAGGCATCAGACGTAATAACTTGCTTATCGAAAGAGGCGTTTGAGAGCTACAGTGATGTGAAGGAAGCGCTACTGCGGAAGTACAAATTGTCGCCCGAAGCTTTCCGGCAGAGGTTCCGGTATGCAAAAAAGGGCAAGGAGTCGAATGTTGACTTCGCGTTTCGTCTAAAAGCCGACCTGGTGGAATGGCTGAAGGGCGAAGAGGTTTACGACGACCGTGACAAAATCGTCGAATGCATCGCGTTGGAGCAGTTCTACCGTTGCATTGATGAGGATGTCATGCTCTGGCTGCAAGATAGGCTAAAGGAGGTTAAGCTAAACAAGGCAGCAGAGTTAGCGGAAGAGTATTACACCCGCCGCAGCTTGCACAGCAAGGCAGTGCGCATAGAAAAAGCAGATAGAAGAGATGGGTTTTACGGGAAGCCCGACGAACGGAAGGAAATCACGCGTCGCGAGTTTCGGGAAGACGAGTCCCTTCCCAAAGAAACTGTAAGGGATGGACAGAATGCATCTCAGAATGATGACGATGGTCCGAAACAGCGAAACGAAATGACGCGTTCTTTTGAAAAACGGAAACCGTTAACCTGCTACAATTGCAAAAAGCAAGGGCACATTGCTGCAAGCTGCCCAGAGAGAATTGCTTTTGCAACGATACAGGAAACTCGCAAAAACATACGTCTATTGGAGCCCTATGTGCAGGAAATTAAGGTAAACGGCAAGAAGTGCCGAGCACTGCGGGACTCTGCAGCAACTATGGACGTTGTTCACCCGTCTTTCGTCTCCTCGAGTGATTTTACGGGAGAGTGCGTTAGGATACGGCAAGTGGCCGAGAAGGAGAGTGTCTGTTTACCGATCTCAACGGTTATCATTGAAGGAGAGTTTGGGAAACTTAACACCGAAGCCGCTGTGTCAACCGCCCTCCCGGAGCAATTTTCCTACCTCTTCTCAAATAGCTCGGAGCAGCTGCTGAGGGATCACGGCAAATCATTCTTTGCCGACGTGGCGTACATGGCCCCCACGCGATCCAAAGCGCGCCCGCTGTCGAGGGAACTTGACTTAGCGTCGGTGAGCGAACAGCGGTGCGGTACAGGGACCGATCAGGGTAACTTGAGTGGCGAGCAGTCACGGGAGAGGCAGAGCTCGGAGGCTGGCCTAGGCGAGCGGGTCCTGGAGGTGAGTGGGAGTGACGCGTGCAGTGCTAGCCGCGATATAGACGCGACGCCGCAATTAGGCGACGCGGGCTCCACACTCGCTCCGGTTTCCGCCAGCTGGCAGGAGCAGGCTGCAGTTGAAAGGGAAACTCGGATTCGCGAGCAACAGGAAGATTGTTCACTAGCCGATCTGAGGAAGAGTGTCAAACGGGGGGTGAAAAAAAAGGGGGTTTCATTTGGCAAGGAATCTGGCTTATTGTACCGCCGCTACACGGATAAGCAGGGTCGCAAATATAAGCAGCTTCGGATTCCGCGAAAATATCGCCGGGAAAAATGAATGACCTCATTTGCTTCCTCAGTAGTATGTTTTCGGTCCAAGTGATTTCAAGGGGACCATTCCATTTGTAATTATTATTGCTGATTAATAATTGTTTCTTGTCTATTTTGTTGTGTTGTTAATTTGAAAACTGGTTGTTTGAGCCTTGTGTACTAGATCGTACACCTGCCTCTTGTTGCAGCGGGAGCAAAAAGAGGGATAGCAATTTAGTTAGGTTGATTTGAATTATGGCCTTGTCTGGTGTTTGACGGGAGACAGAGGGCACTTGTTCGTGTTGGGTGTTGCCTTTTGCCGGTCGGTTTTGCAAGCTGCAGAACGACCAAGCGGGACCAGTGGCGAGAAGCAAGGTCTTAGGAACGACCCGAGCGGAGCTGGTCAAGGTGCCTTGGCGACGATGCGGTGAGCAGAGCTCCTGTCCTGGCGAGTTGGACCTGGGCACGTGAAGTTACCTGGCGTCCCGACACTGGACGTGAACTTGGACGAGCCTGACGAACGTGCGCGCCCGGCATCCGAGCCACGTGGAGGCAGCTCGTCTTCCCGGCGCCTTATCTGAGGGCGGGGATGCTGTTGTGCCATTACCACAAGCCCGGATTCCGAATCTGCAAGATGCGGAATCTATCCTGCGAGCGCCCTAATTCTCTCTTCACAAGTCAAGATGCTGAGCCGTCAGGCAGCGGTGTCCTGTTGCGGGAGAAGCCTCGGCGAGCCGCATGTTTGGACGTGTCAGCGTGTGCCAGACAGCCCGGCGCCGCACCTCCCTTTGCCTGGAGGTCACCGCGCGCGCGAACTTTGAACCGGGTGGCCAACGCGGTCGCTGGTTGGACCCCTCGGACGACCGTCGTGTGCTGACTTTGTATTGGGCCGTTTGAGTGACAATGGTTCCTCGGGGATTATAAAAGCAGCGACACGCGCCTGAAAAACAGGATCCGCCGACCCACCGGGAGAGAGTGTCGCTCCCGACTGGGGTGAGATGTGTCACGCGTTTTCGCCGGACGCCGTCGTGCGGGAACAGTCGCGTTTGTGTGAGCTCTCGGCCCCAGTGCCGATCCGATCTTGTCCTGTACAATGACCTGTATATAATGTATAAAATCCCTTTCGTTATTCTCATCGACGCCTGGCTCGGAGTCTTCGCTACCAACGCTCTGTCACGAAACGGGTGACGAGCGCTACGGGACCACAAAGTCGTAATAGTGGTGCAGCGGTGCAAGTTCGTAACACTGGTGGCACCGGTTGGGTGTCGTAACAGCGCACACTATTGGAAAGAACGGGTTTCGGTTCTGCAAAGTTACGCCCAGACATTCGCTCCACACCGACTCTCCATTTTTGAAAAGGCCGAAGCCTGCAATAAGTTCTTGGCAACAAAAATTTACTATGTATTGCAAGGTTTTGATTGTGCCAGGCTGTACATCCAACGCTTTCACCAAATATTTGCTACCTTCGCATGGTCTTCAACTTTTGAGCCCATGAGGCGAGACAATATTTTTAGGCCTGTTAGTAAAGATGGGCTGGGCTTAGTACATCTTTATGTGCGGCAAATAGTGTCTCGTTTCTTCTTTTTTCGCGATACTTTACATCCCATAATTCAGTAATTCATGGAAATTGCACTTGTTAATGCGTTACCTGATTTAGTTGTTTCTTCAAATCTTTCTTCGCGTTTATGCTTGTGGGGAGTTCATGCAAGAAGTTTAATTGGCGGTTCGTTTCCTGACAGTTCGGTTTTCCACTGAATACTTGTTCTCTGTGTCGCGCAAAGCGTTATACAAAGATTTACTGTCCATGCTATCTCCGCCTCCATTTTACCCATCACTATACAGTAAATGGCCAGGCCACGATATATTAAAGCGAGTTCGCAAACTGTATTAACCCCTTGCTGCAAAACATTCTTTTATAAACTTCATATAGTGAAAATCCCGCTAAAACATGGCTACAGAAGAAGGGTATCTTTGTCTCTTAATTATGTTAACTCTCCATTTTGTGATGTGCCAGAGACAATTGAACACTGTTTCTTTAGCTGCACCGACGCCATCCTATTTTGGGATGTCCTGAACCACGGCCGATCCGTTGATGAAACAGGATATTGAGGCAGGTTAAGCATCGGAACGCAGGTGCGGCAGTATAAAAGCGACTCGGCATTTTGTGTACGCTGCGCGGGGAGAGTCTAACGTTGAGTGTACTGGCAACCATAAGCGAGTGCGAAAAGAAATCGGCCCGAGAATTCCTAGGCTGATTTGAACTGAGGCACTACGCGACGTATACGTGTAGCGAGCTCAAACAGGGCACCCAAGACGACAGAGAAGGACAATTTCTCTGTCGATTAGCGTGCCCCGTTTCAGCAACACATCGCTTCAGTTAAGTTCGTAATCTCATCGGAACGGAAGGAACTTAGGTACTATCGACCAGCAAAATCTGCCATTCTATCAATGACTTGCACGTTTAATGTGTATCGCTCGCATCGGGCACGCGCACAAAGAGCATGGCTCTTCACATTCCAGCTTTTAAATTTCACGCAATATTTTCACGAAGATGCAAATTGCTGCTTTGCATGTAGTTCAACAGACAGTGCACCAACTTCGAACTATTCACAATTTAAAGACAATGCTGCTTTTGCCGAAACACTCCACGACACGGACGAAAACAGCGGAGCGCATGGGGAGTAACTGTTGTCGTTCGTCCTTCCGTTGCACACTTTCCGACCAGGGACTAAACACTTACTCTCCGAAATTTGCACACGACAAGCACATTCATGCAGCTACTCCCTTGAGGGACGAAAGCGCCCTTTCCAGGACTAATAAACTGCCCAGTTACTCCTGTTTTCCCTGAGATTTTTATTAGAGTGTATACCAGTCCGCTTGCGATCCGCAGCGACTCAGCGATTGTATTTTCTCCGCTTGCAGGTGGTGCATCCGACTCTACAAGGTATTCTGCAAATGCCGGCAAGCGATGTGCTACGTGTCTACTACCTCAGCTGCCTAAAGGTTTTTTCGAAGGGAACGTCGAACACTGAGGGAGCCGTCAACGCTGTCGCCGACATGTTCTCTAGCTGGGACGGCGGAGCCGAGTTTCGAGTAGTCGACATCGCCGGTATATTAGAGATCAAGTTCGGAGTGTCGCTCGCTTTCACCCTCCTACTCGACCTTAAAGCCGATGGGTGCGCCTGCATGGCCGAGCTTCACCGAGGGAGTGAAATCGCGGGGGAATTTCGGAACGCCGAAGACGAAGAAACGCGCGCCTCCGTCGAGCGTTCGCTTCTGACCCTCGGCGAACGCTTCGGAGTTAAACTGACGCGCAGAGATATTGTAGAGTTCCAACTGTTGCTGTCTCAGGCGAACCAGGACAACGATGAGACGGAGCCGCTGACCGGTGGATGCGACGTGCTCGGCCAGCTCTTCCCGAGAGCATCGCTCGATAAGTGGCGGCTTCACGTGGACGACGTCTGCTCATGCCGCTGCAGCGACAACATGGCCGTCACGGTCAACGACGCGAGTGCCATCCGGACGCTCTTCGACATCCTCGAGTCCCCGCGCTTTCACGCACATTCATCAACGCACCTCATCGTCGAAACCGCGGTTGCCCTGTTCGAAAGAGAGTTCCTGTTGGACAGCGTCCCGGGCAGAGGCACCGCGCTATGGACTGATTTCTGCGACTCCTCCACCGGTGGTCTCTTCGAGCTGTGGGAGCTGGTGTTCCAGCAGCAGCTCACCAACAAGGAAAAGGACGACGCACTCCGCTCCCTCTACGACTCCATCTCCGGAGCGGTCATCGCGGACGCCACTGACGTATTCGCGAGTCCTGAAGACGCCAAGCAAGCAAGCGCCCTGATCTCACGACTGCGGTTGCTCTTGCCCACGCAGGCGTCCCACTGGTACCAAATATTCCTGCCGAACCTGACGGAAGACTATTGCGCCAACGTCATCGCCATCGGAGCGTTCCGGCGAAAGACCACCCTACATGACTTCAACCAGGTTGTCGGCTGGATGTGGTTGTCGCACACGGTAGACGACATGCAAGCGAACCGTCGCGGCGACCTCATCGCAGTCTCGCCCGCCATGTACGCAAATATGAGGTTCGAAGCTCTCCAAGAAACCTATGTCAACGCGGCTCTTGTGGGCGTCCAGATTGCCAGTATCCTATGGCAGGCCCTGTTCAGGCACCGCGGTTGGAGCAACGCGGTTTCTCAACAGCTCGAGCGACACGCTCACTGCATCGGCGATCACGTGGAAGACGAGGACCCCACCTATGTCCAGCACCCGCTGCTGTCGCTGCGGTCGACACTGCGTGCAGTAGCGGGCGCAGGATGGCACCGGCCGGTCAAAATGTGGGGCTTCTGGAAGCTGTCGCCCAGCCAGCTCTTCTACATGCTGTTCTATAGGCAGTACGTGTGTATCAACAGTGTCCACGACAAGCTTTACGAGGAGCGGGCACGGAGCACACGTTTCATGCGGCGTGTGCTGGACTTCTGCAAAGCGTTTCAGTGTGTTCCACTGCCGATAGATGCCGCGGCAGGGTGCATACACGACCGGTCGATCTCAATCCTGCCCGCGTGACGACATGTAAGCTCAGCCTGTAATACAGGACACGGCGCTGTATGGACATTCGCAGGTGCCCAATACTCGCGTCATTTGAACGCTTCGATGCCAGTTCATTCTTTGCGGTCTGAGCATATGGCTCAGGTGGAAAAGCGAGACTTGAAAGGAAGTGCTAGGCCATGCCGAGGAACTGATAATTTATGTCATTTCTTGAGGCAAATGATATAACGATTATTGATTTTTCCCTGCACTTTTCCTATGACATGGGAGGGGAACTGAAACCGTATGCCATGACAAGCGCTTAATATTTTATGCATGTATATAAGATATGCCACATGCCACACGTCACCAAAACTTTTTGGCGGCGTGAACAGCGAAGACCTGCATCGAACCAGCAGCAATGCGCACAGATTTTCTTGTCAATGTTTTTAATTTTAGTTGTCGCCAGCCCAAATTCGCGATAACCGCTAGATATGCTTAAACCGAATTGGAGCGAAAAAGATCGACTGGGTACGTAGAGAGGCTAGAGATTTATTAGCCTATCCAATTGCGTGGCACACCTTATCACAGATTTCCTGTTCCGAGTAAATCATCTTTCCTTGGGAACACGTGGGAAGTCTTCTTTCGCGCACAGTTTAGTGCACGAAACTTTACGTGCAGATATCTCGTGTTTGTAAACGAGAGCGCTATCACGTCTCAAGTGCGCATGCGCATGGACAGAACTCGCCTGCAGCTCTTTATTCTGAAGCCTTTTGAACTGGTGACGTCAATTAACTACTTAAGCAGTGTGCTTTCACAAAGAGTAAGACCACCAAAAGGCAACATAACCACTGGAAACAAAAGTAGGCAATGTTAGTGCCCGGGAACGGTAGGCAAATTATTGTGGATGAGGCCAGTAACCCCTCATCTAGGCACAGACGTTCAATACGAGATTAGAAGATCGGTTAAGCTCTTGACTACTACTTTCGACAGTTGAGGCTGGATGTGCTTTGACCATTGTATGCTTACTTATATTTGATTTCCTTTGCTTTTCTTTTTCATTTTTTTGTTCCTTCCTGCCTACAGTATCAGATGCTTTATATTTTGGTCGCGAATGCACAGGCGGCTGCAGTATGGTTGTACCAACATGCACTACTCCTTACGTCCTGCCTCTGTCGTAAGATCTGCAGTGTTCTCAATTTTTTTTATGAATAGCGTTTAATGATTTGTTTTAGGCTTTTCGGATTTTTATTCGTGCAGAACTAGTAGTACTGTGCAATGCGATGTCTGCACGCGAGCACAGAATACGAATTTAATATATCATAGATGTGGGCTGACATTTTCTTGTCAATTTTGTTCGTTTGTTTTCACATCCTTCACGTAGCAGCATGTATTGAAAAAAATATTCGCAAGGCATAGTGGCACTGTGCGGCTTAACCGTGTTTTAGCTTACCTAAATACTGCACGTTTACTGCATCAGGTCGGTTAAGTCTTGCACGGGAATTGCAAGACTGGGCTGGTTTCACGCAAGACTATGCTCTTAAGTGTACAACAGAATTACATGATGCTGTACATACTTGGCGCGACTGTAAAGCAATACGATATTATAGTAAAATGCTAATTTTAAGAGCTTGTTTACGATTGTTGTATATACACCAATAAATCAAAAGACGAAACATTTCTTTGCCGACAGCGACGGCAAGAATTCCCTTGCAGTGTCTATACAATTTTTATCGCAATATAAAATGATACACGTGCTCCAGATCTCTCATGTTCGATATAATGCACGGGAACATATGGGTGATGGGTTACAGTGGCCTCATTGTGCGTGCATAGCAAACATAGCAAACAATGCATATACGAAATGATTCGGCACCTACAGCCTGAAACACTGGACAAACTCCAATCCCTTTTCAATACCATGTGGGTGGCGGGGTATATTCCACCATCCTGGAAAGAAGCTATAGTCATCCCCGTTTTTAAACAAGGGAAAGCCCCAGCAGCTACAGGCCAATAGCGCTTGCAAGCTCTCTGTGCAAATTTTTCGAAGAAATGCTCATTCATTATTAAAATGATAATGATTATTATGAAAAAATGCTTATTCAGCTTCCTAAACAGTCACAACAAAATAGACCCCCTTCAATGCGGTTTCCGAGAGGGAAGGTCGACAATAGACCACCTTGTGCGCATTGAGGCAAACATTAGAGATGCATTCCTTCATAAGCAGTTTTTCCTTTCAGTATTTCTAGACCTAGAGAAAGCGTACCACACGACATGACGATTTGGGATCCACCGCGATCGTTCCGCCATGAGCGTCCGTGGGAACATGTTAAACGCCATTGAAAGCTACCTGTCTAACCGCACTTCTCTCGTAAAATTTGGTAACCCTTTATCTAAATAATTCACCCAAGAAACTGGTGTTCCGCAAGGGGGCGTACTTGGCTACACGCTATTTATTGTAAAAATGAACAGCCTGCATACAGTCGTTCCACGCGCAATGTCTTATTCCGTTTATGTTGACGATGTACAAGTAAGTTTCAAATCATGCAATATTGCTATTTGCGAACAAGTACAGCTTGGTACAAACAAATTATCTCAATGAGCGGATGAGAACGGCTTCAAAATAAACACCCAAAAAGGTACCTGCGTATTATTCTCAAACAAGAGACCGGTAGCACCACTGCATAGTATTACAATCAAAGGGAGACCAACTCTCTGTGAGCAGCAAACATAAAGTCCTGGGAATCACTTTAGACTCAAAGCTCACATTTATTCCCCATATTGAAAATCTGAAAATAAAATGTCTGAAAACAATGAACTTTTTAAAGCTGCTGTCACACGCTACATGGGGTAGTGATCGAAAGTGCCCTCTGAACATATGCAACAGTCTTTTCCGCTCCCGCCTTGATATTTTTGTAATACCCTAAGTCCCCGAAAGACATTACATAATGGGGGGGGGGGGGGGGAGGGGGGATACAATTCACACATGATATGCCAGCACAATAAAAACAGCTGGAGACAACAATCAAGCACGGAGCAATACTTTATAATTCTACAACACCAAGTGGATTAAAAATTCTACAAGCAAGGCCTCGGAGAAGATAACCTCGTGAGATTGGTACATGCGTTCGTAATGTGTCGGTTTACTTACGTCGCGGCCATGCACAACTGGCAAAAAGATCGGAGCGGATAAGCTCAATGCAGCGAGCTCTCGACCTCCCCATATACACTCCCACGGAACGCTTAATTCAACTTGGCATGCATAACACACTAGAGGAAATAGCGGAAGCACAGGAGGGGGCCCAGTTCGTCAGGCTATCTACCACACAAGCTGGAAGACACATCTTACAGGAGCTGGGCATCCCCCCCCCCCCCCCAGAGTAATCAAAACAAAGTTCCGCAGCATCCCTCGAGAGCAGCGGGACCGCATCACTGTCGGCCGATCCCACGAAACGTCCATCCAGAACACAACGTGGGAAGAAGTCTCCTCCTCCTCCTCCTCTGAGGAGGAGGAGGAGGAGGAGGAACTTTATTATTGCAGAAACCATTTCGCGGTTTATTCCTGGGTGGTTCCCTCTGACAGGGCTCCACTGGCGATCGCGACTCGCCGGGCCTGGTCAAGGGTCGCCAGTTGGCTTCCCAGGTCCAGTTCGGAGAGTCTCGCCTCGAAGACCACGTAGTGAGTGTGTGTGTTGTGACTCGTGGTGAAATTGCGACGCCCGGACGGTCAGTACATTCGTGTGTTATGTGCGCGAGTGTCGCTGTGTGGTTGCTACACCAAGGATACGTCCGGCACGTATAACTGTCTGGGGAGATTGCGTGTAGACGAGACAAGTGTGGGTATGTGTTAGTTTGCAGGCGGCGCCAGTCCCTTGCCTGGAGTTTATTGACAGCTTTGTGTGGGGAAGCGTATTGCGTTCTTCCGAGACATTGGTCCTGTAGTATTTGTTGACCTGTCGTTAATAACTCGTGGGTCGCTCGTCGGTCTGTCGGGGGTTGAAGAACGGTGTGGTCTCTTGGAAAACGCTCGTGAACGGGCTTCGAACAGTTTCGCAGACGCAGCGCGCTACGCCGACGGACACGCCTTCGCTGTAGTTAGCGTAAATCATGAAAGGTAAATAACGAAGCAATCTCGATTCGGACGACGTCCTCTGAAATCGCAGAGCAGGCTGCAATAGCGATGGCCTTATGTGACGACAAGAGGACATCAATCTACAGTGACTCGATATCAGCTGTTCGGGCATTTGTCAAAGGAACCAGATCCGAGCTGGCCCTAGGGATATTAGAAAGCAAAGAGATCAAGCCACACACATTGATCCGGTTTCCAGTCCACATGGGACAGATCGAGGGTGCCCCACCCAACATCAATGAGTCGGCACACGGAGCTGCGCGAGGGATCATCGACCGCGTAGCTACCGGGCAGCGTGACGCCGGGCGTACTGACAATCGGGACTCTCCTTCCTCGTACACCGAAATTACTAAGCACTTTTACTTGGCTCGGAGGATCTACTCCCTCCCACATTGCAAACTCCATAGACCTCAGGCTTTGACACTAAGGCTTCTACAGACGGGGGCATACCCAAACCCCCTACTTCTTCACAAGATGTACCCCGAAATTCAGACGACAAATGCATGTGCACTATGCAATGACTTAGCGAACTTACCTCACATGCTCTGGCGATGTCCCGCGTTAGGCGGCGATGAAAGCAACACTTCTTCATGCTGGGATGCTGCCCTAAACAGCCCCAACCTCGAAGAACAGTTATGGGCTGTCCAACGGGCCCGCGACACGGCGGAGAGGCTCGGCCTCTCTGTCCCGACGTGGGAGCGGTCCGCTGCGCGCTGGGGCGCGCCCTAAAGGACCCTAATAAAGTTTTTCATCAATCCATCCATCCGTCCACCCTCTGGGCATCCGTCTCGCTACCAGTACCTTCAAGACAAGTCCAATCCAGACCCTCTACGTAGAGTCAAATCAGTGGTCACTGCATCTGCAGCGCGCATATAGCAGTTCTACGTATGTTCTGCTCATATGTTACTCGCCGAAAATCCGACCGACCTAACTGTATTCACGGGTACGCACTGAACTGCATCGCGGTTATTAATATTTATCGCGAGAATCGGATCTCGTGGGCATCATGAAGCGGCAGGCCTAAGCGACGAAGCCGTTTGTTAGTAGTTTTGTCCTTTCGGCGAATTTGGAGCGATCCCACAGCACATGCGGTGGGTCGCCTTTAACGAGCCATTCAACACATTATGAGGCGACCGGGCGGGAAGATTCCGAGCTTCATTACGGTCATGTTCGAGCAACCCTGCATGACTTGTCCTCTTTTTCTTCCATTACGATTTATGAACTCTTATCTATTTCTATATATATATATATATATATAGCCGCTTCTCGGTTCACTCCCTATTTATCGGTATGCTCAATAGCCTGAAAATCATCATCATCATCATTACCAACATCGTAACTTTTTCTGTCAAGCGAGCCGCAAGAAGAAGCGACCACGAGCTGCTCTCGCTAATAGCGCCACGAGCGATTCTCTCGCAAGGACGGCGCCGAGGGATGACCGACACCGACCCTGGACCAGCGCTCCGGACGCAGGCCCACGCTGAACACCCACGCGGCGGCTACAAGACGCTATTCGGCCCCGTTCCGCCGCAGTTCGTATGCTGGGCGGCGATCCTGGCCACCGCGCTAGGCCTAACCTTGTGGGCGCTGCGCCACGCGCTTCACGGCGAATCGGACGAGCCACCTCCGCTGCCGTCGACGCCGGGTTTCTGCTGCGAGAAGCTCGCCGTCGAGATGTACCGGCGCACCAACCGCACCGTGGACGCATGCAACAACTCCCTGGACCACGCCTGCTATCACCCAGATGGACTCGCTGAAGCCAACACTGAGCTATTCCATGCGGAGGTATGCGAGCGCTGCATAACATTAGAGAAAGTCAGCCGGCACAATATCTCGAAAGAAAAAGAGTTCCAGTTTCGAAGAACCGATTGCGAGCATAGGAGTTGTCCTGGCCGTTAGACTTGTAAACATTCGCTTACTCACTTAATTAACAAAGATTGAATATGTAAGCGTGAGCGACCGAGGACGCAGGAAGAAACAGACACAGCGCTGTATTTGTGTGTCTGCTTCTTTCTACGTCCTTGTTCAGTCGCGCTTGCACACTAGGACCAACTAACCCGTGTACGTGTTTTAACTAAATTAGCAAGCGCGGTGTCACGCGCACGCAGTTAAACATGAACACATCTCCCTTGATGAGCATGGAAACTCGGTGTCGAAATGCTGGCCTGAGGAATCACGGAAGCAGCAAACGAATTGACCTTCGAGCAGCTCCCGCTTCAACGCGAACGAAACGTCGAAAGCACAGCGCATACGAAGCTACCGGCACTACGCGCACTCTGCAAACATCGCAGATCGTTTTGAAGATGAGGCCCTTGCGGGCGCGCACTTTGGCCACGTCGCAGATTGCTTTCAAGACACACGAGGGCCGGCAAGGCGTCCCTACGACGCTTGCTAAAGGCGTCTACTACGGCGTCCGCCATTCGCGTGCCCAACGCCGTAGTAGACGCCGCGGCTGTCTTCGCTCTGTACGAAACGGCGGGCGAGGAGGACATCGAGGCACCCTAGCAGTCGCCCGAGACGCTTCGTGCCGGCGTTTCCTGCTCCCGCACGCGAGATTGAACCGCGTTTGCCGGGTCACCATCGAAGACTTTCGCTCGCACATACAGCATACGGAGCAGGGCGGCGGTTTTATCGCCCTTGGACTTTATACGGAACATCACGGCGTTGGGGACGCCAGAAATGCGCCTGGAGTGTCCATATAATGTCTATCGCAAGAAAATGTGGCCCGCAGTTCACAGAAATTATCTAGGCATGCGCGCGTAGTTTCGTGCAACTGAGGCCGCGAAGTTCGTGAAAATCGGCACAAGTAAATGCAAACATCGTGGCATTATTTAGTATAGATTGGCAGCATTGGCCTCCGCGTGCCGACGGTTCACGCCGATCTTGAATGCGTACACCCCGCGGCACGCTCCGGGTTCGGTGGCCCGAACCATCGGAACGCCCTGGATCCGGCTGTGGTTCCAGCACTGGTTCCCCGCTGCCCCTGTGCAGATACTGCGCCGCCCGCTTTACTGTAACATCAGATGCTTTCCAGAGACTTCCGTGGGCAGGTATTTTTATTTTCACATGCCAAATGATCTAATAGGATCAAATCAAACTAGGTAAAAAGCAGGTCGGTTAGACCTAGGGGCATTTAGAAATAAGCTGGTCGGTACCAGCCCAGCCCTCCTTGGCGGCCGGCAGAATAACTGCGCCTTAATAAAAGTGCCTTGCCTGTCTGCGTGACCGACATTTGGCGGAGAAAAATAAAATATGACATCTTTATCAAATCCATTCACATCGCATATTTCGGACGCGTATTCACGTGTCTGAGATACCTTTTACGTGTGTCTAACGCTTCGCTGCTCTCAGGGTGTTGATAGATGCACTATGACTTTGTTGCTATGCGATAATGTTTGGAAATAACAAACTGCTGTCGCTTGAAACAAAGGCAGTGCAATATACGTTGTAGCTCCACGGAAGACTCTTTAGCATGGCAGTGCACCGTGTATCATTGTCCAAAAATGAGTACTTTTCCTGCTTTCATTTCGGCTGCTTAACAATGCTGAAAAGCATCTATAGTGTTATTCGTAGTGAAATGCGTCCTCAAGGTACAGTTCCGAATTCTCCTTGTGTTGCAACTAAGGCTGTATAAATTTCGTACTAACTGTGCAACTCCAATGTCATATGACAAACGCTTCTACCCGCATTTGCTTAAGATTGTTCCGCAGCGACTCAGCGATAGCATTCGCTCTGCTTGCAGGTCTTGTATCCGACACTGCAGGGAACCTTACGAACGCCTGCAAGCGACGTCCTACACGCTTACTACCTCAGCTGCTTATTTGTTCTCGTAAAGGGACTGTCACCCACAAAGGAAGCCGTCAACGATGTCGCCGACATGTTCTCCAGGTGGAGTGGCGGAACCGATTTTCCAGTAGTCGACACCGCCGGTATACTGGAGATCAAGTACGGAATATCGCTGACTTTCGACCTAAAAGTGAACCTTAAGACTAACAAAGGGCCCTTCAACACGATAGTCTCCCAAACGCCTGAATATGGAAAGTTTGGGAACATCCGGTGGAAACCGACTAGCACCCTCATCGACCACTCAATATCGGTCGTCAGCCAGCGCCTTGGACTTAACGTGACGCGCAAAAGCTTCTCGGATTTACGACTCCGGCTGTACCACGCGAGCCTGGTGACCGATAAAAGAGAACCGTTACATGGCGGGTTTGACGTGCTCGGCCAGCTATTCCCGAGAGCATCACTCGATGAGTGGCGGCTTCACATGAACGACGTCTGCTCGTACCGCTGCAGCGACACCATGATAGTCACGGTAAATCACGCGAGTGTCATCCGGACGGTCTTCGACATACTCGACTCACCATATTTCCACGCGACATCACTAGCCTTCCTAATCGCCGGAACCACGGCTGCCCTTTTCGAAAAAGGGTTCCTGTTAGACAGCACAGCGGAAAAAGGCACCGCGCTATGGACCGAGTTCTGTGACACCGACACCAGTCACCTCTTCGAATTGTGGGACCTGGTATCAGTGCACCAGTTCACGAATCAAGACAGAGACGACACACTCCGCTCCCTCTACGACTCCATCTCCGCGGCAGTCATCGCGGACGCCACCGACATATTCGCGAGTCCCGAAGACGCCAAGGAGGCGCATGCCTTGATCTCGCGGCTGCGGCTGCTCTTGCCCACGCAGCTGTCGCACTGGTACCAGATTTTCCTGCCGAACCTGACGGAAGACTATTGCGCCAACGTCATCGCCGTCCGAGCTTTTCAGCGCAAGACGCTGCTGCACGCCGACGCCCGCGGTCTCGGTGTTCTGAGTTGGACGCGCTTAAGGGGCTTCGATGCGTACGCCTTACTACTGGAGGACGCCATCGTGTTATCACCCTTCCTGTACGCAGATATCAGGGCCGAAGCCCGCCGCGAGACATACATCACTGCGGCGCTGGTGGGTGTCCAGCTGGCGTCTACTCTCTGGCAGGCCATCTTCGAGCACCCAGGCTGGAGCAAGGCGGTGTCGAAAGTGCTTAACGGTCACGTGGACTGTATACAGGGTCAAGTCGGCCGCGAGGATCCCACCGAGCTTCCCTACCCGGCGCTGTCGCTGCGCTCAACGGTGCGCGCCGTGGCGGGCGCCGGGTGGCACAGGGCGGTCCGAATGTGGAGCTTGTTGTACATTTCGCCCAGCCAATTCTTCTACATGCTATTCTACGTGCGATACGTGTGCTTCAGGCACGAGCAGCTCAAGCAGCTGTCACGCAGCACGAACTTTATGCGGCGCTTGCCCGACTTCTGCGCAGCGTTTCAATGCCAGACGCTGCCGCGGGTGGCGAATTGCATACACGATGTGAGGGTCGCGCCTGTCGCCGTCTGATGGCGGCATTTGTCGCCTTCGTCCACCATACACTTGCGCAGTTTGTCAGTTAGTACAGGCTACCATACTGACTTCACACACAATAGAATATTCCGGACTCCGCTAAAGTTATCAGGTCATCTAGTCTTTTCCGCTCTGCTCTGCCAATGTTTTCAGAACAACGCTACTCAATATAGTTACGAAGCATCATCGCAACCTTTCCTGCGAGACGTTCTCCCTGAAGTACTCGCAGTCTCATAGAGTACGCGTCATGATTGGCGAACGCTGTCAAGGTTCTCCAAATGCTGCGAAAGCTCAATTGACGGACTATACCTTATCAGATTAAATGCGAGCCAACCACTGGAAAAGTACACGCGTGCAAGCGTTGTAGCGTTAATCCCGTTTCAGTTCTTCACTGGAGCATATCGGAAAAGCATACGTCATTTTATGATTATATTACATGATGAACGCATTCTAGAACGCGTTCTCCACTCCAGCTTACTGCTAAATGTGCGACCAGTATCCCTGAGGCATCTTCATCTAGAACTATTGACCGGCAACATACCTGCGTGTCGCAATAAATCGGCTGGGTTCAGCAATTCCTCTGGCGCTGAACTACTTACAGCACGGCAGCAGCAGGCTCTCCTAAGATTGACCGCCATCTTTTGAAGAAGGGCACATGGCATCGGCTTCACCCTCTGC
Source organism: Dermacentor albipictus (assembly GCF_038994185.2). Classification (NCBI taxonomy): domain Eukaryota; kingdom Metazoa; phylum Arthropoda; class Arachnida; order Ixodida; family Ixodidae; genus Dermacentor; species Dermacentor albipictus. Next base: position 139,902,346 of record NC_091824.1, read on the forward strand.
GGTGTCGTCTGTTGTCGATCGCGAAATGAATGAGCAGACGCTGCGATGCTGTTTGCGTGAGGCGCAACACCTAGCGAAAAATGCCAAGCGCGAATATTACGCGAAAGTGCTGTGGCGCTACGACGCGAGCACTACCGCACACTTAATGGGTTAAATTGAACTAATGAGACCGGAGAAGATGTCACGCGCCTTAGAAGCGCGATAAACATTTTACCTTATGCTTGTGCTCGCTGCAAAACTGCATAGGGCCTGGTATTAAAAGTCTTGCGCACATTTGCACGAAATCGGCCTTGATAAGCACGTTCAGATGCTAGCAATTCTGGATTCCCTGTTTTATTTGGACAGCGAAGCTGTCTATGGCTATCATCTGCAAAAAAACTTGCGTCCGAGATGTTGACAAAAAAAATGGCTGTGGCTTAGGTAAGGTTAAGCCCAGGATGCGAAGCATACTAGCCTTTATTTTAGTTGTTGAACCACTGTTTAGCCTGGTGAACTGCTGTTGCTTGGCTATATTTGGTTCGGCTAGACGAAGAAACAACTCATGCATTACTTCTTCGCCTTCAAGAGTGGAACGCGACAGCGTTCCCGTCGACCCGCCAAGGGGTGTAAGACAATGGGCTACAGGGCAGCGACTACGCGCCCCGCATTGGACGCGGTGAGCGTCGAGCAAAGCAGCGTTCGGCGCGGCAACGAAATGTGCGCGTGAGCAAGAGACGCACGCCTTAGAAACAGCTCGTTTCTAAGGCAACACCGCATTCACTAGAGGCGCTTTTGTACCGCTTTGAAGCGTTGTACTCGTGGCTCAGTGGTAGCGTCTCCGTCCCACACTCCGGAGACCCTGGTTCGATTCCCACCCAGCCCGTCTTGCAAGAGTTGAGCCAAAGCCACTTCTCCTCTGTCGTGACGTCACGGTGTCACGTGATTTCATGGTCACCGCCGCGCCTGAGGAGCTGGGTTGAGCCCTCGTAATATGCTTCGCATAAAAAATCATGTTGGCAGATCATGGTGATATTGCAGAAAGGGTCCAAGATCAATGGCACATATTCCTGTGGGCTCGGGGACCTATAACACGCCCTTGAACTATCCTTGTCACACGTGGGACACAAAGAGGTCCCAGGCAAAAGGGTAAGAACATATGTGGTTGAAAAAATTCATGACCCCAACCACGATCACACGCTAGTGCCACTGCTCGTGCGTTCGTTGTCGTCGTCTTCCACAGCTGGCTCCGTTTCCGCTCATGATTCCAGCGTTCAATTTCACTTCTATTTTGTCGTCGTAACGTGCAGGTCGCGCTTACGGGGTCATGAGCCATTCATTCTGTTACGTAACGGACACATTTAATAGCAGAGGTGATACCCGAATATGTGTGCGTGGCTATGTCGCTATGATGACCAATGATTAGGACAATAAATACCTTCGTACCTTTCTTCAATATTCTAGGTCACTTCTGTTTCGTGCGCTAAACAGCTCCGCACGTCTTCAATGTTCACATAGTGGAAGTGTTCGGAATTTTTTAATCTATCTGTTTTGTCTTCTTCTTAATGTGTAAGCATTCTTAGGATACTTCTCTCACCTTTCGGAGAGTAACTTTATACATATTTATGTCTCCAATTGTTTTTCCGCCTAGTTGGGTGACCGGGTAGTCCGTCGTCAAATCGATAGCGCATCGGGCTGCTGGGCTGAGGGAACAGGAATGGAGGACAACCGTCGGACGGACCAACTTCGATCCCTGAGTATGTGGCAATGTGCACGTATGTAAGCCTCCAATGAGCCTTTTCACGCCGACACGGTCACGGTCACGGACACGGTCAGATGCGGAAAATGGTAGGCACCGCTGTTCGAAGAAACTCTATGACGCCTGTAACGTGCGCGACGTGTGTCTGGTATAGATCGAGGCAAGTACACGATGGTAGGAACAAGAGGCCGCCAAGGGCTTATTGGCACGCTCTTAAATGGTCAAGCGCACGCGTGATATCAGTGCTGTCCTGATAAGGTAGCGAAGACAGTGCATGCCCGATACATCGCTCAGTGGCCTTTCTCTTCTTTGATTCTTTCCTCGCCTTTTCCCTTTCCCTGGTGTAGGGTAGCCAACCGGGCTCAGTCCTGGGCTCAGTCTTTATCGGCACGGGAATCGTGCCGATGAGTTAAAATTGCAAGTGAGGACTGAAAGGCGTATAGTGAATAAAGTTCCACATGCAGTTTCAGATCTTAGAGCGATTGCTTATCGCACAGCACTCGATAGCGAGATGCTCGTGATTCTCATACGATGTTCGAGCTCATGACGGCCAGCTTCAACTAATGAAGGAACTAAGCAGAAACCGTCAGGAACCGCAACAACCAAATCCAGGTTGCCAGAACGACATTTATTCACGAAATAGAGGATTTCTTGGCAACACAAATATAAAAGAAATTGCACATAACAAACTAAAAGTCATTAATAGAAAATAGGTTTGTAGGAAGGTTCTCAAGGCACAATTCAGAGCACTCGAGATACTTTCAGCATCTTCATTCGCTCCCGCGTTTCGTCCCGTTTCACGTTCTCAGATTCGACGCAGAAATGGAGCCTTGTGAGGACATAGAACTTTATGATTCTACGCGTTAGTGCTTTTCCGTGCGCAGGGCAGCCAACGAGGTTCAATTTGGTAAGCTGGAGAAGAATACCAAGCTAGTAAGAAGCTGTCGCTTCTTACTAGCTTCACACTGAAGCAGTGGGTGAGGGTTTTCCAGTGATGTCACCAGTGCATTCAGCTCATCTGACGGATATAAAAGTCCTCCTCTCTCAACAGCAGTGGCGAGGGCTGCTTTCTTGGAGAGGTGCGACGGAGAATTTGCGTACATTGTTGGCACTATGTTGCTTGTAAGCATGGGCTGATCACGGGGAATCGACTGTTCCGCCGTTGACCACGTCCGTGAAGTGGCACACAATGTATTCTTCGTGAAAGTGAAGCTCACAGGGGGCTGCCTTCTCGTCGAGAAATTCGTCAGCCCGGGGGACAGCCCACCGCCACGTTTCACAACGTTCGGCGTCCTTTGGCACAGAAAACAAAGTGACAGGTTTCCCATCTTCCTTGACAATACGTAACCGGATGTGCAGATTGGTACAAAGGAGTGCGTTTACTTCCCTTTCTTTAAGCGATGATTCATTTGGCTGAAACAGGGCGCGGAAGTAAAGCCTACATGCTAACGAGCAATCTGTCACCGCAAAGGAAACACCGCGAAAATTACATGCGAGCAACGTCGAACCGAGAAGACGGCAATCACACGTACTCATGCCCAGATAGCGAGGGAGAGAGGCGAAGGGGCCAGGAGAGACATCGCAATGCTGACCGCAGCGCCACCACGGCTACTGTGGTGGCGGCATGAATCGAAGGTGCGCGCTTTTGCTACAAAAATGCGGGCGTTGGCGCCACCTCTACTTCTAGCCACCCTATCTCTGCTTCGCCCGCGATCCTCCTCCGGACAGTCATCTTGGTTAACCACGCGCACCACCTAGAGGTCGCAGGCATCGCGAATAATGCAGGTTTTTTTTTTTTCAGCCGCTTGTGAGTGGCCAAGAATTTGCTCCATAATAATCAAGCGGGAGAAAACTTACTTTCCCAAGAAAGTCGGGATACTATACACCGAGTACAAGAAACGAGCCGAAACAAATCTCCTCCAGGATGATGAGATTAACTCTTTCTGTGCGGTAATGTTTAGTTGGACGTGGAAGTGATGGTTGTTAAATGCGTATGTATAAAAGTCGCACTTGCTGTTTCAATAAACCCACGGCTGGAAGTAGCGACACGTCCTTCGTGCTCATGTTGCCTAATTTTCACACCAAATAAAACAAGTTTCATAAAAATAAGAAAAGCTACCGCGCAGACTTGCAAAGGCAGTTCAGGGAAACATTCCTGCATAGTGCTTATAAACATTGCTATATTAGATCTCCTTCAAGATGTTTTTATGTATCCTGGGAGACACTTGCCTACACGACATTCTGTTATTAGCTTTGAACGTCCGCAACCGTGGACGATGTGCAAAGGTTTATCATTTGTAAACGTTCATGATTATTATTTAACACACCGTGAATTGTGTGAAAAATCATAATTGTCATGTTAGCTCATCAGCCATCACTTTCAACGCGCGCGGAGTTGTAATCCATCCATCTCTCCGTCCATCTGGTCCCGCTTTGTCCTGTCCAATCCCATCCATCCGTCCGTCCGTCCGTCCGTCCGTCCGTCCGTCCGTCCGTCCGTCCGTCCGTCCGTCCGTCCGTCCGTCCGTCCGTCCATCCATCCATCCATCCATCCATCCATCCATCCATCCATCCATCCATCCATCCATCCATCCATCCATCCATCGCCTTCATCTTTTTTTTTTTCCTTTTTCTAAACTGGTTTTGCCCACTTCGTCTGACTCCCAGACTAGTTCATTTCTTTCAACAACACTTACTTATTAATGGTGTGCGAATATTCGAAAAGTTCGAATATTATGTTTTTAATATTCGTATTCTATCCGAAAATATATCTTCGAAATGTGCGAATATCCGGTTGTATACGAATATCCGAATCGAATCAAATATAATGGTGGCTGTGCGGGAGCAGCCATGGTTCATAGGATTTGTTTCTATCTATTCTAAGGATATTTCGGCGATCTCATGCTGAATTTTGTGATAATTTCGTGCTGTTAGCGAAATTTCGCCTCTAAAGCGCATTTAGCCATTGGAAGGCTAACTTTGCCGAAAAGCAGGTTTCCCTGTAGCAAGGGGCATGGGTTTGCGAACATCAAGGGTGCACTTCTTTCTTTCTTTCTTTCTTTCTTTCTTTCTTTCTTTCTTTCTTTCTTTCTTTCTTTCTTTCTTTCTTTCTTTCTTTCTTTCTTTCTTTCTTTCTTTCTTTCTTTCTTTCTTTCTTTCTTCCTTTCTTTCTTTCTCTCTTTCTTTCTTTCTTTCTTCCTTTCTCTTTTTCTTTGTCGCCGTCAACTCTGAGCTTATTGCTTGACAGCAAGTGTGGCGACTGACGACTTGCTCAGGGTCAAGCACCTCCGAGCGTACGGGCATTTGATGCGGTATAATAAGCAACAGGCTGGCGAGGACAGCTAGTGGGAATTACTAAGTATCCTAAGTTAACATGAGCCAAATACACAATGGTATAGTATACCAGCGTACTAGTGCAGTTTTTTTAACGTTGATGATGGTAATTGCAATGTTCCAAGCCAACAAATTAACACAACTTATTAATAGATGCATGTGCGTATCATTTTTTTTTATCAAGTCGGTGGTAACTCCGTTAGGAAGGATACCAGTAAACTATCGCAGGAGACGAAAGATCTCATCAAGAAACGCCAGTGTATGAAAGCTTCCAACCCTACAGCTAGAATAGAACTGGCAGAACTTTCGAAGTTAATCAACAAGCGTAAGACAGCTGACATAAGGAAGTATAATATGGAAAGAATTGAACATGCTCTCAGGAACGGAGGGAGCCTAAAAACAGTGAAGAAGAAACTAGGAATTGGCAAGAATCAGATGTATGCGTTAAGAGACAAAGCCGGCAATATCATTACTAATATGGATGAGATAGTACAAGTGGCTGAGGAGTTCAATAGAGATTTATACAGTACCAGTGCCACCCACGACAATAATGAAAGAGAAAATAGTCTAGAGGAATTCGAAATCCCACAGGTAAGGCCGGAAGAAGTAAAGAAAGCCTTGGGAGATATGCAAAGGGGGAGGCAGCTGGGGAGGATCAGGTAACAGCAGATTTGTTGAAGGATGGTGGGCAGATTGTTCTACAGAAACTGGCCACCCTGTATACGCAATGCCTCATAACGTCGAGCGTACCGGAATCTTGGAAAAACGCTAACATATTCCTAAACCATAAGAAAGGGGACGCCAAAGACTTGAAAAATTATAGACCGATCAGCTTACTGTCCGTTGCCTACAAACTATTTACTAAGGTAATCGCAAATAGAATCAGGAACACCTTAGACTTCTGTCAAGCAAAGGACCAGGCAGGATTCCGTAAAGGCTACTCAACAATAGATCATATTCACACTATCAATCAGGTGATAGAGAAATGTGCGGAATACAACCAACCCTTATATATAGCTTTCATTGATTACGAGAAAGCATTTGATTCTGTCGAAACCTCAGCAGTCATGGAGGCATTACGGAATCAGGGTGTAGACGAGCCATATGTAAAAATACTAAAAAATATCTATAGCGGCTGCACAGCCACCGTAGTCCTCCATAAAAAAAGCAACAAAATCCCAATAAAGAAAGGCGTCAGGCAGGGAGATACGATCTCTCCAATGCTATTCACAGCGTGTTTACAGGAGGTATTCAGAGACCTGGATTGGGAAGAAATGGGGAAAAAAGTTAATGGAGAATACCTTAGTAACTTGCGATTCGCTGATGATATTGCCTTGCTTAGTAACTCAGGGGACCAACTGCAATGCATGCTCACTGACCTGGAGAGGCAAAGCAGAAGAGTGGGTCTAAAAATTAATCTGCAGAAAACTAAAGTAATGTTTAACAGTCTCGGAGGAGAACAGCAGTTTACAATAGGTAGCGAGGCACTGGAAGTCGTAAGAGAATACATCTACTTAGGGCAGGTAGTGACTGCGGATCCGGATCATGAGACAGAAATAATCAGAAGAATAAGAATGGGCTGGGGTGCGTTTGGCAGGCATTTTCAGATCATGAACAGCAGGTTGCCATAATCCCTCAAGAGAAAAGTGTATAATAGCTGTGTCTTACCAGTACTCACCTACGGGGCAGAAACCTGGAGGCTTACGAAAAGGGTTCTACTCAAATTGAGGACGACGCAAAGAGCTATGGAAAGAAGAATGATAGGTGTAATGTTAAGGGATACGAAAAGAGCAGATTGGGTGAGGGAACAAACGCGAGTTAATGACATCTTAGTTGAATTCAAGAAAAAGAAATGGGCATGGGCAGGACATGTAATGAGGAGGGAAGATAACCGATGGTCATTAAGGGTTACGGACTGGATTCCAAGGGAAGGGAAGCGTAGCAGGGGACGGCAGAAAGTTAGGTGGGCGGATGAGATTAAGAATTTTGCAGGGACGGCATGGCCCCAATTAGTACATGACCGGGGTTGTTGGGGAATTATGGGAGAGGCCTTTGCCGTGCAGTGGGCGTAACCAGGCTGATGATGATTATTATTATTATTATTATTATTATTATTATTATTATTATTATTATTATTATTATTATTATTATTATTATTATTATTATTATTATTATTATTATTATTATTATTATTATTATTATTCGACATTCGATTCGATATCCAAAGCGGAGTATTCGTATTCGATTATTATTTTATTCGTATTCGCAAATTTTGTTATTCGCAACTCCGAGTTACATATGCAGTTAACCTCCTGTGACCTAAGCCGTTAAGAGGCCACGAAATAAATGGGTGATCTTGCTTTTCTGGGAGCGATGTAGCTGATTTGCGACACATTCGTTGAAGTAATCTTCATCATCACCGTCGTGGGCACAGCTCAGCACGCCCAGCCAGGTGCGATCTCATTTTGAACAAAAGAAGACTCAAACACAAATTTCACTTTTGCTTTCTTTTCTTTTAACTTTAATGCAAATCTCAGTTCTATTTCGTTTATCATCTAGCCCTCGTTTCTGTTTCTTTTCTTTGCCTCGTCCCTTTCCAACTTTGAATCGCTTCTCTCTTTCCTTATAGTAGACTGACTGTTAAACAACACGGTCTTCCCGGTTGCGTTTCGCCCGCGCAGAGTAGCAGGCTAAAACAGTGTACCTCAGGCCGATTTGTCTGCATTCCATATCATTAAAGTTGTTTTTCTTTTCTTTCTCAACACGTTCTACTTCATTGTCCTATATTCTATTCATTGAGCTATATAGCCAATAATAAATACATACCGATATCATCAATCATTTGTCGCTTTAATAGATTTATTATTACTCTTCCTATAACCCTGCATCTTATTTCTCGACCATCCGCTTCTTGAGCAATCAATGCCTGGTAGCAAATGTGTGCCATTGTCTGGGGTCATTTTCGTCGACAACAACAACAACAACACCAAGACGAGCAAGTGACCACGAGCCCGTCTCGCGGTTCGTGGCCCCCGAGCGTTCCAATCCTGGAGCGGGGCACAACAATGGCCGACGCCGTTCGCGAGCCGGCAGCGGCGACCGAACGGCGACCACCTCTCGGCTGCGGCACGGCGTCCTTCGGCCCCGTCCCCCTGGACTACGTGTGCTTATCGGCGCTGCTGGGCACCGCGGTTGGCGTGACCGTGTGGGCGCTGCGACACATGCGCGACCTCGGCTCGGACGACGCGTCTCCGCCGTCGGAGGCTTTCTGCTGCGGCCAGCTCGTGTTCGAGTTGTCCCTGCGCGCCAACCGCACCGTTGACCCGTGCAGCAACTTCCTGGACTACACCTGCTATTACCGAGACACACTCGAAGGCGCCAAGCAAGAGCAGCTCCTCACACAGGTAACGCCGCGTGCCTCCCAAAGAAAAAGAAATCAATACACGTAGATACAACGCCACGTTGGAATCTGAACGACGCGAAAGTTGTTTGATTTAGCAAGGTAGCATCAGCGGCGGACGAGACGACCTCGTCGCCTGTTGCTATTAGCTGTCTGCGTCGCGAGGACAATGTCAATGTGTGACGCGCCGCGACAGGAGGAAATTGAGAAGAAAATTAAGAAGAAAAAAATGTGTGCCGAACCCGTTGCAATCGCTGTTCCTTGTGCTGGAGCTACAGTCCCCCCCCCCCCTCAAGCATCGCATTCTTTCAGACCAACTGTCTCCAAACTGCATGATGCGAAATAGAATGAATAAATGAATTAGAGGTGTACCATAGAGAAGCACGACACGTATCTAAATTACGTTTGAGGCTTTACGTTGCTTGAGTCACAGTGGCACATCCATTCTGGAGGATTAGCCAAGAATGGGTGCATGTTCAGTTGCACATTCCCATTGCCGAAGTTGTCCGTTCGGGCATATAGTCAGTGGCACATACTCAGTGACCCAAATAATCTACTAAGCCGGACACCATACAGCGGCAGGTTGTCTACACGGGCACATGCATACCCAGTGCCACTAGTTGGTTATTTGTATGCACGAATGTAGCAAAGCCAAGGGGAAGAGGCAAAGAAAGGTTTGCTTAATAAGAATATGAACAAAGGAAATCGCAGTTCTGCACATAGTGAGAAACGGTGATAGCGATCATTTGCTCACTTAAAGAGACGCGCAGCTGTCAATCCGCATTTTCAAACAATTACTACAGGGTGCCCTGCACTAGTGTCCGTGAGAGCTGCAAGGGAAGTGGTTGAGCCAGAATATGATTGATGGACAGTACGTCGGTTCTTCTGAACTTTGTCTTTCTGGCTACAAACGCCCCTTCTGGGCATTCAAACACCTTTCAATCCCTTTATATCCCTTTCATATCAATATCGCTTTCAATAGCTGCTCATTTTCTTGGATGACTGAAGTTGTGTTACTCTTATGGCTCTAAAGATTACTTTCGTACATATTTTGGGCGCTGCCGTAAGCAAGCTACTAGACCTATAATTATTCGATTCTGTAACCTCTCCATTCTCGTGAATTATTATTCTAGCATTGTTCCAAGTTTCTTTACTCAAAAGACAACAAATATGAATTAATGTAACATAATATCAGTCGATAAGAATGAAGACGCCATACATAGATGTACAAATTCGAGAGGATCGGTGCGCGTTCGATTTCACATGAGAAACGCTTCAGTGTATCCTTTAATGCTCGAGTTGCAAAGCATCCTTAAGCAAAGCGGTTCTAAGTAAATGGCGAAGAGTAAAGGCGAGAGCGGCTAAATGCGAGAGTAAAGGCGAGAGTAAATAAAGCTTTTGATCGTGTCAGTCACTCCTACTTATTTTCTCTTCTGGAGCATGCCAATGTTGGCTCCGTTGTGCTTAAAGACCTTAGGCTTTGCTACACATGTTGTACTACTCGTTTAGTGATTAATGGCCATCTCTCCGAACCCATTTCTATTTGCTCATCCGTTAATTAAGGATGCCCGATGTCCCCACTGCTATTCGCCCTTTACCTGGAACCGCTATGCTTAAGCGTAATTCAGTCGAGTTACATCCTTGGCTTCAATATACTGGGTAATGATGTAAAAGTCTTAGCTTATGCAGATGATCTATCGTTCTTCTGCACGGATAACACCAGTGTTGAAAAGGTACTATCGACAATAAAGGAATTCGGCAGCGTATCAGGAGCACCAATGAAATCCTCGAAAACTTTAGCTGCACCGACGCCATCCTATTTTGGGATGTCCTGAACCACAGCCGATCCGTTGATGAAACAGGATATTCAGACAGGTTAAGCATCGAAACGCAGGTCCGGCAGTATAAAAGCGACTCACCCTTTGTGTACGCTGTGCGGGGAGAGTCTAACGCTGAGTGTAATGGCAACCATAAGCGAGCGCGAAAAGAAATCGGCCCGAGAATTCCTAGGGTGATTTGAACTGAGGCACTACGCGACGTATACGTGTAGCGAGCTCAAACGGGGCACCCAAGACAACAGAGAAGGACAATTTCTCTGTGGCTTAGCGTGTCCCGTTTGAGCTACACATCGCTTCAGTTAAGTTCGTAATTTCATCGGAACGGAAGGAACTTAGGTACTATTGACAAGCAAAATCTGCCAGTCTATCAATGACTTGCACGTTTAATGTGCATCGATCGCATCGGGCGCGCGAACGAGGAGCATGGCTCTTCACATTCCAGCTTTTAAATTTCACGCAATATTTTCACGAAGATGCAAATTGCTGCTTTGCATGTAGTTCAACAGACAGTGCACCAACTTCGAACTATTCACAATTTAAAGACAATGCTGCTTTTGCCGAAACACTCCACGACACGGACGAAAACAGCGGAGCGCATGGGGAGCAACTGTTGTCGTTCGTCCTCCCGTTGCACTCTTTCCGACCAGGGACTAAAAACTTACTCTCCGAAATTTGCACACGACACGCACCTTCATGCAGCTACTCCCTTGAGGGACGAAAGCACCCTTTTTAGGACTAATAAACTGCCCAGTTACTCCTGTTTTCCCTGGGATTTTTCTTAGAGTGTATACCAGTCCACTTGCGATCAGCAGCCACTCAGCGATTGCATTTTCTCCGCTTGCAGGTCGTGCATCCGACTCTACAAGGTATTCTGCAAATGCCGGCAAGCGATGTGCTACGTGTCTACTACATCAGCTGCCTAAAGGTTTTTTCGAAGGGAGCGTCGAACACTGAGGGAGCCGTCAACGCTGTCGCCGACATGTTCTTTAGCTGGGACGGCGGAGCCGAGCTTCGAGTATTCGACATCGCCGGTATATTAGAGATCAAGTTCGGAGTGTCGCTCGCTTTTACCCTCCTACTCGACCTTAAAGCCGATGGGTGCGCCTGCATGGCCGAGCTTCACCGAGGGAGTGAAATCGCGGGGGAATTTCGGAACGCCGAAGACGAAGAAACGCGCGCCTCCGTCGAGCGTTCGCTTCTGACCCTCGGCGAACGCTTCGGAGTTAAACTGACGCGCAGAGATATTGTAGAGTTCCAACTGCTGCTGTCTCAGGCGAACCAGAACCAACGATGAGACGGAGCCGCTGACCGGTGGATTCGACGTGGTCGGCCAGCTCTTCCCGAGGGCATCGCTCGATAAGTGGCGCCTTCACGTGGACGACGTCTGCTCATGCCGCTGCAGCGACAACATGGCCGTCACGGTCAACGACGCGAGTGCCATCCGGACGCTTTTCGACATCCTCGAGTCCCCGCGCTTTCACGCACATTCATCAACGCACCTCATCGTCGGAACCGCGGTTGCCCTGTTCGAAAGAGAGTTCCTGTCGGACAGCGTCCCGGGCAGAGGCACCGCGCTATGGACCGATTTCTGCGACTCCTCCACCGGTGGTCACTTCGAGCTGTGGGAGCTGGTGTTCCAGCAGCAGCTCACCAACAAGGAAAAGGACGACGCACTCCGCAGCCTCTACGACTCCATCTCCGGAGCGGTCATCGCGGACGCCACCGACGTATTCGCGAGTCCTGAAGACGCCAAGCAAGCAAGCGCCCTGATCTCACGACTGCGGTTGCTCTTGCCCACGCAGGCGTTCCACTGGCACCAGATATTCCTGCCGAACCTGACGGAAGACAATTGCGCCAACGTCATCGCCATCGGAGCGTTCCGGCGAAAGACCACCCTACATGACTTCCACCACGTTGTCGGCTGGATGTGGTTGTCGCACACGGTAGACGACATGCAAGCGAACCGTCGGGGCGACCTCATCGCAGTCTCGCCCGCCATGTACGCAAATATGAGGTTCGAAGCTCTCCAAGAAACCTATGTCAACGCGGCTCTTGTGGGCGTCCAGATTGCCAGTATCCTATGGCAGGCCCTGTTCAGGCACCGCGGTTGGAGCGACGCGGTTTCTAAACAGCTCGAGCGGCACGCTCACTGCATCGGCGATCACGTGGAAGACGAGGACCCCACCTATGTCCAGCACCCGCTGCTGTCGCTGCGGTCGACACTGCGTGCAGTGGCGGGCGCAGGATGGCACCGGCCGGTCAAAATGTGGGGCTTCTGGAAGCTGTCGCCCAGCCAGCTCTTCTACATGCTGTTCTATAGGCAGTACGTGTGTATCAACAGTGTCCACGACAAGCTTTACGAGGAGCGGGCCCGCAGCACACATTTCATGAGGCGTGTGCTGGACTTCTGCAAAGCATTTCAGTGTCATCCACTGCCGATAGATGCCGCGGCAGGGTGCATACACGACCGGCCGATCTCAATCCTGCCCGCGTGACGACGTGTAAGCTCACCCCGCAATACAGGACACGTCGCTGTATGGACAGTCGCAGGTGCTCTATACTCGCTGTCATTCGAACGCTTCGATGCCAGTTCATTGTTTGCGGCTTGAGCATATGGTTCAGGTGGAAATACAAAACTTGAAAAAAAGTGCTAGGCCATGGCGAGGAAGTGATAATTTATGTCATTTCTTGAGGCAAATGATATAACGATTATTGATTTTTCCCTGCACTTTTCCTATGACATGGGAGGCGAACTGAAACCGTATGCCATGACAAGCCCTTAAATTTTTTGTACATGTATATATGACATGCCACATGCCGCACGTCACCAAAACTTTTTGGCGGCGTGAAAAGCGAAGACCTGCATCGAAACAGCAGCAATGCGCACCAATCTTCCTGTTATTGTTTTGAATTTCAGTTGTCGCCAGCCCAAATTCGCGATAACCGCTAGATATGCTTAATCCGAATTGGAGTGAAAAAGATCGACTCGGTGCGTAGACAGGCTAGAGATTTATTAGCCTAGCTAATTGCGCGGCACACCTTATCACAGATTTCCTTTTTCTAAGTTAATCATGTTTCCTCGGGGGCACGCCGGAAGTCTTCTTTCGCGCACAGTTTATTGCACGAAACTTTACGTGCAAATATCTCGTGTTTGTAAACGAGAGCGCTATCACGTCTCAAGTGCACATGCGCTTGGACAGAACTCGCCTGCAGATCTTTATTCTGAAGCCTTTTGAACTGGTGACGTCAATAACCTACTTAGGCAGTGTGCTTTCACAAAGAGTACGACCAGCAAAATGCACCATAACCACCAGAAACAAAAGTAGGCAATGGTAGTGCCCGGGAACGGTAGGCAAATTATTGTGGATGTGGCCAGTAACCCCTCATCTTGGCACAAACATTCAATATGAGATTAGAAGATCGGTTAAGTTCTTGACTACTACTTTCGGCAGTTGAGGCTGGATGTGCTTTGGCCATTGTATGCTTACTTATATTTGATTTCCTTTTCTTTTCTTTTACATTTTTTTCTGTACCTTCCTGCCTACAGTATCGGATGCTTTATATTTTGGTCGCGAATGCACAGGCGGCTGCAGTATGGTTGTACCAACATGCACTACTTCTTTCGTCCTGCCTCTGTCGTAAGATCTGTAGTGTTCTCAATTTTTTTTATGAATAGCGTTTAATGATTGTTTTAGGCTTTTCGGATTTTTATTCATGCATAACAAGTAGTACCGTGCAATGCGATGTCTGCAAGCGAGCACAGAAAACGAGTTTAATATATCATAGATGTGGGCTGATATTTTCTTGTCAATTTCGTTCGTTTGTTTTCACATGCTTCACGTAGCAGCATGTATTGAAAAAAATATTCGCAAGGCATAGTGGCACTGTGCGGCTTAACCGTGTTTTAGCTTACCGAAATACTGCACGTTTACTGCATCAGGTCGGTTAAGTCTTGCACGGGAATTGCAAGACTGGGCTGGTTTTACGCAAGACTATGCTCTTAAGTGTACAACAGAATTACATGATGCTATACCTACTTGGCGCGACTGTAAAGCAATACGATATTATAGTAAAATGCCCAATTTTTAGAGCTTGTATACGATTGTTGTATATACACCGATAAATCTAAAGACGAAACATTTCTTTGCCGACAGCGACGGCAAGAATTCGCTTGCAGTGTCTATACAATTTTTATCGCAATATAAAATGAAACACGTGCTCCAGATCTCTCATGTTCGATATAATGCATGGGAACATATGGGCGATGGGTTACAGTGGCCTCATTGTGCGTGCATAGCAAACATAGCAAACAATGCATATACGAAATGATTCGGCACCTACACCCTGAAACACTGGACAAACTCCAATCCCTTTTCAATACCATGAGGGCGGCGGGGTATATTCCACCATCCTGGAAAGAAGCTATAGTCATCCCCGTTTTTAAACAAGGGAAAGCCCCAGCAGCTACAGGCCAATAGCGCTTGCAAGCTGTCTGTGCAAATTTTTCGAAGAAATGCTCATTCATTATTAAAATGATAATGATTATTATGAAAAAATGCTTATTCAGCTTCCTAAAAAGTAGCAACAAAATAGACCCCATTCAATGCGGTTTCCGCGGGAGGGTAAGTCGACAATAGACCACCTTGTGCGCATTGAGGCAAACATTAGAGATGCATTCATTCATATGCAGTTTTTCCTTTCAGTATTTCTAGACCTATAGAAAGCGTACCACACGACATGACGATTTGAGATCCTCCGCGATCTTTCCGCCATGAGCGTCCGTGGGAACATGTTAAACGCAATTGAAAGCTACCTGTCTAACCGCACTTCTCTCGTAAAATTTGGTAACCCTTTATCTAAATAATTCACCAAAGAAACTGGTGTTCCGCAAGGGGGCGTACTTGGCTGCACACTAGTTATTGTAAAAATGAACAGCCTGCATACAGTCGTTCCACGCGCAATGTCTTATTCCGTTTATGTTGACGATGTACAAGTAAGTTTCAAATCATGCAATATTGCTATTTGCGAACAAGTACAGCTTGGTATAAACAAATTATCTAAATGAGCGGATAAGAACGGCTTCAATATAAACACCCAAAAAGGTACCTGCGTACTATTCTCAAACAAGAGACGGGTAGCACCACTGCATAGTATTACGATCAAAGGGAGACCAAGTCTCTGTGAGCAGCCAACATAAAGTCCTGGGAATCACTTTAGACTCAAAGCTCACATTTATGCCCCATATTGAAAATCTGAAAATAGAATGTCTGAAAACAATGAACTCTGTAAAGTTGCTGTCACACGCTACATGGGGTAGTGATCGAAAGTGCCTTCTGAACTTATACAACAGTCTTTTCCGCTCCCGCCTTGATATTTTTGTAATACCCTAAGTCCCCGAAAGACATTACATAGGGGGGATACAATTCACACATGATATGCCAGCACAATAAAAACAGCTGGAGACAACAATCAAGCACGGAGCAATACTTTATAATTCTGCAACACGAAGTGCGTTACTAAATTCTACAAGCAAGGCCTCGGAGAAGATAACCTCGTGAGATTGGTACATGCGTTCGTAATGTGTCGGTTCACTTACGTCGCGGCCATGCACAGCTGGCAAAGATCGGAGCGGATAAGCTCAATGCAGCGAGCTCTCGACCTCCCCATATACACTCCCACGGAACGCTTCCTTCAACTTGGCATGCATAACACACTAGAGGAAATAGCGGAAGCACAGGAGTGGGCCCAGTTCGTCAGGCTATCTACCACACAAGCTGGAAGACACATCTTACAGGAGCTGGGCGTTCCGCCCCAGAGTAATCAAAACAAAGTGCCGCAGCATCCCTCGACAGCAGCGAGACCGCATCACTGTCGGCCGATCCCACGAAACGTCCATCCAGAACACAACTTGGGAAGACGTCGGGCGCGTGCGAAAGCTCTCCTGGAGGAGGAGGAGGAGGAGGAGGAGGAGGAGGAGGAGGAGGAGGAGGAGGAGGAGGAGGAGGAGGAGGAGGAGGAACTTTATTATTGCAGAAACCATTGCGCGGTTTATTCCTGGGTGGTTCCCTCTGACAGGGCTCCACTGGCGATCGCGGCTGGCCGGGCCTGGTCAAGGGTCGCCAGTTGGCTTCCCAGGTCCAGTTCGGAGAGTCTCGCCTCGAAGACCACGCAGTGAGTGTGTGCGTTGTGACTTGTGGTGAAATTGCGACGCCCGGACGGTCGGTACATTCGTGTGTTATGTGCGCGAGTGTCGCTGTGTGGTTGCTACACCAGGGATACGTCCGGGACGTATAACTGTATGGGGAGATTGCGTGTAGACGAGACAAGTGTGGGTATGTGTTAGTTTGCAGGTGGCGCCAGTCCCTTGCCTGGAGTTTATTGAGAGCTTTGTGTGGGGAAGCGTATTGCGTTCTTCCGAGACGTTGGTCCTGTAGTACTTTTTGACCTTTCGTTAATCACTCGTGGGTCGCTCGTCGGTCTGTCGGGGGTTGATGAACGGTGTGGTCTCCTGGAAAACGCTCGTGAACGGGCTTCGAACAGTTTCGTAGACGCAGCGCGCTACGCCGACGGACAGGCCTTCGCTGTAGTTAGCGTAAATCGTGAAAGGTAAATAACGAAGCAATCTCGATTCGGACGACGTCCTCTGAAATCGCAGAGCAGGCTGCAATAGCGATGGCCTTATGTGACGACAAGAGGACATCAACCTACAGTGACTCGATATCAGCTGTTAGGGCGTTTGTCAAAGGAACCAGATCCGCGCTGGCCCTAGGGATATTAGAAAGCAAAGAGATCAAGCCACACACATTGATCTGGTTTCCAGCCCGCATGGGACATATCGAGGGTGCCCCGCCCAACATCAATGAGTCGGCACACGGAGCTGCGCGAGGGATCATCGACCGCATGGCTACCGGGCAGCGTGACGCCGGGGGTACTGACAATCGGGACTCTCCTTCCTCGTACACCGAAATTACTAAGCACTTTTACTTGGCTCGGAGGATCTACTCCCTCCCACATTGCAAACTCCATAGACCTCAGGCTTTGACACTAAGGCTTCTACAGACGGGGGCATACCCAAACCCCCTACTTCTTCACAAGATGTACCCCGAAATTCAGACGACAAATGCATGTGCACTATGCAATGACTTAGCGAAATTACCTCACATGCACTGGCAATGTCTCGCGTTAGGCGGCGATGAAAGCAACACTTCTTCATGCTGGGACGCTGTCCTAAACAGCCTCAACCTCGAAAAACAGTTATGGGCTGTCCAACGGGCCCGCGACAAGGCGGAGAGGCTCGGCCTCTCTGTCCCGACGTGGGAGCGGTCCGCTGCCCGCTGGGGCGCGCCCTAAAGGACCTTAAAAAATTTTTCCATCAATCCATCCATCCGTCCACCATCTGGGCATGCGTCTCGCGACCAGTACCTTCAAGACAAGTCCAATCCAGACCCTCTACGTAAACTCAAATCAGTTGTCACTGCATCTGCAGCTCGCATATAGCAGTTCTACGTATGTTCTCCTCATATGTTACTCGCCGAAAATCCGACCGACATAACTGTATTCACGGGTACGGACTTAACTGCATCACGGTTATTAATATTTATTGCGAGAATAGGATCTCGTGGGCATCATGAAGCGGCAGGCCTAAGCGACGAAGCCGTTTGTTAGTAGTTTTGTCCTTTCGGCGTATTTGGAGCGATCCCACAGCACATGCGGTGGGTCGCCTTTAACGAGCCATTCAACACATTATGAGGCGACCGGGCCGGAAGATTCCGAGCTTCATTACGGTCACGTTTGAGCAACCCTGCATGACTTGTCCTCTTTTTCTTCCGTATCGATTTATGAACTCTTATCTATTTCTATATATATATATATATATATATATATATATATATATATATATATATATATATATATATATCGCCGCTTCTCGGTTCACTCCCTATATGTCGGTATGCTCCATAGCCCGAAAATCATCATCATCATCAACAACATCGTAAATTTGACTGTCAACCGAGCCGCAAGAAGAAGCGACCACGAGCTGCTCTCGCGAATAGCGCCACGAGCGATTCTCTCGCAAGGACGGCGCCGAGGGATGACCGACACCGACCGTGGACCAGCGCTCCGGACGCAGGCCCACGCTGAACACCCACGCGGCGGCTACAAGACGCTATTCGGACCCGTTCCGCCGGAGTTCGTGTGCTGGGCGGCGATCCTGGCCACCGCGCTAGGCCTAACCGTGTGGGCGCTGCGCCACGCGCTCCACCGCGAAACGGACGAGCCGCCTCCGCTGCCGTCGACGCCGGGTTTCTGCTGCGAGAAGCTCGTCGTCGAGATGTACCGGCGCGCCAACCGCACCGTGGACGCATGCAACAACTTCCTGGACCACGCCTGCTATCACCCAGATGGACTCGCTGAAGCCAACACTGAGCTATTCCATGCGGAGGTATGAGAGCGCTGCATAACATTAGAGAAAGTCAGCCGGCACAATAGCTCGAAAGAAAAAGAGTTGCAGTTTCGAAGAACCGATTGCGGGCATAGTAGTTGTCCTGGCCGTTAGACTTGTAAACATGTAAGCGTGACCGCTCGAGGACGCAGGAGGTAACCGACACGCCGCTGTCTTTGTGTATCTGCTTCTTTCTACGTCCTCGTTCAGTCGCTCTTGCACACTCTATTGTGGATTCAGACCAACTAGCCCGTCAACGTGTTTTAACTAAATTAGGAAGCGCGGCGTCACGCGCACGCAGTTAAACATGAACACATCTCACTCGATGAGCGCGGAAAGTCGCTGTCGAAATGCTGGACTGAGGAATAACGGCAGCAGCAAACGCCTTGACCTTCGAGCAGCTCCCGCTTCAACGCGAACGAAACGCCGAAAGCACAGCGCATACGAAGCTACCGGCACTACGCGCACTCTGCAAACATCGCAGATCGTTTTTAAGATGAGGCCCTTGCGGGCGCGCACTTTGGCCACGTCGCAGGTTGCTTTCAAGACACACGAGGGCCGGAAAGGCGTCCCTACGACGTCCGTCAAAGGCGTCTACTACGGCGTCCGCCATTCGCGTGCCCGACTCCGTAGTAGACGCCGCGGCTGTCTTCGCTCTGTACGAAACAGCGGGCGAGGAGGACATCGAGGCACCCTAGCAGTCGCCCGAGACGCTTCTGGCCGGCGTTTTTTGCTCCCGCACGCGAGATTGAACCGCGTTTGCTGAGTCACCATCGAAGACTTTCGCTCGCACATACAGCATACGGAGCAGGGCGGTGGTTTTATCGCTCATGGACTTTATACGGAACATCACGGCGGCGGCGACGGCAGAAATGCGCCTGGAGTGTCCATACAAATTCTATCGCAAGAAGATGTGGCCGGGCAGTTCACCGAAATTATCTAGGCATGCGCGCGTAGTTTCTTGCAACTGAGGCCGCGAAGTTCGTGAAAATCGGCACAAGTAAATGCAAACAGCGTGGTATTATTTAGTATACTTTGGCAGCATTGGCCTCCGCGTGCCGACGGTTTACGCCGATCTTGTATACGTACACCCCGCGGCACACTCCGGGTTCGGTGGCCCGAACCATCGGAACACCCTGGATCCGGCTGTGGTTCCAGCACTGGCTCCCGCTGCCCCTGTGCAGATACTGCGCCACCCGCTTTACTGTAACATCAGGTGCTTTCCAGAGGCTTCCGTGGGCAGGTATTTTTATTTTCACATGCCAAATGATCTAATAGGATCAAATCACACTAGGTAAAAAGCAGGTCGGTTAGACCTAGGGGCATTTAGAAATAAGCTGGTCGGTACCAGCCCAGCCCTCCTTGGCGGCCGGCGGAATAACTGCGCCTTAATAAAAGTGCCTTGCCTGTCTGCGTGACCGACATTTGGCGGAGAAAAATAAAATATGACATCTTTATCAAATCCATTCACATCGCATATTTCGGACGCGTATTCACGTGTCTGAGATACCTTTTACGTGTGTCTAACGCTTCGCTGCTCTCAGGGTGTTGATAGATGCGCTATGACTTTGTTGCTATGCGATAATGTTTCGAAATAACAAACTGCTGTCGCTTTAAACAAAGGCAGTGCAATATACGTTGTAGCTCCACGAAAGGCTCTTTAGCATGGCAGTGCACCGTTTATCATTGTCCAAAAAGGAGTACTTTTCCTGCTTTCATTTCGGCTGCTTAACAATGCTGGAAAGCATCTATAGTGTTATTCGTAGTGAAATGCGTCCTCAAGGTACAGTTTCGAATTCTGCTTGTGTTGCAACTATAAGGCTGCACAAATTTCGTAATAACTGTGCAACTCCAATGTCACGTGACGAACGCTTCCACCAGCATTTGCTTAAGATTGTTCCGCAGCGACTCAGCGATAGCATTCGCTCTGCTTGCAGGTCTTGTATCCGACACTGCAGGGAACCTTAAGAACGCCTGCAAGCGACGTCCTACACGCTTACTACCTCAGCTGCTTATTTGTTCTCGTAAAGGGACTGTCACCCACAAAGGAAGCCGTCAACGATGTCGCCGGCATGTTCTCCAGGTGGAGTGGTGGAACCGATTTTCCAGTAGTCGACACCGCCGGTATACTGGAGATCAAGTACGGAATATCGCTCACATTCCGCCTAAAAGTGAACCTTAAGACCAACAAAAGGCCCTTCAACGCGGTAGTCTCCCAAACGCCTGAATATGGAAAGTTTGGGAACATCCGGTGGAAACCGACTAGTACCCTCATCGACCACTCGATATCGGTCGTCAGCCAGCGCTTTGGAGTTAACGTGACGCGCAAAAGCTTCTCAGATTTACGACTCCGGCTGTACCACGCGAGCGTGGGGACTGATAAAACAGAACCGTTACATGGCGGGTTTGACGTACTCGGCCAGCTATTCCCGAGAGCATCACTCGATGAGTGGCGGCTTCACATCAACGACGTCTGCTCGTACCGCTGCAGCGACACCATGATGGTCACGGTAAATCACGCGAGTGTCATCCGGACGGTATTCGACGTACTCGACTCACCATATTTCCATGCGACATCACTAGCCTTCCTCATCGCCGGAACCACGGCTGCCCTTTTCGAAACAGGGTTCCTGTTAGACAGCACAGCGGAAAAAGGCACCGCGCTATGGACCGAGTTCTGTGACACCGACACCAGTCACCTCTTCGAATTGTGGGACCTGGTATCAGTGCACCAGTTCACGAACCAAGAGAGAGACGACACACTCCGCTCCCTCTACGACTCCATCTCCGCGGCAGTCATCGCGGACGCCACCGACATATTCGCTAGTCCCGAAGACGCCAAGGAGGCGAGTGCCTTGATCTCGCGACTGCGGTTGCTCTTGCCCACGCAGCTGTCGCACTGGTACCAGATTTTCCTGCCGAACCTGACGGAAGACTATTGCGCCAACGTCATCGCCGTCCGAGCTTTTCAGCGGAAGACGCTGCTGCACGCCGACGCCCGCGGTCTCGGTGTTCAGAGTTGGACTCGCTTAAGGGGCTTGGATGCGTACGCCTTACTCCTGGAGGACGCTATCGTGGTATCGCCCATCCTGTACGCAGATATCAGGGTCGAAGCCCGCCGCGAGACATACATCACTGCGGCGCTGGTGGGTGTCCAGCTGGCGTCTACTCTCTGGCAGGCCATCTTCGAGCACCCAGGCTGGAGCAAGGCGGTTTTGGAAGTGCTTAACGGTCACGTGGACTGTATACAGGGTCAAGTCGGCCGCGAGGATCCCACCGAGTTACCTTACCCGGTGCTGTCACTGCGCTCGACGGTACGCGCCGTGGCGGGAGCCGGGTGGCACAGGGTGGTCAGAATGTGGAGCTTGTGGTACATTTCGACCAGCCAATTCTTCTACATGCTATTCTACGTGCGATACGTGTGCTTCAGGCACGAGCAGCTCAAGCAGCTGTCCCGCAGCACGAACTTTATGCGGCGCTTGCCCGACTTCTGCGCAGCGTTTCAATGCCAGACGCTGCCGCGGGTGGCGAATTGCATACACGATGTGAGGGTCGCGCCTGTTGCCGTCTGATGGCGGCATTTGTCGCCTTCGTCCACCATACACTTGCGCAGTTCGTCAGTTAGTACGGGCTACCGTACTGACTTCACACACAATAGAATATTCACCTCACTTCTTTATTGTTTGTTTCACGGGTTCTCTCCATGTAGGGGGCAGAGGTAAAGGCAATATGCCTGACAGAACCTCTGCGCCCCTACAGTTTAAGGCAGCATGACATGTCATTCACAAGCATATTTGCTAAACAAATCTTTAACACACGGCACACAGCAACGAAAAATTCAATTATTCAGAATACTTGTCAACAAAGGATTACTTTTGCTTCAACGTGATAGATTTCGAGAAACCAGAAGATACATAAGCAATAAGTAATATATAACAATAAAATTGGCTTACATCAGAAATCAACAAAGAAAAGAAAACCATAGAAACACTGGCCCGAAAATAAATAGCATATACAGTAAATAGATCAGCACATAGAAACATTTCAGAAAAAAAACGAAGGTTTAGATTGATGCACAATGTAAATGCCGAAACAATGGCAAATATTATTTACAAGTGCTGACCAGGTTAACGTTTTCTCTTCCTCGGTAGCGCTCTGAGTAAGCTGCTGGGTTCGTGTCCCCGAAGCACTTAACGCGTACCTTCTCCAGGAGTTCCGAGTCTGGTCCCTCGAACTGGTGGGTGAGCCGATAAATGGTTTTGTTTTCTGCCTTGGTCGGATCTATGAGAGCCTTGAGGTTATGCCACGTCCTCGCTGTGTTCAAAGTTCCGTTGAGGGAGTCGCTGAATTGCTGCAAATTTTGCCTTGCCAATTGCGCCGCGTACTTCTCTGCTTTCGCTGTGACTTCTGCGATCTTTATCTTTAGCTTCCTGTTGTATTTTTGTTTCTTCCACTTCTTGGTGAGCCCGCGTTTAGCTTCCCACAGCTTGAGCAGTCTGGCGTCTACCTCGGGCGTCTGCGTCGTTCCCGCGATTTCTCTGGTGTACTTGCGCTGTTTTTCATTGAGCATCTTTCCCCACTCTTCTATCGATTAGATCTCGTCCTTGGCGAGATTCTTATCGCATGCCTCTCGAAAAGCGCTACAGTCCGTAATTTTTTCCGATCCCAGCTGACGCCTTAGCCTGTCAGAAGTTACTGGCGCCTTGAGTATGTAGTGGTCACTACCCAGGTTCTCTCACGCGAGAAGAGGTCTACGCAGAGATTCGAAACACAACCAGAAACACGGCCGCGGGTGCAGACAAAATCAATAACGCACTAACCCGCAAACTCAGCTAAGAGTTAGTCGCAGAATTAACCGACTTTCTCAACAAACACTGGGAAGCTGAGACCGTCCCCGAGGAGTGGGAGCATGCGGAGGTAGTCGTGATCCCTAACCCGGGCAAGAAACTGCAAATTGAGAACCTCAGCCCGATCTCGCTCACATCGTGCCTGGCAAAACTGTACGAACGAGTGGTGACGCTGAGACTACAACAGTACATGGAGGACAACGAACTGTATCGCCACAACATGTTCGGCTTCAGAGCAAAATTATCGACCCAAGACGTACTGCTTCAAATCAAAGAAGTACTCGGGAACGTCCCCAGGAGCGGGGAGAATATAATAATGGCATTGGATATCAAACGGGCTTTTGACAATGTAAGCCACGAGGCTATCCCCACGGGCATGAACGACCTGAACTGCGGGAGGAGAGTCTACGGCCACGTCAAAACCTTCCTTTCAAACAGAACAGCAACGACTGGCATGGGAGAGCTACGATCAGAGAAGTTCCTTACTCAAAACAATGGGACGCCTCAAGGGTCGGTCATCTCCCCCCCCCCCCCCGCTTTTCAACATAGCCATGATTGGCTTGGCAAAACAGTTAAAAGAATTCGACGGCATAAACAATGCCATGTATGCCAACGACATCACCATCTGGGTTAACACAGGCTCGCTCAGAGAGAAACAAGAGAAGTTAAAAGAGGCAGCCACCTGTGTAGAGGAGTACGTCAGAGCAAGAGGGCTTGCCTGCTCCACTGAGAAGTGCAAGCTCCTGAGAGTTTGGAGAGGAAAGCAAAACCGCACAGTCCCCACCAGCGACGAGTTAAAGCTCAAAGTCTACCTCAAGGGGAAGCCGATACCCGAAAAGACGCTCATCAGAATCCTGGGGATGTGGATACAGTCAAACGAACGCTGCACCCACACCCTCCCCCTACTCAAGGCATCCACCCTACAAGTGGCCCACATGATCACGCGCATCTCACACAGACGCCACGGAATGCAATCGAAGGAGCGCGCTTTTGTCGCGAACATGCGGGCGTTGGCGCCACCTCAACTTCTAGCCACCGTACCTCCGCTTCGCCCGCGATCCTCCTCCGGACAGCCATCTTGGTTTACCGCGCGCGCCACCTATAGGTCGCAGGCATCGCGAATAATGTCAGTTCTTTCTTTTTTTCAGCCTCTTGTGAGCAGCCAAGAATTTGCTCCATGATGAGAAAGCCGGAGAAAACTTACTTTCCTAAGAAAGTCGGGATACTATACACCGATTACAAGATAGGAACAGTATACCAAATTCCTCCGGTTTCCAAATGAGTATACGTAAGGCAAATGGACCGTTGTTATAATGAAACGCACGTGAACACAACTTGATTATGAACAATCGATCCGCTGGGCATTCGACCGACCACTGTAAGAGGTGCCAGTGACACTGCCTCTCAAGCTAACAAAGTCCTGAGAAAATCGCACGATAAACTGGAGAGGAAAATACATCTATACTAGAAGCGTAACTTATCAATCACGCAGGGGACACATGCGTCAAAGTAGCTTTAGTTGTCCTCCAGGATGAGGGGATTATACCTTTCTGTGCGGTAATGTTTAGTTGGAGGTGGAAGTGATGGTTGTGAAATGCGTACGTATAAAAGTCGCACTAGCTGTTTCAATAAGCCCACGGCTGGAAGTAGCGCAACGTCATTCGTGTTCATGGTGCGTCATTTTCGCGGCAAATAAAAAAGTTTCTATAAAATAAAAAAGCAACGGCGCAGAGTTGCAGAGGAAGTTCAGGGAAACATTCCAGCATAGCGCTTATAAAAATGGCTACATTAGATCTCCTTCAAGACGTTTTTACATATCCTGGGAGACACTTTCCTAAACGAGATTCCGTGATTAGCTTTCAATATGCCCGACTGTGGACGATGTGCAAACGTTTATCATTTGTGAACGCTCACAATTATGATTTACACACCGCGATGGTGTGCAAAATCATAATTGTCATGTTAGGTGATCATGCCATCCCATTCAACAACCGGGGAGTTGCAATCCATCCATCTGTCCGTCCGTCCGGTCCCTTTTCGTCAGGTCCAATCCCATCCATCCATCCATTCATGGCCTTATTCTTTCTTTTTTCCATTTTTTTAACTGTATTTGCCCAGTTCGTCTGAGTTCTGACTAGTTAATTTATATCAACAATACTTACTTGTTAACGATGTGTGAATGTTCGAAAAGTTCGAATATTATATTTTTAATATTCGTATTCTATTCGAAAAATATATCTTCGAAGATGGTCGAATACTGGGTTGGATACGAATATCCGAATCTAATCGAGTATAGTGCTGGCTGTGCGGGAACAAACATGGTTCATAGCATTTGTTTTTATCTATTCTAAAGATTTTTGGCGCTTTTGTGCTGAACTTTGTGATAATTCCGCGCTGCTGGCGAAATTTCGCCTGTAAAGCGCGCTTAGCCATTAAACGGCGGCCTTTGCGGAAAAGCAGGTTTCCCAGTAGCAAGGGGCACGGGTTTGCTGACACCCAGGGTGCACTTTTCTTTCTTTCTTTCTTTCTTTCTTTCTTTCTTTCTTTCTTTCTTTCTTTCTTTCTTTCTTTCTTTCTTTCTTTCTTTCTTTCTTTCTTTCTTTCTTTCTTTCTTTCTTTCTTTCTTTGTTTCTTTCTTTGTTTCTTTCTTTTTTTTTCAGTGTAACTTTCAACTCTGAGCTTATTGCTTGACAGCAAGTGTGGCGACTGACTACTTGCTCCATCTATCCATCCATCCATCCATCCATCCATCCGTCCGTCCGTCCGTCCGTCCATCCGTCCGTCCATCCATCCATCCATCCATCCATCCATCCATCCATCCATCCATCCATCCATCCATCCATCCATCCATCCATCCATCCATCCATCGCCCTAATGTCTCTTTTTTCCTTTTTCTTAACTGGTTTTGCCCACTTCGTCTGACACCCAGACTAGTTAATTTCTTTTAACAATACTTACTTATTAATGGTGTGCGAATATTCGAAAAGTTCGAATATTATGTTTTTAATATTCGTATTCTATTCGAAAATACATCTTCGAAAATGTGCGAATATCCGGTTGTATACGAATATCCGATTACAATCAAACATAATGGTGGCTGTGCGGGAGCAGCCACGGTCCATAGGATTTGTTTCTATCTATTCTAAGGATATTTGGGCGATCTCATGCTGAATTTTGTGATAATTTCGTGCTGTTAGCGAAATTTCGCCTGTAAAGCGCACTTAGCCATTGGAGGGCTAACGTTGCGGAAAAGCAGGTTTCCCAGTAGCAAGGGGCACGTGTTTGCGAACATCAAGGGTGCACTTCTTTCTTTCTTTCTTTCTTTCTTTCTTTCTTTCTTTCTTTCTTTCTTTCTTTCTTTCTTTCTTTCTTTCTTTCTTTCTTTCTTTCTTTCTTTCTTTCTTTCTTTCTTTCTTTCATTGTCGCTGTAAACTCTGATCTTATTGCTTGACAGCAAGTGTGGCGACTGACGCCTTGCTGAGGGTCAAGCCCCTCCGAGTTTACGGGCATTTGACGCGTTATAATAAGGAACAGGCTGGCGAGGACAGCTAGTGGGAATTACTAAGTTTCCTAAGTTAACATGAGCCAAATACACAATGGTTTAGTATAACAGCGTACTAGTGTAGTTTCTTTAACGCTGATAATGTAATTGCAATGTTCCAACATAACAATTTAACACAACTTGCTAATAAATGCATGCGCATACGATTATTCGCTATTCGATTCGATATTCAAAGAAGAGTATTCGTATTCGATTCCCATTCGATTCGTATTCGAAACTTTTGATATTCGCAACTCCCTATTACATATGCAGTCATCCTTCCGTGTATTAAAACCGTTGAAGAGGCCACGAAATAAATGGGTGACTTTGCTTTTCTGGGAGCGATCCAGCTCATTTGCGAGACAATCCTTGAAGTCATCATCATCATCACCATCGTGGGCGCAACTTAGCAGGCCTAGTCACGTGCGACTTCATTTTGAACAAAAGAAGAGTGCAACACAAATTTGACTTTTGCTTTCCTTCTTTTTTTTGAAGCTCTAATGCAAATCTCAGTTCTATTTCGTTTATCACGTAGCCCTGGTTTCTCTTTCGTTTCTTTACCTCGCCCCTTTCCAGCTTTGAATAGCTTCTCTCTTTCCTTATAGTAGACAGACTGTTAGACAACACGGTCTTCCCTGTTTCCTTTCGCCCGCGCTGACAGATTTTTTTTCATTCTTCCGCTCACCACGCCCACCACGCTCACCACGCTCATAAACGCTCACCAGCGTTTATGTTGCGGTTGTCCTCAGTATGCTTAATATTCCCCTCATACGTCGCGAACTGTTCTTATTCACTCGGAAGTGTAGCCTTATAGATTGTGTTTGGCACCCTGAAAAAATTAGTGGCAAGTATACCCGTGTTATTGCAGGTGATGAGCGTTAGCTAGTCAACATTGAGTTTTTTTGAAGTTTTAAGGCGAAAGCCTTGAGATCTCTGTTTCAAGTCGCCTTGTAAACTGGAGGTATCACGTGACCCAAGGAAGGCCAGAGGTGACCCAAATCATGTCCGCGCCTGCATAAGAGAATGATTGCCCAAGTTAATTAATGAATCATTAGTGATTGACATAAAATGGATTAATGATTAGCGTGTATTAAAGAAGATTAAGGTTATTAGAGTGCCTTAAGAAGGATTAAGATGCATGAATAAGGATTAAGATGGGTGGAGGAGGATTAAGGCCGATTAATGTGGATTAAGGTGAATAATGGTTGCTAAAGGAGCATTAAGACCTATTAAGGTGGATTAGGGACCATAGAGCTGGATTAGGTTTGATAGAGGTGGATTAGGGTGTATTAAGGTAGATTGGGACTATTAAGCAGGATTAGGGTGGATTATGGAGGATTAAGACGGATTTTAATGGATCGCGGTTGATAAAGGAGGATTAAGAACGTATATGGTAGGTAAGGTGCATTAGGGGCGATGTAGATTGATTAGGTTGTATTAAGGTGGATTGGGAGTATTAAGCTGGATTAAGGTGGATGAAGGAGCATTAAGGTGAATTAGGGTGGACTAAGGTGAATAAGGGTTCATTGAGTATTAAGCCCGATTAGTCTACCATAATCCACCTAATGCACATTAATCCACCGAATCCACATTCATCGACCTTAATCCTCCTTCATTCACTTTAATCCACCATAATCCACGAGGGTCCGCCTTAATGAGCCCTAATCCAACGTCATCGACCTTAATCTGCTCTAACTCTCCTTATTGCACTTTAATCCTCCTTAACCAACGCTACTACTTCCTCATCCACTTTAATCCACCCTAATCCGCTATAATCGTCCTTAATTTACCTTAATCCACATTCATCTACTTTAGTCCACCCTTATCCCCCTTCATTCACTTTAATTCACTTTAGCCCACCATAATCCTCCTTATTGCACCTTAATCCTTCTAATCCATCCTCATCCTTCTTCATGCACTTTAATTCACCCTAATCCACTATAATCGTCCTTAATGCACCTCAACACATCTTCATCCACCCTAACCCACCTTCATCGAACTTAATCCAACCTTGTCCTCCTTTATGCACCGTAATCCACTTTCATCAACTTTAATCCACCTTAACCCTCCTTAATACACCCGAATTCATCTTAATCCCATCCTAATCAATCATTACTTTGCTAATCATTAATCATCTCCTATGCGCGGCTGCACATGCTTTGGTTCGCTTCCCGCCTTCCTTCAGTCCCGTGATATTTTCTGTAGCCCACAACGGGACCTTGATACAGAGGTCTAAGGCTTTCGCTTAATAAGCCACACACAAAGGGATGTGTCACAAGCAATACTATATCAGACGCACGAAATAAAGCATCTCATCATGCGGCAGAAAAATTGTCTGGAGTATAGAACTCGCCTCAAAAGCTCCTTTTACATCGGTATACTCCGTTCATACGGCTTTAGGAAAAAACCAACCTCGTCATAAATGTTGCCTCTAGCATTATCGATGCTGCTGTTAGCATTTCTCAAAATTTTCAACCCCACTGGGGCGCGCAACTGGCCCAAAATAACACGCCTCCATAGAATCCTGCGGCCCGTCCGCGGTAGCCAAGGAGGAATAGCGTGCCGTGCGCAGTCGGCGGGCGAGGAGAATCGAGGAGGAAAGCGCCGTGAGGAGGAGAGTGTCGCTACTTTCAAACATCAAGGGGCTTTACATACACGACCGGTCGATCTCAATCCTGCCCGCGTGACGACGTGTAATCTCAGCCCATAATATAGGACACGGCGCTGTATGGACAGTCGCAGGTACCCTATACTCGCGTCATTCGAACGCTTCGATGCCAGTTCATTGTTTGCGGCTTGAGCATATGGTTCAGGTGGAAATACAAAACTTGAAAGAAAGTGCTAGGCCATGGCGAGGAAGTGATAATTTATGTCATTTCTTGAGGCAAATGATACAACGATTATTGATTTTTCCCTGCACTTTTCCTATGACATGGGAGGGGAACTGAAACCGTATGCCATGACAAGCCCTTAAATTTTTGATACATGTATATAAGATATGCCACATGCCGCACGTCACCAAAACTTTTTGGCGGCGTGAAAAGCGAAGACCTGCATCGAACCAGCAGCAATGCGCACAGACTTTCTTGTCATTGTTTTTAATTTCAGTTGTCGCCAGCCCAAATTCGCGATAACCACTAGATATGCTTAAACCGAATTGGAGCGAAAAAGATCGACTGGGTACGTAGAGAGGCTAGAGATTTATTAGCCTAGCTAATTGCGTGGCACACCTTATCACAGATTTCCTTTTCCGAGTAAATCATGTTTCCTCGGGGGCACGTCGGAAGTCTTCTTTGACGCACAGTTTAGTGCACTAAACTTTACGTGCAAATATCTCGTGTTTGAAAACGAGAGCACTATCACCTCTCAAGTGCGCATGCGCATGGACAGAACTCGCCTGCAGCTCTTTATTCTGAAGCCTTTTGAACTGGCGACATAAATTCACTACTTAGGCAGTGTGCTTTCACAAAGAGTACGACCAGCAAAAGGCACCATAACCACCGGAAACAAAAGTAGGCCATGGTAGTGCCCGGGAACGGTAGGCAAATTATTGTGGATGAGGCCAGTAACCCCTCATCTTGGCACAGACTTTCAATATGAGATTAGAAGATCGGTTAAGTTCTTGACTACTATTATCGGCAGTTGAGGCTGGATGTCCTTTGACAATTGTATGCTTATGTATATTTGATTTACTTTTCTTTTCTTTTTGTTTTCATTTTTTTATACCCTTCTGCCTACGGTGTCAGATGCTCTATATTTTGGCCGGGAATGCAGAGGCGGCTCCAGTATGGTCGAACAAACATGTCACTACTCCTTCCGTGCTGCCTCTGCCGTAAGATCTGCAGCGTTCTCAAAATTTTGTATAAATAGCGTATAATGATTTGTTTTAGGCTTTTCGGATTTTTATTCGTGCATAACAAGTACCGTGCAATGCGATATCTGCAAGACAGCACAAAATACCAATTTAATATATCATAAGAGTGGGCTGACAGCACATTTCCTTGTCAATTTGGTTTGTGTGTTTTCAACTGCTTCACGTAGCCGCACGTGTGAAAAAATCATTCGCAAGGCATAGGGTCACTGTAAAGCTTAACCGTGTTTTAGCTTACCGAAGTACTGCGCGTTTAGTGCATCAGGTCGGCTAAGTCTTGCACGGGAATTGCAAGACTGGGCTGGTTTTACGCAAGACTGTGCTCTTAAGTGTACAACAGATTACCATAATGCTGTACATACACGCACGCCTGTCAACCAATACGACGTTATAGTAAAATGCCCCACTTTTAGAGCCTGCTTACCATTGTTGTATATACACCGACAACTCTAAAGACGAAACATTTTTTTGCCGACAGCGACGGCGAAAATTCGCTTGCAATGTCCACATAATTTCTATCGCAATAAAAATGAAACACGTGCTCCATATTTCTCATATTCGATATAATACATGGGAACATAGGGGTGATGGGTTACAGTGGCCTCATTGTGCGTGCATAGCAAACATAGCAAACAATGCATATACGAAATGATTCGGCACCTACACCCTGAAACACTGGACAAACTCCAATCCCTTTTCAATACCATGTGGGCGGCGGGGTAATTTCCACCGTCCTGGAAAGAAGCTATAGTCATCCCCGTTCTTAAACAAGGGAAAGACCCGGCCTTAGCCAGCAGCTAGAGGCCAATAGCGCTAGCAAGCTGTCTGTTTTTGAAAAAATTCTTATTCATCATTAAAATTATAAAAAATATTATTATGAAAAAACGCGTATTCGGCTTCCTAAATAGTAATAGCAAAATAGACCCCCTTCAGTGTGGTTCCCGAGAGGGATGGTCGGCAATAGACCACCTTGTGCGCATTGAGGCAAACATTAGAGATGCATTCATTCATAAGCAGTTTTCACTTTCAGTATCTCTAGGCCTAGAGAAAGCGTACGACACGACGTGGCGATTCGGAATCCTCCGTGATCTTTCCGCGATGGGTGTCCGCGGGAACATGCTAAACACAATTGAAAGCTATCTGTCTATACCGCACTTTTCGCGTAAAAGTTGGTAACGCTTTATCTAAATCTTTCACCCAAGAAATTGGTGTTCGGCAAGGGGGCGTACTTAGTTGCACACTATTTATTGTAAACATGAACAGCCTGCATAAAGTCGTTCCACGCGCAATGTCTTATTTCGTTCTTGTTGACGATGTTCAAGTAAGTTTCAAAGTGTGTGGTGAGGCTGTGCGCGTTTTGTGCTCGGCTGACCTGCAACGACAGAATCGGTGTGTTAGAATCAAGTGGTTCCCGGCGCACGCGGGCAACGATGCGTCCGAGAAGCACGATAACCACAACGAGACGGCACACGCAGTGGCGCGAGCGCTAACCAACCGCGCCGCTGCAACCGACCGTCCAACCTGGTGTAGTGCCAAGGACCGCATGACGACGTTCAACGAACTTACCCAGTTCCACCGCCTGGCTCGAAGGACTTTCCCACCCCCGCACCCGGGGCTGAGCCGAGCGGAGGCGGTGCGGTTCAGACAATTGCAAACTGGTTCTTTACCCACCCCAGTATTAATGAATCATCTATACCCTAAATTATATGTGAGTGATGTGTGCCGCGTGTGCCAGCGGGAGAGGGCCACCCTGACGCACATCCTATGGAATTGCACCAAGTTCCCCAATGAGGCTTCGACAAGTACAACGATTCCTCCGCGACTCGCGGCTGCGGCGGAATGCTACGACCACGAAAGCCAAACCTGGGCCGTCCAGCAGGTCTCGGCGGCTCTTGAAAGACAAAGGCCGAGCGAAACCGACGGAACGTTGCCCCACAGGGCGACCAACCGCGGGAGTGACACGCGCTGGAGTTGAGTAGAGACCACCCGCTGAGAAGACGTCAGGGCCCGCGTCACGGCGCCATTTAGTCATGGTGTCGTTCTGCAGGCGACTACATGAAGTTGTCTCTCTCTCTCTCTCTCTCTCTCTCTCAAATCATGCAATACTGATTTCTGCGAATGACAAGTGTAGCTTGGTATAAACAAATTATCTAAATGAGCGGATGAGAACAGCTTCAAAACACACACAAAAGAGTACCTGCGTACTCTTCTCAAGCACGAGAGGAGTAGCACCACTGCATAGTATTACAATCAAGGGAGACACACTCTCTGTGAGCAGCCAACATAAATTCCAGAGAATCACTTTAGACTCACAGCTCACATTTATTCCCCATATTGAAAATCTGAAAATAAAATGTCTCAAAACAACGAACCTTCTCAAGCTTCTGTCAGAAACTACATGACGTAGTGACCGAAAGTGCCTTCTCAACTCATATGACAGTCACGTCCGATTCCGCCTTAATTTTTTTAATACCCTTAATGTCCCGAAAGACATTACATAGGGGGGAATACAATTCACACATGATATGCCAACACAATAAAAGCAGCTGGAGACAACAATCTAGCACGAAGCAATAATTTATAATTCTGCAACGCCAAGTGCGTTAAAAATTCTAGACCCTGTCCACCATCTGGGCATCCGTCTCTCGACCGGTGCCTTCAGGACAAGTCCAATCCAGAGCCTCTACATAGAGTCCAATCAATGGTCACTTCATCTGCAGCGGTCATATAGCAGTTTTACATATGTTCTGCTCGTATGTTACTCGCCGAAAATCCGACCGGCCTGACCGTATTCACGCGTATGCACTGAACTGCATCGCGGTTATTAATATTTATTGCGAGAATAGTATCTCGTGGGCACCCTGAAGCGGCACGCCTAAGCGACGAAGCCGTTTGCTAGTAGTTTTGTCCTTTCGGCGTATTTGGAGCGATCCAACAGCCCATGCGGTGGGTCGCCTTTGACGAGCCATTCGGCACAGTTTGAGGCGACAGAGCGGGAAGATTCTGAGCTTCATTTCGTTCAACTTCGAGCAACAATGCCAGATTTATCCTCCTGTTCTTCCATAGCTATTTATGAACTCTTATTTATTTATATATTTATTATAAATATATCCCCGCTTCTCGGTTCACTCCCTATTTGTGGGTATGCGGCACAGCCTGAAAATCATCATCATCCTCATTAACAACAACATCATCATTAACAACATCGTAAATTTTACTGTCAACCGAGCCGCAAGAAGAAGCGACCACGAGCTGCTCTCGCGAATACCGCCACGAGCGATTCTCTCGCAAGGACGGCGCCGAGGGATGACCGACACCGACCCTGGACCAGCGCTCCGGACGCAGGCCCACGCTGAACACCCACGCGGCGGCTACAAGACGCTATTCGGCCCCGTTCCGCCGCAGTTCGTGTGCTGGGCGGCGATCCTGGCCACCGCGCTAGGCCTAACCTTGTGGGCGCTGCGCCACGCGCTCCACCGCGAAACGGACGAGCCACCTCCGCTGCCGTCGACGCCGGGTTTCTGCTGCGAGAAGCTCGTCGTCGAGATGTACCGGCGCGCCAACCGCACCGTGGACGCATGCAACAACTTCCTGGACCACGCCTGCTATCACCGAGATGGGCTCGCTGAAGCCAACGCTGAGCTATTCCATGCGGAGGTATGCGTGCGCTGCATAATATTAGAGAAGGTCAGCCGGCACAATAGGTCGAAAAAAAGAAAGTTGCAGTTTCGAAGCACTGATTACGAGGATAGTAGTTTTATTGGCCGTTAGACTTGTAAACATTCGCTTACTAACTGAATTAACAAAGATTGAATATGTAAGCGTGACCGACCGAGGATGCAGGAAAAAACAGACACAGCGCTGTCTTTGTGTGTCTGCTTCTTTCTACGTCCTCGTTCAGTAGCGCTTGCACACTCTATTGTGGATTCAGACCAACTAGCCCGTCAACGCGTTTTAACTAAATTAGCAAGCGCGGTGTCACGCGCACGCAGTTAAACATGAACACATCTCGCTCGATGAGCGCGGAAACTCGCTGTCGAAATGCTGGACTGAGGAATCACGGCAGCAGCAAACGCCTTGACCTTCGAGCAGCTCCCGCTTCAACGCGAACGAAACGTCTAAAGCACAGCGCATACGAAGCTACCGGCACTACGCGCACTCTGCAAACATCGCAGATCGTTTTTAAGATGAGGCCCTTGCGGGCGCGCACTTTGGCCACGTCGCAGATTGCTTTCAAGACACATGAAGGCCGGCAAGGCGTCCCTATATACGACGTCCGTCAAAGGCGTCTACTACGGCGTCCGCCATTCGCGTGCCCGACTCCGTAGCAGACGCCGCGGCTGTCTTCGCTCTGTACGGAGCTGCGGGCGAGGAGGACATCGAGGCACCCTAGCAGTCGCCCGAGACGCTTCTGGCCGGCGTTTCTTGCTCCCGCACGCGAGATTGAACCGCGTTTGCCGGGTCACCATCGAAGACTTCCACTCGCACATACAGCATGCGGAGCACGGCTATGGTCTTATCGCCCTTGGACTTTATACGCAACATCACGGCGGCGGCCGCGGCGGCAGAAATGCGCCTGGGGTGTCCATTTAATTTCTATCGCAAGAAAATGTGCCCGGCAGTTCACAGAGATTCTCTAGGCATGCGCGCGTAGATTCTTGCAATTGAGGCCGCGAAGTTCGTAAAAATCGGCACAACTAAATGCAAGCAGCGTGGCATTATTTAGTATATTTTGGCAGCGACTCAGGCACCAAAGCAAGAATCCAAACTACTCCGTGCATTGGGGATTCGTCGAGGCCTCCGCGCGCCGACGGTGTACGCCGATCTTGAATGCGTACACCCAGCGGCACGCTCCGGGTTCGGTGGCCCGAACCATCGGAACGCCCTGGATCCGGCTGTGGTACTGCGCCGCCCACTTTATTGTAACATTAGGTGCTCTCCAGAGGCTTGCGTGTGCCGGTATTTTTATTTTCACATGCCAAATGATCTAATAGGATCAAATCACACTAGGTAAAAAGCACATCGGTTAGACCTAGGGGCACTTAGAAACAAGCTGATCGGTGCCTCCCAGCCCTTCTTAGAGGCCAGCAGAATAACTGTATCGTAACAAAAGTGCCTTGCCTGTGTGCACGACGACGTTTGGCGGAGAAGCATAAAATATGACGTCTTTATAAAACACATTCACATCGCATATTTCGGACAGGTATTCACGTGTCTGAGATACCTTTTACGTGTGTCTAACGCTTCGCTGCTCTCAGGGTGTTGATAGATGCACTATGACTTTGTTGCTATGCGATAATGTTTGGAAATAACAAACTGCTGTCGCTTGAAACAAAGGCAGTCCAATATACGTTATGGCTTCACGGAAGACTCTCTCGCATGACACTCCACCGTGTATCGTTCTCCCGAAAGGAGTACTTTTGCTGCTTTCATTTCGGCTGCTTAACAATCATTTATAGTGTTATTCGAAGTGAAATGCGGCCACAGGGTACAGTTCCGAATTCTCCTTGTGTTGCAACTAAGGCTGTACAAATTTCGTACTAACTGTGCAACTACAATGTCATATGACAAACGCTTCTACTCGCATTTGCTTAAGATTGTTCCGCAGCGACTCAGCGATAGCATTCGCTCTGCTCGCAGGTGTTGTATCCGACACTACAGGGAACCTTACGAACGCCTGCAAGCGACGTCCTACACGCTTACTACCTCAGCTGCTTATTTGTTCTCGTAAAGCGACTGTCACCCACAAAGGAAGCCGTCAACGATGTCGCCGACATGTTCTACAGGTGGAGTGGCACAAACGATTTTCCAGTAGTCGACACCGCCGGTATACTGGAGATCAAGTACGGAATATCGCTGACTTTCGACCTAAAAGTGAACCTTAAGACTAACAAAGGGCCCTTCAACACGATAGTCTCCCAAACGCCTGAATATGGAAAGTTTGGGAACATCCGGTGGAAACCGACTAGCACCCTCATCGACCACTCAATATCGGTCGTCAGCCAGCGCCTTGGACTTAACGTGACGCGCAAAAGCTTCTCGGATTTACGACTCCGGCTGTACCACGCGAGCCTGGTGACCGATAAAAGAGAACCGTTACATGGCGGGTTTGACGTGCTCGGCCAGCTATTCCCGAGAGCATCACTCGATGAGTGGCGGCTTCACATGAACGACGTCTGCTCGTACCGCTGCAGCGACACCATGATAGTCACGGTAAATCACGCGAGTGTCATCCGGACGGTCTTCGACATACTCGACTCACCATATTTCCATGCGACATCACTAGCCTTCCTCATCGCCGGAACCACGGCTGCCCTTTTCCGAAAAGGGTTTCTGTTAGACAGCACAGCGGAAAAAGGCACCGCGCTATGGACCGAGTTCTGTGACACCGACACCAGTTACCTCTTTGAATTGTGGGACCTGGTATCAGTGCACCAGTTCACGAACCAAGAGAGAGACGACACACTGCGCTCCCTCTACGACTCCATCTCCGCGGCAGTCATCGCGGACGCCACCGACATATTCGCGAGTCCCGAAGACGCCAAGGAGGCGCATGCCTTGATCTCGCGGCTGCGGTTGCTCTTGCCCACGCAGCTGTCGCACTGGTACCAGATTTTCCTGCCGAACCTGACGGAAGACTATTGCGCCAACGTCATCGCCGTCCGAGCTTTTCAGCGCAAGACGCTGCTGCACGCCGACGCCCGCGGTCTCGGTGTTCTGAGTTGGACGCGCTTAAGGGGCTTCGATGCGTACGCCTTACTACTGGAGGACGCTATCGTGTTATCGCCCTTCCTGTACGCAGATATCAGGGTCGAAGCCCGCCGCGAAACATACATCACTGCGGCGCTGGTGGGTGTCCAGCTGGCGTCTACTCTCTGGCACGCCATCTTCGAGCACCCAGGCTGGAGCAAGGTGGTGTCGAAAGTGCTTAACGGTCACATGGACTGTATACAGGGTCAAGTCGGCCGCGAGGATCCCACCGAGTTACCGTACCCGGCGCTGTCGCTGCGCTCGACGGTGCGCGCCGTGGCGGGCGCCGGGTGGCACAGGGTAGTCAGAATGTGGAGCTTGTTGTACATTTCGCCCAGCCAATTCTTCTACATGCTATTCTACGTGCGATACGTGTGCTTCAGGCACGAGGAGCTCAAGCAGCTGTCCCGGAGCACCAACTTTATGCGGCGCTTGCCCGACTTCTGCGCAGCGTTTCAATGCCAGACGCTGCCGCGGGTGGCGAATTGCATACACGATGTGAGGGTCGCGCCTGTCGCCGTCTGATGGCGGCATTTGTCGCCTTCGTCCACCATACACATGCACAGTTCGTCAGTTAGTACAGGCTACCATACCGACTTCACACACAATAGAATATTCCGGACTACACTGAAGTTATCGGGTCATCTTGTATTTTCAGCTCTGCTCTGCCAATGTTTTCAGAAAAACGCTACTCAATATAGTTCCGAAGCATCATCGCAACCTTTCCTGCGAGACGTTCTCCCTGAAGGACTCGCAGTCTCATAGAGAGTACGCGTCATGATTGGCGAACGCTGTCAAGGTTCTAAAAATGCTGCGAAAGCTCAATTGACGGACTAGACCTTATCAGATTAAATCCGAGTCAACCACTGGAAAAGTACACGCGTACAAGCGTTGTAGCGTTAATCCCGTTTCAGTTCTTCACTGGAGCATATCGGAAGAGCATACGTCATTATATGACTATATTACATGATGAACGCATTCTAGAACGCGTTGTCCACTCCAGCTTACTGCTAAATGTGCGACCAGTATCCCTGAGGCGTCTTCATCTAGAACTATTGACCGGCAACATACCTGCGTGTCGCAATAAATCGGCTGGCTTCAGCAATTCCTCTGGCGCATGAACTCCTTACAGCACGGCAGCAGCAGGCTCTCGTAAGATTGACTGCCATCTTTTGAAGAAGGGCACATGGCATCGGCTTCACCCTCTGCGGTGTCGTCTGTTGTCGATCGCAAAATGAATGAGCAGACGCTGCGATGCTGTTTGCGTGAGGCGCAACACCTAGCAAAAAATGCCAAGCGCGAATATTACGCGAAAGTGCTGTGGCGCTACGACGCGAGCACTACCGCACACTTAATGGGTTAAATTGAACTAATGAGACCGGAGAAGATGTCACGCGCCTTAGAAGCGCGAAAAACATTTTACCTTATGCTTGTGCTCACTGCAAAACTGCATAGGGCCTGGTATTAAAAGTCTTGCGCGCATTTGCACGAAATCGGCCTTGATAAGCAAGTGCTAGCAATGCTAGCACTTGCAATGCTAGCAATTCTGGATTCCCTGTTTTATTTGGACAGCGAAGCTGTCTATGGCTATGATCTGCAAAAAAACTTGCGTCCGAGATGTTGACAAAAATATCATGTTGGCAGATCATGGTGATATTGCAGAAAGGGTCCAAGATCAATGGCACATATTCCTGTGGGCTCGGGGACCTATAACACGCCTTTGAACTATCCTTGTCACACGTGGGACACAATGAGGTCCCAGGCAAAAGGGTAAGAACATATGTTGATGAAAAAATTCATGATCTCAGCACCTTGGGACCATTGAGGGTGCCTTGATCAACCCCAACGAGGAGGCGCACTCGGCTGCACGAGGTTTCACTGACCGTGCGCTGGGCAACGCGTCCTCTCCTGGGCGACCCGAGCCTCTCTGCTCGTACAACGAAATCTGCAAATACAATTATCTGTCAAGAAGAGTCCTACCTTCGCCGAACTCCTCGCTGTGCAGGGACCAGGCAGTCACTCTCAGACTACTGCAAACAAGCACTTACCCGAGCCCCGCAGCGCTACACACAATGTACCCCGACCGGTTCCCAAGCCCGGATTGCCCTCTGTGTGGTGACTATGCGGACTTCGAACATGTCCTGTGGGGCTGCGCCTCTGCCGGTCCTCCTTTCACTCAAGAGGTAATGAAGAAGCTGATTAGGGCCCAGGATCAGACCTCTCAAACCCTGGCAGTCCAGAGGGCTCGCGACAGGGCCGTAGGTTCCACCTGATGGTCCCCGAGTGGGCCTAGCCAGGTGGCGTGGCGTTTGCTTAAGTCTCTAGTGGACAAAATAAAGTTGTTTCACTCACTCACTCACTCACCTCAACCACGATCACGCGCTAGTGCCACTGCTCGCGCGTTCGTTGTCGTCGTCTGCCACAGCTGGCTCCTTTTCCACTCATCATTCCAGCGTTGAATTTCACTTCTATTTTGTCGTCGTAATCTGCAGGTCGCGCTTAGGGGGGCATGAGCCATTCATTGTGTTACGTTACGTAGACATTTAATAGCAGAGGTGATACGCGAATATGTGTGCGTGGCTATGTCGCTATGGTGAGCAATGATTAGGACAATAAATACCTTCGTACCTTTGTTCAATATTCTAGGTCACTTCTGTTTCGTGCGCTAAACAGCTCCGCAGGTCTTCAATCTTCACATAGTGGAAGTGCTCGGAATTTTTTTATCTATCTCTTTTCTCTTCTTCTTAATGTGTAAGCATCCTTAGGATACTTCTTTCACTTTCCGGAGAGTAACTTTATACCTATTTATGCCTCCAATCTGGAGACATAAATTAATCTGGAGAAAACTAAAGTAATGTTCAACAGTCTCGGAAGACAACAGCAATTTACAATAGGCAGCGAGGCACTGGAAGTCGTAAGGGAATACATCTACTTAGGGCAGGTAGTGACTGCGGATCCGGATCATGAGAGGGAAATAATCAGAAGAATAAGAATGGGCTGGGGTGCGTTTGGCAGGCATTCTCAGATCATGAACAGCAGGTTGCCATTATCCCTCAAGAGAAAAGTGTATAATAGCTGTGTCTTACCAGTACTCACCTACGGGGCAGAAACCTGGAGGCTTACGAAAAGGGTTCTACTCAAATTGAGGACGACGCAACGAGCTATGGAAAGAAGAATGATAGGTGTAACGTTAAGGGATAAGAAAAGAGCAGATTGGGTGAGGGAACAAACGCGAGTTAATGACATCTTAGTTGAAATCAAGAAAAAGAAATGGGCATGGGCAGGACATGTAATGAGGAGGGAAGATAACCGATGGTCATTAAGGGTTACGGACTGGATTCCAAGGGAAAGGAAGCGTAGCAGGGGGCGGCAGAAAGTTAGGTGGGCGGATGAGATTAAGAAGTTTGCAGGGACGGCATGGCCACAATTAGTACATGACCGGGTTTGTTGGAGAAATATGCGACAGGCCTTTGCCCTGCAGTGGGCGTGACCAGGCTGATGATGATGATGATTATGATGCCTCCAATTGTTTTTCCGCCTAGTTGGGTGACCGGGTAGTCCATCGTCGAATCGATAGCGCATCGGGCTGCTGGGCTGAGGGAACAGGTATGGAGGACAACCGTCGGACGGACCAACTTCGATCCCTGAGTATGTGGCAATGTGCACGTATGTAAGCCTCTTCAATGAGCCTTTTCACGCCGACACGGTCACTGTAGATGCGGAAAATGGTAGGCACCGCTGTTCGAAGAAACTCTATGACGCCTGTAACGTGCGCGACGTGTGTCTGGTAAAGATCGAGGCAAGTACACGATGGTAGGAGCAAGAGGCCGCCAAGGGCTTATTGGCACGCTCTTAAATGGTCAAGCGCACGCGTGATATCAGTGCTGTCCTGATAAGGTAGCGCAGACAGCGCATGCCCGATACATCACCCAGTGGCCTTTCTCTTCTTTGATTCTTTCCTCGCCTTTTCCCCTTCCCTGGTGTAGATTTGCCAACCGGGCTCAGTCCTCGGCTCAGTCTTTATCGGCACGGGAATCGTGCCAACGAGTTAAAATTGCAAGTGAGGACTGAAAGGCGTATAGTGAATAAAGTTCCACACGCAGTTTCAGCTCTTAGAGCGATTGATTATCGCACCGCAGTCGATAGCGAGATGCTCGTGATTCTCATACGATGTTCGAGCTCATGACGGCCAGTTCCAACTAATGAAGGAACACAGCAGAAACCGTCACAAACCTCAGCAACCAAATCCAGGTTGCCAGAACGACATTTATTCACGAAGTAGAGGACTTCTTGGGAACACAAATCAAAAAGAAATTGCACATAACTGAAACTAAAAGTCATTAATAGAAAACAGGTTTGTAGAAAGGTTCTCAAGGCACAATTCAGAGCACTCGAGATACTTTCAGCACCTTCATTCGCTCCCGCATTTCGTCCCGTTTCACGTTCTCAGATTCGACGCAGAAATGGAGCCTTGTGAGGACATAGAACTTTATGATTCTATTCGTTAGTGTTTTTCTGTGTTCAGGGCAGCCAACGAGGTTCAACTTGGTAAGCTGGAGAAGAGATACCAGATCCATAAAGCTGTCGCTTCTTACTTGTTTCACACGGAAGCAGTGGGTGAGTGTTTTCCAGTGATGTCACCAGTGCATTCAGCTCATCTGACGGATATAAAAGTCCTCCCCTGTGAACAGCAGTGGCGAGGGTTGCTTTCTTGGAGAGGTGCGACGGAGCATTTGGGTAAATTGTGCGCACTGTGTGCCTTGTAAGCATGGGCTGATCACGGGGAATCGACTCTTCCGCCGTTGACCACGTCCGTGAAGTGGCACACAATGTATTGTTCGTGGAAGTGAAGCTCACAGGGGGCTGACTTCTCGTCCAGAAATTCGTCAGCCCAAGGGACAGCCCGCCGCCACGTTTCAAAACGTTCGGCGTCCTTTGGCACAGAAAACAAAGTGACACGTTTCCCGTCTTCCTTGACGATACGTAACCGGACGTGCAGTTTGGTACAAAGCAGTGCGTTTACTTCGCTTTCTTTGCGCGATGCTTCATTTGGCTGAAACAGGGCACGGAAGTAAAGCCTACATGCTAACGAGCAATCTCTCACCGCAAACGAAACACCGTGAAAATTACATGCGCGTAAAGTCGAACCGAGAAGACGACAAACACACGTACTCATGCCCAAATAGCGAGGGTAAGAGGCGAAGGGGCCAGGAGAGACATCGCAATGCTGACCGCAGCGCCACCACGGCCACTGTGGCGGCGGCATGAATCGAAGGAGCGCGCTTTTGCCGCAAAAA
The DNA here is from genome assembly GCF_038994185.2 of Dermacentor albipictus. NCBI lineage: Eukaryota > Metazoa > Arthropoda > Arachnida > Ixodida > Ixodidae > Dermacentor > Dermacentor albipictus. The sequence continues at coordinate 139,945,401 of NC_091824.1, forward strand.
TACGGGCGTTGGCGCCACCTCTACTTCTAGCCACCATACCTCCGCATCGCCCGCGATCCTCCTCCGGACAGCCATCTTGGTTTACCGCGCGCGCCACCTATAGGTCGCAGGCATCGCGAATAATGCCAATTTTTTTTTTTTCAGCCGCTTGTGAGTGGCCAAGAATTTGCTCCATAATTAGCAAGCGGGAGAAAACTTACTTTCCTAAGAAAGTCGGTATACTATACACCGAGTACAAGAAACGAACCGAAACGAATCTCCTTCAGGATGAGGAGATTAAATCTTTTTGTGCGGTAATGTTTAGTTGGACGTGGAAGTGATTGTTGTGAAATGCGTATGTACAAAAATCGCACTTACTGTTTCAATAAACCCACGGCTGGAGGTAGCGCAACGTCCTTCGTGTTCATGTTGCCCAATTATCGCGCCAAATAAAACAAGTTTCATAAAAATAAGAAATTTGCCGCGCAGACTTGCAAAGGCAGTTCAGGGAAACATTCATGCATAGTGCTTATAATTATGGCTACATTAGATCTCCTTCAAGATGTTTTTAAGTATCCTGGGAGACAATTACCTACGCGACATTCCGTTATTAGCTTTGAACATGCGCAACTGTGGATTATGTGCAAATGTTTATCATTTGTAAATGTTCATAATTATTATTTGCACACCATGAATGGTGTGCAAAATCATATTTGTCATGTTAGGCCATCAGCCATCACTTTCAACGCGTGGGGAGTTGTAATCCCTCCATGTGTCCGTCCGTGCGGTCCCGCTTTGTCCTGTCCAATCCCATCCGTCCGTCCGTCCGTCCGTCCGTCCATCCGTCCGTCCATCCATCCATCTATCCATCCATCCATCCATCCGTCCGTCCGTCCATCCGTCCGTCCATCCGTCCGTCCATCCATCCATCCATCCATCCATCCATCCATCCATCCATCCATCCATCGCCCTAATCTCTCTTTTTTCCTTTTTCTTAACTGGTTTTGCCCACTTCGTCTGACTCCAAGACTAGTTAATTTCTTTTAACAATACTTACTTATTAATGGTGTGCGAATATTCGAAAAGTTCGAATATTATATTTTTAATATTCGTATTCTATTCGAAAATACATCTTCGAAAATGTGCGAATATCCGGTTGTATACGAATATCCGATTACAATCAAACATAATGGTGGCTGTGCGGGAGCAGCCACGGTCCATAGGATTTGTTTCTATCTATTCTAAGGATATTTGGGCGATCTCATGCTGAATTTTGTGATAATTTCGTGCTGTTAGCAAAATTTCGCCTGTAAAGCGCACTTAGCCATTGGAGGGCTAACGTTGCGGAAAAGCAGGTTTCCCAGTAGCAAGGGGCACGTGTTTGCGAACATCAAGGGTGCACTTCTTTCTTTCTTTCTTTCTTTCTTTCTTTCTTTCTTTCTTTCTTTCTTTCTTTCTTTCTTTCTTTCTTTCTTTCTTTCTTTCTTTCTTTCTTTCTTTCATTGTCGCTGTAAACTCTGATCTTATTGCTTGACAGCAAGTGTGGCGACTGACGCCTTGCTGAGGGTCAAGCCCCTCCGAGTTTACGGGCATTTGACGCGTTATAATAAGGAACAGGCTGGCGAGGACAGTTAGTGGGAATTACCAAGTATCCTAAGTTAACATGAGCCAAATACACAATGCTTTAGTATACCAGCGTACTAGGGCAGGTTTTTTAACGTTGAAAATGGCAATTGCAATGTTCCAACCTAACAAATTAACACAACATACTAATGAATGCATGTGCGTATGATTATTCGATATTAAATTCGATGTTCAAAGCAGAATATTCGTATTCGATTATTTTTTTATTCGCATTCGCAAATTTTGATTTTCACAACTCCATGTTACATATGCAGTTAACCTTCTGTGAATTAAAACCGTTAAGGGGCCACGAAATAAATGGGTGATCTTGTTTTTCTGGGAGCGCTGTAGCTGATTTGCGACACATTACATGAAGTCATCATCGCCGTCCTGGGCACAGCTCAGCATGCCCAGCCAGGTGCGATTTCATTTTGAACAAAAGAAGACTCAAACACAAATTTGACTTTTGCTTTCTTTTGTTTTAACTCTAATGCAAATCTCAGTTCTATTTCGTTTATCACGTAGCCCTGGTTTCTCTTTCTTTTCTTTACCTCGTCCCTTTCCAGCTTTGAATCGCTTCTCTCTTTCCTTATAGTAGCTAGACTGACTGTTAAACAACACGGACTTCCCCGTCCCATTTCGCACCCGCAGAGTAGGTGGCGAGAAGAATGTACCCCAGGCCGACTTCCCTGCACTCCATATCATTAAAGTTGTTTTTCTTTTCTTTCTCAACAAGTTCTACTTCACAGTCCTATATTCTTAAGTCAACATTAAATAAATAATCATATTATCAAGAATTCCTAGCTTTATTTGTTTTATTATTATTCCTACTATTACCCTGCATCTTATTTCTCTACCATCCGCTTCTTGAGCAATCAATGCCTGGTAGCAAATGTGTGCCATTGCCTGGGGTCATTTTCGTCAACAACAACAACAACAACAACAACAACACCAAGACGAGCAAGTGACCACGAGCCCGTCTCGCGATTCGTAGCCCGAGCGTTCCAATCCTGGAGCGGGGCACAACAATGGCCGACGCCGTTTGCGAGCCGGCAGCGGCGACCGACCGGCGACCACCTCTCGGCTGCGGCACGGTGTCCTTCGGCCCCGTCCACCTGGACTACGTGTGCTTATCGGCGCTGCTGGGCACCGCGGTCGGCGTGACCGTGTGGGTGCTGCGACACACGCGCGACCTCGGCTCGGGCGACGCGTCTCTGCCGCCGGAGGCTTTCTGCTGCGGCCAGCTCGTGTTCGAGTTGTCCCTGCGCGCCAACCGCACCGTTGACCCGTGCAGCAACTTCCTGGACTACACCTGCTATTACCGAGACGCACTCGAAGGCGCCAAGCAAGAGCAGCTCCTCACACAGGTAAAGCCGCGTGCCTCCCAAAGAAAAAGAAATCAATACCCGTAGATACAACGCAACGTTGGAGTCTGAATAACGCGAAACTTGTTTGATTTAGCAAGGTAGCATCAGCGGCGGACGAGACGACCTCGTCGCCTGTTGCTATTAGCTGTCTGCGTCGCGAGGACAATGTCAATGTGTGACGCGCCGTGACGGGAGGAAATTGAGAAGAAAATTAAGAAGAAAAAAAATGTGTGCCGAGCCCGTTGCAATCGCTGTTCCTTGTGCTGGAGCTACAGTCCCCCCCCCCCCCCCCCAAGCATCGCATTCTTTCAGACCAACTGTCTCCAAACTGCATGATGCGAAATAGAATGAATAAACGAATTATAGGTGTACCATAGAGAAGCACGACACGTATCTAAATTACGTTTGAGGCTTTACGTTCCTTGAGTCACAGTGGCACATCCATTCTGGAGGATTAGCCAAGAATGGGTGCATGTTCAGTTGCACATTCCCATTGCCGATGTTGTCCGTTCGGGCATATAGTGAGTGGCACATACTCAGTGACCCAAATAATCTACTAAGCCAGACACCATACAGCGGCAGGTTGTCTACACGGGCACATGCATACCCAGTGCCACTAGTTGGTTATTTGTATGCACGAATGTAGCAAAGCCAAGGGGAAGAGGCAAAGAAAGGTTTGCTTAATAAGAATATGAACAAAGGAAATCGCAGTTCTGCACATAGTGAGAAACGGTGATAGCGATCATTTGCTCACTTAAAGAGACGCGCAGCTGTCAATCCGCATTTTCAAACAATTACTACAGGGTGCCCTGCACTAGTGTCCGTGAGAGCTGCAAGGGAAGTGGTTGAGCCAGAATATGATTGATGGACAGTACGTCGGTTCTTCTGAACTTTGTCTTTCTGGCTACAAACGCCCCTTCTGGGCATTCAAACACCTTTCAATCCATTTAATATCCCTTTCATATCAATATCGCTTTCAATAGCTGCTCATTTTCTTGGATGACTGAAGTTGTGTTACTCTTATGGCTCTAAAGATTACTTTCGTACATATTTTGGGCGCTGCCGTAAGCAAGCTACTAGACCTATAATTATTCGATTCTGTAACCTCTCCATTCTCGTGAATTATTATTCTAGCATTGTTCCAAGTTTCTTTACTCAAAAGACAACAAATATGAATTAATGTAACATAATATCAGTCGATAAGAATGAAGACGCCATACATAGATGTACAAATTCGAGAGGATCGGTGCGCGTTCGACTTCACATGAGAAACGCTTCTGTGTATCCTTTAATGCTCGAGTTGCAAAGCACGCTTAAGCAAAGCGGTTCTAAGTATATGGCGAAGAGTAAAGGCGAGAGCGGCTAAATGCGAGAGTAAAGGCGAGAGTAAATAAAGCTTTTGATCATGTCAGTCACTCCTACTTATTTTCTCTTCTGGAGCATGCCAATGTTGGCTCCGTTGTGCTTAAAGACCTTAGGCTTTGCTACACATGTTGTACTACTCGTTTAGTGATTAATGGCCATCTCTCCGAACCCATTTCTATTTGCTCATCCGTTAATTAAGGATGCCCGATGTCCCCACTGCTATTCGCCCTTTACCTGGAACCGCTATGCTTAAGCGTAATTCAGTCGAGTTACATCCTTGGCTTCAATATACTGGGTAATGATGTAAAAGTCTTAGCTTATGCAGATGATCTATCGTTCTTCTGCACGGATAACACCAGTGTTGAAAAGGTACTATCGACAATAAAGGAATTCGGCAGCGTATCAGGAGCACCAATGAAATCCTCGAAAACTTTAGCTGCACCGACGCCATCCTATTTTGGGATGTCCTGAACCACAGCCGATCCGTTGAAGAAACAGGATATTCAGACAGGTTAAGCATCGAAACGCAGGTGCGGCAGTATAAAAGCGACTCACCCTTTGTGTACGCTCTGCGGGGAGAGTCTAACGCTGAGTGTAATGGCAACCATAAGCGAGCGCGAAAAGAAATCGGCCCGAGAATTCCTAGGGTGATTTGAACTGAGGCACTACGAGACGTATACGTGTAGCGAGCTCAAACGGGGCACCCAAGACAACACAACGGGGCACCCAAGGACAATTTCTCTGTGGCTTAGCGTGTCCCGTTTGAGCTACACATCGCTTCAGTTAAGTTCGTAATTTCATCGGAACGGAAGGAACTTAGGTACTATTGACAAGCAAAATCTGCCAGTCTATCAATGACTTGCACGTTTAATGTGCATCGATCGCATCGGGCGCGCGAACGAGGAGCATGGCTCTTCACATTCCAGCTTTTAAATTTCACGCAATATTTTCACGAAGATGCAAATTGCTGCTTTGCATGTAGTTCAACAGACAGTGCACCAACTTCGAACTATTCACAATTTAAAGACAATGCTGCTTTTGCCGAAACACTCCACGACACGGACGAAAACAGCGGAGCGCATGGGGAGTAACTGTTGTCGTTCGTCCTCCCGTTGCACACTTTCCGACCAGGGACCAAACACTTACTCTCCGAAATTTGCACACGACAAGCACATTCATGCAGCTACTCCCTTGAGGGACGAAAGCACCCTTTTTAGGACTAATAAACTGCCCAGTTACTCCTGTTTTCCCTGGGATTTTTCTTAGAGTGTATACCAGTCCACTTGCGATCAGCAGCCACTCAGCGATTGCATTTTCTCCGCTTGCAGGTCGTGCATCCGACTCTACAAGGTATTCTGCAAATGCTGGCAAGCGATGTGCTACGTGTCTACTACATCAGCTGCCTAAAGGTTTTTTTCGAAGGGAGCGTCGAACACTGAGGGAGCCCTCAACGCTGTCGCCGACATGTTCTTTAGCTGGGACGGCGGAGCCGAGCTTCGAGTAGTCGACATCGCCGGTATATTAGAGATCAAGTTCGGAGTGTCGCTCGCTTTTACCCTCCTACTCGACCTTAAAGCCGATGGGTGCGCCTGCATGGACGAGCTTCACCGAGGGAATGAAATCGCGGGGGAATTTTGGAACGCCGAAGACGAAGAAACGCGCGCCTCCGTCGAGCGTTCGCTTCTGACCCTCGGCGCACGCTTCGGAGTTAAACTGACGCGCAGAGATATTGTAGAGTTCCAACTGCTGCTGTCTCAGGCGAACCAGAACAAACGATGAGACGGAGCCGCTGACCGGTGGATTCGACGTGCTCGGCCAGCTCTTCCCGAGGGCATCGCTCGATAAGTGCCGGCTTCACGTGGACGACGTCTGCTCATGCCGCTGCAGCGACAACATGGCCGTCACGGTCAACGACGCGAGTGCCATCCGGACGCTTTTCGACATCCTCGAGTCCCCGCGCTTTCACGCACATTCATCCACGCACATTCATCAACGCACCTCATCGTCGAAACCGCGGTTGCCCTGTTCGAAAGAGAGTTCCTGTCGGACAGCGTCCCGGGCAGAGGCACCGCGCTATGGACCGATTTCTGCGACTCCTCCACCGGTGGTCTCTTCGAGCTGTGGGAGCTGGTGTTCCAGCAGCAGCTCACCAACAAGGAAAAGGACGACGCACTCCGCTCCCTCTACGACTCCATCTCCGGAGCGGTCATCGCGGACGCCACCGACGTATTCGCGAGTCCTGAAGACGCCAAGCAAGCAAGCGCCCTGATCTCACGACTGCGGTTGCTCTTGCCCACGCAGGCGTTCCACTGGCACCAGATATTCCTGCCGATCCTGACGGAAGACAATTCGCCAACGTCATCGCCATCGGAGCGTTCCGGCGAAAGACCACCCTACATGACTTCGACCACGTTGTCGGCTGGATGTGGTTGTCCCACACGGTAGACGACATGCAAGCGAACCGTCGGGGCGACCTCATCGCAGTCTCGCCCGCCATGTACGCAAATATGAGGTTCGAAGCTCTCCAAGAAACCTATGTCATCGCGGCTCTTGTGGGCGTCCAGATTGCCAGTATCCTATGGCAGGCCCTGTTCATGCACCGCGGTTGGAGCAACGCGGTTTCTCAACAGCTCGAGCGACAAGCTCACTGCAACGGCGATCACGTGGAAGACGAGGACCCCACCTATGTCCAGCACCCGCTGCTGTCGCTGCGGTCGACACTGCGTGCAGTGGCGGGCGCAGGATGGCACCGGCCGGTCAAAATGTGGGGCTTCTCGAAGCTGTCACCCAGTCAGCTCTTCTACATGCTGTTCTATAGGCAGTACGTGTTTATCAACAGTGTCCACGACAAGCTTTACGAGGAGCGGGCCCGGAGCACACATTTCATGCGGCATGTGCTGGACTTCTGCAAAGCGTTTCAGTGTCATCCACTGCCGATAGATGCCGCGGCAGGCTGCATACACGACCGGTCGATCTCAATCCTGCCCGTGTGACGACGTGTAAGCTCAGCCCATAATACAGGACACGGCGCTGTATGGACATTCGCAGGTGCCCTATACTCGCGTCATTTGAACGCTTTGGTGCCAGTTCATTGTTTGCGGCTTGAGCATATGGTTCAGGTGGAAATACAAAACTTGAAAAAAAGTGCTAGACCATGGCGAGGAAGTTATAATGTAGGTCACTGCTTGAGGCAAATGACATCGCAATAATTGATCTTTCCCTGCACATTTCCTATGACACTGGAGAGGAACTGAAACCGTATGCGATTACAAGTGCGTAATTTTTATAGATATATATACATATATATGTAAAAGATGCCACATATATACCGCACGCAACCAAAACTCTTTGGCTACGTGAAAAGCGAAGACCTGCATCGAACCAGCAGCAATGCGCACAGATTTTTTCTTTATGATTTGTAATTGATTTTTTAATTCGCGATAACCGCTGCATATGCTTAAAGCAAACTGGAGCGAACAAGATCGACTCGGTGCGTAGACAGGCTAGAGATTTATTAGCCTAGCTAATTGCGTGGCACACCTTATCATAAATTTCCTTTTCCGAGTAAATCATGCTTCCGCGGGGGCACGTCGGAAGTTTTCTTTCGCGCAGTTTAGTGCACGAAACTTTACGTGCAGATATCTCGTGTTTGTAAACGAGAGCACTATCACGTCTCAAGTGCGCATGCGCATGGACAGAACTCGCCTGCAGCTCTTTATTCTGAAGCCTTTTCAACTGGCGACATCAATTCCCTGCTTAGACAGTGAGCTTTCACAAAGGGTACGACCAGCAAAAGGCACCATAACCACCGGAAACAAAAGTAGGCAATGGTAGTGCCCGGGAACAGTAGAAAAATTATTTTGGATGGGGCCAGTAACCCCTTATCTTGGCACAGATGTTCAATATGCGATTAGAAGATCGGTTAAGTTCTTGACTACTACTTTCTGCTGTTGAGGCTGGATGTCCCTTGACAGTTGTATGCATATGTATATTGGATTTACTTTTCTTTTTCATTTTTTTTACCTTCCTGCCTACGGTATAAGATGCTCTATATGTTGGTCGGGAATGCAGAGGCGGCTCCAGTATGGACGTACAAACATGCACTACTCCTTACGTCCTGCCTCTGTCGTAAGATCTGCAGTGTTCTCAATTTTTTTTATGAATAGCGTTTAATGATTTGTTTTAGGCTTTTCGGATTTTTATTCGTGCATAACTAGTAGTACTGTGCAATGCGATATCTGCAAGCGAGCACAGAATACCAATTTAATATATCATAGATGTGGGCTGACAGCACATTTACTTGTCAATTTTGTTCGTTTGTTTTCACCTGCTTCACGTAGCAGCACGTATTGAATAGAGCACTCGCAAGGCACAGTGGCACTGTGCAGCTTAACCGTGTTTTAGCTTACCGAAGTACTGCACGTTTACTGCATCAGGTCGGTGAAGTCTTGCACGGGAATTGCAAGACTGGGCTGGCTTTACGCAAGACTGTGCTCTTAAGTGTACAACAGAATTACATAATGCTGTACATACTTGGCGCGACTGTAAAGCAATACGATATTATAGTAAAATGCCCCATTTTTAGAGCTTATTTACGGTTGTTGTATACACACCGATAAATCTAAGGACGAAACATTTCTTTGCCGACAGCGACGGCAAGAATTCGCTTGCAGTGTCTATACAATTTTTATCGCAATATAAAATGAAACACGTGCTCCAGATCTCTCATGTTCGATATAATGCATGGGAACATATGGGTGATGGGTTAAAGTGGCCTCATTGTGCGTGCGTAGCAAACATAGCAAACAATGCATATACGAAATGATTCGGCACCTACAGCCTGAAACACTGGACAAACTGCCATGTGGGTAGCGGGGTATATTCCACCATCCTGGAAAGAAGCTATAGTCATCCCCGTTCTTAAACAGGGGAAAGCCCCAGCAGCTACAGGCCAATAGCGCTTGCAAGCTGTCTGTGCAAATTTTTTGAAAAAATGCTCATTCATTTATAAAATGATAAAAATGATTATGGAAAAACGCTTATTCAGCTTCCTAAAAGGTATCAAAAAAGACCCCCTTCAGTGCGGTTTCCGAGAGGCAAGGTCGACAATAGACCACCTTGTGCGCATTGAGGCAAACATTAGAGACGCATTCATTCATAAGCAGTTTTTACTTTCAGTATTTCTAGACCTAGAGAAAGCGTATGACACGACATGGCGATTTGGGATCCTCCGCGATCTTTCCGCCATGAGCGTCCGTGGGAACATGTTAAACGCAATTGAAAGCAACATGTCTAACCACACTTCTCGCGTAGAATTTGGTAACTCTTTATCTAAATAATTCACCCAAGAAACTGGTGTTCAGCAAGGGGGCGTACTTAGTTGCACACTATTTATTGTAAAAATCAACAGCCCGGATACAGTCGTTCCCCGCGCAATGTCTTATTTCGTTTATGTTGACGATGTGCAAGTAAGTTTCAAATCATGCAATATTGCTATTTGCGAACAAGTACAGCTTTGTATAAGCAAATTATCTAAATGAGCGGATGGGAACGGCTTCAAAATAAGCACCCAAAAAGGTACCTGCGTACACTCCTCAAACAAGAGAGGGGTAGCACCACTGCATAGTATTACAATCAAGGGAGACCAACTCTCTGTGAGTAGCCAACATAAATTCCTGGGAATCACTTTAAACTCAAAGCTCACATTTATTCCCCGTATTGAAAATCTGAAAATAAAATGACTGAAAACAATGAACTTTTTAAAGCTGCTGTCACACGCTACATGGGGTAGTAATCGAAAGTGCCTTCCGAACTTATACAAGAGTCTTTTCCGCTCCTGCCTTGATATTTTTTAATACCCTAAAGTCCCCGAAAGACATCACATAGGGGGGGATACAATTTACACATTATATGCCAGCACAATAAAAACAGCTGGAGACAACAATCAAGCACGGAGCAATACTTTATAATTCTGCAACACCAAGTGCCTTAAATATTCTACAAGAAAGGCCTCGGAGAAGATAACCTCGTGAGATTGGTACATGCGTTCGTAATGTGTCAGTTCACTTACGTCGCGGCCATGCACAACTGGCAAAGATCGGAGCGTGATAAGCTCAATGCATTAATCAGGAAGGCAATCAAGCGAGCTTCCGACCTCCACATATACACTCCCACGGAACGCTTACTTCAACTTGGCATGCATAACACGCTAGAGGAAATAGCGGAAGCACAGGAGTGGGCCCAGTTCGTCAGGCTATCTACCACACAAGCTGGAAGACACATCTTACAGGAGCTGGGCGTCCCCCCCCCCCCCCAGAGTAATCAAAACAAAGTTCCGCAGCATCCCTCGAGAGCAGCGGGACCGCATCACTGTCGGTCGATCCCACGAAACGTCCATGCAGAACACAACGTGGGAAGACGTCGGGCGCGTGCGAAGGCTCTCCTGGAGGAGGAGGAGGAGGCGGAGGAGGAAGAGGAGGAGGAGGAGGAGTAGGAGGAGGAGGAGGAGGAGTAGGAGGAGGAGGAGGAGGAGGAGGAACTTCATTATTGCAGAAACCATTGCGCGGTTTATTCCTGGGTGGTTTCCTCTGACAGGGCTCCACTGGTGATCGCGACTCGCCGGGCCTAGTCAAGGGTCGCCATTTGGCTTCCCAGATCCACTTCGGAGAGTCTCGCCTCGAAGACCACGTTGTGACTCGTGGTGAAATTGCGACGCCCGGATGGTCGGTACATTCGTGTGTTATGTGCGTGAGTGTCGCTGTGTGGTTGCTACACCAGGGATACGTCCGAGACGTATCCCTGGTGTAGCACCACACAGCGATACCACACCTGCTGTGGTGGTATCCCTCGGGAGATCGCGTGTAGGCGAGACAAGTGTGGGTATGTGTTGGTTTGCAGGCGGCGCCAGTCCCTTGCCTGGAGTTTTTTGAGAGCTTTGTGTGGGGGAGCGTATTGCGTTCTTCCGAGACGTTGGTCCTGTAGTATTTGTTGACCTGTCGTTAATAACTCGTGGGTCACTCGTCGGTCTGTCGGGGGTTGAAGAACGGTGTGGTCTCCTGGAAAACGCTCGTGAACGGGCTTCGAACAGTTTCGTAGACGCAGCGCGCTACGCCGACGGACAGGCCTTCGCTGTAGTTACCACAAATCATGAAAGGTAAATAACGAAGCAATCTCGATTCGGACGACATCCTCTGAAAGCGCAGAGCAGGCTGCAATAGCGATGGCCTTATGTGACGACAAGAGGACATCAATCTACAGTGACTCGATATCAGCTGTTAGGGCGTTTGTCAAAGGAACCAGATCCGAGCTGGCCCTAGGGATATTAGAAAGCAAAGAGATCAAGCCACACACATTGATCTGGTTTCCAGTCCACATGGGACATATCGAGGGTGCCCCGCCCAACATCAATGAGTCGGCACACGGAGCTGCGCGAGGGATCATCGACCGCATGGCTACCGGGCAGCGTGACGCCGGGGGTACTGACAATCGGGACTCTCCTTCCTCGTACACCGAAATTACTAAGCACTTTTACTTGGCTCGGAGGATCTGCCCCCTCCCACATTGCAAACTCCATAGACCTCAGGCTTTGACACTAAGGCTTCTACAGACGGGGGCATACCCAAACCCCCTACTTCTTCACAAGATGTACCCCGAAATTCAGACGACAAATGCATGTGCACTATGCAATGACTTAGCGAACTTACCTCACATGCTCTGGCGATGTCACGCGTTAGCCGGCGATGAAAGCAACACTTCTTCACATTGGGATGCTGTCCTAAACTGCCCCAATCTCGAAGAACAGCTATGGGCTGTCCAACGGGCCCGCGACACGGCGGAGAGGCTCGGCCTTACTGTCCCGACGTGGGAGCGGTCCGCTGCGCGCTGGGGCACGCCCTAAAGGATCCTGATAAAGTTTTTCATCAATCTATCCATCCGTCCACCCTCTGGGCATCCGTCTCGCGACCAGTACCTTCAAGACAAGTCCAATTCAGACCCTCTACGTAAACTCAAATCAGTGGTCACTGCATCTGCAGTGCGCATATTGCAGTTCTAGGCATGTTCTGCTCATATGTTACTGGCCGAAAATCCGACCGACCTAACTGTATTCACGGGTACGCACTGAACTGCATCGCGGTTATTAATATTTATCGCGAGAATAGGATCTCGTGGGCATCCTCAAGCGGCAGGCCTAAGGGACGAAGCCGTTTGTTAGTAGGTTTGTCCTTTCGGCGTATTTGGAGCGATACCACAGCACATGCGCTGGGTCGGCTTTAACGAGCCATTCAACACAGTATGAGGCGACCGGGCGGGAAGATTCTGAGCTTCATTACGTTCATCTCCGAGCAACCCTGCATGACTTGTCCTCTTTTTCCTCCATAGCTATTTATGAACTCTTATCTAATTATATATTTATTACATATTATATATATATATATATATATATATATATATATATATATATATATATATATATATATATATATATATATATATATATATGTGTGTGTGTGTGTGTGTGTGTGTGTGTGTGTGTGTGTGTGTGTGTGTGTGTGTGTGTGTGTGTGTGTGTGTGTGTGTGTGTGTCGCCGCTTCTCGGTTCACTCCCTGTTGGTCGGTATGCGGCTCAGCCTGAAAATCATCATCATCCTCATTAACAACAACATCATCATTAACAACATCGTAAATTTTTCTGTCAACCGAGCCGCAAGAAGAGGCGACCACGAGCTGCTCTCGCGAATAGCGCCACGAGCGATTCTCTCGCAAGGACGGCGCCGAGGGATGACCGACACCGACCCTGGACCAGCGCTCCGGACGCAGGCCCACGCTGAACACCCACGCGGCGGCTACAAGACGCTATTCGGCCCCGTTCCGCCGGAGTTCGTATGCTGGGCGGCGATCCTGGCCACCGCGCTAGGCCTAACCGTGTGGGCGCTGCGCCACGCGCTCCACCGCGAAACGGACGAGCCACCTCCGCTGCCGTCGACGCCGGGTTTCTGCTACGAGAAGCTCGTCGTCGAGATGTACCGGCGCGCCAACCGCACCGTGGACGCATGCAACAACTTCCTGGACCACGCCTGCTATCACCGAGATGGACTCGCTGAAGCCAACGCTGAGCTATACCATGCGGAGGTATGCGAGCGCGGCCCAATATTGGAGAAAGTCAGCCGGCACAATAGCTCGAAAGAAAAAGAGTTGCAGTTTCGAAGAACCGACTGCGGGCATAGTAGTTGTCCTGGCCGTTAGACTTGTAAACATTCGCTTACTAACTAAATTAACAAAGATTGAATATGTAAGCGTGAGCGACCGAGGACGCAGGAAGAAACAGGCACAGCGCTGTCTTTGTGTGTCTGCTTCTTTCTACGTCCTCGTTCAGTCGCTCTTGCACACTCTATCGTGGATCCAGACCAACTAGCCCGTCAACGTGTTTTAACTAAATTAGCAAGCGCAGTGTCAAGCGCACGCAGTTAAACATGAACACATCTCCCTCGATGAGCGCGGAAACTCGCTGTCGAAATGCTGGATTGAGCAATCACGGCACCAGCAAACGAATTGACCTTCCAGCAGCTCTCGCTTCAACGCGAACGAAACGTGGAAAGCACAGCGCATACGAAGCTACCGGCACTACGCGCACTCTGCAAACATCGCAGATCGTTTTTAAGATGAGGGCCTTGCGGGCGCGCACTTTCGCCACGTCGCAGATTGCTTTCAAGACACACGAGCGCCGGCAAGGCGTCCCTACGGCGTCCGCCATTCGCGTGCCCAACTCCGTAGTAGACGCCGCGGCTGTCTTCGGTCTGTACGAAACGGCGGGCGAGGAGGACATCGAGGCACCCTAGCAGTCGCCCGAGACGCTTCCGGCCGGCGTTTCTTGCTCCCGCACGCGAGATTGAACCGCGTTTGCTGAGTCACCATCGAAGACTTTCGCTCGCACATACAGCATTATCGCTCATGGACTTTATACGGAACATCACGGGTGCGGCGACGGCAGAAATGCGCCTGGAGTGTCCATATAAATTCTATCCCAAGAAGATGTGGCCGGCAGTTCACAGAAATTATCTAGGCATGCGCGCGTAGTTTCTTGCAACTGCGGCCGCGAAGTTCGTGAAAATCGGCACAACTAAATGCAAGCATAGTGGCATTGTTTAGTATACATTGGCAGCGACTCAGGCACCAAAGCAAGAATCCAAACTACTCCGTGCATTGGGGATTCATCGAGGCCTCCGCGTGCTTACGGTGTACGTCGATCTTCTATACGTACACCCAGCGGCACGCTCCGGGTTCGGTGGCCCGAACCATCGGAACGCCCTGGATCCGGCTGTGGTTCCAGCACTGGTTCCCCGCTGCCCCTATGCATATACTGCGCCGCCCGCTTTACTGTAACATCAGGTGCTTTCCAGAGGCTTCCGTGGGCAGGTATTTTTATTTTCACATGCCAAATGATCTAATAGGATCAAATCAAACTAGGTAAAAAGCAGGTCGGTTAGACCTAGGGGAATTTAGAAATAAGCTGGTCGGTACCAGCCCAGCCCTCCTTGGCGGCCAGCAGAATAACTGCGCCTTAATAAAAGTGCCTTGCCTGTCTGCGTGACCGACATTTGGCGGAGAAAAATAAAATATGACATCTTTATCAAATCAATTCACATCGCATATTTCAGACGCGTATTCACGTGTCTCAGATACCTTTTACGTGTGTCTAACGCTTCGCTGCTCTCAGGGTGTTGATGGATGCGCTGTGACTTTGTAGCAATGCGATAATGTTTCGAAATAACAAACTGCTGTCGCTTCAAGCAAAGGCAGTGCAATATACGTTGTGGCTCCACGGAAGGCTCTTTAGCATGGCAGTCCACCGTGTATCATTGTCCAAAAAGTAGTACTTTTCCTGCTTTCATTTCGGCTGCTTAACAATGCTGGAAAGCATCTATAGTGTTATTCGTAGTGAAATGCGTCCTCAAGGTACAGTTTCGAATTCTGCTTGTGTTGCAACTATAAGGCTGCACAAATTTCGTACTAACTGTGCAACTCCAACGTCACATGACGAATGCTTCCACCAGCATTTGCTTAAGATTGTTCCGCAGCGACTCAGCGATAGCATTCGCTCTGCTTGCAGGTCTTGTATCCGACACTGCAGGGAACCTTACGAACGCCTGCAAGCGACGTCCTACACGCTTACTACCTCAGCTGCTTATTTGTTCTCGTAAAGGGACTGTCACCCACAAAGGAAGCCGTCAACGATGTCGCCGACATGTTCTCCAGATGGAGTGGCACAAACGATTTTCCAGTAGTCGACACCGCCGGTATACTGGAGATCAAGTACAGAATATCACTCACTTTCCGCCTAAAAGTGAACCTTAAGACTAACAAAGGGCCCTTCAACACGATAGTCTCCCAAACGTCTGAATATGGAAAGTTTGGGAACATCCGGTGGAAACCGACTAGCACCCTCATCGACCACTCAATATCGGTCGTCAGCCAGCGCCTTGGAGTTAACGTGACGCGCAAAAGCTTCTCGGATTTACGACTCCGGCTGTACCACGCGAGCCTGGTGACCGATAAAACAGAACCATTACATGGCGGGTTTGACGTGCTCGGCCAGCTATTCCCGAGAGCATCACTCGATGAGTGGCGGCTTCACATGAACGACGTCTGCTCGTACCGCTGCAGCGACACCGTGATGGTCACGGTAAATCACGCGAGTGTCATCCGGACGGTCTTCGACGTACTCGACTCACCATATTTCCATGCGACATCACTAGCCTTCCTCATCGCCGGAACCACGGCTGCCCTTTTCGAAAAAGGGTTCCTGTTAGACAGCACAGCGGAAAAAGGCACAGCGCTATGGACCGAGTTCTGTGACACCGACACCAGTCACCTCTTCGAATTGTGGGACCTGGTATCAGTGCACCAGTTCACGAACCAAGAGAGAGACGACACACTCCGCTCCCTCTACGACTCCATCTCCGCGGCAGTCGCTACCGACATATTCGCGAGTCCCGAAGACGCCAAGGAGGCGCATGCCTTGATCTCGCGGCTGCGGTTGCTCTTGCCCACGCAGCTGTCGCACTGGTACCAGATTTTCCTGCCGAACCTCACGGAAGACTATTGCGCCAACGTCATCGCCGTCCGAGCTTTTCAGCGCAAGACGCTGCTGCACGCCGACGCCCGCGGTCTCGGTGTTCTGAGTTGGACGCGCTTAAGGGGCTTGGATGCGTACGCCTTACTCCTGGAGGACGCTATCGTGTTATCGCCCTTCCTGTACGCAGATATCAGGGTCGAAGCCCGCCGCGAAACATACATCACTGCGGCGCTAGTGGGTGTCCAGCTGGCGTCTACTCTCTGGCAGGCCATCTTCGACCACCCAGGCTGGAGCAAGGCGGTGTCGAAAGTGCTTAACGGTCACGTGGACTGTATACAGGGTCAAGTCGGCCGCGAGGATCCCACCGAGCTTTCCTACCCGGCGCTGTCGCTGCGCTCGACGGTGCGCGCCGTGGCGGGCGCCGGGTGGCACAGGGCGGTCCGAATGTGGAGCTTGTTGTACATTTCGCCCAGCCAATTATTCTACATGCTATTCTACGTGCGATACGTGTGCTTCAGGCACGAGGAGCTCAAGCACCTGTCCCGGAGCACCAACTTTATGCGGCGCTTGCCCGACTTCTGCGCAGCGTTTCAATGCCAGACGCTGCCGCGGGTGGCGAATTGCATACACGATCTGAGGGTCGCGCCTGTCGCCCTCTGATGGCGGCATTTGTCGCCTTCGTCCAGCATAAAATCCAGTTTCATAAACATAAGAAAAGCTACCGCGCAGACATGCAAAGGCAGTTCAGGGAAACATTCCTGCATAGTGCTTATAAACACGGCTACATTAGATCTCCTTCAATATGTTTTTAAGTATGCTGGGAGACACTTGCCTACACGAGATTCCGTTATTAGCTTTGAACGGGCGCAACTGTGAACGATGTGCAAATGTTTATCATTTGTAAACATTCATAATTATTATTTACACACCGTGAATGGTGTGCAAAATCATAATTGTCATGTTAGGTCATCAGCCATCACTTTCAACGCGCGCGGATTTCTCATCCATCCATCTCTCCGCCCGCCCGGTCCCGCTTTGTCCTGTCCAATTCCATCCATCCATCCATCCATCCATCCATCCATCCATCCATCCATCCATCGCCTTAATCTCTCTTTTTTCCTTTTTCTTAACTGGTTTTGCCCACTTCGTCTGACTCCAAGACTAGTTAATTTCTTTTAACAACACTTACTAATTAATGGTGTGTGAATATGCGAAAAGTTCGAATATTATGTTTTTAATATTCGTATTCTATTCGAAAATATATCTTCGAAAATGTGCGAATATCCGGTTGTATACGAATATCCGATTCAAATCAAACATAATGGTCGCTGTGCGGAAGCAGCCACGGTCCATACGATTTGTTTCTATCTATTCTAAGGATATTTGGGCGATCTCATGCTGAATTTTGTGATAATTTCGTGCTGTTAGCGAAATTTCGCCTCTAAAGCGCACTTAGCCATTGGAGGGCTAACGTTGCGGAAAAGCAGGTTTCCCAGTAGCAAGGGGCACGGGTTTGCGAACATCAAGGGTGCACTTCTTTCTTTCTTTCTTTCTTTCTTTCTTTCTTTCTTTCTTTCTTTCTTTCTTTCTTTCTTTCTTTCTTTCTTTCTTTCTTTCTTTCTTTCTTTCTTTCTTTCTTTCTTTCCTTCTTTCCTTCTTTCTTTCTTTCTTTCATTCATTGTCGCTATCAACTCTGATCTTATTGCTTGACAGCAAATGTGGCGACTGACGCCTTGCTGAGGGTCAAGCCCCTCCGAGTTTACGGGCATTTGACGCGTTATAATAAGGAACAGGCTGGCGAGCACAACTAGTGGGAATTACTAAGTATCCTAAGTTAACATGAGCCAAATACACAATGTTTTAGTATACCAGCGTACTAGTGCAGTTTCTTTAACGCTGATAATGTAATTGCAATGTTCCAACCTAACAAATTAACACAACATACTAATGAATGCATGTGCGTATGATTATTCGATATTCAATTCGATATTCAAAGCAGAGTATTCGTATTCGATTACTTTTATATTCGCATTCACAAATTTTGATTTTCACAACTCCGTGTTACATATGCAGTTAACCTTCTGTGAATGAAAACCGTTAAGAGGCCACGAAATAAATGGGTGATCTTGTTTTTCTGGGAGCGCTGTAGCTGATTTGCGACACAATACTTGAAGTCATCATCGCCGTCGTGGGCAAAGCTCAGCACGCCCAGCCAGGTGCGATTTCATTTTGAACAAAAGAAGACTCAAACACAAATTTGACTTTTGCTTTCTTTTGTTTTAACTCTAATGCAAATCTCAGTTCTATTTCGTTTATCACGTAGCCCTGGTTTCTCTTTCTTTTCTTTACCTCGTCCCTTTCCAGCTTTGAATCGCTTCTCTCTTTCCTTATAGTAGCTAGACTGACTGTTCAACAACACGGACTTCCCCGTCCCATTTCGCACCCGCAGAGTAGGTGGCGAGAAGAATGTACCCCAGGCCGACTTCTCTGCACTCCATATCATTAAAGTTGTTTTTCTTTTCTTTCTCAACACGTTCTACTTCATAGTCCTATATGCTTAAGTCAAATTTAAATACGTAATCATATTGTCACAAGCTGTCATGAACCACGCCTGCCGCGCAAACAACCAGATGAAAGAAAGAAGAGAACGACGTGAGCCAAGCTGCCGCGAGACCGCTCTTCAACAACCGCGCCTATCAACCAGATTCATCTGGTTCTGCATTAAAACACCTCGCGTGTAACATTTGGTTGAGCTGTCCCACGACCTACAACGGAGCCACCAGCACAAGAGCTACGCCGAAGCCGTCGCGCTCAGTCATGGCCACAGAGCAAAATACCCTCACCAGCAGTGCCTCGGCGAGCCCAGTCCCTATCCAGCACTACCGAGAGCCACGCACGTTCTCGGCGAAGGCAGAGGAAGATGTGGATGAGTGGCTAACCCATTACGAAAGGGTAAGCCAATACAATAACTGGAACGCTGCCAGTCAGCTTAGGAACGTTGTTTTCTTCTTTGCCGGCATGGCGTTGGTATGGTACGACAACCACGCGGACATGCTAACTACTTGGACACGCTTCGTTGAGGAAATCAAAAAGTGTTTCGGTGACTCGGACGCAAAGAGGAAACGTGCGGAACTCACATTAGCCCAGAGAGCTCAGGTACCCGGCGAGACTTGCACTACCTACATCGAAGAAATTTTGAAGCTGTGCCGCACCGTCAACCCTCAAATGACAGAGGAAGATAAAGTGGGGCACGTGGTAAAAGGAATAGCGGAAGACGTGTACAATTTCCTCATTGGTAAAGAGAACTTGCACACTGTATCAGAACTGATACGGCACTGCCGTACGTTCGAGGCGCTGAAGACTCGACGAATTACACCAAAGTTTGGACGGCTGGCCAATGTAACGACTGTAGCAAGTGTTGACACGAGTCCTCTGCTCCCAGACCTTTCGTCCGCCATCCGCCAGATAGTCCGCGAGGAGCTCCAGCGACATGACGAACAGGCACGTTATGCGGCGCCTCGTTGCAGCTCCTCCGTTTTCCGAGACACTTTTCGGGAACCCCCTTCGGCTACTTGGAACCACTCGGTGAACGTCGCGGATCTTAACGGCTCCAGAGACGAACCGCATTGCATTCCGACCGAACCACCACGCAATGATTCGCCCCCTCAACGTTTTGATCCACGCCCACGCAACTTTCGTCCACGAAGACTCGCCGCTACCTACGACTTTCAAGGGGAAGAGCCTCGTTACCCTCAACCGATGTCTTCGGCAGATTACTTCAATCCGCATTCTGAAGTTCGCCCTTCGCCAGTGTGTTACTGCTGCGGCATGCCTGGCCATATAGCTAGGTACTGTAGCCGACGCCGAGCAGCAAACTACGGATCGTCAGCGCCGACTACGCGGTCTAGCGGTCGTACACTGCGCACTCAGTGGCCAGGAGACTCCTCTTCAGGAAGCCACTTTCGAGAGGACCGATGCACCGCCCAGGAGACCTAATTGGAGCAGAAAGAACCCGGAACCGCTACCGCTCCCCTGCCTCCGACCGTACTCTGACGCCAACACCAGCCTTCCGAGCCTCCCGATCACCATCCCCTCGGCCGCGATTCACGTCACCATCGCCTCGGCGCCGTTTCGTGTCGCCCCCGCTGGGAAACTAGCCAGCGCGGCCGATGGAGGTGAGGTCGCTGGAAAATATGTGCTGCCGACTCAACTGCCTCCAACTATTTTCATGCTAAAGAATAAGGTTCATGTACTGATTGATGGGGTCTCCACAATGGCTTTAGTCGACACGGGAGCAACTGTCTCGGTCATGAGTGTGGGGTTTAAAGGCCTTCTGGGACGCAAGGTTATGTTTCGTTGGGACCAGTGCACAAGATTCCGTGGAGTCAGTGGTGAAGCATTATACCCGGTTGGTGTGTGTAACGTGGATGTGTCTTTGGGTGGGAAAGTTTTTAATGCAGAGTTTACTGTTCTTCCTCGCTCCTCGCATGACGTGATTCTGGGGATTGACTTTTTGCAGTTGTGTGGTGCGAATGTTGATTGCCGGACGGGAGAACTCAGTGTCGACACCAGTGTTTCACCTGTGCTCTTTGAAGGTGAAGCTTGCCCGGAGAGTGTGCTGTGCGTGTCTGAGGATAAAGTTGTGCCCGCCTTATCCGCGATGCGTGTTGCCGTCGCCTGTTCATCTCCGACTCCTATCTCGTTCGATGCTGCAGTGGAACCTGTACATCGGAACTGCCTCAAGAAAAACGTATTAGTTCCGCACTGCGTGGTCTCAGTGACCAATGGATGCGCGGGGCTGTGGGCGCTAAACTGTTCCACTGAAGCGGCAGTGCTACCTCAAGGCCTAAAGATCTAAGGCCTAAACTCCCCGATGAAGGAGCAACCAGTGTCTCGAGCTCCGGGAGCTCGAAGATACTTTCCATGATTGATAAGTCACTCAGCAATAATGAGCGTCAAGTTTTGATGGCCCTGCTTACGAAACATACCTCGGTATTCGACTTTGCGCAGCACAATAGACCGCCATCAATTCCTGCGTCCAGAACTCATCACCGCATCAACACAGGAGCCGCCCAGCCAATCCGACAAAAACCCTATCGTGTATCCCCATCAGAACGCAAGATAATCAGTGATCAGGTCCAAGAAATGCTATGCAAAGGCGTCATTCGAGAATCATCTAGTCCTTGGGCAGCCCCCGTAATATTGGTGAAGAAGAAAGACGGTACGTGGCGGTTCTGTGTTGATTACCGTCGCCTAAACGCCGTTACTAAGAAAGATGTATATCCGCTCCCCAGAATTGATGACGCCATCGACTGTCTCTTTGCGGCATCTTACTTTCCCTCAATCGATTTACGGTCAGGTTACTGGCAAATTCCTTTCTGCTGCGGCCAGCTCGTGTTCGAGCTGTCCCTGCGCGCCAAACGCACCGTTGACCCGTGCAGCAACTTCCTGGACTACACCTGCTATGACCGAGACCCACTCGAAGGCGCCAAGCAAGAGCAGCTCCTCACACAGGTACACAGGTAACGCCGCGTGCCTCCGAAAGAAAAAGAAATCAATACACGTAGATACAACGCAACGTTGGAATCTGAATGAGGCGAAACTTGTTTGATTTAGCAAGGTAGCATCAGCGGCGGACGAGACGACCTCGTCGCCTGTTGCTATTAGCTGTCTGCGTCGCGAGGACAATGTCAATGTGTGACGCGCCGTGACGGGAGGAAATAGAGAGGAAAATTAAGAAAAAAAAATTTGTGCCGAGCCCGTTGAAATCGCTGTTCCATGTGCTGGAGCTTCAGTCCCCCCCAAGCATCGCATTCTTTCAGACCAACTGTCTCCAAACTCCATGATGCGAAATAAAATGACTAAATGAATTAGAGGTGCACCCATAGAGAAGCACGACACGTATCTAAATTAAGTTTGAAGCTTTACGTTCCTTGAGTCACAGTGGCACATCCATTCTGGAGGATTCGCCAAGAATGGGTTCATGTCCAGTTGCACATTCCCATTGCCCGAAGTTTTCCGTTCAGGCACATAGTCGGTGGCACATAGGCAGTGACCCAAATAATCTACTAAGCCAGACACCATACAGCGGCAGGTTGTCTATTCGGGCACATGCATACCCAGTGCCCCAAGTTGCTTATTTGTATGCAAGAATGTAGCAAAGCCAAAGAAAGGTTTGCTTAATAAAAATATGAACAAAGGAAATCGCAGTTCTGCACATTGTGAGAAACGGCGATAGCGATCATTTGCTTTTAGAGAGACGCGCAGCTGTTAATCCGCATTTTCAAACAATTACTACAGGGTACCCTGGCGGTAGTGTCCGTGGGAGCTGCAAGGGAATGGTTGAGCCAGAATATGATTGATGGGCAGTACGTAGGTTCATCTGAACTTTGTCTTTCTGGCTACAAACGCCCCTTCTGGGCTTTCAAACACCTTTCAATCACTTTAATATCGCTTTCAATAGCTGCTCATTTTCTTGGTTGACTGATGTTAAGTGTTACTCTGATGGCTCTAAAGATTACTTTCGTACATATTTTGAACGCTGCCGTAAGCAAGCTACTAGACCTATAATTATTCCATTCTGTAACCTCTCCATTCTCGCGAATTATTATTCGAGCATTCTTCCAAGTTTCTTTACTCAAAAGACGCCAAATATGAATTAATGTCAACATAATATCAGTCGATAAGAATGAAGACGCCATACATAGATGTACGAATTGGAGAGGATCGGTACGCGTTCGATTTCACATGAGAAACGCTTCTGTGTATCATTTAATGCTCGAGTTGCAAAGCACGCATAAGCAAAGCGGTTTTAAGTATATGTCGAAGAGTAAAGGCGACAGCGGCTAAATGCGAGAGTAAATGCGAGAGTAAAGGCAAGAGTAAATAAAGCTTTTGATCGTGTCAGTCACTCCTACTTATTTTCTCTTCTGGAGCATGCCAATGGTGGCTCCGTTGTGCTTAAAGACCTTAGCCTTTGCTACACATGTTGTACTACTCGTTTAGTTATTAATGGCCATTTCTCCGAACCCGTTTCTATTTACTCATCCGTAAAACAAGGATGCTTGATGTCCCCACAGCTATTCGCCATTTACCTGGAACCGCTATGCTTAAGCGTAATTCAGTCGACTTACATCCTTGGCTTCAATATACTGGGTAATGATGTAAAAGTCTTAGCTGATGCAGATGATCAAGCGCTCTTCTGCAAGGATAAGACCAGTGTTGAAAAGGTAGCATCGACAATAAAGGAATTTGGCAGCGTACCACGAGCCCCAATGAACTCCTCGAAAGGTTTAGGCTTGTGGTTTGGCTCATGGTGCTATACACCAGAACAGTTTGCAGGCGTTAAGTGGACTGATGTCTCGCCAAAGTATCTTGGCGTGCGGCTAGACGCATATAAATTAAGCGCTGTTGTGCCATTACCACAAGCCCGGATTCCGAATCTGCAAGATGCGGAATCTATCCTGCGAGCGCCCTAATTCTCTCTTCACAAGTCAAGATGCTGAGCCGTCAGGCAGCGGTGTCCTGCTGCGGGAGAAGCCTCGGCGAGCCGCATGTTTGGACGTGTCAGCGTGTGCCAGACAGCCCGGCGCCGCACCTCCCTTTGCCTGGAGGTCACCGCGCGCGCGAACTTTGAACCGGGTGGCCAGCGCGGTCGCTGGTTGGACCCCTCGGACGACCGTCGTGTGCTGACTTTGTATTGGGCCGTTTGAGTGACAATGGTTCCTCGGGGATTATAAAAGCAGCGACACGCGCCTGAAAAACAGGATCCGCCGACCCACCGGGAGAGAGTGTCGCTCCCGACTGGGGTGAGATGTGTCACGCGTTTTCGCCGGACGCCGTCGTGCGGGAACAGTCGCGTTTGTGTGAGCTCTCGGCCCCCGTGCCGATCCGATCTTGTCCTGTACAATGACCTGTATATAATGTATAAAATCCCTTTCGTTATTCTCATCGACGCCTGGCTCGGAGTCTTCGCTACCAACGCTCTGTCACGAAACGGGTGACGAGCGCTACGGGACCACAAAGTCGTAATAGTGGTGCAGCGGTGCAAGTTCGTAACACTGGTGGCACCGGTTGGGTGTCGTAACACTGGATGGCAGCTACGGGATTGACCGGCATCAGCTACCTCGGCGCGGTGAGTGCCTGAAGTTTACCTCAAACACCAGACTTTCTCTGACACAGGTTATAGTAGCTCAGGGATTGACTTGGTGTTGCATTGTGTTTAACCTTGTGTGTTTCAAGCCTAGTAAGAGTGTTTTGAAAACCAGGGGATGCTGAGAGGGTAAACCGGGCAGTGTGTGAAATACTTGCATATGTCTTACTAGTAGTGTTATAGTAGCGTACGGCAGGTATATTCAAAAAGGGTAAACAGCAGGAGGACAGTGTGAACGATGGAGAAGTACAAGGTGAAGGAACTTCTCGAAATTTGTGAGGAGTTGGGCATTGAGTTGGGCTCAACCAAAAGAACGAATGCGATCCTTGAGGTCATGAGGACTGGGGACGTAACGGCTGAGGAAGCCGCAGAGGCCTGGGCGGATATCAATGAACGTCGGGAAAGGGAGGAGAAGGAACGTTGCGAGCAGGAAAGGAAGGAAAATGAACGTCGGGAAAGGGAGGAGAAGGAACGTTGCGAGCAGGAAAGGAGAGAACAGAAACGTCGCGAAGAGGAGAGGGAGCGACGTGAGCATGAGCTTAAAATGAAAGAGTTGGAGACCCGAAATAACTCGCTGGCGCCTAGTCTCACTTCTAATGTTCCAAGAATACGCGATCAACTTCCACCCTTTGTCGTCGGAGAGGATATGGCCAAATACCTCGTGAAATTTGAGCACGTGTGCGAACGGAATAGCATTGAGCGATCCCTTTGGGCACAGAATCTGTTAGCCTTGCTTCCTGGGGAGGCATCAGACGTAATAACTTGCTTATCGAAAGAGGCGTTTGAGAGCTACAGTGATGTGAAGGAAGCGCTACTGCGGAAGTACAAATTGTCGCCCGAAGCTTTCCGGCAGAGGTTCCGGTATGCAAAAAAGGGCAAGGAGTCGAATGTTGACTTCGCGTTTCGTCTAAAAGCCGACCTGGTGGAATGGCTGAAGGGCGAAGAGGTTTACGACGACCGTGACAAAATCGTCGAATGCATCGCGTTGGAGCAGTTCTACCGTTGCATTGATGAGGATGTCATGCTCTGGCTGCAAGATAGGCTAAAGGAGGTTAAGCTAAACAAGGCAGCAGAGTTAGCGGAAGAGTATTACACCCGCCGCAGCTTGCACAGCAAGGCAGTGCGCATAGAAAAAGCAGATAGAAGAGATGGGTTTTACGGGAAGCCCGACGAACGGAAGGAAATCACGCGTCGCGAGTTTCGGGAAGACGAGTCCCTTCCCAAAGAAACTGTAAGGGATGGACAGAATGCATCTCAGAATGATGACGATGGTCCGAAACAGCGAAACGAAATGACGCGTTCTTTTGAAAAACGGAAACCGTTAACCTGCTACAATTGCAAAAAGCAAGGGCACATTGCTGCAAGCTGCCCAGAGAGAATTGCTTTTGCAACGATACAGGAAACTCGCAAAAACATACGTCTATTGGAGCCCTATGTGCAGGAAATTAAGGTAAACGGCAAGAAGTGCCGAGCACTGCGGGACTCTGCAGCAACTATGGACGTTGTTCACCCGTCTTTCGTCTCCTCGAGTGATTTTACGGGAGAGTGCGTTAGGATACGGCAAGTGGCCGAGAAGGAGAGTGTCTGTTTACCGATCTCAACGGTTATCATTGAAGGAGAGTTTGGGAAACTTAACACCGAAGCCGCTGTGTCAACCGCCCTCCCGGAGCAATTTTCCTACCTCTTCTCAAATAGCTCGGAGCAGCTGCTGAGGGATCACGGCAAATCATTCTTTGCCGACGTGGCGTACATGGCCCCCACGCGATCCAAAGCGCGCCCGCTGTCGAGGGAACTTGACTTAGCGTCGGTGAGCGAACAGCGGTGCGGTACAGGGACCGATCAGGGTAACTTGAGTGGCGAGCAGTCACGGGAGAGGCAGAGCTCGGAGGCTGGCCTAGGCGAGCGGGTCCTGGAGGTGAGTGGGAGTGACGCGTGCAGTGCTAGCCGCGATATAGACGCGACGCCGCAATTAGGCGACGCGGGCTCCACACTCGCTCCGGTTTCCGCCAGCTGGCAGGAGCAGGCTGCAGTTGAAAGGGAAACTCGGATTCGCGAGCAACAGGAAGATTGTTCACTAGCCGATCTGAGGAAGAGTGTCAAACGGGGGGTGAAAAAAAAGGGGGTTTCATTTGGCAAGGAATCTGGCTTATTGTACCGCCGCTACACGGATAAGCAGGGTCGCAAATATAAGCAGCTTCGGATTCCGCGAAAATATCGCCGGGAAAAATGAATGACCTCATTTGCTTCCTCAGTAGTATGTTTTCGGTCCAAGTGATTTCAAGGGGACCATTCCATTTGTAATTATTATTGCTGATAATTAATTGTTTCTTGTCTATTTTGTTGTGTTGTTAATTTGAAAACTGGTTGTTTGAGCCTTGTGTACTAGATCGTACACCTGCCTCTTGTTGCAGCGGGAGCAAAAAGAGGGATAGCAATTTAGTTAGGTTGATTTGAATTATGGCCTTGTCTGGTGTTTGACGGGAGACAGAGGGCACTTGTTCGTGTTGGGTGTTGCCTTTTGCCGGTCGGTTTTGCAAGCTGCAGAACGACCAAGCGGGACCAGTGGCGAGAAGCAAGGTCTTAGGAACGACCCGAGCGGAGCTGGTCAAGGTGCCTTGGCGACGATGCGGTGAGCAGAGCTCCTGTCCTGGCGAGTTGGACCTGGGCACGTGAAGTTACCTGGCGTCCCGACACTGGACGTGAACTTGGACGAGCCTGACGAACGTGCGCGCCCGGCATCCGAGCCACGTGGAGGCAGCTCGTCTTCCCGGCGCCTTATCTGAGGGCGGGGATGCTGTTGTGCCATTACCACAAGCCCGGATTCCGAATCTGCAAGATGCGGAATCTATCCTGCGAGCGCCCTAATTCTCTCTTCACAAGTCAAGATGCTGAGCCGTCAGGCAGCGGTGTCCTGTTGCGGGAGAAGCCTCGGCGAGCCGCATGTTTGGACGTGTCAGCGTGTGCCAGACAGCCCGGCGCCGCACCTCCCTTTGCCTGGAGGTCACCGCGCGCGCGAACTTTGAACCGGGTGGCCAACGCGGTCGCTGGTTGGACCCCTCGGACGACCGTCGTGTGCTGACTTTGTATTGGGCCGTTTGAGTGACAATGGTTCCTCGGGGATTATAAAAGCAGCGACACGCGCCTGAAAAACAGGATCCGCCGACCCACCGGGAGAGAGTGTCGCTCCCGACTGGGGTGAGATGTGTCACGCGTTTTCGCCGGACGCCGTCGTGCGGGAACAGTCGCGTTTGTGTGAGCTCTCGGCCCCAGTGCCGATCCGATCTTGTCCTGTACAATGACCTGTATATAATGTATAAAATCCCTTTCGTTATTCTCATCGACGCCTGGCTCGGAGTCTTCGCTACCAACGCTCTGTCACGAAACGGGTGACGAGCGCTACGGGACCACAAAGTCGTAATAGTGGTGCAGCGGTGCAAGTTCGTAACACTGGTGGCACCGGTTGGGTGTCGTAACAGCGCACACTATTGGAAAGAACGGGTTTCGGTTCTGCAAAGTTACGCCCAGACATTCGCTCCACACCGACTCTCCATTTTTGAAAAGGCCGAAGCCTGCAATAAGTTCTTGGCAACAAAAATTTACTATGTATTGCAAGGTTTCGATTGTGCCAGGCTGTACATCCAACGCTTTCACCAAATATTTGCTACCTTCGCATGGTCTTCAACTTTTGAGCCCATGAGGCGAGACAATATTTTTAGGCCTGTTAGTAAAGATGGGCTGGGCTTAGTACATCTTTATGTGCGGCAAATAGTGTCTCGTTTCTTCTTTTTTCGCGATACTTTACATCCCATAATTCAGTAATTCATGGAAATTGCACTTGTTAATGCGTTACCTGATTTAGTTGTTTCTTCAAATCTTTCTTCGCGTTTATGCTTGTGGGGAGTTCATGCAAGAAGTTTAATTGGCGGTTCGTTTCCTGACAGTTCGGTTTTCCACTGAATACTTGTTCTCTGTGTCGCGCAAAGCGTTATACAAAGATTTACTGTCCATGCTATCTCCGCCTCCATTTTACCCATCACTATACAGTAAATGGCCAGGCCACGATATATTAAAGCGAGTTCGCAAACTGTATTAACCCCTTGCTGCAAAACATTCTTTTATAAACTTCATATAGTGAAAATCCCGCTAAAACATGGCTACAGAAGAAGGGTATCTTTGTCTCTTAATTATGTTAACTCTCCATTTTGTGATGTGCCAGAGACAATTGAACACTGTTTCTTTAGCTGCACCGACGCCATCCTATTTTGGGATGTCCTGAACCACGGCCGATCCGTTGATGAAACAGGATATTGAGGCAGGTTAAGCATCGGAACGCAGGTGCGGCAGTATAAAAGCGACTCGGCATTTTGTGTACGCTGCGCGGGGAGAGTCTAACGTTGAGTGTACTGGCAACCATAAGCGAGTGCGAAAAGAAATCGGCCCGAGAATTCCTAGGCTGATTTGAACTGAGGCACTACGCGACGTATACGTGTAGCGAGCTCAAACAGGGCACCCAAGACGACAGAGAAGGACAATTTCTCTGTCGATTAGCGTGCCCCGTTTCAGCAACACATCGCTTCAGTTAAGTTCGTAATCTCATCGGAACGGAAGGAACTTAGGTACTATCGACCAGCAAAATCTGCCATTCTATCAATGACTTGCACGTTTAATGTGTATCGCTCGCATCGGGCACGCGCACAAAGAGCATGGCTCTTCACATTCCAGCTTTTAAATTTCACGCAATATTTTCACGAAGATGCAAATTGCTGCTTTGCATGTAGTTCAACAGACAGTGCACCAACTTCGAACTATTCACAATTTAAAGACAATGCTGCTTTTGCCGAAACACTCCACGACACGGACGAAAACAGCGGAGCGCATGGGGAGTAACTGTTGTCGTTCGTCCTTCCGTTGCACACTTTCCGACCAGGGACTAAACACTTACTCTCCGAAATTTGCACACGACAAGCACATTCATGCAGCTACTCCCTTGAGGGACGAAAGCGCCCTTTCCAGGACTAATAAACTGCCCAGTTACTCCTGTTTTCCCTGAGATTTTTATTAGAGTGTATACCAGTCCGCTTGCGATCCGCAGCGACTCAGCGATTGTATTTTCTCCGCTTGCAGGTGGTGCATCCGACTCTACAAGGTATTCTGCAAATGCCGGCAAGCGATGTGCTACGTGTCTACTACCTCAGCTGCCTAAAGGTTTTTTCGAAGGGAACGTCGAACACTGAGGGAGCCGTCAACGCTGTCGCCGACATGTTCTCTAGCTGGGACGGCGGAGCCGAGTTTCGAGTAGTCGACATCGCCGGTATATTAGAGATCAAGTTCGGAGTGTCGCTCGCTTTCACCCTCCTACTCGACCTTAAAGCCGATGGGTGCGCCTGCATGGCCGAGCTTCACCGAGGGAGTGAAATCGCGGGGGAATTTCGGAACGCCGAAGACGAAGAAACGCGCGCCTCCGTCGAGCGTTCGCTTCTGACCCTCGGCGAACGCTTCGGAGTTAAACTGACGCGCAGAGATATTGTAGAGTTCCAACTGTTGCTGTCTCAGGCGAACCAGGACAACGATGAGACGGAGCCGCTGACCGGTGGATGCGACGTGCTCGGCCAGCTCTTCCCGAGAGCATCGCTCGATAAGTGGCGGCTTCACGTGGACGACGTCTGCTCATGCCGCTGCAGCGACAACATGGCCGTCACGGTCAACGACGCGAGTGCCATCCGGACGCTCTTCGACATCCTCGAGTCCCCGCGCTTTCACGCACATTCATCAACGCACCTCATCGTCGAAACCGCGGTTGCCCTGTTCGAAAGAGAGTTCCTGTTGGACAGCGTCCCGGGCAGAGGCACCGCGCTATGGACTGATTTCTGCGACTCCTCCACCGGTGGTCTCTTCGAGCTGTGGGAGCTGGTGTTCCAGCAGCAGCTCACCAACAAGGAAAAGGACGACGCACTCCGCTCCCTCTACGACTCCATCTCCGGAGCGGTCATCGCGGACGCCACTGACGTATTCGCGAGTCCTGAAGACGCCAAGCAAGCAAGCGCTCTGATCTCACGACTGCGGTTGCTCTTGCCCACGCAGGCGTCCCACTGGTACCAAATATTCCTGCCGAACCTGACGGAAGACTATTGCGCCAACGTCATCGCCATCGGAGCGTTCCGGCGAAAGACCACCCTACATGACTTCAACCAGGTTGTCGGCTGGATGTGGTTGTCGCACACGGTAGACGACATGCAAGCGAACCGTCGCGGCGACCTCATCGCAGTCTCGCCCGCCATGTACGCAAATATGAGGTTCGAAGCTCTCCAAGAAACCTATGTCAACGCGGCTCTTGTGGGCGTCCAGATTGCCAGTATCCTATGGCAGGCCCTGTTCAGGCACCGCGGTTGGAGCAACGCGGTTTCTCAACAGCTCGAGCGACACGCTCACTGCATCGGCGATCACGTGGAAGACGAGGACCCCACCTATGTCCAGCACCCGCTGCTGTCGCTGCGGTCGACACTGCGTGCAGTAGCGGGCGCAGGATGGCACCGGCCGGTCAAAATGTGGGGCTTCTGGAAGCTGTCGCCCAGCCAGCTCTTCTACATGCTGTTCTATAGGCAGTACGTGTGTATCAACAGTGTCCACGACAAGCTTTACGAGGAGCGGGCACGGAGCACACGTTTCATGCGGCGTGTGCTGGACTTCTGCAAAGCGTTTCAGTGTGTTCCACTGCCGATAGATGCCGCGGCAGGGTGCATACACGACCGGTCGATCTCAATCCTGCCCGCGTGACGACATGTAAGCTCAGCCTGTAATACAGGACACGGCGCTGTATGGACATTCGCAGGTGCCCAATACTCGCGTCATTTGAACGCTTCGATGCCAGTTCATTCTTTGCGGTCTGAGCATATGGCTCAGGTGGAAAAGCGAGACTTGAAAGGAAGTGCTAGGCCATGCCGAGGAACTGATAATTTATGTCATTTCTTGAGGCAAATGATATAACGATTATTGATTTTTCCCTGCACTTTTCCTATGACATGGGAGGGGAACTGAAACCGTATGCCATGACAAGCGCTTAATATTTTATGCATGTATATAAGATATGCCACATGCCGCACGTCACCAAAACTTTTTGGCGGCGTGAACAGCGAAGACCTGCATCGAACCAGCAGCAATGCGCACAGATTTTCTTGTCAATGTTTTTAATTTTAGTTGTCGCCAGCCCAAATTCGCGATAACCGCTAGATATGCTTAAACCGAATTGGAGCGAAAAAGATCGACTGGGTAAGTAGAGAGGCTAGAGATTTATTAGCCTATCCAATTGCGTGGCACACCTTATCACAGATTTCCTGTTCCGAGTAAATCATCTTTCCTTGGGAACACGTGGGAAGTCTTCTTTCGCGCACAGTTTAGTGCACGAAACTTTACGTGCAGATATCTCGTGTTTGTAAACGAGAGCGCTATCACGTCTCAAGTGCGCATGCGCATGGACAGAACTCGCCTGCAGCTCTTTATTCTGAAGCCTTTTGAACTGGTGACGTCAATTAACTACTTAAGCAGTGTGCTTTCACAAAGAGTAAGACCACCAAAAGGCAACATAACCACTGGAAACAAAAGTAGGCAATGTTAGTGCCCGGGAACGGTAGGCAAATTATTGTGGATGAGGCCAGTAACCCCTCATCTAGGCACAGACGTTCAATACGAGATTAGAAGGTCGGTTAAGCTCTTGACTACTACTTTCGACAGTTGAGGCTGGATGTGCTTTGACCATTGTATGCTTACTTATATTTGATTTCCTTTGCTTTTCTTTTTCATTTTTTTTTTCCTTCCTGCCTACAGTATCAGATGCTTTATATTTTGGTCGCGAATGCACAGGCGGCTGCAGTATGGTTGTACCAACATGCACTACTCCTTACGTCCTGCCTCTGTCGTAAGATCTGCAGTGTTCTCAATTTTTTTTATGAATAGCGTTTAATGATTTGTTTTAGGCTTTTCGGATTTTTATTCGTGCAGAACTAGTAGTACTGTGCAATGCGATGTCTGCACGCGAGCACAGAATACGAATTTAATATATCATAGATGTGGGCTGACATTTTCTTGTCAATTTTGTTCGTTTGTTTTCACATGCTTCACGTAGCAGCATGTATTGAAAAAAATATTCGCAAGGCATAGTGGCACTGTGCGGCTTAACCGTGTTTTAGCTTACCTAAATACTGCACGTTTACTGCATCAGGTCGGTTAAGTCTTGCACGGGAATTGCAAGACTGGGCTGGTTTCACGCAAGACTATGCTCTTAAGTGTACAACAGAATTACATGATGCTGTACATACTTGGCGCGACTGTAAAGCAATACGATATTATAGTAAAATGCTAATTTTAAGAGCTTGTTTACGATTGTTGTATATACACCAATAAATCAAAAGACGAAACATTTCTTTGCCGACAGCGACGGCAAGAATTCCCTTGCAGTGTCTATACAATTTTTATCGCAATATAAAATGATACACGTGCTCCAGATCTCTCATGTTCGATATAATGCACGGGAACATATGGGTGATGGGTTACAGTGGCCTCATTGTGCGTGCATAGCAAACATAGCAAACAATGCATATACGAAATGATTCGGCACCTACAGCCTAAAACACTGGACAAACTCCAATCCCTTTTCAATAGCATGTGGGTGGCGGGGTATATTCCACCATCCTGGAAAGAAGCTATAGTCATCCCCGTTTTTAAACAAGGGAAAGCCCCAGCAGCTACAGGCCAATAGCGCTTGCAAGCTCTCTGTGCAAATTTTTCGAAGAAATGCTCATTCATTATTAAAATGATAATGATTATTATGAAAAAATGCTTATTCAGCTTCCTAAACAGTCACAACAAAATAGACCCCCTTCAATGCGGTTTCCGAGAGGGAAGGTCGACAATAGACCACCTTGTGCGCATTGAGGCAAACATTAGAGATGCATTCCTTCATAAGCAGTTTTTCCTTTCAGTATTTCTAGACCTAGAGAAAGCGTACCACACGACATGACGATTTGGGATCCACCGCGATCGTTCCGCCATGAGCGTCCGTGGGAACATGTTAAACGCCATTGAAAGCTACCTGTCTAACCGCACTTCTCTCGTAAAATTTGGTAACCCTTTATCTAAATAATTCACCCAAGAAACTGGTGTTCCGCAAGGGGGCGTACTTGGCTACACACTATTTATTGTAAAAATGAACAGCCTGCATACAGTCGTTCCACGCGCAATGTCTTATTCCGTTTATGTTGACGATGTACAAGTAAGTTTCAAATCATGCAATATTGCTATTTGCGAACAAGTACAGCTTGGTACAAACAAATTATCTCAATGAGCGGATGAGAACGGCTTCAAAATAAACACCCAAAAAGGTACCTGCGTATTATTCTCAAACAAGAGACCGGTAGCACCACTGCATAGTATTACAATCAAAGGGAGACCAACTCTCTGTGAGCAGCAAACATAAAGTCCTGGGAATCACTTTAGACTCAAAGCTCACATTTATTCCCCATATTGAAAATCTGAAAATAAAATGTCTGAAAACAATGAACTTTTTAAAGCTGCTGTCACACGCTACATGGGGTAGTGATCGAAAGTGCCCTCTGAACATATGCAACAGTCTTTTCCGCTCCCGCCTTGATATTTTTGTAATACCCTAAGTCCCCGAAAGACATTACATAAAGGGGGGGGGGGGGAGGGGGGATACAATTCACACATGATATGCCAGCACAATAAAAACAGCTGGAGACAACAATCAAGCACGGAGCAATACTTTATAATTCTACAACACCAAGTGGATTAAAAATTCTACAAGCAAGGCCTCGGAGAAGATAACCTCGTGAGATTGGTACATGCGTTCGTAATGTGTCGGTTTACTTACGTCGCGGCCATGCACAACTGGCAAAAAGATCGGAGCGGATAAGCTCAATGCAGCGAGCTCTCGACCTCCCCATATACACTCCCACGGAACGCTTAATTCAACTTGGCATGCATAACACACTAGAGGAAATAGCGGAAGCACAGGAGGGGGCCCAGTTCGTCAGGCTATCTACCACACAAGCTGGAAGACACATCTTACAGGAGCTGGGCATTCCCCCCCCCCCCCCCAGAGTAATCAAAACAAAGTTCCGCAGCATCCCTCGAGAGCAGCGGGACCGCATCACTGTCGGCCGATCCCACGAAACGTCCATCCAGAACACAACGTGGGAAGACGTCTCCTCCTCCTCCTCCTCTGAGGAGGAGGAGGAGGAGGAGGAACTTTATTATTGCAGAAACCATTTCGCGGTTTATTCCTGGGTGGTTCCCTCTAACAGGGCTCCACTGGCGATCGCGACTCGCCGGGCCTGGTCAAGGGTCGCCAGTTGGCTTCCCAGGTCCAGTTCGGAGAGTCTCGCCTCGAAGACCACGTAGTGAGTGTGTGTGTTGTGACTCGTGGTGAAATTGCGACGCCCGGACGGTCAGTACATTCGTGTGTTATGTGCGCGAGTGTCGCTGTGTGGTTGCTACACCAAGGATACGTCCGGCACGTATAACTGTCTGGGGAGATTGCGTGTAGACGAGACAAGTGTGGGTATGTGTTAGTTTGCAGGCGGCGCCAGTCCCTTGCCTGGAGTTTATTGACAGCTTTGTGTGGGGAAGCGTATTGCGTTCTTCCGAGACATTGGTCCTGTAGTATTTGTTGACCTGTCGTTAATAACTCGTGGGTCGCTCGTCGGTCTGTCGGGGGTTGAAGAACGGTGTGGTCTCTTGGAAAACGCTCGTGAACGGGCTTCGAACAGTTTCGCAGACGCAGCGCGCTACGCCGACGGACACGCCTTCGCTGTAGTTAGCGTAAATCATGAAAGGTAAATAACGAAGCAATCTCGATTCGGACGACGTCCTCTGAAATCGCAGAGCAGGCTGCAATAGCGATGGCCTTATGTGACGACAAGAGGACATCAATCTACAGTGACTCGATATCAGCTGTTCGGGCATTTGTCAAAGGAACCAGATCCGAGCTGGCCCTAGGGATATTAGAAAGCAAAGAGATCAAGCCACACACATTGATCTGGTTTCCAGTCCACATGGGACAGATCGAGGGTGCCCCACCCAACATCAATGAGTCGGCACACGGAGCTGCGCGAGGGATCGTTGACCACATGGCTACTGGGCAGCGTGACGCCGGGCGTACTGACAATCGGGACTCTCCTTCCTCGTACACCGAAATTACTAAGCACTTTTACTTGGCTCGGAGGATCTACTCCCTCCCACATTGCAAACTCCATAGACCTCAGGCTTTGACACTAAGGCTTCTACAGACGGGGGCATACCCAAACCCCCTACTTCTTCACAAGATGTACCCCGAAATTCAGACGACAAATGCATGTGCACTATGCAATGACTTAGCGAACTTACCTCACATGCTCTGGCGATGTCCCGCGTTAGGCGGCGATGAAAGCAACACTTCTTCATGCTGGGATGCTGCCCTAAACAGCCCCAACCTCGAAGAACAGTTATGGGCTGTCCAACGGGCCCGCGACACGGCGGAGAGGCTCGGCCTCTCTGTCCCGACGTGGGAGCGGTCCGCTGCGCGCTGGGGCGCGCCCTAAAGGACCCTAATAAAGTTTTTCATCAATCCATCCATCCGTCCACCCTCTGGGCATCCGTCTCGCTACCAGTACCTTCAAGACAAGTCCAATCCAGACCCTCTACGTAGAGTCAAATCAGTGGTCACTGCATCTGCAGCGCGCATATAGCAGTTCTACGTATGTTCTGCTCATATGTTACTCGCCGAAAATCCGACCGACCTAACTGTATTCACGGGTACGCACTGAACTGCATCGCGGTTATTAATATTTATCGCGAGAATCGGATCTCGTGGGCATCATGAAGCGGCAGGCCTAAGCGACGAAGCCGTTTGTTAGTAGTTTTGTCCTTTCGGCGAATTTGGAGCGATCCCACAGCACATGCGGTGGGTCGCCTTTAACGAGCCATTCAACACATTATGAGGCGACCGGGCGGGAAGATTCCGAGCTTCATTACGGTCATGTTCGAGCAACCCTGCATGACTTGTCCTCTTTTTCTTCCATTACGATTTATGAACTCTTATCTATTTCTATATATATATATATATATATATATATAGCCGCTTCTCGGTTCACTCCCTATTTATCGGTATGCTCAATAGCCTGAAAATCATCATCATCATCATTACCAACATCGTAACTTTTTCTGTCAAGCGAGCCGCAAGAAGAAGCGACCACGAGCTGCTCTCGCTAATAGCGCCACGAGCGATTCTCTCGCAAGGACGGCGCCGAGGGATGACCGACACCGACCCTGGACCAGCGCTCCGGACGCAGGCCCACGCTGAACACCCACGCGGCGGCTACAAGACGCTATTCGGCCCCGTTCCGCCGCAGTTCGTATGCTGGGCGGTGATCCTGGCCACCGCGCTAGGCCTAACTTTGTGGGCGCTGCGCCACGCGCTTCACGGTGAATCGGACGAGCCACCTCCGCTGCCGTCGACGCCGGGTTTCTGCTGCGAGAAGCTCGTCGTCGAGATGTACCGGCGCACCAACCGCACCGTGGACGCATGCAACAACTCCCTGGACCACGCCTGCTATCACCCAGATGGACTCGCTGAAGCCAACACTGAGCTATTCCATGCGGAGGTATGCGAGCGCTGCATAACATTAGAGAAAGTCAGCCGGCACAATATCTCGAAAGAAAAAGAGTTCCAGTTTCGAAGAACCGATTGCGAGCATAGGAGTTGTCCTGGCCGTTAGACTTGTAAACATTCGCTTACTCACTTAATTAACAAAGATTGAATATGTAAGCGTGAGCGACCGAGGACGCAGGAAGAAACAGGCACAGCGCTGTCTTTGTGTGTCTGCTTCTTTCTACGTCCTCGTTCAGTCGCTCTTGCACACTCTATCGTGGATCCAGACCAACTAGCCCGTCAACGTGTTTTAACTAAATTAGCAAGCGCGGTGTCACGCGCACGCAGTTAAACATGAACACATCTCCCTTGATGAGCATGGAAACTCGGTGTCGAAATGCTGGCCTGAGGAATCACGGAAGCAGCAAACGAATTGACCTTCGAGCAGCTCCCGCTTCAACGCGAACGAAACGTCGAAAGCACAGCGCATACGAAGCTACCGGCACTACGCGCACTCTGCAAACATCGCAGATCGTTTTGAAGATGAGGCCCTTGCGGGCGCGCACTTTGGCCACGTCGCAGATTGCTTTCAAGACACACGAGGGCCGGCAAGGCGTCCCTACGACGCTTGTGAAAGGCGTCTACTACGGCGTCCGCCATTCGCGTGCCCAACGCCGTAGTAGACGCCGCGGCTGTCTTCGCTCTGTACGAAACGGCGGGCGAGGAGGACATCGAGGCACCCTAGCAGTCGCCCGAGACGCTTCGTGCCGGCGTTTCCTGCTCCCGCACGCGAGATTGAACCGCGTTTGCCGGGTCACCATCGAAGACTTTCGCTCGCACATACAGCATACGGAGCAGGGCGGCGGTTTTATCGCCCTTGGACTTTATACGGAACATCACGGCGTTGGGGACGCCAGAAATGCGCCTGGAGTGTCCATATAATGTCTATCGCAAGAAAATGTGGCCCGCAGTTCACAGAAATTATCTAGGCATGCGCGCGTAGTTTCTTGCAACTGAGGCCGCGAAGTTCGTGAAAATCGGCACAAGTAAATGCAAACATCGTGGCATTATTTAGTATAGATTGGCAGCATTGGCCTCCGCGTGCCGACGGTTCACGCCGATCTTGAATGCGTACACCCCGCGGCACGCTCCGGGTTCGGTGGCCCGAACCATCGGAACGCCCTGGATCCGGCTGTGGTTCCAGCACTGGTTCCCCGCTGCCCCTGTGCAGATACTGCGCCGCCCGCTTTACTGTAACATCAGATGCTTTCCAGAGACTTCCGTGGGCAGGTATTTTTATTTTCACATGCAAAATGATCTAATAGGATCAAATCAAACTAGGTAAAAAGCAGGTCGGTTAGACCTAGGGGCATTTAGAAATAAGCTGGTCGGTACCAGCCCAGCCCTCCTTGGCGGCCGGCAGAATAACTGCGCCTTAATAAAAGTGCCTTGCCTGTCTGCGTGACCGACATTTGGCGGAGAAAAATAAAATATGACATCTTTATCAAATCCATTCACATCGCATATTTCGGACGCGTATTCACGTGTCTGAGATACCTTTTACGTGTGTCTAACGCTTCGCTGCTCTCAGGGTGTTGATAGATGCACTATGACTTTGTTGCTATGCGATAATGTTTGGAAATAACAAACTGCTGTCGCTTGAAACAAAGGCAGTGCAATATACGTTGTAGCTCCACGGAAGGCTCTTTAGCATGGCAGTGCACCGTGTATCATTGTCCAAAAATGAGTACTTTTCCTGCTTTCATTTCGGCTGCTTAACAATGCTGAAAAGCATCTATAGTGTTATTCGTAGTGAAATGCGTCCTCAAGGTACAGTTCCGAATTCTCCTTGTGTTGCAACTAAGGCTGTACAAATTTCGTACTAACTGTGCAACTCCAATGTCATATGACAAACGCTTCTACCCGCATTTGCTTAAGATTGTTCCGCAGCGACTCAGCGATAGCATTCGCTCTGCTTGCAGGTCTTGTATCCGACACTGCAGGGAACCTTACGAACGCCTGCAAGCGACGTCCTACACGCTTACTACCTCAGCTGCTTATTTGTTCTCGTAAAGGGACTGTCACCCACAAAGGAAGCCGTCAACGATGTCGCCGACATGTTCTCCAGGTGGAGTGGCGGAACCGATTTTCCAGTAGTCGACACCGCCGGTATACTGGAGATCAAGTACGGAATATCGCTCACTTTCCGCCTAAAAGTGAACCTTAAGACTAACAAAGGGCCCTTCAACACGATAGTCTCCCAAACGCCTGAATATGGAAAGTTTGGGAACATCCGGTGGAAACCGACTAGCACCCTCATCGACCACTCAATATCGGTCGTCAGCCAGCGCCTTGGAGTTAACGTGACGCGCAAAAGCTTCTCGGATTTACGACTCCGGCTGTACCACGCGAGCCTGGTGACCGATAAAAGAGAACCGTTACATGGCGGGTTTGACGTGCTCGGCCAGCTATTCCCGAGAGCATCACTCGATGAGTGGCGGCTTCACATGAACGACGTCTGCTCGTACCGCTGCAGCGACACCATGACAGTCACGGTAAATCACGCGAGTGTCATCCGGACGGTCTTCGACATACTCGACTCACCATATTTCCACGCGACATCACTAGCCTTCCTCATCGCCGGAACCACGGCTGCCCTTTTCGAAAAAGGGTTCCTGTTAGACAGCACAGCGGAAAAAGGCACCGCGCTATGGACCGAGTTCTGTGACACCGACACCAGTCACCTCTTCGAATTGTGGGACCTGGTATCAGTGCACCAGTTCACGAACCAAGAGAGAGACGACACACTCCGCTCCCTCTACGACTCCATCTCCGCGGCAGTCATCGCGGACGCCACCGACATATTCGCGAGTCCCGAAGACGCCAAGGAGGCGAGTGCCTTGATCTCGCGACTGCGGTTGCTCTTGCCCACGCAGCTGTCGCACTGGTACCAGATTTTCCTGCCGAACCTGACGGAAGACTATTGCGCCAACGTCATCGCCGTCCGAGCTTTTCAGCGCAAGACGCTGCTGCACGCCGACGCCCGCGGTCTCGGTGTTCTGAGTTGGACGCGCTTAAGGGGCTTGGCTGCGTACGCCTTACTCCTGGAGGACGCCATCGTGTTATCACCCTTCCTGTACGCAGATATCAGGGCCGAAGCCCGCCGCGAGACATACATCACTGCGGCGCTGGTGGGTGTCCAGCTGGCGTCTACTCTCTGGCAGGCCATCTTCGAGCACCCAGGCTGGAGCAAGGCGGTGTCGAAAGTGCTTAACGGTCACGTGGACTGTATACAGGGTCAAGTCGGCCGCGAGAGAGAGAGAGAAAACTTTTATTTTTACGCCAGCGTCCGGCGCTCAACCCTGGTCGGTCAGCTACCAGTCCTCACCCAACACGTCTCTGACGTGCCGGATAAGCACCGGCAGGAGAATGTGAGTTGCATGGGGTGGTGGAGTGAGCCAGTCCGTCCATGACCGTGGCTTGATGTTAGTGGGAATGATGGAGAGGGCTGACTGCAGTTTGGGTTGAGTGTGAGGGCAATGCCATAGGCAATGCTCTAGGGACGGATATTCCATGCAGTTCGGGCATTTCGGTGGCCCAGGTAGGCCTTGAATATAGTGACGGAAAAGAGGAGTCACTATTGAGTTTGTTTGAAGTCTTCGGAGAATAGCGCTGTCCTCTCGCGAGAGGTTAGCAGGGGGAGTAATAAAGGTGTCGGCATTCGCGCGAAGTTGCTTTAAAAGTGATGTGCGCTCCTTGTGCAAAGTCTTTCTGTGTTCCCTTGGGTTAAATTCGGATGGCCATAGGCACGGGGGACCCGGAAAACTAACTACGCGGGTGAGCTCATGAGCTCGGGAGTTCCCCCCCATGCCTTGGTGCCCAGGTATCCACTGCAAGGTAACACAGAGCAAAGGGTGTGCATCCAAGTGACATTGAAGTAGGCTGTGTATATGCTCAGGTAGCAAGTTGTCGCGAAACATGCGGCATGCATCTTGGCTATCGGTGCGAATTAAGATGCGTTGGGTAGGATGATGAGGCCGGGTGACTGCTTCGAGAATAGCAAGAGCCTCTGCGTCGGATGGGTCGGGGACTCCTATGTGTGCGTTAACATGCTCGTAGTCAGGGCCGACTACTGCAGTTAGACATCTACCCTCCGAGTGACTAGCGTCCGTATAATAATACGTAGTGTCTGGAAGTGGGTTTTCCCTATTTATTCGTTTGACTAACTGGGAGCGGCGAGCTTCGTGTTTGTGTGGCTGCATATGTTGTGGTATGGGTAGGACCGTGAATCTGGGTAGTGAGTCCCATGGTGGTGAATACAGCGGTGGAAAAGGCGGTAGGGCACCTGTCTGGTATCCCTGATGTTCGAGCAGTTTGCGCCCTTGTGGGGATGTTTGAAGCCTTTGAATTTGCGCTTGTCTGCAAATTGTAATGCGTTCATCAAGCGTGTTGAAAAGCCCAGTGGCGGCCACAAGGTCGTTGGCGGCGAATCGGGGTACTCCTAATGCTAATCTCGTATATTTGCGGAGCGCCGTTTCTAATTTGGAGTGCTGGGTCTTAGTGAGAGATTGATATGGAAGTTGGTAGAGCACACGGGAGTAGACAAGCGCTTCAATAATCCTTCGAAGTTCTTGCTCCTTTAGTCCTCTGTGTTTACGTGTTACTCTAGATAACATGTGGTATATCTGGTTTAGTTGTCGGATCGTTTTTTCCAACCATACTTCAGCTCTACCGTCATCCTGAAGGATGAAGCCCAGTATTTTGATGTTAGATCGGCGCGGTATTTCATTGTGTTCGATATGGAGACTGATGCTTTGGCGCTGCTCTTCGGCGCGGCGGCCTATTTGATTAGTTACTACTATGTACTCAGATTTTGTTGGAGAACACTTAAGCCCAATACCGTTAACGTATTCGTGAATGGTATCTAAGCCTGACTGGATGGTGTGCTCCTGTTCACCTAGGGACCCCTTGCAACACCATATAGTAATATCGTCTGCATAAATATTGTGTTCGAGTAGTGCGATGGAAGAGAGCCGGGCAGGCAGATCGAGCAAAGCAATATTGAAGAGGGTGGGTGATAGGATTGAGCCTTGAGGGACTCCTACACTCAGAGGGTATGGCGCTGACAGCTCTCCATTGATTTGAATTTGTATAGAGCGACCGGTAAGAAAATCTTTAATATAATAGTAGAGGCGGGCGCCGGTTCGTAAGGTCAAGAGGTTCTTGAGGATAGCGGAGTGTTTCACGTGGTCGAACGCCTTGTGTATATCTACACCTGCGATTACTCTGGTTTGTACGAGACTGTGATTTTGATACACATCTTCCGAGATACGAAGCATGGTATCCTGAGTGCTAACATGTGATCTAAAGCCTGTCATTGTGTAAGGAAAAGCACTGCTGTTTTCTAAGTGCCAGTTT
Organism: Dermacentor albipictus; assembly: GCF_038994185.2. Classification (NCBI taxonomy): domain Eukaryota; kingdom Metazoa; phylum Arthropoda; class Arachnida; order Ixodida; family Ixodidae; genus Dermacentor; species Dermacentor albipictus. The sequence continues at coordinate 139,988,018 of NC_091824.1, forward strand.
AGCCGGTTAAGGGCCATGCGTTCCATCAGTTTGCTTACACACGACGTTAAAGATATAGGACGTAGGTTTGTAATACAGTTGGCCGGTTTGCCGGGTTTCGGGATTGGTATTATTATTGCCGTTTTCCATTCCTCTGGAAGGATTCCGGATTCCCAAATATTGTTGATGTATTCTAAAAGTTGTTCTAACTGAGAAGAGGGTAAGTTACGAAGTGTACTATAAGTAATCCCATCTTTGCCAGGCGTTGTGTTTCGTTTCAGCGAAGATAGAGCCGTGTGTAGCTCAGCTAAAGTAAACAGGCTGTTTATGCCTGTTGTACTCTCTTCCAGTGACTCAGTTGGGTAATCCGGAAGTTGTTCTGCATTTTGGTCCAAGGGATAGAACGTCTGACGAATTTCATCAGTTATTTCTTCGCGTGTCTGGCCAGAGCTCATCATTATCTTGTCCATGGTGTGTCGTGGTTTTCCTTGGCCCAAAAGTGATCTTAAGATATTCCACACTCTCGCAGTATGTAGGCGGCCGTTGAGCTTGTCACATGTTTCTAACCAGTTCTCGGTGCAAAGTTTTTGCGCGTATTCTTGTGCTTCTAGTGTAATTTGCTCAATAAGTTTGCGAAGGCTATGATTCTGTTTATGTTTCTTCCAGTTCTGCACTATCCTGTGTCTTTTATCCCATAAGTTAAGCAGATGAGAGTCTATGTGTGGGTTTTCAGCAGTACGCGCAATCATTTTGGTGTATTTTTTCCTCGTCTCGCTAATATACTTCACCCATGAATGTAGGTCCGGCTGTTCGTCGGCCCTGTCTAGGTCTGATCGGAATCGGTGCCAGTCAGTAAGTTGTGTTCTAGAATCTGCGTTAGCAAGGCGAGCCTTAGAGCGAGGAATACTTAGAGTAACTTCAATGATGTAATGGTCACTTCCAAGACTTTCGTGAAGATTCGCCCAAGTTACATTCCCTATTCCGCGGTGCCAGCTTAAATCGGGGTTAGAGTCACGTTCGACGCTGTTTCCTTGGCGCGTGGGCTCGGTTGTGTCATTGAGAAACGTATACTTGTTATCTTGCATTTTCCTTTCGAGGCGCTGCCCTGCTTTAGTTGTGCGCTGGTAGCCCCATGATATGTTATGTGTATTGAAATCCCCAGCTATAATGATGTCTTTGTCCTTATGTAGCTTTGTGTACGTGTCCAACCATTTCAGAGAAGGACAGTCGAGCCTTGGGACCCAGTATGTATTGATAATTAGAACGTCACGGCTGCCGAAGCGGCACTGGACAGTAACGTGCTCCTGAATCGAATTGTTTATAGAATCAGTATCGATTTGTATAGCTGGAATATGTTTGGCCACGTATGTTACAGTGGTAATGGGAACAGTCACACCCTGTGGAGCTCTTTTGTCTCGCTTAGTAATACTTCCTTGGGTAAAGTGTTCATAGCCCGGTAATGATATAAGTCCGCAAGCTTCTTGAATTAAAATGATATCTGGTTTCTGCGCTTCTCGGCAGATGAATTGTTGTAAGAGAGCCTTCTTCCTTCGAAGGCTCCTGCAATTCCATTGCCATATTACTAAAGGTCGATTAGTGCCTGCCATATTACAGATTTGCCGAGCCGGAGGGCTCATCGACCTTGGACTGCGTGGATGTCTGTGCACGCGCGAATATTTGCGCGTTGGCTACTAGCTGTTGAACGACGACATCAGTGCGTGCAATTTCTTGTTTTAGATATTGCATTTCAGCCTGTACCGTGCGAATTACTGCAACTTCATTCGCGAGGCTGTCTAGTTTAGCTGTTAAAAGCTGGACTGCTCTTTCAAGGCGCTGCATGCTTGTTTGGTCCGGCATGTGCGATGGTGTTGTAGATGGCGTCATAGGGCGCTGAAGAGCTTGAGAGTACGAGTAATGAAGGACTGGAGTCCGTAAAATAGAACGGGTTGACTGTGAAGTGTTAGGTGAGGATTGTGAGGAATTAGTAGGGAGGTTAGGACGGACTGGCTCACCGTTATCAGAGGCTGGCTGGCTCTTGTCATTTCTGGGACGTTTTGGCTCCGGAGTGGTAGATCGCTTGGCGGCCTTAGACGGCGGGCTTCCATTTGGAGATTTTTGTGTGGTGGTTTGGTTGGCACTGCAACTTCGGCTGCGGTTGCGGCCGCGACTGTGGCTGCGACTGCGGTTGCGGCTGCGGCCGCGACTGCGACTCCGGCTGCGACTGCGGCTCCGGCTGCGACTCGTCTGGCCAAGCACGGAGAACCGGTTGGAAGTAGCGATGGGGGTGTCTGGGGTTTTGTCACTTATAGTGACTCTTGTGTCCTGTTGACGGGGACGGTGTGTCCCCGGTGGCAATGCAGGGAAATCTGATGTATACTGGAAGGGCTTCGTGTTGCGTATCCGTCGGTGACGGTGCTTGGATGCCCGCGAACGCGCCGCGCGGTCCGCTTCTTTTCTTGCTGGGCAGTCTTTCAAAGTCGGCGAATGTTCACCGCCGCAATTATGGCAGTAGGGGAAGCACTCATGGGGAGGTATGCTTTGCGCACTGGGAAATGTTCTACTGCATTGATGGCACATGCAATACGTTGAACGATTTGGGCATACGTCGGTGGCGTGACCGAGCGTGAAGCAGTGCGAGCACAGCGAACTTCTGTGTCGAAATGGGTAGAGGCGCTGGACAACGCGATTAATAAGAGCAAATCTGGGTAAACGTGGGCCTTCCACCGTCACCATCACGGTGTTGGACGTGCCTATTCGGCGGATTGTCAGGAGCTTCGCTTGTTCCACTTCCACAATACTCTGCAGCTCTCCGTCGGAGACCGAGGTGGGTATTCCATGTATGACGCCGCGTGCGTTCATAGGATCAGCGGCCACGTAGGTGTTTGTCTCGTAAGCTGCATCGTTGATAGTGATGCTCTTGAGTTCCGCGAGCTTGTCGGCAGCAGATCGACGATAGGTGTCAACGGCCACCAGGTTTTGTATAGTGCGGATTTTGAAGTACGTGTCGCTGCGTTCCACTGTGTTGAGTCCTGCCGCCGAGCGGATAGCGTTGCCGAGGGTACCGACATCGATTGCAGCAAGGTTCAGGCATGCTGTGAATTTAACGATCACAGTGGTGGCTTGTGGCTGACGCGGCGTTGTCCCTACGGTGCGCCAGTGGCCGAGTGTCGAAGCGGACGCCGCTGCTTGGTCGATTTCCATGCTTCAGAAGCCCACGAACGCGCGTGGCGTCGGTGGTGTCGAGGTGGCGTCCAGCCAAGGACTAGGCTTAGTGGCCGGCGGCCGGCTAAGCCGGCCAAGTTCTTCCATTAATTGCGGAGAAACGTTGAAAAGTTCGTCTCACCGGAAGGTGGGTACCTTGAGACGTCTTCCTAGCACAAGTGTGGAGTCCTATCGAAGAAGGTTCCGTTGATAGGGTGAAAACTTCGAGGAGCAGATGTGGATCCGTGCTGACTCGGCGAGCGCCACCGCGCGTCCACCGGCCGCGAGGATCCCACCGAGCTTCCCTACCCGGCGCTGTCGCTGCGCTCAACGGTGCGCGCCGTGGCGGGCGCCGGGTGGCACAGGGCGGTCCGAATGTGGAGCTTGTTGTACATTTCGCCCAGCCAATTCTTCTACATGCTATTCTACGTGCGATACGTGTGCTTCAGGCACGAGCAGCTCAAGCAGCTGTCACGCAGCACGAACTTTATGCGGCGCTTGCCCGACTTCTGCGCAGCGTTTCAATGCCAGACGCTGCCGCGGGTGGCGAATTGCATACACGATGTGAGGGTCGCGCCTGTCGCCGTCTGATGGCGGCATTTGTCGCCTTCGTCCACCATACACTTGCGCAGTTTGTCAGTTAGTACAGGCTACCATACTGACTTCACACACAATAGAATATTCCGGACTCCGCTAAAGTTATCAGGTCATCTAGTCTTTTCCGCTCTGCTCTGCCAATGTTTTCAGAACAACGCTACTCAATATAGTTACGAAGCATCATCGCAACCTTTCCTGCGAGACGTTCTCCCTGAAGTACTCGCAGTCTCATAGAGTACGCGTCATGATTGGCGAACGCTGTCAAGGTTCTCCAAATGCTGCGAAAGCTCAATTGACGGACTATACCTTATCAGATTAAATGCGAGCCAACCACTGGAAAAGTACACGCGTGCAAGCGTTGTAGCGTTAATCCCGTTTCAGTTCTTCACTGGAGCATATCGGAAAAGCATACGTCATTTTATGATTATATTACATGATGAACGCATTCTAGAACGCGTTCTCCACTCCAGCTTACTGCTAAATGTGCGACCAGTATCCCTGAGGCGTCTTCATCTAGAACTATTGACCGGCAACATACCTGCGTGTCGCAATAAATCGGCTGGGTTCAGCAATTCCTCTGGCGCTGAACTACTTACAGCACGGCAGCAGCAGGCTCTCCTAAGATTGACCGCCATCTTTTGAAGAAGGGCACATGGCATCGGCTTCACCCTCTGCGGTGTCGTCTGTTGTCGATCGCGAAATGAATGAGCAGACGCTGCGATGCTGTTTGCGTGAGGCGCAACACCTAGCGAAAAATGCCAAGCGCGAATATTACGCGAAAGTGCTGTGGCGCTACGACGCGAGCACTACCGCACACTTAATGGGTTAAATTGAACTAATGAGACCGGAGAAGATGTCACGCGCCTTAGAAGCGCGATAAACATTTTACCTTATGCTTGTGCTCGCTGCAAAACTGCATAGGGCCTGGTATTAAAAGTCTTGCGCACATTTGCACGAAATCGGCCTTGATAAGCACGTTCAGATGCTAGCAATTCTGGATTCCCTGTTTTATTTGGACAGCGAAGCTGTCTATGGCTATGATCTGCAAAAAAACTTGCGTCCGAGATGTTGACAAAAAAAATGGCTGTGGCTTAGGTAAGGTTAAGCCCAGGATGCGAAGCATACTAGCCTTTATTTTAGTTGTTGAACCACTGTTTAGCCTGGTGAACTGCTGTTGCTTGGCTATATTTGGTTCGGCTAGACGAAGAAACAACTCATGCATTACTTCTTCGCCTTCAAGAGTGGAACGCGACAGCGTTCCCGTCGACCCGCCAAGGGGTGTAAGACAATGGGCTACAGGGCAGCGACTACGCGCCCCGCATTGGACGCGGTGAGCGTCGAGCAAAGCAGCGTTCGGCGCGGCAACGAAATGTGCGCGCGAGCAAGAGACGCACGCCTTAGAAACAGCTCGTTTCTAAGGCAACACCGCATTCACTAGAGGCGCTTTTGTACCGCTTTGAAGCGTTGTACTCGTGGCTCAGTGGTAGCGTCTCCGTCCCACACTCCGGAGACCCTGGTTCGATTCCCACCCAGCCCGTCTTGCAAGAGTTGAGCCAAAGCCACTTGCCTCTGTCGTGACGTCACGGTGTCACGTGATTTCATGGTCACCGCCGCGCCTGAGGAGCTGGGTTGAGCCCTCGTAATATGCTTCGCATAAAAAATCATGTTGGCAG